>NC_137697.1:52145084-52775084 GCF_964034855.1 Anser brachyrhynchus | reverse complement strand
TTATGCATAGGCCTGTCTCTTGGAAGGTGGTTATTTACTTCTGGACTTAGAGTTAGCTGATTGTACCAGAGATGAGCAATGTTATTTTCCAGTTGAAAATAATCCTTACGAAAATAATCCCTTACAGAGACTTGTGGGATAGGTTTACATTTACAGATCAATTTCCTGTTTAGAGAAGTTTGATAAGAATATGGAACAAAATTACCAAAGATCAGTTCAAATGGCCTGTCCCAGCTCTGTGCAAAAGTACGTTAGGTTAGATTTGTTTGCTGATAAATCACTTGTCTGTTGTTCAAAGATTTTTGTAATGACCTAAATGGTAAGTAAGATTATAATTTATTATGATCACTTAAAGGGTCTCCAGTCTTGATATCACTGATGAACACCCTACACATCTCCATGTTTGATAAAGTTTTGACAATGTTGTGCCATTCTTCTCTGGAAACATCACATTTTTGTTCAAAACACAAGGCTGCCAATTCAAGTTGATTACAGATTAATTTTATAGGTGCTATAAAAATCTTTTAAATCTAAAAATACCTCATGTTATTAATACTATATAGAACTCATTCAGAACCTCTGGCAAGACAGTTTTCTGTTCATGCACTTCATTAATTGTGAATTCTGAAGAATAAGGATGGTATCATTTGTACATTCCGTTTAAGAAGGCTTCTCAAATAACCAGACTGGATTGAACCTTCCACAACCCACATGGCAGGGATGACACAAAGATCTATGTACACTATTTCATCCCGAAGAATAAGCATGGAAGTTCTGAACCTTGGCTTCCCATAGCAACATTGAAATTGCCTTTCCTCCAGAACCATTAAAGGCTTTCCATAATCAGAGGTAGTTGGAACAGAAAAGAGAAAAAGAAAATACCAATGCTATTTATTATTTCATAAAAGACAGAATTAATTCCACTGGGTTTCTGTCACACGCTAAACCAAAGCACCCCTTTTATCCTTCACTGACAATAGTAGAATGATGAAATTTCTTGAAACCTTGTGAAAAAAAAAAAAAAAAATCCTGTATGTGAAGTTACTGCTTGTTTCACCCATGGCTGGTTAAATCACAGAATCACAGAATCATAGCATGTGATGGGTTGGAAGCGATCTTAAAGAGCACCTCATTCCAACCCCCTGCCATGGGCAGGAACACGTCCCACCAGACCAGGTTGCCCAAAGCCCCATCCAGCCTGGCCTTGAACACCTCCAGGGATGGGGCAGCCACAGCTTCTCTGGGCAGCCTGTGCCAGTGCCTCACCGCCCTCAGAGTAAAGAAGGCTGTTATAAGAAAGCAGATGAAAGTGGTTTTTTCTGTTTGTTTCACGGAGCCATCTTAGATCTGTTTGCCTTCACTATCTTGTTTAAAATTTTAGTCTCACCAAGAGAAGCAGTTTCAACACTCATATCTTCTAAACCATGCTTTCTCTTCCCTTTCTGTTCTCTCCATGTTTCTGTCAGTGCTATAGCTTTCTGGCTCAGAGCTATCAGATCTTCATCACCGAGGGTTACATTACCCTCTAGCTTGCAACAATCTACCAAGTTTATCTACATTCAACATCTGCAAGCTCTTGTCTTGTTACCAGTGGTGCCCTAGATGTTAGCAGTCATATAAATATAACTACTGAAATGCTGTAATAGCACAGTTTTTGCCAGAAGTCCTCAGAAATATAATCTGAATGCAAATGAAAAAGAATAATCCTCAGTGGAAGTGTTGCCTCCAATGATAAGAAAGTTCTTGTCAAGAGATAAAACTAGTGTCTCCTGAAATTCTGATGTATCCTCCAAGACATGTCCAAGAACTCTAAGAATCGAAGTATTTATGCTAAACACTTGTAACAGAGAAAGAGAGAAAGAGAGAGAGAGAGAGAGAGAGAGAAAGGAGAAAGGAAGGAAGGAAGGAAGGAAGGAAGGAGGAAGGAAGGAAGGAAGGAAGGAAGGAAGGAAGGAAGGAAGGAAGGAAGGAAGGAAGGAAGGAAGGAAGGAAGGAAGAAGAAGGAAAGAAAGAAGGAAAGAAAGAAAGAAAAAGAAAGAAAGAAAGAAAGAAAAGAAAGAAAGAAAGAAAGAAAGAAAGAAAGAAAGAAAGAAAGAAAGAAAGAAAGAAAGAAAGAAAGAATAAAGAAAGAAAAGAAAGAAAAAAAGAAGAAGAAAGAAGGAAGGAAGAAGGAAGGAAGGAAGGAAGGAAGGAAGGAAGGAAGGAAGGAAGGAAGGAAGGAAGGAAGGAAGGAAGGAAGGAAGGAAGGAAGGAAGGAAGGAAGGAAGGAAGGAAGGAAGGAAGGAAGGAAGGAAGGAAGGAAAGAAGGAAGGAAGGAAGGAAGGAAGGAAGGAATGCTAATTCACATTTCTCATCAGGTGAGTAAGTGAACTTTGGCACCTTTTTAAGCCACTTAGCTGGAGTTCCCTGGAAACAAAGAACATTCTTACAGCAAAGCTTTTATGTTTGTTTGCTTGTATTTTCATTTAAAATGTTGCCACAGAAACAAACAAGAGAACACAAAGGCTGTTTAGAACGTTTTTAATAGCCCCCATAGCCAAAAATTATGATTCCTTTACCCTAACGGATAAGCAGGAAATCCACGAGACTTTGTTTAAAGATGATTAGGAAAAGAAGCTGAAAACGAAATTGTGAGCCTAAATGTATGATGTAGCAGCCTAAACGTTGCTGCTACATCACTGGCAGTGGTTCAGCTCTATAGTCAAGGAAAAGCATGATTTCAACAGAAGGAAAATTAAAGCTTTCCAGTGCAAGCTTTGTGAAATTATCTTAACAGTTCTGTAATTTATGGGCTGAAAAACAGCAATAACCCATCTAAGAAAACACCAAATGCAGCCTTCTCTGAAGACATTAGAAGATAAAGATATAAGCAGGAACAGAGAGAATTGAAGCTTCCTCAAGAAATTAATAACAGGATAATATAGGTTATAATAGAATAGCTGGAGCAGGTACAGAACTGAGATTTCATTGCAAAGAATGCAACTCTAAGGAGAAAAATAAATAAATCAATTAAATACGAGTTTCAAAGGGACAAGTTGATGGTCTTTTGCACAATTTTCAGGCCAGAGCTCCTCCCTCAAGGAAATTGGTTGGCAAAATCAAAAGAATGCTGGATATATTTGTAAGACAACTAGTCATTGGAGAAATGAAGCCTGATAAACAGAAACTAAAATAGAAGATTTAATGAAAATGCCACTATAGCAAAATAACTCTTCCGGCAGCTATGAGGCAGATACTCATGAAAGCTGTAATGAGTTTGATGAGTAACTTGCTTTTAATCAGCCAGCTTTTGCATGATGACTTTTTAAAATATGCAATTTGGTAATAACACAGGCAAATTTTTTTAAGTAGCAGCTGGAGAATATGGCAGGAAACCTGAGGTAATAGAAACTTCAGAAATACTACTTGTTTGCATATTAGTCAGTTATTAGGTGGTTTGGTTTACCCCTATCCTCATTACATGGTAACTGATTTGTTAAATGGTAGAAGCTGATTGTACCGGTAATTCAGCACTTTTAACAAAAAGCCAAAAAGTCTTCTAGGATCCAGTTCCTTCTGGGTCCAGTGGAACAATACTCATGACACCAAATGTCTCCTCATTTTGTTCTTACTTGTCTGTTAGAGATAATGGGCTCAAAATGAATGTTCTTATGCAGTCACTCAAATTTTAGACATCTCCAAACAATTTCTTATCAGTGAATATGGTACCTCAGTCAAGAAGTGTCCACTTTTACCTCTGTTCAGATTGAATTTCTGAATAGCTGTGGTTAGAAACTACAACAGGATGGCTCTTGTGTATGTTATGTATGTTACTCACTCCATCTAAGGTAATCAGGCTTGGGCATGGTGCAGGAGCATGCTCTGAGACATCCCTGGGAGTAGATCTCAGGAGGCTTAGGCAGATTGGTTAATTCAAAAATCTCTAACAGCTATAGATACAAGCTGGATATCAAGTTCTGCCCTGACAAATCTCATATTCCTGTGTCCCTGTAGAGAGGCAAACTGTTAGGCTCAGGAGATCTGAAAAGTAGAAGACTACAGTAGCTGCAACAGTTAGAGACCGACAGAGGTCAGACACTTAGGACTGACAGAGTTTATAGAACTACAGTTTTGGACTTGAGTGCCTACTTTTTTCCCTAGTTGGACTAGTCACCTAATCTTTTGCAGGACTTTTGGATTATTAAAGATTCATGATAAGTTTTGATGAACAAATGAGCTGGATAGTTTTGTTACTGTTCCATCTGGCTTTCTAACCAAGAGTATCTATAAAATTGCCTTTCTGGTACGAAGTCTTGAGATCCTATTATCGTTCACATTTCCTGAGTCTGACCAGATGTTGCCCGAGCTCTCTTCCTTCTCCTTTGAATGTCTCTTAATAGCCTTCAAGAGTCCTCTGCTTTCTTTTCTCTGTATTGTCTTCTAGACTGACACCCTTATCCCCTCTGACAGGTGATACCTAAACAGGTCATCTCTTAGGCTGCAAACTCAAAATCCAGACTTGTAAAATTATTCCTTTGTGCTACAGTCAGCATAAGGTTCTGTTGGCATTCACGGGAATGAGAGATCACCTGGGCTGAAAAGACCTGACCCTATCCCTTCTTTACCCTTGGATGAAATAAGAACTTTTCCCAATAGTTTCTCCTTCCTGATCAAGAAGAGAGATGTAGTGACAAAAAAAAAGAGTTTATTCTGGACACATGTAGTGTTTTAGAAGAAAACAAATAAACAAACAAACACACAAAAAACCCACTTATATCTCAAAATACAATGGTACATACAAATAATCAGAAAAGTACGCAGATGTATATTAGTCCCTCACCAGGGATTAACAATATGCTTTATTAGCCAAAGCAGCAATTTAAATTTTGACCAGCTCCTACCCTAGCCCACACACCCTGCAATCTACTACGGTGATGTGGGTTGGCAGCAGCATATTCTTTTGGCAGACTTCTTCATATGGAAACTCCTTCCATAATGAGTTTCTCTCTTTAGTTTGTTGATGGCATCCCAATCCTGAGCTGCATCCCAAATTGAGACTGAACCATATTGCAGTAGGTGCTGAAATAATACAAAGCAGCAGGCTGTCTTTGCCCAGAGGTGCTTGCCATGTACTTCAAGCAAGTCACAAGCGGGGAGAATTGGGAGGCAAGACATGAAAACCGTGGGTAGGATTTTTGTGCAGTTGCAGTGACTCAGCCTGTGTAATTAGGATTAGACGGTGGCTTTCATGTTATTACTCTATATAAGGGGGAGTGCACAGGAGGAGCACCAAGGAAAGTTTGCTTGAAGAAGCTATAGTCTTTCATGAGAATCTTTGTGCCCACAGGAATGACTAATTCACTCATGCACTCTGCCTGGTTTATTCCCCAGGACACAGCTTTCAGCACCCTCCCCACCATACTGACTCAACCCAGGGCTGGCACTCCCATGCTAGAGAGACTGCTGGGTTGCATGAGGAGGAAGGAATTACCAGTCTAAATTCTGGCTCCAAGTAGAAATCTCTTTTATTTATACATACATTCAAACATTAGGTTGCTTCAGTAAATTAAAGAGTACAATGTGTGCTTGTGTGCATGTCAAAGAGATGACATTAAATGCAATACTTCAATGCAGTCAAGGGTGAATGGAGGTGAAAAGAGTTTATCTGCTTCTAATTTCAGCAAAAACAAGTTTATCTAGTTCTCACATATATCAAGCACTGAATCTATCCATTTAAAAAAAATATTTCATTAGTAATATAATGGTAGCTAAATAATCCATTGCAATAGCAAAAGAAACTCATTAAGCTGGCAAGTCAAGTTTTTTACAAATCTGTTTTTGGGAGTTTCATTTAAAAGATTTAGTGTTTTCAAACAGACACTGAAAACAAGCTATCATTTCTGTGATAATATTTTTCTTAATATTTTCTTAATAATGAATATGTCTTGAATGGAATGGTCTCAAATATTTTAAAGGATTCAAGTTATTCCTTAAATTTTTATTGCTACACACATCTGTTTTTCAGTGCAGTCCTTGTACTTTATACAGACCCAACTAGGTTAGTGATAGGACCTAATAAATCCTGACATGTTAAACCCTAGAGTATAGCTGGTTAACTACAACACTTCCTGCTAAGGAGAGGTCTTGCACTCATTTATTAGCAAGGCTCCAAATCCAGGATTTTCAGAAAACAAAATAAGTCATAACTAAGGAAATAAAATGGCTTGAATTTGGGACTAGGGTAAAAAATAGCAACTGGTTTGGTTTTTATGTTTTTTTTTTGTTTTGTTTTGTTTTATTTTTCTTTAGGTGGTGATGTAGCAATATTTGTTCCTTAAAATGTTTGCTTGCAAAGATATCAAAGAATACAAGTATTTCCAAAGAAACCAAACACAGTAGAGAAAAATCATGCAATAGGAATGAGATGAGAAACTGTTAAGAAATCTAAAAACATCAAGTGCTTTTCCCCACATCATTTCTACTGCAAGGATTCCCAGCTCAACTACAAAAGGTTTCTTGACACAATAGTTGAATTTACAGTGATCTCACTTCTCAAGTCATGATCTTAAAAAGCAACTTTAATACTGACAGCAAGAAGACTAATGACTGGAATTTTATGACTGGCATTGTAATTTTTGAGGCAGTTAAAGAATCTCCAGCACCGTAATTCACAACTTTCCCCTTGTTATCTGGCAGCCTTTTAGCCTCTACTGATGGCAAATTGCAAGATACAAAATACCAACTTGCTTATCCTTTTAACAAATAAGGCATCACTACAGACAATCATGTTTTCTTTTACATTCCTGTAAGTGCAGATGTGATTTGTGGTTTCTGGTGGGATGAAGGCAGAACACTGGAGGGCCTAAGACACCATTACAAAACTCAGTCTATTTACACTTTGCAAAGCATTGTTCATTTTTGCTTCATCTCACCTATGTCAAGAGAACTATTTGTTCATATTTTTTGATAAAATCTTGACTTTATCAAAACCAGGACTAACATTGAATGTCATACTGAAATGCCCTTTGAAATAAGTGTTATACCATGTTTTTGGTTGAGTGACTCCATTCTGTGTTGACAGTTACTGAAATAATAGTTGTCATGATTCCTATCACTACATACAAGTTAGTCATTCTGGACTTTACACAGTTCTTCACAGTATCTAATAAAAGAATACAGGCTTATATTTGTTTTTATAAACAATTTGTTGCCGTGGAAAGGAAAACGACTACAAGTTGGAGCAGATGTAGTATAAATTTACAGGTTACAGCATCCCAGAATGGCTGAGGCTGTCAGGCACTGCTGGAGGTCACCTCGTCCAACCCCTGCTTAGGCAGGGCCACCTAGAGCAGGGTGCCCAACACCATGTCCAGGGGGCTTTTGGAGGTCCCCAAGGAGAGAGACCCCACAACCTCTGTGGGCAGCCTGTGCCAGTGCTTGGACACAAAGCAGCACTCCTGGTGTTCAGAGGGAGCCTCCTGTGTCCTTTTGGAGCTCTTGTCCTGGCACTGGACATCATTGAAAAGAGCCTGTCCTGTCCTTTATGCACTTTTGCTTTGGGTATCTATACAAATTGATAAAATTACACCCTAAGCCTCCTCTTCTCCAGGCTAAACAGTCCCAGCCCTCTCAGCCTTTCCTCATAGGAGAGGTGCTCCTATCCCTTCATCATCTTCACAGCCCTTTGCAGGACAATCTCCAGTATGTCCGTATCTCTCTTGTACTGGGGGGCCAGAACCGGACCCAAAACTCTAGGTGTGGTCTCACCAGTGTTTAGCAGAGTGGAAGGATCACCACTCTTGACCTGCTGGCAATACTTTGCCTAATGCAGCCAAGAATACCATTACCCTTCTTAGCAGCAAGGGCATATTGCTGACTCATGTTCAAATTGGTGTTCACCAGGACTCCTAGGTTACGGACGTAGATGGGCAGCCAGGAGAAGGGGGAAACAGGGAGCTGCCCGTGAGTAGTAAGATGTTTGGGAGAACATGGGGCAGGAGATGAAAGACAAGAACAGAGATACTCAGGCAACAGGAAAAAAAGGTGTGTAAAATTAAGACTGCAAAATAAAGGTGCCCACCTCCAGATGATACAGAATACTGTAACTTTCCAATGGTTATCATACACCAGCTTCTGAAGGGAGTTTTATACTCCTTCCTATGCCCATCCTATACCATTTCCCTTGACTGCTCTTATCTCCTCTCCTTGCCAGCTCAGACCTCTCTTTCTCCTCATCTGCTTCACTCTTCTTTCTGTCAACGTATTCCTCCTCCCTGCTCTAAATCTCCTTCCTCTGCCTCTTATCCTCCCTCCCACCACCATCCATTTCTTCCTCCATTCCTCTCCCACTTTCCAGGTGGGTGCCAGGGGCCTGTGGGGTGCCAGGGGCCTGCAGAGTGCCCTATGTCCTCAGGTGGCATGAGACATGAGGCCTCCTTGGGCACCTGCAGCAGCCCACGTTCCTGAGAACTGACACTTTCTTATATTCCTCATTTCTCTAACCCGCATTTTCCAGTCATGACAAAAGGCACATTTTGGTTGTGAGCGCCCACCCTTCCTACCAAATTTCACAGCCTTGCTTCGAAGCATGGGCGTGCAGAGCTTCAACTGAATGACTGTATTGCTTATATTAACATGGAGGGGAACACTCATTTTTGCTTCATACTGTTCTTAGATATAGCTGAACATTCTAAAATGTTTAAGTCTAAACATAAAAAATAAAAATAAAAAATAAAAAATTGAATTAATGATACTCTAATGAACAGGGTTTTATAAGGCAACATGCCAGGCAAAAATAAAGATAGGCTTCAACTACTCTATTTAAAATACCATGATCTGATAGGAAGCTGAAGAACTTAAATACAAAAGCTAGGAGGAAGTGTTTAGAAGAGATAAGCAAGTGTAATGAAATAAAATTAAGAAATGGAAAATCTATATCAGGAAAGAAATTCTTCCCAGCATTGAAATTTGATTAGCCGTAGAATATTGTTCCTCTGGGGATGGTGTAAGCCCTATGACTCATCACTTAGCCTATAAAAATAGGTTAGACAAAATATTAGAGACATATGTCCTGCTGAATAACCCTGTGCTCTCAGAAAGATGAAACAGATGACCGCATGTGACTTTTCCATCTGTGACATCCATGAATCTCACAGAATTTCTCTATTACTGTGCTATGGAATTTAAGACTCTTTGGTTGAATAAACCAGAAACCTCACTGCAAGTCCTGGTTCTGTCATCAATGCTGATGCCAACTAGCACCTTGCACAGCAGCCCTCTCTCCTCTGAATTCTTCTCAAAATTGTCTTCCAATGGAAGAAGTTTTTGGAATAGAAGAAAATAAATATGAAACTCCTTGTGTAGCCATGCAGAAAATGACCAAATTTCTTCCCTGGACAAACAGGATGCAAATACTATAATGAGGAAGGAATGCTACCAAAGGGCAGCAAGGGGGAAGCACGTGATCTGCTGGAAACCTGATGTGAAAATTGCAGATAGTCAGCCAGGTCAGCACCTCATCCTGCAACATTGCATCTCTTCCCCATGGAGCAGCTCTACTGGCTCAGAGGCATTATTATACTGCTTACTCATCAGCAAATGTACATCCCCCTCATTCATCAGCAAAGGAACCTTTCAAAGCTGCTTTAATGATGATTCAAGAAGCAGAATTAATTTACAGTTTAAATGGCCACACAAAGTGCAGACCTCAGGAGCACTCTTAATTGTCATGAGTAACCTGAATGGTAAGAAAGGTCAGATAGAAAGTTTCTACAAAGTGCTCCCTGAAGCAAAGGAAGCAGACTGCTAGCTAAGACAGGCAAAACAGTGGGTCCAAAGACTTTTCGTATTCAGTCATAAAAGTGCAAATGTTATACTTCCTAGAAAGGCTTTGTGTCTCACTGCAATAGAATTGAAATGAGAGAATGTTGAAAGCAATAAAATCCTGTGAGTCTTAGTAAAAGGAATGCAAAAATTTGTTAGTGGATAGACAGAATACAATGTTGCAAATTGGTTTTATTAAGAGCTTCTGGAACTTGCAGCTTCAAATGAATCATGCAGGAGAATTCCAATGCTTAACAGGAAAACAGGTATTTCATTTGTCTTCTAAAAGTGATCTTTTCAGTTTATCTGGTTTGAAATTTAGACATTATGAGGACTGACTCTTGCAGTTACCATTTTGAGATTACATTCAAATAAAAGGGACTGTTATAAGGGACTGTGAAAATCTGGACCTTTGGTTTTCATTGAACCAAACGTTGATATATAAACTTTTGGTGAAACTCACCTTGGTGTTCCCTTTCTGGAACATCAGTTTTTGTCTGGCCTGATAAACAATCTCTGTCATTCAGGTTCAGCAGGTCATAACAAGTGTCCTGTGACCAGGAGCTATGACTGTCTGTTGGATGCTGGGCATGGATGCATCTCCTGAAAAAACAAACTTTACTTGGTGCTTAGGTGGCAGGAGCTGGGCCTTCTTGAAAATCTAAAACTATCTGGTTCATACTCTTCTAAGCACAGTTGATTTAGCAGATATAGGTGTTTATAATTGACAACATACAACATTCACATGTCACTGATGATTAAAAATGTTGTTTCTCAAAAAATCTTTTGAGTTCTAGTAGCAATACCCTGGGTAGAGGTAAATTTCCCTAGCAATGAGTTACACTAATCAGTACTTACTAGCTGAGGTTCTTCCTAAATCCATCCTTCCTTTTTTGGGCCCCTGCAGTATAATATTGAATCAGAAGCTAATAACTGACACATGCATACAATCCCATACATTTGCTTTTAATTTTAAGTTGCCAACTAATTATACAGCTTGAATTTCCACAGTTAAAGTAGACAAGAATTTCACATTTAAAGCAGGAATTCAGCCACTTTTACTATGCATGAAGCAAGAAGCGTAACTTTCCTGATTATGACATTCATTCTCTGTTTTATGAAATGTAGCCAGTAAAGCAAAGAGCATAAAAGAAACGCTGGGGGATTTTGTCCTTTCTTTTTAAGGAACAGTTGGGGGATTTTGTCCTTTCTTTTTAAGGCCAGCAAAAAGGAAGAAGATGGCAGTGACAAAGCACAGACAGAGACAAGTGGTGATGATCTGAGGATTAGGAAGGAAAAAAAAAAAAAAAAAAAACAAGAGGGATCAGCAGCAGAGGATCCATTGTCTCTGCAGAGGTGTTTGGCACAACCTGTTCCCATGAGTGGTTTGACCTGTCTGAGGTAACAAACAATTGAACCAAGACTTAAATGAACCTGGAGAGAGTAGCAGAGTTCATTAGAGATGTGTCATCATGATGGAGGAGGCAATGGGCATGTAACCCAGGACTGAAGGATACATGCTGTAGAAGAGAACCAGAAGAACACCCTGAGTTCGAAGGATTACCACTGGAAGAAAAAAGAAAAAAAAAAAAAAAAAAAAAAAAAAGGAAGAAAGCTAGCAGAGGAAAGATAACACTGAGGAGGAAAATGGCTGCACTAAGGAGAGATGGGTAGAAACAGAAAACAAAAACTGCAGAGCAGCTCATCCTAAAAGAGGGTGGAGAAGAAAAAAAATAAAAAGAATAGGCAAGGGATGAAACAGAAGGTGGCATAAGGATGATAGACAGAAAATCATGAGAAAGAGGGCCAAATACCGAATGATATGCAAACAGAAGGAAGAACATGCAGGGGAGGAATTTCATACTAACAGCAGAAAAAGCAGGTTTACATGACTCCTTAGGAAAAACTGATGGGCCTGTCCCCAGAACAGATTCAGAAAATTGAAGAGTGGGATGTCTGACAGGATCAAAAATGTAGGCACGTTTCTGAAAGGGATCATCATATGAGTGGGGGAGAAGACACTGGGGTGTATGACACTCCCAGACTCCCACAGGAAAGACAGCAATACGCAACTCGAGAGGACTGGGAAAGAGTTGGTGGGCCTCAATCTCCAGTGGAATTCTTCCAATCTTCCAGATGAGACAAAAAGGTGAACACAAAATGTACAAAAACAAAAACAAAAGAAAAAGTACAAAAAGCTATTCAGAAAGAAAGAAAGAAAAAGAAAAAAAACTCTAAGATGAATGCTACTTAGTGGATGTTTTCTGACATCTTCTGTTTCTTCTGTATTCAGAGGCAAAACTTGTCTAATCCCTTATTTTAACAACAATAACAAGAAAAAGTTCTCAAAGTACGAATCTTACTGAAAGCATCCCTCTTGCAACTGACAGTCCTTAGGATTGCACTCACCAACAAAATACTTGGGTTGAGACAGGAACAACAAACTAGGACAGCTATGGGGACACCTCAAGAACAGCTTACTCTGTTTGGGCAGTTGCACTGATAAATGCTGCCATGACTATTGGAAAACGAAAAAAAACGTCTGTGACTCTCTCTATCTGTCAGGGCACTGTATGAAGTTAATTTTCTGGGCTATATTTTTAAGACAGGCATTCTTCTGAAGCATTCTGAATTTTGCTGTAATTCAAAATAAATAATAAAACTGTAATATTTTAAATATTTGTTTTGCTAAAAATAATAAAGAATCAATGTGTTGTTTCCAGGTGCTTTTCCCATATTTAGAATATACAAGCTCTGTACTCAGTTTCCAGAATAAACTAAAAAAATTAAGTACACGTGTCTGATAAATGACTCTGATTGATTTCTAAATTGGCAAGTGAGAAACTTTGTCTTATGATAAGTTTAATCACTTACCATTTTTAATCACTACTAAATGCCAGTACCAGGCACTGGTATTAAAATAGACACTCTAAACTTACCTTACCTGGGGAGGCTAGAAACTTTTGGTGGATCTTAGTGCATTTTTATCTTATCCTACACAAAATATGTTAGATTTGGCAATGGGAAAAAGGGATTGTTTTTGATGCTGATGATAAATGAAGAGAGACAACTAATTTATAAAATAAATGTATTGTGTGCTGTCAAAATAGAAATCATATTCTCAAATAATCTAACAATTAATACCTTTTGAACATTTGAAAGCTCTATGGGAAAGTATCTTTTCTGCAATAGATGCAGATCTGAAGCCCTAATTATTTTAATGTATATATCTTCCAGAATTCAATTCTCTTGTTCCTGTTAGCCTAGCCCATATTTTGGAAAACCTGGATTTTCATACAAAGATGAAAAGCTTTTGCCCAAAGAATAATTCTTGATCCTCTATATCTCCCTAATTAAAAAAAAAAAAAAAAAAGGTAAATAGTAAAACAAAAAGATAAAGAATGACTCTGACTATCAGACATATTCTCAGGCCCTTAGTGTTTTACTCCACACAGGCACAAGATGATTATTAACTCTGTTAGTACTATTAACTTTCACCTAAATAAATCAGCAATTCACTGTAGGTGAAAACATTTCTCAGAATGACAAGATATGTTTGTTTATTGTTAATATTATGTATGCATAGAGAGAGAGACAGAGAGATTTCAGTTCTGAAGTGTTTAGCCTCGGAGACAGACATCTGTTGCCATGTTGTTTTAGATCTTACTAATTTAAAACAGAAAAGTGACTTACATCTACATATAAAAATCACTTCAGACTTTCCCTCTTCAGCTGTTCCAGCCCATCTGCAGTTTCTGGTTACCAACATCCAGGGAGATATCTTGCCAAAGTACAGAACCACTGGGAAAGAATTATAATATCCTACTAATCCAAGAATGTACTTCTCCTTGGAGACTGTATTTTGAAATCATATTATTTGCTGTTTGTAAATGTCAGTCATGCCCTAAGACAATTTGAGTTTCCTGGAGTAAAAAATTAAGGATCTGTAAAGGAATTCACAGAGTGTAAACTAAGTCTAAATATTCACTTCAACTTTCAAACATTATCAGAATCATTAATATAATTTAATAGGGATATTAATTATTTCAATCTTTTTCACTTCAATCCCTTGTAACCTCCATGTCCAACAATATGTCATCCTTTCTGAACAGCACTTCATGACATTTTTTTTTTTAATATTTTATTTACCAAGTACAATGTAAGTACATGGAAGTTTTCATTGTTACATTCAGACTTTAAAGCAATTCTTTTCCAAAGGAGAAGCACTGACAGTTCCCAGAATATTTGAAAAGGCTGCAGTGTTGGGATACATTCTCCTAACCCCAATAAAAGCAGCATGTACTGGAGATCACTGATGTCTGCCAGGAGTACCATGAGGAACTTAAATACTCAAAAGAGCGGAGTGTGTCATGTACAGTCAATATTTTTTCTCATCATCACTATTTACTTATCACCGCTGCAGGTTTCTGTAGGATTGTTATATTGCTGACAAATCCTGTGCCATTAAACAAGATGAAACTATGCCATCCTTTGCTTTGCTCTCATTAGAATCTAGTGGGAAGAGCAGCATTGCCAATGAAATAGCAATTCTACTTGGAAGGAGTAGGAGTACTCACTCCATTTCTCTCCCTCCTCTTTCTCCTCTCTCCTTCCACCTTTCTCCCTGTGAGCTGAGTTAATTGACCTTTACAATAACATAGGGCTATGTCATAACTGCCCACAGTAAATAGTGGATAAAGGACATAAAACCCCCATGACATGGCAAACAGCCTTCTTTTGAAGGGTGAATACGGAGCTATGTGAGGAAACCTGACTCCAAATTCTTTGCATTCTAGAGGTCTGACACAAGACATTCTGCAGACTGTTCAGTTCCTCCTTTCCAGCTTTATATTTTCCATAGGGAAACCACACAACATAATACTGAATATGAAGCTTTGCAAACATTGGCTTCTGACTAGCTTTTGCAAGGAGAATGTTGAACAAAGCAGCTAATTCCCAGACTTGCCCCCATTCCTGTCCAGACACACTTGTGAAATCTTACTGAACCCCAACAGCATGGAGAATGGAACGGGAAAGAGCACAAATGCACATAAAAATGGGTGTTGAACCAGTGATTTTTCTACAGTGCAGTATCAAAATAATAATTTTATCAATTCAAAAACCTCACTACTGCAGCAATAAAACTGAATTTGCTTTACAAAAATATTAATTAGATAGATGTCACTGGAGTGGCTTAAAATCAAGCTGTATAAGGTGGAGACAGCATGAGCTAAACTGCATTCTACTGAACTGTGATTTTGCAATTGCAAAAGCTATGGAAAAACTACAGCTACAGTGATCAAATATGCAGCTGGGGCTGCATAACTGATAACCTGTATCCTGGGAACAATTAAATTAAAGAGTAGTCATGTACAGAGAGTTTTCATCATTAAAGTAGAGGTGATTATAGAGGATATGAAGACAGACTCGTCTCAGATGCTCAGTGATGAGATGAGAGGCTACAGCCACAGCCCACAGCAAAAGAAATTCAGACTGGACGCAAGGGGAAAATGTTCACCACAGGAGTGGTTATGCACTGGCACAGGTGCCCCAAGAAGCAGTGGAATCTCCACTCTTGGACACTTCCTATCCTCAGCTTGGCCAGGCCCCATGCAACCTGATATAACTTGGGTATGAAGCTGAACTGGATGGTTGCCAGAGGCCTTGCCCAAACTGATTTTTTCTATGGAATTCATGTTTTCTACATAATAACACTCTGACAAAGTGTAAAGTCACTTTTTCTATGTTCCTTTAATACACATCCTTGCCAAAATTTTGCCAACCAGAAAGCAAAACATTAAATTGTAGATAAATTGGTCAGGTCTAAAGCACACTACGCTATCTGCTGCTCCCACCTTCTCTAAGGTATCACAGCCAGTTCACAGATTTTTAGCAGATTAGGCAAAATAAATTTTGTTGCCTTGAGGATTAGAAAAAAAAATACAGTTATTTAAATAGCTTACCACATCCCATATAGATAGGGAGGATTCCGTCTTGGTGAGACAAGTGAGGTACAGGAGCTGAGAAGGGTCAATGTGGTTTAGGAGGATTGTAGATGGAGGTCATTCTCACTTCCCAACCTCCATCCATGCTGTAGGCCTTGGACTTGGAGAGCTCGTTCACGCCAGAGGCAATGTTAGACCTCCCTCTAGCAGTGTGACTTCAGGGAGGGTTATGGGGAGTAACGCAAGCACTTCCTCACACTGACCCACCACAGCCCACACATCCCACATCTGCGCTAGGGTCTTCAGAAGAGCCATAAACACCCTTAAAGCTGGAATGCAAACAGAATGCCATGTTGGCATAGGCTATACACACTTCTGATACGTACATTGGTGAGAAGGAAGACACAGACTAGGAAGGAGAGGCTGTGCAGGAACAGTGCTATGCTGTTTTGCAGACCTGTGCAGAGATCACCAAGTGTGAAGCTTGGTGCTCTCTCCTTTTCCATGGCAGGCAGGAGGGATCCTGCCTTTAGGACTTTGCAGAGCTTATAGCTCAGAGAGCCAGGAGCATAGACGTGATTTTGCCACCCCCACACTGGCAGTGGCTTATAGATGTCTTTGCCCCAAACAGTCCATGGCAGGCACCAATCATGGTACGGAGCAAACTGACTGGCCCATGCTACCAGCACAGAAACCCAGGATGTCACTCACTGAACGAAAAGTGATAGTTCAAAGTGCCTCATCAACTAGATCTACTCTGCCCAATTCTGCTAGCACAGACATGCTGATCACATGTGGAGTATGTCTGAGAGCAAAAAACAGTGAATATAAATAGCTTCCTCAAATGAAGTACTGTCTGATCCCCTCAGGAGTCTTGAAACTTCACTAGCACTCACAGTTCTTAAGACAAAAAGAGGCCTTTGCTCCCCTCTTCCCCAGACAAATTTAGCACTGACTACATCTGTGCTTACTGAATAAGTTTGTGCAGAGCTCCTTCTCCCCTTTTGTCCTCCCCTTCCCCTTTGAAAAGGCCAGTCTAAGACATACTGTGCAACTGGAACAATTTCTGGACTGCCCTCCTGAACTGTAATTGTCAGAAAAAGACAATATTTACCAAATAAAAACTTTTCAAAAGTTAGCTTGCCTTGGATAAACCATTTATCAGTACTTTGTCTGTGGTGTGCTCTGCAGAAATCTCTGCCTCTCACTGCTACCAGCATTCCTCCGAGGTTTGCCAAAGAGCTCGTTTTCAGATCCCAGAGTAGGTATCTCCTTGCATGTACCATGACACAGTGTAAAACTCAATACACAGGTAAAATTTCACATAACTCCCATGGCTAGTAAGTGATGACTCAGACTACTGGAAACAGTTAGCCATCCTAGGGTTCATGCTAGCAGGCAATTGTATAGCAACCAATGCAACAGCAAACAAATGATGAATTATTATTTTCATGAAATATTGTAGGCAGCTTCTCTTTACAATATGATCTAACACATGGCAGGAATCATCTAGAAATTTTGGAATTAACTAGATGAAGGTGTTAAGATGAATCAGCTTGAATAAAACACTTCAGAAGGCAATTTTAGCCAAAAGATCAAACCCAAGTATCAAGACTTTCATTTGCTAGGAAACTAGGAGGAAGTGCATTCCAGGGAGCTAGGATACTAACAAATGACCTCCAAGTACAGATCTGAGAAGTGAAAATCAAGTATTCATCTAGGTTTCCAGTCCAAGAAATTTGCTCTGAAAGGGTGCAAAGGTCTGAGCCCTACCCAACACAGCTACACTGATAAAATACCTTACAGGAAAAACAACATTTTTTCTTCAGAATAGCTTTTTTCCCTTGGGGGCAGGTGAGTAGAAGGCCACAGTGGCTTTGGTATATGTATAAAGTATAAATATTTGCCCTTCTAGCTCTAGTGCTAATATACAGTAGATATGTCTTTTCATTCTGGTAACGCACTCCTTATGCAAACGTAGGCTAAAGGTTAACATTCTGTTGTAAAAGGCTCTAGACTTTCATGTTTTAAAAAGTAGCTTTCAGATAAAATCGAATAGCCTGAGTGCACTTCTGAAGCTGTCAGCCAAACATAATTCTTCTGGTGTGGCCAAGACATGACCCCTTGAAAGAGATATCATAATATAAGCATATCTGTTTTATTCTCTTTCATATGAAAGTATGATATATATTATTTGCTGCATAAGAAAAGGTAATGCATAAGCTGCCTGACCATGTGTCTTATTCAGATTTGTAAGCTTTGGAACAAAAATTGATAAATTAAGGCTATAAGAAACCAATTGACCATGTCCTGGGATAGTCAACAGGAATGAGTCTGGAAGACTCTTGGAAGAGTCTGATAGTTGCCATATATCTGCGTGTAAAAATAGCCCCACCACTGGCAGTGTCTTTAACTGCTGGTTCAGCATTTCTCTCCTCTGGTAAGCATTCTAGCCTACCTGCACCAGCCTGCCATTTGAGCTAAAACAAATTACCCTCTGGGTTCTACTTCAGAGCACTGTGAGCATGTTATTTCAAACGCAAAAATCAATTTTTGCTGACTTATCAAAAATGTTCTATATAAGAGATTAATTTTAGCTGGAACAAGATTTATTCTGGCCAAGTCTTTGGATTGGCATCAAGCAGAAGGCTCGATACCTACCTTCTCAGCCCCAAAATGGTGATCAAGTTTATCTAGCGGTTGCCTTCAACAATCTGCCATACATAAAGCCAGACAGAAATGTCTTTCCAGTTTTGAAAAAAATAAAATAAAAATGGAGGAGAAGAGTTGAAAGAGGCCTACAGTGAGGAAGCAATTAGGCAGAACTGCAAGGGTTGCACATTTTAGCCAGGCATGTTCTTTTATTTATCTGGGTTTACAAGTGAAGATTACAAGAGGATCCAAATTATAAAGAACAAATTGTATGTCTTTAGTACTTATGTTCCACAAATATGTAATTCTGGATGTACTAGAAACTCTGGTCCTGGGTCAAGAGTCAGTTAAGAATACCATAACAAAAAAGGAGAAGAAAAAAAAAAAAAGAAAAAAAAAGGAAGTATAAATAATATATTTCCATACTACAGTAGAGCTGTAGATCATCTCATGCAATTGTGCTTGCCTGGGCTTTTCATCCTAGATTCCAATTTCTTCCACTGTATTACTTATGGAACAGAAAAAACCTCTAAAGGATTTTAAGTATTCTTCACAAAGAATGTGCTAGTTTGCAGTGAAATCCTTCCTATATTTATACATTTATATAAAATACAGCTGTGCAAAAAGCAGACCTCTGCTGATCTGTGGCAAAAGTCCTTCCCTTGCATATACAGGCACAAAGGATACACCTGTCTTGTACTTGTAAAGGATGCCCCAACGCAAGGTTCCGTACCAAATGCATGGTTCACACAGAGTGAAAGTACAGCCCCAGGTGCAGCCAGAGGTCACTTTATGAAGCACACCATGTGCCCAGTAAGTCCAATAGCTTGGTGAGCTAATGGATCTTCACATGCACCTTAAAACAAATAGGCTGCCCATGGGTGGCCTGTACAAAGCCCGTGCAGCAGTCATGTGCATTGAGAAAAAAAGCTGATCCTAGTCGACCAGTCTTTTCTGAGTCCACTCACAACGAATGACATAGATGAAGCCATAGGACTCGAGATGTAAGTAACTGCAATTCCAATGAGCAAGGTGTCAAACAGCAAGAAACAGAAAGTTTCAACTATTCCTTCCACTTTGGGTCCTTCTACCCACAATATAAACTAATTCAGAACAATGGACCAAAGGAGTGTTTCTTCCAAATGAGGCAATCACCATAAAGAAGAAAAGAAACCCCTAGGTAGTGCTTACAGGATCACAGACAGAAAACACATATGTCATGGTCATATTTGAGTGGATAAAGGAGTCCATTTCTTTCTAACCACCTCAAAAGAGCCCTGTGAACATCCCGTCTTTTACAGACTGTGCAACATTTGGATATTGGAGTTTTTCCTCCTCTTCCTGTGTCATTCCATCACATGCCTTTTCCAAAATAAGGCACATGCTCTAGCCTGATCTGCAGCCCATCAGCTAGGTCCAAATCCAGCAACTCCAAAATAGTAGATGATCTATGATCTGTTTCCCCATATATAGCCTTCAACATATTTGTATAATGAGATTCTGCATTATCATCTTCTTCCTTAGCAATTATTCAGACACAAGACAAATGATTTGACTTGGCTAGTCTGTTTTCTTACCTGAAGATAAGAGTCAAGAAACATAGGCTTTTATTCCTGATACCACTTTAAGATCAGTGACTCATGAATGCCATGTTTCCATTTGTGTAAACTTGTGAGTAAATGTCACCACCTAAACAACAAAAAAAATGAACATCAGAATACAGGCTGGATCAGAAAACTCTGACTAATTTCTTTTAATTCCTTGTTTTAAATGTATAAAATTCTTGCCTTTTCTTTGATTATTTTACTCATAGCATTTGATTCATCCTCACGTTCACTAGAAATAGATAGCCTCTTTGCTTGTTTAACACAGGAGAGATGGTGGTCTTAACTCACATTACAAAACGAGTAATGCCAATGCTCAGTTTATCAGTCCTCGTGAGCTCCCACTCCTTGTGGGTGAAATTAATCTTCACGGGTGGAGACAAGGGGAGAGGAGGATCTACCCCAGACCTGTGCAACATTTTAGTCCACAGAATAGGATCTACCCTGACCTCGCACTTAGCTGGTATTTAATTTTTCTCATCAGAGACTGTCATCTAATAGTCTAACATCATGACCCTGACAATGGCTGTCATCACAGCCCCTGATTTCCATGAAGATGCATGCAGCAGTCTGCTCACAGCCTTGGTGTTACAGCTTTAAGCCTGTGACTTAGACTCTTAAAAGTATTTAGATCTCTGAAGTAAGACATAAGCAGAACTTCAGTCAAAGTATGCAAGCCTCATGACCTATGCCTAAACCTACTGCTAAGTAAACCTTGAGGCAAGGAGTTTAGAGGGTGCTTCTGGTTTAGCTCAGCATCTGTTACTGCCGTACTCTATGCCTGGCTCCTTCCAATGGTTCACCAAGGCCTGTGGATGCTCCCTACATCAGTCCCAAGGTGCTAAGCTTATCAGGCACACCCCAATCACACCCAGTGCACTCCAGCAGCATCAAGATCCACACCAAACACAAGAGCAATAACCATGAATCTGTTCAAGACTATAGTCAGCAAAGAGAAAGCTGATTATGGGATGTTTATCTAATTAAGGTATACTCACTACGTATCTACTAGTATACCTTGATGCCAGTTGCCCAGATTAGGATACTTAGCTCCAAAAATCAGTAGTTTATAACACCATTTTACAATATCCTAAATTATTTTTGTTGATGTCAGAAGAGGTAAAACATGGACTGAAGCTTCAAGAACTGGCCAGAATTTGGTCTTTCAGTATTAAATTCTGAGAGAAATCACAAAACTGGTTTTCCAAAAATGAGACCGGAGCTCTGAGACTTACATCTTGCTTTCATATTAGAACTATAACAATAGTACATATGGTTCAGGTCCCTCCTACACAATAAAATATGGGGAAAAAGTAAAGACAAAAAAAAAAAACACCACAACAACAAAAAACAACAAACAATGAAAACCACTCTTAGCAGCCCTGCAGCATGGGTCGGTATGTGAGAAGGTGCAAGTTTAGCAATCATTTGTTTTTACCACCTGTACACTGCCTATTAACAACATTCTCACCAGTTGAATCCTTCTTCCTGCCTCTCAATTTTCCATCAGTCATCACAGATTTTCCTGGAAAACTGCTGTCTTCCTCCTGATTCCATTTCACAAATTGTACATATAAATTGCAAAAGTAGAGTGTGAGATGAGGAATATTCACTGATAAATAAGGGACAGATAAACAGAAAACTATCTCAAAGACACTGGAACAAAGAGCAACAGAAAAAAAGAGTCCCATATATGTAGTGGTACACTAAACTCCTGCTTCAAGGCTGGTAAGGACTGAAATGTTTTTATGTAGAGATTTTTTCAAAATACTTTTACATGTGTTTTACTTACATTAATTACATTTTTTTTTCTATGTAAAAGATCTCTTGCACGTGTTAATAATGATAACTGAACTGACTGATGCACGAAATGAAATTGTTATTCAACAAATTTTAAATCATCTCTCAGTTAGGTATGTGACATATGCAAAATAAATAATGATGGGGTGTATACTAATGGCTACTGTGACATACACAATTATGGAGTGATTTTGCTAATTGTGTCTTGAAGCCACCTCAGACAAGTTTGCAAGCTAATTCAAGTCTGTATCACATAACATGCAATATCATCATACAGCCTGCACATGGAGCTATTCATATTTCATGGGAACAATGAGCAAAGTGATCAGCATTTTGAATGTTACAGGAATCATCAATTAGCCACTAAGAAATGATTAGTTCACATAACCGAGTACTGAATAAATAATGTTCTACAGTGGTGATGAAAAGCCCATGAGCTTTTCTCATGATTAATATAAAAATGAATTCAGACCTCAAGCCTTCACTCATACTTAAAACAGGACTGTTAAATGAGAAATTACATGTCAGTTCTTTTTCATATCACCTAAACTGAGGAACTGTGTAATTATAATCAGGAATTGTGTAATCATTACTCATAATATAATTTGATCCAGTGAATCAATTTTTATTTAACTATTTATTTATTCACTTAATTCATAAGCTCCCAAAAAAATCAGAAAACATGAGGTCACTCAACCTGTTACTATCAGTGCTTTCCTGGAACTCTTGTATCCTTAAGAACCAACCTGAGATCCCCTACCTAGTCACTGATTTCTTATACTATGAGATCTGTCTGTTTGCAACAGGATTTTCTTTTTTAGTTTCAGAAACATACTTTATCGCATTTACATTTTAATGTATACATATCCTGTGGATTTCAAATTTCATACAGGTAAATTAATACATTAATTTTGAATTGCTTTTCTCTTTAATGACATATATCCAAATTATTTAAATGTTTTGTCATTTAATAAGCATCTGGTGTGCTGGTCCATCAAATAAAGCAGCACAAACTTTCCATTTTGACTACATTTTCAGTGCATCAACTTTAAATACATTAAGAAGACCTCAATCTCTAAAACAAAATATCTTCAACAGTATCTGAGCTTGGGAACCCAAAATTTGAGCCCACAACTCAGACTCACTCAGAAAAATAAATTCTTGTTATAACCGTCTGCTATTTTATTCAATGTTCAATATAATTTAAAGTCAATTTCTCTTTCATTATTTTCCACTGGGTGGATGAAAATTGAACAATCTACTGATGTTATCTATCCAGTTCTGTTTTTCCAATATCCAGCAATACCCAGCCCAACTTTTTCCATTCAGGCCAGCCATCAATGTTTGAACTTTCAGTTTCTAACTTCTGTCCTCGAGGAAACTTCACAAGAATCTTGAAGCTGATCATCCACTGATGCAGAAAAAGTCATATCATCTTTTTCAACAGAACATTACTGTTTTTTCTTGCAACAAAGAAATGTAAACATTTATTGAAAAGAGGTATTAAACTCAGTTTAAACTACAGGGCAACCTAGTTCCATAGCAACTAAAAATGGACAGCAAGGACAATATGAGTTGTTTTCTAATATGGCTGGAAGTCAAGTGTTGGTCCTACATTTGCTATTGTTGTACAAAATTCTGAACAGATGTGGTACGTTTCATAAAATTCAAAGTGCTGATGCATTTCAAAACCTGTAGTCATCATGGAATTCTTTGCCACTATCACCCAAATGAAGGAGAGAGGATAAGTCATACAGCAGTAGGCAATTCCAGAAGCACAATTAATATGAATATTACTGATGTAGCAATAGCAAACAGATCTCCATGAATCTGTCTGAGAGTGATTCAAACCAAGCACTGCACCCATGTAGGGAGAGAACAAGGCAGTATTCTTTATGACTCTTCCAATGAACGAAAATATTCTGCATTTAAATTGTGCAGTGCCAACTGTTAGCAAAGCTTCCCTAAGTATATGGTCCCACTGGAGTCTATTCCATGTGGAGAAGGCTAGACTGGGAGGACAGGGCAAGTCTTCTTCAACTTTTCATTGTTTGTTTTCTTTTTCAGGAGATCCATATTTGTATTATAATGTCATGTACAATTACGAGCCAAGTTTAAGATTTTAAGCAAGGGACAGGTTTTCAAAACCTCTTAGTTTTCAAAAGTGGGGTCAGATTTTTAGGAAAAAGATGCCATGTGTACCAAGCATAAAGTTCTTGGAAGTCTAGTCATTAGTATCACAACTGGGAACTGCTAAGCAATGAGTGTTGTTTAAAAAATAAATAAAGAAGGATAAAACATGGTCCTAAACTGGTTATTGCAATGGGAATTTAATGTACTTAGCATTGCACACTTTTCACTTTATTGAAAAGATCAAGCATAGTACTTGAGTACATAGTACTCAGGACTCAACATCTTTTCTTGCTTCAGCAAGGCTCACAACACTTTGACTCACAATCCTCCAGGTTGTAAATCAGGAATGGGGTGGAAATGGATTTGTATCAAATTTCAAGATGCAAGATGATGTCTGAATCACTTCCCCAAATCTGTAGTCCTCATAAGCTGGATAGTGTAGAGGAAGAGTATATTTCTGATCAATCCTTTTAAATATTTGCTTGATGTCAATATTCCTTTCAGTCCACATTTATTCTACTTAAACAAATCCACAGATGCAGTTACATTCTAAATTATTAGTTGGCTTAAAAATTGTACTTAAAAAATGTTATTTTAAAACTGTTTTTCCTCCACAACTTCCCAGTGGTCTCTGGGAACTGCTATATACAGTTCTGGCAAGCACTGGGTTCACAGCTGCTATGAGTTATTATTTATTTATGCGCCATCCTACTTGGCACAATATATTTGATTTTCTTAAAGGCAAAGTGAATGAGCACAGATCGCAATTTTCAAATTCTTTTTTCAAATTCATTACTATCAACAGTTAATGTCAGTGCACTGCTCAGAGCCAGAAGAAGAAAAGCCACAGAGGTTGCTCAGATATTCCCTCTCGAATGTACTTGGCTCTCAAGCTGGAAAGACAATCTCTAAAGGAGAGACGCATTTCAGCTTCTGGGTCTACATATGGCTGTCCAGAAAATCCTCAGAGAAATGAACTCAGAGAGAATACTTGGACCAAGAAGCATTTTCAGAAATAGATCCGTTACTTTTGTTCTCATATCTATCATTTCCAAACAGGCAGCTGACAAAGCACTAAGGGTGGACCTTACAGTGTGAAACACGTCTAATTGGGAAGGTGACTGAAACTCATTTTTCTTCAGATTAGCCAGTTACCAGATTAATCCAGATTACCTCAGATTCTGAGGATTTTCGTTTACGGGTGACTTCAACTGCATTTGAAGCCTTAATTGCAAGCAAGTGAAGTCAAACCACTGTATGTTCCTGGAGTGCATTCTGATGAGGCAGATCTGGTATCTTTCTATGGCCAGCCTCTGGCTGATGCCACTAGAGTGCTGTATTGCAGCAGTGCCCCACCTGTCCATGGGCTGACAAAGCACATTACAATACCTGTCTGTAGTTCACACCAGTTGGCTGTGTGGGACTCAGGGCCTATTTAAGAAAAAAATAACCCAAGAGATGGCATAACTTTGCAGCCCATCCTGATGGTAAATGTTGATCCAGATTCTGAGTAATCTTGGGAGAATTGCCTGGCAGGTGAGGCAAGACATTTTCTTCCAGAACTAGCATTTCCTGTGACAAGCAGGACAAAGTATCCACCTCTGCACAGTATAATCAGCCTAGCTTGTTGTCCAACACAGGCCATCACTACAATTACAGGCCCTTACCTATTTTGGGTCTAACATGACAGAGAAATGGAGAATGTCATCCATCTGTAGGCTGGCCAGATAATACAGTCATACGAGCATTAAAAATGCGTGTGGTAAATCAAATAAGTAAACAGAGGCAGGAAGATGGATGTGTGGATTTTGAAACACAAAACATTACTTCTATCTGTTTTGGATGAATGACACATCCTTCAGCACAGGACCTGGCATGTTTATCTGTAAAGCGCCATGTTCAATTATGGTTCTGTGTAAGTAAAACACTTTAGCCAATAACCCCTGACAAAATGGAACAAAGAAAAAATCACAGAAAAAAAATATTACATGATCACTGTTTGATTTCCTTATTAAATATAGTAATAATAAATTAACCCAGGAAACAGGATATTCTGTAAAAATCATGGAATGACACCTCTATATACTACTTTTTCTTTGTTGTTGTTGTTACTTGCAGTACACGGTGTACTATGGTGTACTGATTGGAATTCTTAACAAATGCGATCAGTTTGGTCACATTAAATGGTAAGGCTCCTGTAAAAACTGTCTTGCCTATGAGATGGAAAGCCATGGTGTTACTAATTTAAATATCATCTACCAATATTGCAGTGCCCCATTGAATAATTCAAAAGTATATTAGGTTTATGTTATGAGTTTTTAAAATTAATATTTGCATTTTGCAGCCACCCTTTCCAATCAAGTTTCCATAAACATCATGATGAAGGTAAATGAATTGCTAATTCGATGTTTTGCACTGATAAGTAAGTGAAACTAGCTTGCAGTTTAAATTAAAATTGGGCTTATGTCTAAATAACCATTGCTTCAGTCAAATTTTGTTTGGAACTGGTTGTTCAATGTAAGTAAGCTCATCTCACATAGTACTGAAAGCTAAGCCCTCTTTGAGACCAGAGATGTGGGATTTCTACACAAGCAAAATACTAACAAAGCTTCTCTAAGCAAGAAGATAAAGACTACTACTTCCCAGAGAATCTCAGTCTTTGGTACCTGCTTTGGCGCTTCATTTCCAACAGAGAGACCTGGCAAAGGGATGCAAGAAAGCACAGCTGAAGACTGCTAGCTTCTAGTGATCTGGGAGAGCAGAGTAGCCTTAAAGTAGCCTCTACTACCTACATAACCATCTTACACATCAGGAGTTGCCAACACCAGGGAATCAGAAACAGCTTAAAAGACAATTCTGCTTTCTCCTCCCTTGATTTTCCCCACATCAGAAAGGACAGGATTCTGGTCCTGTCTGGGTCCATTTATCAATCATTCCTAACATCAAAATTAGATCAATTTAGCCAACTCCCTCAAAAGTATTTTCATGCAGCCAAACTCTGTCTTATTCATAGAAGCACCGATAAGATGCTTCCTGGTAACCCCCTATTTGACAGATGCTGTATGGCAACTGTACAGCTCTACAACCACAGCCAAGGCAGTCTGGCTGTTCCTCTGCTCTGTCTTGCTCACTAACCAGATGCTCTGCACCTCAGTGACTCACTCACAACCTACTTGCCCAGGCTTCCTACTGGCAGACTGTTTACCACATTTTTTCAATGATTACCCCTCTGCACTATTGGTTCTTTCCCAAGTGATTCAGTGCCTGTTTGGCATCACTTCTGCACTGTCTCACTATACTTGTGCCACTTTGGTTCCTCGTTCTTGTTCCTAAAGAAGCATCATAAGAAGTCATCATTGTCATCTACAGCATCAAGGTGACTTTCTACACCCTAGATCCTTGCAGTTAATGCAAACATGTTATTTTACATTTGGCTCTCCTCCCTGTTCCCATTCCTACATAAAAGTATCTGGAGCAACAGGTTTCTCTGTTCCTGATCATATCACTTCGGCCTGCACCTTGATGATCTTAAGCATGGTCTACAAGTAATGGCCTTCTCAGATCTGGTTGTTCCAAATACAAAATTTCTAGTGCTGTGCATCTCTCAAATATCTATTAAAACATTCCTTCTATTAAGACTTCCCCTCGTTCCTTTTCCTATTCTTCCCATTTCCACTTGGACATACTTGATGTGACTAGATTTAATTTGATTTTTAGATCCTGAAGGATGTTCCTGACATGCTCTGGTTTTATTTACTGTCCTGTATGCTTAGGTTTCAGCACTGCTTGGGTCTTACATGTACTGCCAAATGACAAAGAATAAATCAAATAATAAGATTCAGTTCCACTGCAGTCTGCAAGTATATTGCTATTTTATCTAATACTAATAAGAAATTAAAAGACAAGCTTAACTGTGGATAGTTCTCTGTTATTCATTCTCTTGTTATGACTACCTTTTCTGGTAGCAAGTTAAGTAACAAAAATAGAGTGATGGGGAGAACAAAAAGAAAGGACTGGGGATTCTGAAACAAAAAGGTAATAAATTAAAAAGCCAACACAGGAAGAAAAGCATCTTGTCAGTTTGTGGCTGTATGCAACATCTCCTGAAATCAAAGACTCATGCTTATTGCATTTATTGAACAAGTGTCTTGTGTGCTCCTGAAACTCAAAGCAAAGCCCTTGGCTTATTACAGCCACTTAAGTTGATATGTCAAAATGTTAACTGACTTCTGAAAATTTGTCCTCACTATCAAGAAGACAACATTTCTCTCATTGAGACTGGTGGAAGCCACTTTTCTAGTTAAACTTAAAAAAAAAAAAAGTAAGTTTAAGTCCCCTTCATAGTAGTATATTCTCTGCTCACCTCCTGAGGCCTTGAAACAAAACCTAAGAACTACTTCTGATAGTTTTTAATGAATTAGAAAAAAAAAAAAAGTATCTTATTTTTCCCCATTAAGTGTTAACTGATTGAGGACAAACAGTGTTTTGTCTCCAGATACATTTTATAATGTATGAAGAGATACAACGAATTTGAGAAAAAAAAAATAAAGAAAGAAAAATGGGGAAAAAAATGTTTTAAAAAAATAAAGTATTTGGAACTTTCCTTTGATGGAATTTCCTAAAATTTGTGCTTTCCTTCACAGAATCACAGAATGACAGATTGGTTGAGGTTGGCAGGGACCTCTGGAGGCCGTCTGGTCCAACCCCTACTCAAGCTGAGCCACCCAGAGCAGGTTGCCCAAGACCATGTCCAGGCAGTTTTTGGAGATCTCCAAGGAGACTCCACAGCCTCTCTGGACAATCTGTGCCCATGCTCTGGCACCCACACAGTAAAGAAATGTCTCCTGGTGTTCAGGGGGAGCCTCCTGTATTCCAGTCTGTGCCCATTGCCTCTTGTCCTGTCACTGGGCACCACTGAAAGGAGCCTGGCCCTGTCCTCTTTGCACCTTCCCTTCAGGTGTTTATATACATGATGATATTCCCCCCTTCACCTCAGCCATTCCTCATAGGAGAGTTGTTTGTGTCTCTTCATGATCTTGTTAGCCTTTTGCAGAACTCTCTCTAGCATGTTCTTGTCTCTCGTGTACTGGAGGGCCTGGATCCAGACCCAGTACTCCAGGTGTGACCTCACTAGTGCTGAGTAGAGAGGAAGGATCACCTCCCGTGACCTGCTGGCAATGCTTTGCCTAATGCAGCCCTAGGCACTGTTAGTGGCAAGGGCAGATTTCTGTCTGATGTTCAACTTGGTGCCCACCAGGACCCCCAGGGTCTTTTCTGACAAACTACTTTCCAACTGGGTGGCCCCAGCATGTCCTGGTTCCTGGGAACGTTCATCTCCAGGTGCAGGAGGTTCTTATTGACCCAGCCTGTTGAGGTGTTGAGGTCCCTCTGGATGGCAGCGCAACATTCTGGTGTATCCACCACTACCCCCCAGTTTTGTTTCATCTGCAAGCATGCTGAGGGCACACTGCTTCATCATCCAGCTCATTAAAGAAGATGTGAAACAGGACTGGATCCAGTACTGAACCACTGGAGTGCACCACTAGTTACGGGCCTCTGACTAGATTTTGCACTACTGATCACCTCTGGACCCAGCCATTTGGCCAGTTTTTGACCCACCTCACTCACTGCCCATCCACCCAACATCTTTTCTATGAGAATTTTATGGCGAAATGTGTCAAAGGCCTTACTGAGGTTCAAGTGGACAATATCCACTGCCCTTCCCTCTTCTACCAGGCTGGTCATTTCATCATAGAAGTTTATCAGCTTGGTCAAGCATGACTTCCCCTTCATGGATACATGCTGACTACTTCTGATGATTCTTCTGCTGTTTATGCACATGTAAATTGTTTCCAGGATTAGCTGTTCCATCACCTTTACAGGGATCAAAGAGACAAGTCTGTAGTTCCTTGGGTCCTCCTTCTTGTACCCCTTGAAGATATGAGTAATATTTGCTTTCCTCCATTTTTGGAGCATTTCTCCCAGTCATCAAAATCTATCAAGCATTATTGAGAGACAATCTTCTCTAATTTTGCAATAACATCTGAAAAATTCTTAACCTCTTACTGAGCCATAGCAAATAACGTTACATCTCTTCCTGGTCTACCTTTTTTTTTTCTGTTTTGCAGTTCACCTTTGTGCTGGGAGTTGAGCAGGAGATGGTGTGATGACATACACCAGTTGTCCTTGAATCATACTGCTCATGGTAAAACCATAGTTGTGTAAGATGACCTTGCTTGGGGATCATTGCTTAGGTTATCAGAATAGCAGAGGACAAAATTCACTCTGGGATATAAATTAATGTTGTGAAGAGAATATAGGAAGATTCCTCCTATTACTTACCACTGCAGCAAATATAAAATCGGTGGTTTTTACCTTGCCATTTGCGGTTTTGCTGATGCAGCCTGGGTTGTCACAGGCTATTGCTTCAACAAAGCAGTATTCAAAGTCTCTAATCTACATTTGCATTACTCATTTGTTCTCACTGGCTATACAGAAGTTTATTTCATACACATTTAAAGATGTGGCCAAATATGCCTCTCCATTACCACCGTAATATTGATCAGAAGGCATTTTAAGCATCACTCAGCATACTGAGGCATACTCCACAAAGTTGGCAGCAGCAGTCTGTGCACACAGTGCATCTCACTGCCTACTTTCAACAATCCCACCCTTGCCAACAGCTTTCCTAGTGGAGAGTCAACATCTGCAGGCATATTTGTGTACCTGTACAACTCTAATTATGGCCACAAATAGGATCTGTCTCTGACCCTTTTATACATGTAACAAGCAGTGATTAGTGCTTATCTCAAAATTGGTGGTGCTTGGAGGCATTGCTGCTCTTAAAACGTGTTTTGATGTGCTTCTGTTCCCCTGAGACCCTCTAGAATCCTTGTTGCAGACAAAGCTTTGACACAGGAATAAGACCGTGTTCTTGTTTGCGGGCCACTGAAGCATCAGAACAGCTCACACTCTGGCATCAGGAAGATCACACCTGCAGCTTTTTACACAGTGCAAAGAGTTCTGTTAAGCAATAATGAGTGAACTCACTCTGCATTTTTCTTCGTTTTCATTGTTTCTTTGCTCTTTAGTCTGCATTTTACCTATAGTACCTGCAACACCATTCAGTGAACAGAGAAGGTATTCACCCTCAGGGAAGGAAAAAACTGCAGATTTGGGACATTCTGAAGTGGTTGGCTGTGAGGGAAATACGTATGCATCAGTGTTGCTTGGGATGGAAGCAGGTAGAATTACACAAATTACAGGGCAAAAAGGCTGGTGTGACCTTCTGAGAACCATGTGTACTGTTACACTGTCAGGCAGGAATATTAGATTTGTAAACAAACACAAGAAGGCTCCTACCTTGGCCTGTTGGTGAGACATTTACTAAACAGTCTGAGTAAAATCTGCCCACAGAGAAGGATGAGGTAATGCTGCTATAGGTTAGCCTGAATGACTGTAACACAATTAAATCATAATTATGTGAGGGGCACTCGAGCAAAAGCAATATACTAAGAGTTGCCTCTGTATAGCATGAGTTTATTGCTAATGCAGATCACATTCCAAATCCACTTCAACACATGGCATGCAGCCAGGGGGAAGAGTATGTGCTGTGAGCTCATCGTCCTGGGGGAAAGGGAGTGAGCTGCAGGAAGCTAACTGTATTGAACAACAAGTGCTGACTGGGTGAGCCTTCCTCTCAGCCAGTCAGTGGCTCCCAGTGGTTTAAGATCTGCTGCTGTCTCTAGGGATTTCCACACCAAGGTGTTTGTGAAAGTGTTTGCATCCACAATGACACTGGCTTTCTTTCACTCATTTCCCTTTTTCTTTCTGCAATTAGCTCTTCTGAGATTACTCAGTGCTTTAAAGATCAAACTACTGCCTTGCAGTGGTCATGACCTTGGGTTCTTTACTTGTCACTCTTCTCAATGCCTTCTGAACTCAGGAAATATATACCACTGCACACCTCGGCATATACATTCCACCAAGAGAAATGAGAGATCTGCTTATTTATAGTAGTCAGCTGCAAAGGAGTCTGTGTATGGCTTCAGTTTTTCTGGGAGATGCAACTGAAGAAGTCTTTCCATTTGAAAAGTTGTCTCTTCTTTTCTTCCATCTTGTTCAACCAAGCTGTTTGTCTAAATAGGTAATCTCTAACACAACTAATTTATTTCAGCTTAAAGTGGACTCACTTCACTTTAAAGTCTTTTTTCCCTCCCTTTTTGTGATGTGCTGCAGAATGCTGCACCACTGCTTGCTGCAGTAGTAATCATTCTTGTCCTGAGATGGTATATTCTGAAGGGTCTGTTTCACGCCACATGGCTGCTGAGGCAATTGCTGTTACTTCAATGTGCAAAATTTGGCTTCTAGGTCCAGGAACCTGTCCAGATGGTTAGATCCCACTGAATCCCCTTGGAGTCCTCAGGAAACCTTGTAAGAGTTGAGACTATGGAATAAGTGAAGTGATACTTGTGCTTGAGCTGAAAATACTTGTACAATCCGAAATGTAGACAAACTCTCACACTGTTCCTGTAAGTCTGTGTTGCTGGCTTTTGCTATAACTTTGGGATTAGGCAAGTTCTTACTTTGTTTGGTTTTATGAAAGTAAACATGCCTTCAGCTAGTGTCTGAACTTATGTGAATAATACCACATTTTACCATCTGGTAAAATTCCTCCTTTGATTTAGCTGTCATATTTGCTGTTGGGTCCTTATGCGAGACAGCTGTATGTGTCATCCACTTTCTTTCACACGTGCACCAAGCAATTCCTCTTTCTTTCACACGTGCACCAAGCTATGATAAGAGGAAGTGCTAATAACACCACAGCCTTAATTTCTTGGCTCAGGCATAAAAGTTGGACTCATTGCTGGATACTGAAGATAAATACCTACATCCTCGCTTGGCTACTGTTATCTCTAGATCTTTGGGTTTAGGCATTTTCTACGTGTCACAGGACCTGAGTTAGAAGGGTGCCCCTTACCCTTGGAGCCATACGAGTTCCTAGCCTGAGGCAAATCAGCATTACCATTGACCATAAGTTACACCGAGTTTCAGTGGCCACTGCAAAGCTTTCCAAGCAGCCAGGAATTGGTGGAATGCAGCACCCACATGGTTTTTCCATGGTGCGTCTTCCCTCCTGAAGCAATAAGAAGACAGGACCCAGAGGAAACTGTGCAAGCAGCCAAGCACAAAACCGAGTAGTCAGGGAGAGAACAGTTACCTAAAATTTAATTTATACTGAATCACCTACAAAGATATGACCCCACTGCCCATTTAGAAGGAATTCTGGGTCAGACACCATTCTGCTCTGTTATTTTATGCATCATTACTTTCTCTGTTTTGTAATACATGTTTTTTCAACAAGAATCCCTATGAGAAGCAGTAAAGAGCAAGACAATATCAAACTGTGCTAGAGCAGATCCTGTCAACCTTGTAATCCATCCCTGAGAAGTGCAACACCCGCCTGCAGTACAGAATAGAAATACTTTGTTTTCATTATAACTGATTGTGTTTGTTCAATCAAATTAAGGCACACAATAGCTCTGTCTAAATCAGAGCTTTCAGCTTTGTTTGCACAGGCAAAGGGAAACCTCAACGCTTTCAATAAAACCAAGAATTACCTATTCAAGCAGAATGTCCCAAAAGCAAACATTCCCAAAAGAGAAACCAAAATTTAAAACCTGTTAAAACCTTCAAGTTCCTGTTCAGTCTGTTTTGTGGTCCCATTGTTTCTGCAGAATTTTCTTCAATACACAGTCTAGACAGTACCCTTGACAGTCTTATCTTTTATTCATGGAAGATGAGGGGAGAGCAGGAAAGAGAGAGATGATCTGGCTGCTGCAGATTTCATTGTACACCCACTCGCTTCTTGTTTCTGTTTTGCTGACATCAGTGTGTTTTGTCCTTTTGCACCTACATCCATTACCATATGTCCTCTGTTCACAGGTCCACAGGTCCTCAGGGAATCAAATAGCAAAGTATTCCAAATACCAGATATTCTCATTTCCCAATGTTCCTCACACCGTACACACGTTCATTAGGTGCATCTCCCCCAACAGAGTGGATGCAGGTTGTCACTCAGGTTTTACACCTCTTTTCCACAAACCATGGGAATATGGGTGTTTGGGTCTACCTGTGTTCAGTTTTAGCTTACGCTGTCAGTTCCACACAGTGCCTATGCAGGCAATGACAATGCAGCAGCTGACAGGCTTCCACTGCCCCCTCCTGATTGTTGGGGGGAAGCAGGGACACTTTTGTGCACTGCAAGTGACTTTCCTTTTTCTGCAACAGGAGCAAGTTGAGGCCAAGCTATCTTCCAAAACCCTACCGCCATCCCCTTGCTCCTCCACTGACCAAGGACTAACTCATCCACAGAGAAAACACAAGCTGCACCAACAACGGAACAACAGGGCTCCACAGTGAGCCCGAGGAACACAGCTTGGCAACATACCAGCAGCACACAGTTGTGCAAGTGCCATTTGCCCCAGCCTACCTCAAAGCTATTCTTACATTAACCAGAAGGAAATAGAGGAAAAGCAGACACGTGTTCTTCTGTCACTGTGGGCACGCTTCCTGTCTTAATGGGGTCTCTAGCTCCCCCAAGAGAAGTCTTTCAAGTCTCCGTAGCTTTAATGAAACACAAGCTGGATGCATAATGTACTCAGCATCTTGTCATTGGTCTGGTTCCTAGACTAAAAAACAACAACAACAAAAACCACAGCTCTGCTGGCAGACATGAATGCTAGCAGAGAAGTGATATTTTTGAAATGGAAAGCAAGGAGATTCCAAGGGAAAAACAGGATGCCTGATTGTACACCTCAGGGAGGGACTGAGTAATGCCTGGTGGCAGTAAACCTCCGCTCACTGCTGAGAGACACAACTGTGGACACGGGTGTAAGGTGGGAAGATGGCTGGAAACTCCAGAGAGGAGGGAACATAAATAATTTGGTATTTTCCACTCTATGCTGCACTAGAAATAATTTTCCAATTGCCACATTCTCAGACATCAGAGAATCAGGAAATTCAACCTTCTCTCCCTTTTAACATGTTACACTTTGGCAGCCTGCAGCAGTTCATTTGGCAGGCATGTGTACCAAATGTTCATTTCAGTCTTGTAACAGATGGAGTAGATTACGCACAGGACTGCATGCCCCACCTACAATATCTAATACTTGAATTAGGAAAGGACTTCCAGCAGATCCCACTGACCACAAAACTGCTTCCATATCACTAGAAGGGAAGAAGTGTATAAATAAGTTAGAAGTAAATATTTGTCTGCATGATAAATAAATGTATATGCCTGACTCCAGCAGCCTTTGGTTTCCAGCAAGCAATTTATTCTTGCATTCATATTTTACATTGGATATGTCCCACCTGAAATCTAAACCTAAATAATTAAATCTCCCTTGATCTGACTACATTTTTGGTAAAATTCCTGCAGGAAGAAAGAGCACCAGATCACTCTGCTAGCTTCATTGGCTTTCTTGTTATATTGTTATATATCTCAAAATAAAATATTAGCTACACAAAACTGCCAGGGACCACTGGCTTTTGATTGGATTACAGATTTGAAAAGTTTTACTCAACTCATGGAATCATAGAATCATAGAATATCCCGAGTTGGAAGGAACCCATAAGAATCATCAAGTCCAACTCCTGGCACCGCACAGGTCTGCCCAAAAGTTTAGACCATGTGACTAAGTGCACAGTCCAAACACTTCTTAAATTCAGACAGGCTTGGTGCAGTGGGGGACCCTGCTCCAGTGTGCAACCACCCTCTCGGCGAAGAACCTCTTCCTGATGTCCCGCCTAAACTTCCCCCGCCTCAGCTTAACACCGTTCCCACGGGTCCTATCACTGGTGATAACGGAGAATGGGTCACCTGCCTCTCCACTCCCCCTCACGAGGAAGTTGTAGACGATGAGGTCCCCCCTCAGCCTCCTCTTCTCCAGGCTGAACAGGCCCAGTGACCTCAGCTGCTCCTCATATGTCTTTCCCTCTAGGCTCTTCATCATCTTCGTCACCCTATTCACAGATCAAATCTAAAGTTACTAGCAGTTTCAAGTACAACTTACAGAACATTTTTGGAAATGCACCTAGGAAACTGCCCACAATGTCATAGTTGACTGGGCTGAAGAAAGCAACCTCCAAAACATGGCAGCTGCCATGTGTGTGTCTGCTGCTAACCAGGAAGGGACAAGAGAGCAGAATGAGGGAAAAAAAAAAAAAAAAAAGAAAAAAAAAAAAAGGAAAAGCTATTAAAATATAAACACTAATGCTCTTATTATTTATATATTCAGAAACTGAAGGAGGGATTCATACAGCTGTGAATCACACAGCAAGTTAGAAACAACCCATGAGTTTTTAATATATATTGCATAATATTATGTATGTTTTGTGTATAAAAGCTCGTGGGTAGCTTCTAACTTGTGTGATTTTAGGTGAGCTAGTCACTCCCTCCTTCAGTTTCAGAATCTGTCAGGTGGGTATAAAATTATTAATTGACATCACTGGCCCAGTCTGAGGAGGCCCTGATATTTGAACAGCAGTCATTCATGGGTGTAGTGTTACAGATTTTATCACTGAGTTATAGATAGTGCTGTGAATACTACAGCTACTCAAACCAATATAAGCCATGAGCAGAAAATCCTGTTATTCAGTGCAGAGCTGTACTTACGAAACAGACTGGATCCATTTTCTGTTCTGTATCAACATTGACTCATACAGAACATGGAGAACTGTAGTGACAAGGAAATTACTGTGACTTGCATGCTGCTCTGTTCAATGCTGCTGAACATGGCTCATCAGAGATCATGGAAGACATCCTCCCCTCCCCTGACAAATCTGAAAGAAAGTAAATTTCTGCATTTTTTGTACATGTGTATATGATTTCTGCTCAAAGATATATCCTGATATGAAATAAGCCTGGTGTATAGCAAAAGATAACATTTCATTTGGGAATATAAGGACAAGTTGCTTGACTTGTCTGATCTCACTTACCTTGTGCACAAGTGAATATCCAGTCAGACAGTAAATACACATAAATTGATAGACTTACAGGAAAGAAAGGCTCAAAAAGGTATGTTTTTCTTTTCTTGAAGGCAACAATATTAGATCTACAAGAAAAACTCTACAACAAAATACTTTTCTTCAAAAAATTCATCTCTTGCTGCCATAGAAACAGTCTTAAACTGAGTGAAGCAGAGGTAAAAAGTTAGCTTTTACTAAATTCTCACATTCCAACAAGTTATCTAGGCCACGGAGACAAGATAAGAGGCAGGGCAAACAGTAACCCTTAATTCCTGGAAAGAGAGAAAGAATTTATAAAGAGGAATACTTCTGTGTTCAGCCAAGCCTTATCTCTTTAAGTGCAGATGGATGTTATTGTGTGGAAAACCAGTGCCAATAAAGCAAGCAACTTCACACGTTTCTGTTAAGACATCTAAATGTTTTTTATAACAACATTAGTTAGAAGATATATTATTTAAGTATGAATGTATTACAAAACATTTCAGGCATGGAAATTCAATCCTGCTTGAGAACCCAGCTGCACCTATAAAACAAGTTAAAATTGAGCAGGCAAAAAAAGAAGAGTAAGAAGCACAGCAGAGTGACTGTGGCCAGTCAATGTTTTCTCACATAGACACGTGAATGTCTTCAGTTCTGCTGTGCTGATGAGGCTTGACATGGCACATGTTTGTACCCCACTATGCTTCAGGACAGAGGCCCTTAACTGCTAGCCACTGATAGAGCGCTGAGTACTGTGGGACCTTAAGCATGACTGGGGCCTCATGGGGCTTTTCTAATGATCATAAGGACTAAAGGGACAAAGGTGTTGATGACAGTGCACATCTGGCAGACATACAGAGCTATGTTACCAATAAAAGGGCTGCAACAGACAAATGATCAAGCCTGAGTTGCCTGAGCACTTTGCTTTCACTGGGGCATTTTCATGCATATACAGGTCAGGCCTTTATATAGCCTTCCTGATTCACACTATATGTGCAAGACATCAGTTTATCTAAGCAATGCCATGTTGTTGTGCTCTGGGAGGAGCTAAGCACATTTATTTGGTTTTGTATTACATATAACTCCAGGAATAAAACAATAAACATGTGCAATATATACAGAAAGTGTAGGACGTATCTACACAGTTCAGTGATGGTAGTGCAGATCTTGCTCTGTCAACAACCTTGCAGCCTTCAAGGCAGGTCTTCTCTGTAAGCCACAGGAACAAACTGACACTGTGCTGTGCCTGTGCCCTACTGGATACTCTGACTCATGGTTACTGCCAAAGTTAGATGACATATGTCACTCTCAGCTGGTTAGTGTCAAAGTTAGATGACATATGTCACTCTCAGCTTATCTGTCACCTACCAAGAGCAGTTGTGGAAGGAAAGGCAGTGTGTTCCCCTTCAGCAGCAGCAACTCACAGCCAGACCATTCGCACGACCTCACAAGAATGTGGGTGAGCCAGCAGTTGGGGTACAGCACAGCCTCTTACAAAAGTACCAGAAAATTCAGATGCAAACCCCTGAATCTATCCCAGCTAATATCAAAAGGGAACATGAAAAAGAGCTCAGATAGCTATTATTGTCTGACCCACCTTAAAGTATTGCAGGATCTAGTTTGCAAGTGCAAACCTATACTGTGGATTTGCAGTGGGATTATTACTGTACATAGACTGAAATCAGATTGCTAGAACTGCTATCATCTTAAAAAATAATAATAATAAACAAACAAACAAAGAAAAAACAAACAGGAGTAGCTTTAGCCAATTTTCACTCAGTTACCAAAAGCTGTGAAAAAAAATAATAATAATTAAATTCCTGTACTTACTTCCACATGCATGAACAAACCATAAACATTTTTGTTTATGTTTACCAAAGGTCTCAGCCATTGCTTAAAAAGACGATTAAGGCAAAAAAAAAAAAAAAAAAGTGTCAGCCTTTACATTGGTATTAGTCCTGAAGGCCTTTGATAAAACAGTGAACATGGGTAAAGCAACTAAAAGTTCAAACTTGATCACATCAGAAGCCATCTGCTTTCTTCACAGACTGTTTTTCACTCTTCTCTCCCTTCCATTTGACATAAATCACAATTTTAATCCCAGTTCTATCAGTGCTGCATTTTCAAAGAACATTTCTCATCATACAGAAGGTTTCCATATAGGTGAAGGTAATGAAAAAGTCATTTATTTCCAGTTTTGGGGCAATTCAGAGAAACTTGCCTAGTGACTAGGCAGGTTTGAAAAAGCAAATCATTTGAGTTGTCTAGGTCTTAAGATCCTTGACAGGTTATGTCTTGGCAAGCATCAATTTCAACCTTCCAAATATTTGATAGAATTTGCATGTTTTTTTTTTGTCTAGGTCTTAAGATCCTTGACAGGTTATGTCTTGGCAAGCATCAATTTCAACCTTCCAAATATTTGATAGAATTTGCATGTTTTTTTTGACAGCCCAGCTCAGTGTTGCTGGGAGCTGTTATCCCACTGCAGCCCTGCTTCATTCTGCTCTGTCAGCTCAGCCACACTCTGTCTGATGTGGGTAAGGATTTTAAGACCAAAAGCAGCTGCTTCAACAGGAATTTTGCTCTGTCTCCAAATCTGATACCATTCTTTTCAGCCCACAGAACAAATAGTTTTGGCACAACTTTATGGTGTCAGCTCACAACGACAGAACGATGCTGTTAGGGAGGTACAGCAGTGTTGTAGCTACCTTTCTGCCATAATTTTCTGGGGGTTACCAACATGTAACTGTGGTATCTGAACTCTAGGCAAAACACTGCCACACCATTCCTGTTCACAAACTGGCATACTAGCTGAACTTGGCTCAAGTTTTATATAACCTCTGAAATGGGCTGGAAACAGCAGTGGCTCAAGTGGCTTCACTGTTCATCTACACATTCCTTGTCATAAAGATGGTGATCTCCAGAAGGAGCTAGGAAACGAATGGAGGCAGAAAAATCTCAGCTTTGGGACTTAAACCCACTGTACCAGCCCCCTGTGACACGTTGATTGTCCAAAAAGATCAACTGTTCGTTAACCTCTACTCCCACTTAAATATCTTATCACACAGTAACAAATTATTTTTATGCTTCTTTAGTGTGTTTTACAAGGCCTTTGCTAGATTCCATGTTGATTAAGATAATCATATTACCTCAGTGGCCAAGGCAGCTCCTTCCCATCTGTGTCTGCTCCTAGCACAAAGGTTTTTAGTTTAGACCCTTCTGTTGTCACTCACACCCCACTCTTTCTAAACTTATTATGCTGTGGTGTGGTCTTAATGATGTTTCCTCATCCAAACTGGAAAAATTGACAGTGGATTTCCTTTGTAATCACTATCAGTTCCTGAGAGTGCACGGGACTGGCATTCTTTGACTTTAATTAACTGTCTGTTGTATTGTAGATGACATTTAAGAACACAATTTCCAACCTGAATAGCATGAGAGCTGTCTGTTTGGAAAAATCACTCTCTTCTCATGGGATACTGCTACTGCTTCTGCCAAAGATGATTCTCCATCTGAAGTCCTGAAAAATAAAAGAAATGGAATGATGACAGATGTCTTCTTCTAGGCCCTAAGCTCCAGAACATCTTTTGATTAAAACAAACTGGGCTTTTTCATAGCACTGCAATGGGTATTGTTAGAGACTGAGTTAAATCTTGCTGAACCTGGGAAGTTCAACCATTTCCTTTCACTGAAGATAGTTGTAGCAAATGTTAAGTACATTTTCCTGAAGAAAACAAAGACAAGGAAATCCAGTTGTTCTAGATAAAAGGGATTTGATATATTTTTCTTCTAAGTATGAATGGATGCTGGGCAGCTCAGATAGAAAAGGACTGAGATGCTAACAGAGTAAGACAGAAGAGGATTTAGATTTGCTTGGGACTCACCAAGAGACAGAAAGGCAAGCTTGGCTCCAAAATAAAAGTCTATGATTATGAAATTATTAGACTCCAATGCTCAAAAAATAATACAAAAAAAAATGTGTCATTGCAAATAAATAAAGCAAAATATACTAGCTCAGCTTTATTCTCATTCTCTCCTCCTCACTGGAATACCCTAAAAAGTCCCACATTTTCTAGGTTCTTGGACCAAAAGGTAGGCAACAATCCATGTTATGTCATTTTGGAAGACGGAGAATTTGTGTGGGTAGGTCTATTCCCTGCTGTTCTACATTTGTTCACATTTCAGATGGGTGTATTCTGGTTAATTAAGCTTTAAATAATTTGTTATTTAAATAATTGCTGAATGATTTAATTGTTAAGTAATTGTAGGGTCTAAATCTGGAAAGAGGTGGAAAAAAAGAAATAGCATAGTTGCCCATGGAACACATTCAGTCAGGTATTATACCCATCTCCCACTTTCTTCCTCTGCTTTCTCCATCTCTCAGGAAGATGGTGTTCCATAACTTGACTGCAAAGATACCTTTGCCTTTGCTTCAGTTATCTGACATTTCATTCTCTGTTACTATAACCAACATCTAATCATTACATGGAGACAATGAAAGCTTTTCCTAAAAGAAAAGCAAGGGAAAAAATGAACAAGAGACCTTGTTTTATAGCCCACCCAGAAGACCAACAGTTTTACCTCTTCAATAGAACTCCACAGGAGTCTCTTTTGTAAATGAAGCCAGGATCCAAATTAAAAGGAAAAAAAGAAAAAAAAATCAAACACAATTAAAAGAGCTTTAGAGAAAAAGCTTTAAAGTTCTCTCAGCTTTTTAAACTGTCCATTACTGACTTGTGTGTGAACTGTATCAAACTAAACATCTTTGTTCAAAAATAAATATAATCCTCATTATCAAAATAAGCCTTTAATTTTCCTCTATCCGTTATTCTTTTCTCTACCCACAGTGGATTGGCCATTTTTAGAGCTCAGTGAAGCAGGATGCTTACAGAAGAAAAGATTTTCTGCTAAAAAAGTGCCAGCAAAACTACGTGTTAAAGAGCCTCTTCCTGTTTTACAGAAAGGCAGACTTAAGAATGCAATTACTATGGAAGGTGCATGGAAAACAGCAACCTTACACTTCCCAGTTTTTGTTTTCCATGACAGACATTTTGTATCATATTCTTCCCAGTAATTTCATGGCTTGTGCATTTAAAAGTGGATATAGAATTCAAGTTCATTACAGGTGTTGTTGACTAATAAGGGCAGAGAATAAATTCTACTTTTAGAGCTATCTAGCTAATAAGAAGTGTAATTGTTTATAGCTAATGTTCCAGGACTCAGATATTGTGATAATTGCAATGAATGATCCGAAGTACAAGAAATAGATGCTAAAAATGACAAGACACAAAAATGTTGCACCATTGTACTTAAAGTTTCTCTTGAAAGTATCCTAGCTACCTTTAAAAATGATTTAAATTCTCAAAATTTAAAGCTTTTCTTCCTAAAAAACTATTGGAACTAAGCTCCACCCATTAAAAAAAAAAACTTGATTTTTTATCATTTCTGCAACACAAGAAAAATATTTTGGAAATACAAAGCCCACAGAAAGTAAGCAGTGCTTGGGAAATTTCACTGGGTATTTTCAAATTTGTCTGCCTCTTTACCTTGCTCACATTTCTCCTCACTCATGTGGAATCACTTAAGTTGTTCCTGGATGTCATCCCGTCCAGCCTCTTACCCAAAGCAAAGCTGGCTTCCAATTTGGATTAGGCTGCTCAGGGCCTGAGGACATAGAATCTCCCAGCATAAACAATGCACATCTTGGGCACCTCAGCCAGTGTTTAACAGTTGAACTGATGAACATGTTTTTTTCCTTTTATCCAGTCAGAACTTCTTTTGCATCAGGTCAACACCATCGCCTTTAGTCTTTCAAGTATACACCCTGAGAGGATCATGGTTTCATCTTCTTTACAGCCCCTGTTTTGCAGCTGAAGACTGCAACAATATCCCCCCTTAGTCTTCTGAAAATTAAGCGCAACAAGCCCACCTCCATCCATCATGGAATAGGCTGTGTGCCTCAGGAATCCTAGAGCCCTTCTGCTGGCCTCTCCAGAGCTTGGCAGTTTCCTTCTGTACCAGGGTCACAAAATTGGATACAGTACTCCAGATGTAGCCCCACAAGTGCATAAACAGAAAGGAATAATCACTTAGTTGGACCAGCTTTTTGCATTCTTGTTAATGCAGCTGAGGTTTCTTATACAGTGCCCATCTTATTCACAGAGCTGCTAGTACTTAATATTTGTCTCTGTAGGCATTCTGTATCCAAATGGGCCCAAAACTATGCTGATGTAAAGCCCATTTGAATTAAAATCTATGGTATCACTTCTCTAAGGAATTATTCAACACGTGCTTAATGCAATATCTCTTCAAAGAATCTCCAACGAGGGGAGTAAATCTAGATGTCCAAATCTAAGATCATAAACCCTTAAGCCATATAACATGGAAGTCCTGCTATTTCAAAAGCTCTTCTAGCCTCAGGTGTACAGCCCCTAAAAGTATTCAGAAAGCAATAGTTGGTACAGTTCCAAAATAACGTGAGATTAGAAACTAACCAAGCATCAGAATTTAAACTTTCTTGATGACAATGTAGTTGTCACTACTGCTGTTCTAAATCACTGATTTATTCTAACAGGCACTGCTAACTGGAGACTGATTTTTTCTAACAATTTGAAAGGTGTAGTGCATCATGAAACATTTCATCTGCTCTGCTCAGATAACTGTACACATTGGTCAGTGTGGTAATTATTTTCCATGAATATCTGGTGACATGTTGAGCATTCCTATGTATAAAAACTTGATTTATTGCAAGATAATTCCTAAAGTTATTCACCTGTCTACAAAAATAAGATCTACAAATAAATGAGAAATGATGGAGAACTAGGTTTTCATTTTTTACATCAGACTCATGTTACTTAACAGAGCTTCACAGAATGTTTTATGTGCAGTCTATTTAAATATATAAATATGACACAGTTACATAGTTACTAGTCTTCTAAGTAAGTGACAGCTTCGGGTAAGACAGTTTTCTTTGACTTGCTTTACACCATCTTTTCTTAAGCATAAACTACGTGCCTGCTAACTTAATGTCAAACGTAAGATATAAAAAAGGAAGATGATTTATTCTGTTTGCTATGACAGTTTTCAGGAACGACCTAAAAGGCTGCCTTTTATATGAGATCTTTTCTCAAAGTCTATCCAGGCTCAAGTAGTGATTTTTATAAAGCTTAAAAAAATGTGTGGATTGAACTAAATAGTTTCTCAGGTCACCTGCCAAAAGATTAGAGAAACTCAATAAGCAATTAACTACATAATTCTCAAGCTAAAACAAAGCTCACAGTTGTGAGAAAACCCAACTACAAAATGAAGAATGGAAAAGATTTTTACATAAGAAGGCAAATTCTATTCATGTTGATAAAACAAACTACAGGATTAATTGTCTCAACCCTGGGGTAGAAAAAAGTGAAGCAGCTGCCCACCTATGTAGATAAGAGCTTATCACTGAAAGGCCCGTCAGGGAGAGCAAAGACAGTGCACTGTTCACCTCTCTTAGACACCACATTAAATTTGATTTGTTGATGAGTCAGCATCTCTATTCGTACCTCTGGAAGTTTAACTTTTCAGGTCTTGAAGTGATTCCGCATTGCAGCAAGGTCTCTATAAATGCTGATCAGTGTTATAAAAATACATATAAATATGTATTTCACCTAGGAACAAAAAAAAAAAAAAAAAGACTTTTGTTGGTTTACCTTGTAAATTTTATCTGTTAGAAAAATCTACTTGTTTAGATAAACTCATGGAAGTTATTCTGGCAAACCCTTTATATTGGAGCTGAGTCCTTCTTCCAAGATATGTTATACAGGAATGGAAATTACTAAAGCTAACCCATCTCCTAAGATCTTGAAACTGCTTACAACATTGACAAGCAGTCAGGCTGCTGGTGGCCAAAAGACACACAGCTCCTGTGCCAGCCATACTTAGAATCACAGAATCATTTGGGTTGGGAAAGACCTCTAATATCATATAGTGTGACCTATTAAAAAAAAAAAAAGTAAAACCTAGTAAAAAAAAAAAACCACTGATTTTTTTAAATATAGCATTAAGAAAAAGAATGGGGTCATCCTAAAGAAGACAGCTATTTAAGGGAAACTAGAATACAAAGCCAAGCAGGCTGAATTGTCCATACTTGATTAATTCACAGTAAAATGCCTAGCTGTATTTCAGTCTCAGCCCTTTTAAAAACAGCTATTAGAACAAGCAATTATTCATCTACAACTTTTGCACCCAGCTCACAAAAATATTCATCAATAAAATGTACTGCGAAAATTGATTGTGATTCCTAAATAGACTACTGGAAAACAAACAAACAAAATATCTTAATTAATCTTCCAGAATTCACAGTATTCTACTCATGACAGAAATGCATTTCACTAAATAGATCTTCTATGAAATCTTAAAGTAATATATTATCAATTAAACTGCTTCCTAGTTAATAAACTTGGCGGGAAAAATCTTATTACAGAATGATTAAGTAACAAATTAATTTGTCTTCTTATAGTTAACAAATATTGTAACAAATGAACAATGTCTCCCAGAACAAGGCTGTTAATATCCAAAAATGAAACTATTCACATCAAAAACATGTATCTAAGAAAGAAGAAAGTTTTTTAAGGAAAGAGAAACATAACTTGTGTACAAGGAAAAGCAACAAACTATATCACATGGCTGCTCTTTTCAATCAAAATTAATAAGCCTTTTCAATGTTATATATTAAATATGTGCAAAGAGGTACTCACAAATTATATTAATAGAAACTGCTTAGCAACTTATTTCAAACAACAGACAAATACAAGGAGACCAGAAATCCTTCACAATTAATTAATAGAAAGAGAACATATTCGTTGAAGAAAGGATTTGAATCAAATTATTGTCTTGCATCTCCCAGTTCAAGTTTCCATGACAACTTTTTTTGCTCATGAATAGCAGGTTATGAAGTAGTGTAAAACTATGATTCAGATGTACTTTACATTTTATTTGAATTTATAAAGAAGGAGGCCCAGCAAGGAGAATAGAAAATGCATGCTTTTGTCATTCATTTTACAAAGCATATCAGCATGCATTACAAAAGACAGCATAACTGTGATGTGACATTCTTCCAAAGTAAACTCCTGAGTGCTGGCTTTGATGGCAAATACTGAAAAAGCACAACTTGGGGTTAGTTGAAGTTCATCATTCCAAATGAAACATATGTTTACAAAATATTTAATTGCTATAAAGGAACCTAGTCAAATTTATTTCAAATTGAGCAATTTTTGCCTGAGACTGAGGGATTTCCATATATATTGGGTCTAATCTTGACAACTGCAAAGGAGTTAAAACTCCTGTTAATTTCAAAGCATCACTATATGAATGACCAGCTGCAGAAAATACAACAAGCTACTCCACTCTTATTATGTGAGCTGAGTGTTTAATTCAAAGCAAAATGTTCATGGCAAAAATATCTTCTTTGTCCATCCACTGACTGTGGTAGTCATCAAATGGAAACTCTTTTAAGTAAATACATTATTTTGGGGCCTTTAGCCCCTTTGTATCTATATATATATATATATATATGTACAAAATTTTGAGGATAACAGGATTTAAAGAGATTAATTTGATGCAACATGAGCCAAGAAATATAAATACTTTAAAATACTTTACAATATAAATAAATGGACTGGACTTCTTTTTCAGGATAAACTCCACTTACACAAAGTCCATTCTCTACTTGAACTCAACAAGTTGAAAATCACCTAGAGCTAATAGGATAGATTTAAAAGAACACATTTGTAAGTATCACAAAAGAGGTGTTCAGCTTTCCCAAAGGACACATCCTTTTTTCCGTCTTCTGAAGTACTTCTGAAGACAGGTGCAGAGACACACAAGCTTGCTCAGCACAGCTTATTAACTCAGGCTTAGAGCAATGGTAATGAAGCCATACAGGCCAAAGCTGGCTCACTTCCAGGCAGCTCTTAAGTGCAGTCAGAGCAAACGTTAAGTTTTTACATCTGTCCATAAAAACATACTCAAAGCCAACACTCCAGGTTTGCGTGTTCATTCCGACCGGCTCATTTTTTTGGAAGCTCAACACGAGATACAGCAGGAATTAATTTTAGAGATATTAAGCATTGTACACTTTTAGGCATCAGCTACATTAGCTCCCAAGAACTGAGCTGAGCTCCTGAGTTTAGTGAGCACGTTTGAAAAGACTACCCCTGGTCAGTGGTTTTCAACCTGAGGATTCATACATTATATCTAACTATGAAAACCAAGCCTAGTCTCAACAGTTTAAGCAGAGAATAAGAGTCATTTACCTGAGTGCTTTCTAGAGAACGTGCAAAGTGAGAAGCACTGGCAGCTCCACCCAGGAATTTATTCAGTCCACTGCCATGGAACACCACTCGCCATCTCCCACTGACAGCACTGAGATTTCTTGTCTTACTAAGCTGCCTTAAACACAAATCATGTGCACAACTTTTTCTGCCCTTTATTTCAGTAACATTTGTCTCTATGATTAAAGTCTGTGCATGGCATTGTTACTTAGCTTTCTGTATCTGAACAGGGCATCTGCTTTCTGTCTTCTAGTGTTAATGAATATTTACTCAAAAAAGATTTTCACAAAGCACTACTTCAATCTGTTGCAGAGAAATGCTGATCTCAAGTGTTTCAGAGTGGTTGCCTGAGGCACTCTTTTGACCAATGCCTTTTACTTATTTGTGAAGAACATATTTTTAGGCACTTTTAACCAGCTTCTGTTGTTATCGTTTGTCCTTCCCCAGAGATGTTAAGACATTAGGATGAATTTCTGTAAATAAAAAGAAGGTTTATCACATCACATTTATATCACAACTCTTCCCCCACTTAGTCTGTACACAGTGTTTCTAAGGCTGTGTTTAAAATGACTGATTTACTAACATGGGTCAACCTCACAAGACTTAGATAACATCCCATTTCTGAACTGATTGATTTCAACACAACTCAACAAAACTTAGAAAACATGCAGCACAGCTGGGTCTCAAATAGTCAATCTTCACACTTTAAAGGCAAGCTCAGTTGTTCTTTTATTACATATATATCAGTCAATTCATGGGAAAAAATAAATACATAAATAAACAAATAATAAAAAATTAGGAATACTACTAAATATTACTAAAAAAAAAAGGTATCATGCAACTCCTGTTAGTGTCTATACCATGTCATCTCTTTTCTGTATACACACCATATGTTATGAAAACAGAATTTATGAATCCTAAATCTAATGGTATTATAGAAGCTAACTTTTCAGAAAAAAAAAATATCTTTTAATGGCGACATTTTTTAAAACATACCAGTTTTCAAGCCTACTGAACATTGCAGCTTTGAAGTCTGTTTTCCCATAAACTTCCACAGGTAGAGCAAATAATAGATTAAATTATATTAATAATGGCTGATAAATTAAGATAACTTTGGGGAGAAAAAAATATATACATATACTATAAATATATTATAAAAATATATTGTATATTTTGAGAGAGAGAGGGAAACATTTCTTTGTCACACTTTTTTTTTTCTCAATCATTTGTTGTGTTTAGAGATTTCAAAAGTCTGATTAAATCTTGTAGGTGATAAATTAATAGGGACTGCACATTGCCATGAGCAAAGACACCAGATAAATTGAAGGCAGTTAGCTGATTTACTACATGAATAATCTTGCATTCACAGAAACATATAGGTAGGCTTCATGGTCTACAGCATAGGCTCTCTCTATTGAAGTTTTATCTGCAAAATACTTCAGTACTGCAGCACCATACAAAGCATGAGAGCTCCAAGATAAAGAATAATAATCTCTTTTGCACAGTATAATGGCTGGTTTATACCTTATGATATTACACATCTTCATTTAAAAAAATAAAATAAAAATAAAATAAATACAGAGAATATTCGTACTATGTAACAACCTGTATGTGCCATCTTTTGGAACTAAACCCACATCCTACTAGGTACCTTTTCTATCAAGACCATAATGAGATAAACACATGGTAACTCTTTCTTTAAACAAAGGCTTGATTTTGCTGTTTTAGGTTACCTGCACAACAAATCAAACAACTAAACTTCAGTAGAAAGTCATAACTACTCAATTAACTCCATTTTATGCAAATAGCTTCGTGAACCTTACCAAACAGTAGCAATGAAACAGTAAATATTTTCAGCTCATAATGAATGCCTTGACTAATTCACAGAATGTGTCAAGAAATATTACCAGTATTCAACCCCCTACAAATTTCTTTGTGCATGCACATCTGAAAAAGAGGATTAGAACCACTGAACATCCCGAGTTGGAAGGGAACTACAAGGATGACCAAGTCCAACTCCTGGCACCACACAGAACCACCCAAAAACCAGGCCTGTATCTGAGAGCACTGTCCAAATGCTTCTTGAACTCCAGCAGACCCAGTGCTGTGACCACTGCCCTGGGGAGCCTGTCCCAGTGACCGACCACCTTTCCCTAGAACCTTTCCCTAACGCCCAGCCTGACCCTCCCCTGTCCCAGCTCCATGCTGTTCCCTCAGGTCTTGTCACTGTCCCCAGAGAGCAGAGCTTAGTGCGACCCCTCCGCTCTCCTCATGAGGGAACTGCAGGCTGCCGTGAGGCCTCCCCTCAGCCTGTTCTGCTCTGGGCTGAACAAACCAAGGGACCTCAGCCGCTCCTCATACATCTTACCCTCCAGACCCTTCACTATTTTGGTTTCCCTCCTGTGGAGGTGCCCAAACCTGCACACAGTGCTGGGGGTGAGGCTGCACCAGCGCACAGCAGAGTGGGACAATCCTTTCCCCTGACCAGCTGGCAGTGCTGTGCCTGATGCACCCCTTACGGCAGGCCTCCTGTCTGCCAGGGCTCACTGCTGGCTCATGTTCAACTTGCTGTTGACCAGAACCCCCACATCCCTTTCCATGGAGCTGCTCTCCAGCCTCTGACCGCTCAGTCTGTACCTACAGGCAGGGTTGCCACATCCCAGGTGAAGAACATGGCACTTGCTCTTGTTAAACTTCATGTGGTTGGTTGATGATTGCCCACCCCTACAGTTTTCAAGATGTCCCCGCAAGACCAGTTCCCACAAGGGAATCAACAGCTCCTCCTAATTTAGCGAGATCTGCAAACTCATTTAGTATGCATTTGAGTCCTGTGTCCAGATCATTTACAAAAACACTGAAGTGTCCCCAGAATGGAGCCCCAGGGAAAATCACTAGCACAAATGTAATCCCATTTACTATAATCCTTTGATCTCAATCTGCCAGCCAAGTGTTCACCCATTTCATTATATACTCGTCTAGCTGTATGCTAGACATTGTGTCTGTAAGGATATTGCGAGAAAAAGAATCAAGAAACTTTGCTGAAATCCAAAAAGGCTTCCCTTGGTCAAGATGGGAAGGTTACCTTTAGATGTGTAACCTTGTCACAAAAATAAATCAGGTTAGTTAGACAGGATTTTTTCCATGTGAACCTGTGTTGGCTATGAACAAAGACTGCGTTGTCTTTCATGTGTTTTTCCCAAACAAACTCCCAATGTAATCTTCTCCATAATTTTACCAGGCACTGACAAGCCTGTAATTACCAGGGTCTTACTTCTTACACTTCTTGAAAACTGGGATAACATTTGCCAGCTTCCAGTCAAATGGACCTCTCCAGATTCCCAAGACCTTTGAAAAACAATTGAAAGAGGTCTCACAATGACATCAGCCAGCTCACTCAGTACCTTGGGATTAATCCCATTGGGCCCCACAGACTTATATGCATCCAGATGGATCAGCAAATCCTGCACAAATTCAGAGTTGACTGGGATTTTGTCATGGCCACAGTCACAGTCCTCCAACTCAGGGCTCTGAGGGCCCCAGGGCCCATCATCAGTGCAAAACACCAAGGAGCATTAAACATCTCTGCTTGATCTACATCCCTGTTTGTGAGGTCACTAACCTCATCAGTTAACGGACCAATGTCGTCTCTGGTCCTTCTTTGCTGTTAATGTAGTTTTAAAAGACCTTTTTGTTGTCCCACACAGTACTGAGCAGCTTCAACTCTAACTGAGCTTTGGTTGCACAGATTTTATCCCTGCAATAGCAAACAGCATGTTTGTAGTCCTTCCATGTCACCTGACCTTGCTTGCAGTGTCCATACACTTTCCTTTTCTGCCTAAGTGGGTTAGCAGAGCTCTAGTGAAACAAAGACTTTATGTTTTCATGGCAGCCATGGGAAGTACAATGCCAATTGCTGAATAGATTGAGGACCTTGCATAATCATATTGAACTGCGACTCACTAGAAGATCACACATACCAGAAAGCCTTATTTCTGCCAGGAAGAAGAAACTGCTTGCTCCCCTCTCCATCTGCCTCCTGTCTCACATGGCCAAAATGAGGTCACACACAGACCGTCCACAGCTCCCATATACGCAGCAGCAGAGGCACAGCATTGTGCTATGCACTTGTACAGTTTTATGTGCTGTCTGAGCTACATGAGTCACACAAACTGCTATCCACGGGTCCCAATCTTTGTAAGATAACTGTTAGCTGTCTAGAGATGAGAAGGGCTCTTTTCTCTGTAGGTAGTCTCTGTGCAGAGTGTGTTCTCTCAGGCTAAAGTACAACACCTCTCTGTGACTCAGAGAGAAGTTACATTGAAGGTGTTCAGCAACTCCCTAGCATCAAGCCCAAATTTAGAAAAATAAAGAGATTGGTTCTGCAGTGGTGGAACCATTGAAAGCTTTCTCACAACTGCAAAAGTTACAGCATTTAAAACCTGTGAGGAACAGCTGACTGAATAAAGCTGCAAATTATAGTCAACAAGCCTTGGCATCATGTTGGCTTGGAAATTCTGCCTATATTCTAATCTTCTCAACAAGAATGACGACAGTATAATGATCTCTGGCTCTGCACATACTTAATTTTGTTTTCTCCCACTCTAGACACAATGGGTCTTTCATTAAAAAAACAACAACAACAACAACAAAACCACACTTCACAGGCTACTTTAAAATATATTCAAGACTTTTGGTATTTTTCACAGAGATAAAAACAAAAGAAGCAAACAAAAAAAGGTAATTACTATTACATAATTACTAAGATTTCACCACTTACAAAAGAAATTGCTTCTCCACTCTTGCCTGCCCTAAATAGTATCTAGCTCTTCATGTGAACTTCAGCATCTTCATTGCTTGTTAATACCTAAGACCAAGGTTCTTGTTCTGTAAAATGAAATAACTTATTTTTTTGACACTCCATATTTATGGAGTCTTGTCTTTTTCTTCTTCTTAGAACAAGTTTCTTTTTGTAAAGCTGTGTGATTCTTCACTTATAACAAATTACAATGGAATGACTTAGCATGAAAAAGTACATGCAAGGACACATAATTTTGTCATCAGTCAGCTGGACTGCGATGGTCTCCACCAGGCACGGTGCTTTCTCTAGGAAGTCAGTACACACCCAGACCGACTGCCTGCCCAAACATGCGGCAGTTCAGGTCTCCGGATGCGGGGAGTGTCTGAGCCTCTTGCTGCCATCGGCGGGGGGCAGAGAGACTGCTTGCGTGAGGCGCGAGCAGGTGGACGACCTGGTCCGCATGGTGGCGGAGCTCAAGGAGGAGGTGCAGAGGTTGAGGGATATCAGGGAGTGCGAGCGGGAGATAGACTGGTGGAGCGACTCCCTGCAGGACCGGAGGGAGAGGGACCAGGGTGAGACGCTCCAAAGGGGGGTGGACCCCCTGCCCTGTCGCCATCGGGCAGAGGGAGGGGACCTGCGAGTTGAGGAAGAATGGAGACAGGTCCCTGCTCGACCTCGCAGGAGATGCCCTCCCCTTCCGGTGCCGCCTTCCCAGGTGCCCTTGAACAATAGGTTTGAGGCACTGGAGCTGGAGAGACCGGCGGGTGAGGATGAGGTAGGAAGCCTACCCAGGAGGATGCCTGAGGTGAGGAAGTTGACTCCATGCCTCAGGACTGCCTCCACCAAGAAAGAAAGAAGGGTGATTGTTGTGGGCGACTCCCTCCTCAGGGGAACGGAGGGCCCTATTTGTCGGCCTGACCCCACACATAGGGAAGTCTGCTGCCTCCCTGGGGCCAGGGTCAGAGACATTACCAGGAAGCTTCCAAACCTGGTTCGCCCCTCTGACTATTACCCGCTTTTGATAGGCCAGGCTGGCAGTGACGATGTTGAAAAGAGAAGCCTCAAGGCTATCAAACAGGACTATAGGGGGCTGGGACGATTGGTGGAGGGAGCGGGAGTGCAGGTGGTGTTTTCGTCCATCCCTACGGGGGAAGGGAGAGGCACGGAGAGGACATGGAAAGCTCGCGTGGTTAATAGGTGGCTCAGAGGCTGGTGCCAGCACAAAAATTTTGGTTTTTTTCACCATGGGGAGCTTTACTCGGCACCCGGCCTGATGGCCCCAGACGGGTCCCTGTCTCCAAGGGGAAAACGGATCCTAGGCCAGGAGCTGGCGGGACTCATAGAGAGCGCTTTAAACTAGGTAAGAAGGGGGACGGGGCTCAAACAAGGCTTGTTGGAGCTGTGCCGGGGGAAACAATGGCTAGGCCGGGGAAGAAGGCGATGGCCCAGCTGAAGTGCATCTACACTAATGCACGCAGCATGGGTAACAAACAGGAGGAGCTGGAAGCCATTGTGCAGCAGGCAGGCTACGACTTGGTTGCCATCACGGAGACGTGGTGGGACCGCTCCCACGACTGGAGTGCTGCAATGCCTGGCTATCGGCTCTTCAGGAGGGACAGGCAGCACAGAGGGGGTGGTGGCGTGGCTCTCTACATTAGAGAATCTTTTGATGTTGATGTTGTGGAACTCCAGGCTGGGAATGATAAGGTTGAATCCCTGTGGGTTAGGATCCGCGGGAAGGCCGGCAAGGCTAACTTCCTGGTCGGGGTCTGTTATAGGCCGCCGAACCAGGATGAGGAGACGGATGAGGAGTTTTATAGGCAACTGACAGAAGTTGCAAAATCGTCGGCGTTTGTCCTTGTGGGGGACTTCAACTTCCCGGACATATCCTGGAAACACAACACGGCACAGAGAAAGCAGTCTAGGAGGTTTCTGGAGAGCGTGGGAGATGGCTTCCTGACGCAGCTGGTCAGCGAACCTACCAGGGGTGGTGCCCCGCTAGACCTTCTCTTCACAAACAGAGAAGGACTGGTGGGAGATGTGGTGGTCAGAAACTGTCTTGGGCAGACTGACCACGAAATGGTAGAGTTCTCTATTCTTGGCGAGGCCAGGAAGGGGACCAGTAAAACTGCTGTATTGGACTTCCGGAGGGCTGACTTTGAGCTGCTCAGGACGCTGGTTGGCCGAGTCCCTTGGGAGGCGGTTCTGAAGGGCAGAGGAGTCCAGGAAGGCTGGGCGCTCCTCAAGAAGGAAATCGTGATGGCATAGGAGCGGTCCGTCCGCACGTGCCCAAAGACGAGCCGGCGTGGAAGAAGACCGGCCTGGCTGAACAGAGAGTTGCGGCTTGTGCTTAGCAGAAAAGAGGGTTTATAATCTTTGGAAAAAAGGGCGGGCCACTGAGGAGGACTACAAGGATGTAGCGAGGCTGTGCAGGGAGAAAATTAGAAAGGCCAAAGCTCATCTGGAGCTCAACCTGGCTACTGCCGTTAAAGACAACAAAAAATCCTTTTACAAATATATCAACGCGAAACGGAGGACTAAGGAGAATCTCCATCCTTTACTGGATGCGAGGGGAAACCTAGTTACTAAGGATGAGGAAAAGGCTGAGGTGCTTAATGCCGCCTTTGCCTCAGTCTTTAGCGGCAATACCGGTTGTTCTCTGGATACCCAGTGCCTTGAGCTGGTGGAAGGGGATGGGGAACAGGACGTGGCCTTCGCTATCCATGAGGAAATGGTTGGCGACCTGCTACGGAGCTTGGATGTGCGCAAGTCGATGGGGCCGGATGGGATGCACCCGAGGGTACTGAAAGAACTGGCGGAGGAGCTGGCCGAGCCGCTTACCATCATTTATCGGCAGTCCTGGCTATCGGGGGAGGTCCCAGTTGACTGGCGGCTAGCCAATGTGACGCCCATCTATAAGAAGGGCCGCAGGGCAGACCCGGGGAACTATAGGCCTGTCAGTTTGACCTCAGTGCCAGGAAAGCTCATGGAGCAGATTATCCTGAGGGTCATCATGCGGCACTTGCAGGGCAAGCAGGCGATCAGGCCCAGTCAACATGGGTTTATGAAAGGCAGGTCCTGCTTGACGAACCTGATCTCCTTCTATGACCAAGTGACGCGCTTGGTGGATGAGGGAAAGGCTGTGGATGTGGTTTACCTTGACCTCAGTAAGGCTTTTGACACAGTTCCCCACAACATTCTCCTCAAGAAACTGGCTGCTCGGGGCTTGGACTGGCGTACGCTTCGCTGGGTTAGAAACTGGCTGGATGGCCGGGCCCAGAGAGCTGTGGTGAATGGAGTCAAATCTGGTTGGAGGCCGGTCACTAGTGGTGTCCCCCAGGGCTCGGTACTGGGGCCGGTCCTCTTTAATATCTTTATCGATGATCTGGATGAGGGCGTCCAGTGCACCCTCAGTAAGTTTGCAGATGACACCAAGCTAAGTGCGTGTGTCAATCTGCTCGAGGGCAGGAAGGCTCTGCAGGAGGATCTGGATAGGCTGGAGCGATGGGCTGAGGTCAACTGCATGAAGTTCAACAAGGCCAAGTGCCGGGTCCTGCACCTGGGGTGCAACAACCCCAAGCAGAGCTACAGGCTGGGAGATGAGTGGCTGGAAAGCTGCCTGGCCGAGAGGGACCTGGGAGTATTGGTTGATAGTCGGCTGAATATGAGCCAGCAGTGTGCCCAGGTGGCCAAGAAGGCCAACAGCATCCTGGCCTACATAAGAAGCAGTGTGGCCAGCAGGTCTAGGGAAGTGATTGTGCCCCTGTACTCGGCTCTGGTGAGGCCGCACCTCGAGTACTGTGTTCAGTTTTGGGCCCCTCGCTACAGGAAGGACATGGACGTGCTCGAGCGAGTCCAGAGAAGGGTGACCAAGCTGGTGAGGGGTCTGGAGTACAAGTCTTACGAGGAGCGGCTGAGGGAGCTGGGCTTGTTCAGCCTGGAGAAGAGGAGGCTCAGGGGCGACCTTATCGCTCTCTACAGTCACCTTAAAGGAGGCTGTAAAGAGGTGGGGGTTGGTCTGTTCTCCTACGTGCCTGGTGACAGGACGAGGGGGAATGGGCGAAAGTTGCGACAGGGGAGTTTTAGGTTGGATGTTAGGAAGTACTTCTTTACCGAAAGGGTTATTAAGCATTGGAATGGGCTGCCCAGGGAGGTGGTGGAATCACAATCCCTGGAGGTCTTTAAAAGACGTTTAGATGTAGAGCTTAGCGATATGGTTTAGTGGAGTACTTAGTGTTAGGTCGGAGGTTGGACTCGATGATCTTGAGGTCTCTTCCAACCTAGAAATCTGTGATACTGTGAAACCAAAAACACAAACAACAGTTCAGCTTACAATGCAACATAAAAAAACTTTTCTGAAGTTCTCCCACATCATTTCAAAGTAAGCATAAAGGTACTGCTAAATTTTCAATTCACTTTAACCTATGCACTTAAGTCCTCCTCATCTTCCTGATGGTATATATGAGGTTCTGTTTAGTATTACAGCACTGGAATCGAGATGATTTTCCTTTCTAGTGTAGTATGTAGCTGCCAAGAGTGAGTCATCTTAATCACATGGCTCTTTAAGTGGCTAGTACTTGCTTTTTGTATTGAATAAATTAAGCCTTCTGCAATCCTGAGCTGCTTGGGCCTCTTTTTAACATAACTGTTTATCTTTCTCAGATCAGATAAAGATAATAGACAAATGCCTAGTTTCTGAGCTCACCAACATTTGTGTAAATCTACAGCTTTGCATCTGAGTTTAGTGGAATTATTCCAGGGGCAAAATGACATAAGCATTTGAATAATATCCCTTGACTAGAAACAGTGCTTTCTCTGACACAGTTCTTTAACCTAGGCCTAAATTACTATTACTATTAGAAAGCATACAGAATGAGCATTAGGCAGTGTTAGAGTAAACGTTTGGTTGGGCTTCAGCATCAGTGCTCATCAATTACTGGTGCTTCTGCTTTTGCATATGTTGTTTTCTTACAGATTCCTCAATTTCAGGGACAAATGAATGATCTGATACTCATCTTCAGGGCTGCATGCAGTGGAGCAATGATATACCTAAACTGCAGTCAGAGGCTTTCCTGGGGATGATCTGAGCAGGCTTGGTAACTCTAACAGCAGCAGTGTGGGGTTCTGTACAATCTGTCCCCACAAATAAATATTTGGGCAGCTCAGTTCTGCAGAGCTGCACACTGCTATGGCTATATTTTTGTGAACACTTGAATGGCCAAATTTAGCAGTAAGTTTCAGCTGTGAGTGTAAGCGAAGGCCGTATATTCCACTACATGCAAAAGGAAAAGTACAAATCCAAAGTTTAGACCTAACCTACAACCCCCATCCAATGCAAAGGATGTTTCTGTTTGTTTTGATTGATTATTATTAATAATTCTGTTCTGGCCAGACTAATCTGTAGATCTGTAGATCTGGTCTTCTTCAGCGGTCCTAAAGAAAGATCTTTCTTAACATTTTGCATCGGATTGATTTATGTTTTGAAAATATTAATTTTCTCACTATCTAAAAGTGTAAGCATTACAGAGTGTTCTGTGGGCAGCGGTACTAACAAAGAGGGCTTTCTATGGATTTATGTCCTCTGTTCTCTGCACCTTCCCACTGCAACACCCCCACAAGTAAAGAAATATGACAAATCTACAACCGTATGTGTGACCATTGGCTGGCTAATGGGCTGCCAAATAGAATATCTAAGGGCTGAGTTGTGTCTGTCTTTTTTTTTTTTTTTTTTTTTTGAGTAAAGGCTTTTGCTTCTACAAAGACACCAATTTTCATTAGGTCTATTCATTCTAAGATTTCTTCTCCCCCTTAAATCAGTTGAAAATGTCAAAAAAGGTTTAATAACCATGGGAAGGACTGGCAGCCAAACTGTCTGGTCACAAGGATTTAGTTCCCTCAGGAAACAGGCTAACAGGAAGATAATTGTAATAATAAGAAAGCGACTTATAATATGTTCTTCCTCCTGAAAAAACCTTTTGGACAAAACAATAAATAAAAGTGGAGAAGTGATCAGATCTTTCACTTAAGCACAGGTATACACTGTAGGGTTTTTTATACTCCACGCCCAGTTAAGAGAAATAGCTGTGAGGGCTAAAGAACTTCTGGCAGTGGAGAAAGCCTAATAACATCATTTGAAATGCAAAATCTCTAACAAACTTGTTTAAAGAAAACATATCGGTATATACATCTGTGATACCCAGCCTCTGCATTATCTGTGCCTGTATTCCAGCTTCTTGATTGCTCCAGCACCAGTTGTTTATTGCCTGCTTCTAGGCTGTCACTTCCCACATACTACCACACTGCACAGAGCTTTCAAGTCTTGTTGGTCCTTGGAAGTATAACTAGCTTTAAATATTAAATAAAAGTGACAAGTCAGGTCTGACAGAGTAAATCTGTCACTCTTTCAAGTTCTCAGATGCAACTCAGGCATTGCACTCAACCTTTCTTTAGCTTTTAATGGCAGTCTTTCCTTGAAATAATTACATAAAAGCAAAGATTTTTTTACTAATTCCAAACATTCTCCCTCTAATTAATCAAAGCAAAAATACCAACAAGTTTACTGCATGTTACTTTTGATAGATTGGAGGGTTTTGTTGTTGTTGTTATTGTTTGTTTTTGTTTGTTCTGTTTTGTTTTGTTTTGAAGTAATTAAGTGATAATATACTATCTCCCTTGTAACCATATGCCAAGGAAGTTCCCTATGAAGAGCTATGGTGACAGCCCTTTTTTGGGAGTCGGACCGTCACACATTTGGGACGTATACAGAACCATTCCTTTGGCTGCTTATGTTCCTGCCCATCTGCTAGAGTGGCAAGGTGCCTGCTTGCAGGCTGACGTGTCAGTTTCAATAAAGCAGGAAAAAAAAAGAAAAGAAAAAAAAAGAAAAAAGAAAAAAAGCCTCCAGCTTACGTAATATTTCCAGCACTCATACTTCCACAAGGAATCCCTCCTCAGTCACAGCAATACCATATGTTTCTTTCACACAACACCTAGTGACTCTTGTGCCAAACTTCAGTGGTAGGAGAAAAGAAGACCACAAGTTCACAGCTGCCAGGATGACAGACTGTGTAGCAGTGGAAACCTGAGAAGTCAACTTAGGCTACATGTGGTGTCCAAACATGTTACAAAGAAGCATAACTGCTATCCCTGACCAATAAAAGCATTAGTCTCTGAAGTGTATTGACTGTAACAGATATTCCAACTTTCCTATTCAAACTCTATATTAAAATAAATATATATATTTATATATAAAAGTGAAACAAAAATTTTAATTTGCATCTCTTAGGCAAGTGTTTTGGGCATGCTGTATTTATTACTCTCTGGAACCTTCATATCAGTATGTCCACATTCAAATGAAGTATATTTCTGACAAGCACAAATTTTGCACAGTATTTGAAAAGCAAGCTGAATTCATCCCTGTTTGTATATGACCATGATAACAAACATTCAGCAAGACAGATTTTGCCCTTGTGCATGAACAGTGAAATCCATTGTTTCCAAAGGACTTGTACAAGTTGGCATTCAGTAAGCAGCTCCATGAAGAACGTACAAACAAACAAACAAACAAAACAAACAAACAAAAAAGGATTCAATGTATTCGTTTCAGAGGAGCTGATCGTAGGGTTAACAGGAGGAAAAGCTGGTTAATGTTCATTTATCTCACCCTCCCTGAATCCTAAACCCAGGATTCTTAGTACAACAGTGAGCAGATCTGCTGAGACACAAAAGCCATTCCAGAGTAGCCCGATTCCTGAGACAGAGCTAAGTTCTTAAGTTTGGAGTAAATGTAATTCTGGGCAAAATACAACCTTAAAATGCCGTTGTCTGGTTGCCAGTTCAGAGGCAAGCTTCCAAATCAGCTGCATATATATTCTTGTTTTTTAACTAGACATTTAATCAAAAAAGTTAGGTAATTACCTGTCAAGTTTAAAAACCTACATTTATTCCAGACATTTAGATGAGGACTCTGAACCTGACCGGGTAACAGCAGTGTTCTCCACTGGGGAGTCAGGGTGAAACAGCAAGCACACCCTGGTAAGCAAAGCCAGCACCAGTGATAAACAGGCCAACAGCACAGTGAAATAGTGACATCTACATATCAAAACCATTTCCATGTGGTTCAGAAGGCACTCTGAGGGACTTCCACAGACTTCACGCCTCTAACAAGTCTCCATGGGTCTTAATACATCCTAGTGCAGAATCAAGACTTGTCTAACCAGGGCACAGATGCACAGAGGAAGCTCCACGATGCTGAGTGTAAGTGCAGTGATGCCATGCAACCCTTAGATTTGAAGCTTGTCTCTCTACCATGCAAAAGGAGAGTGAAATGTTTCAGAATGGACATTAAAAAAAAGCACAGTATTTTAAGAAACTGCTACAAATACCAGTCACTAAAACTACAAAACATCTTACACTCCCTTCTCAAGTGTTTTGGCACTTTGTTTACCCACAGAAGAAGGCATCGCAGCAAGGAGGCAGGCATAGCGGTATGAGGGACCTAGCCCTGCAGTTGGTGCAGCTCAGCAACTGATGTGCGTGCCTGCATTGCAGCTGGGTACCTCCTCAGCAGTCCTTGAACACAAACATCTTCTGTAGAACAGACACTTGTGGCTATTCTGGACTAAACTAATGACAACAGTTCTTGAGGACAAGTGAAAACTTGTATCCTATTTTCCTGGTGAATGATGCTATGGGGGTTTTCATATGCACAGGGCAAAAATTTTAAACCTATTTGTGTCTCAGTATGGATGAATACCCCACTGTATAATTTATCATTTATAATTCATGTGAATTTATAATTCATAGCTCATAATTGCTCTTAGTGAGTGGGACAAATATTGTGAATTAATACTGACGTTTTTCTTATTGCAGCCTGAAAGGATCTTCTAGTCTCTAATTTCCTAATTAAACAGGATGTGCAATCATAAGATGAAAGAAAAGCTCTGATTATCTTAGACTATGTCTAACCATCACATTTTTCCAGTGAAAAAAAAATTGCGAGGATTAATGGGCAGAGTTAATGTAAAATAGTGTTAATGGTACATTTTACCTCAAACAGATAACATTATATCTGAACTATTGCACAGTCTTACAGCTGTTTCATTCTCTGAATTACACTCTGATACTGTTTAAAAAATAAATAAAAATAAAAATAAAAATCTCCTGGGACTGTACATCCTACTCAGAAAGAACGCATTAAAATAGACTGAAACACCCAAAAGATCGATGGTCATCAAGAATTACTATATGGGTGCATTGGGGAAGAAGGGAAGGCAGAAAGAAGGAAGAAAAATGCATGTATTAAACTGATGTCCAGTACTGTGGGCTTTTTGCAGCACACAAAAGCAATTTATCTGTCCTGCAGCTTCCTTTCAAATGCCCTCTCCTGAGGGCTCAGTGAAAGTCACAAGATGCACAGATTGTTATGGTGGCTGCATCCTGCACCTCACTGCCTCCTTTTGAAGGATCGTTCATGAAATGCCACTGATTTATTCCAAATTTCTAGGAAGTATCAGATCTGCAGTATAAACAGAGAATTGTAGTATATACACAACTGTGTTTTTTTTTTTTTTTTCTGGTGAAGAGCTGGGAAGTGAAGCTCATTCGTACATGTAGAAAAAACAATGCTCTCCACTGACTAGATAAATTTATCACCTCTGTATTAGGCAAACATAGGTATGAATCAAAATTTTTGGATTTGAAAGGGCATCACTTCTTCCCTTATTTGTCAAAATTAAGCAATTGCTAGGCACATCAAGACTAGGACCTTCTAGCAGAGACACATCAGGACCAGACATGTAAATGTCAGAACACTGCTGGAAGCGCAAGATGCAGACGGCAGCTCTTACTGTAATGATATGCCAGCACCCTTTTCAGGCCAAGAAATGCTGGCAGTGTGGCAAGTGCAGAGGGAATTGTGACATCTTAAACGTGTACAGAACCAAGAGGCAGAATTGCTGACGCATGCACGCATATCTCTGCAGTACAATCATGGGCTCCCTTCAGACAAAGCCGGAGGAGCTGTGATAACAGAACCACATTTGCCAACAAAACCTACTGGTATGTACACAGATGCCCTCTTCTGATTATCTGGACAAGAATAAACAAGCAGTACAATAAACCTGGGGTCAATTCTACTCCTTAGTTTTTAAAAGAAAGGAAAATGATGAACAGGCGTGGCAAGAAACAGACACGTGGCCTTAGACCTGTCCAAGGAGCTCTGCTAACAGGATACACTCCAAAGAAAAGTGAAGATGTTGTAGTCTTTCTCGCTATTGTCCTGCCCATTTCTACAGGGTAAAAAGAAGAACCTTATTCCAAGAAAACAGAAAAGAAAAAAAAAAAAAGGAGTAAAACAAAACCAAAAATATATATTTCAAAAGTGCACAGTGACAAATGAACTGAACACTGTACTGTTGGCTAGCATGAGCTTTACTACTATGGAAGGTGCCATAATGCAACTGATCACCTGTGACAAGAAGAAAATTACTTTCACAAACCACGCAGAATAGATACGATCACTATCACTGCTACACAGTAGTAATTTAGATAAACAAGTAGCTGCTATATTTACACTGCCAACCTTGACTGAGCTTGTCAAAAACAACAGTTCAAAGCCATAACAATGCTGGCAAAGATAAGTGGATGGGTGTTTACGTTAACCGATGTTTTGAAAATAAAAGCTATTTCTAGAACATGCAAATGTATCAGGTGTTAGACTAGACTTCTCCAAAACAAGGGCAGTGTATATACCATATACAGAGAGAGTGAGTGGCAATGCACACACAAAACATCTTGTTCTGAAATGAGTCAGTCCTCCTACGCAAAAGTTAACGATACTTTGGCTTCAGAAAGACCACTTTCTTGCAAGGAAAAGGTGGTGCAGGTGTTCCTAGTGGCTCTGCAGAGTTCACACCAGGCTGCCAGGCAGAACTGCAGACTACCCACCCACAGAAGTGTAAATGGGTCCTGTGTTAGGGGTGCTCAGGGTATCTGAAATCTGGTTTACTAAGTAGTTTGCCTAAACCTTGATTGGGTACTTCTACTTGTTTCTGCCACATTTTCAGTCTTAGAAGTCAATGAATGGATCCATATCACAATGAGAATCACACACTTGGTCAAAATCAGCTTTTCCTCCAGGATAACCTAGTCCACTGTCTTGTTCATAATAAAAGAAAACCCAGAAAAGGAAGGAAAAAACCTTCACCCTGAGGAAACAAGCTCCAAATACAATCCACCAGATGAAGACTTGTGATACACAGAGGCAATGGAAATGTCTGAAAGAAAACGAAAAATCGCATATTAAACAGATTTTTTTAAAGCTCCAGTATTTTACTGGGTTTTACAATTAAACACAGTTATTCAGGCTACCAGTAGATGCTGAGAGGAACTTTAGAACAGCCTGTGTAAGCTAGCTGAACAGGCAATACCATGGCAAACACGCTCAGTAGCAACAAATAAAAAGTAAAGTACATAGAACAAAAAGCTTTGTGGCTCAGAGTGCTAAACTATTTCCAATGAATAGAATCAGTTCTGAAGGAAAACTGACATTTCACTGTAGCCCAGTGAAGACGTTATTCAATGAAGAGGCACTGGAAGGGAGAGAAGGAAGGGAAGGAGGTATTGTAAGTACGTAAACGAATTGAAGATGGGACAATAATAAAAATTCTGCAGTGCTTCCGTAGAAATCAGTAGTGCAGACTAAGCTGGAATTCTGTATGTCAGTACCAGGCATTCCACCTCAAAACAGTCGGAATTATTTTCTAATAAGCTCGGGAAAACACAGTAAGAATAATGTAGGGAGCCTGAAAAATATGTGTGACTCTCTTCTGTGAAAAATGGTAAAACTGGTAATAACATGTAATATAATGAAGACAAAAATCCTGGGAACTTATTTGTTCTGGCTCATAATGCAAGAACATTCAACTGCAGTAACAAGTGAGAAACTGAGATCAAACAAAATATTTATTTATTCAAACTGCAAAAAAACTGTGACATGTGGCAGTACAAGGACCCACTGAGACAAGAGCTTAGCAAGATTTGGCCATTTATTTGGCTCTCACAAATACCTAGAATGTTGCTAATTGATGCCTCAAACCTTTCAAAAGATAAAGAGTCATACTTCTATGTTTAGACATTTAGCAGTCTCACCATCCATAGACACCTTCACATTGACCTATTGCCAGCTTCATGCCCTATTCACTCCCCTAATTCATCTGGTACCGGCAAAAGACTGGGTATGCTGCTAGAACAGCTCACTGCCCTACTCAAGTAAAGCCTATGATCCTATCAACTAGCAGAAACTTGGCAATATTGTTCTCAGTATTCTCGGCGTTACACTGACCTCTGGTGGATTCCAGGAGGAATAAATAAATAAATGAATGAATAAATAAATAAATAAATAAATAAATAAATAAATAAATAAATAAAAGTAAAGTCACCAAAAAGCTGAGGAAATCACACCCTGCAACTTTGATGGGAACTCAGCGAAGGCACACAGAAAACCTGGCTCTAAAAGTGTTTCACATCACTCAAGACAACAGGGTGGAAGCAATATTACACGGATGACTCACTGCTCACACAGCATTTCAGAGATATTTCAGCTTCTACTCACAATTCTCCCTTGAGATACATTCTCTCGTTATCAGCTTGTGTAGGATTTCCTATAACAACATTACTAAAATATCATGTACACAGCGGCCCTGTATTCTGTATAAGGGAAAGCAAGGAAAGAATAGGTCTATCTGTAAGCTCTCTCTCTGCAAAGCACATCCCAAACTAAACCATGTACATTAAACTGTAACTTTTCTTGGCTCTTCAAAGGTTATAGTTACATTTTTGTTTATTTTATGTCATTGTATTGCACATTTTAACTGTACCTAAAGCCAAATCACTTCTTTTTAGAAGTCTTAATAGTTTCAGTGACCTGTTCTGTGGCATGTTGTAAAAAATACTGTCACTGGCAAAACTGATGGAGCAGTATATTAAGGTTGGGAACAGGAACAAAAGGCCACAAGCCAGGAAGGGTAGGAACTGGTTTTCCTGCTGAAGAAAATACAGTGGGGAATTATACCCTTACAGGTTAGTGTTGGAATTCACTCAGGAAAACTAAGGACACACCTAGAAAGTGTAGAACAAAACAAGCCTTTTAATACAGATTCAGATTTCGACTGCTCATTAGTGTCCCCAGAAATCAATGACTACTGAAAGGGCTGAGGAACCAGAACTGGTTCTTCAGCACCATACCTGGAGAGACTGAATGTTCAATTGGGTCAGATAATTGACTTCATTCTCCTTTGCATGCAGTGGTAAATTTCTAAGAAACTAATGTAATTAGACAATGACACGATCTCTCCAGGGTAAAGAAAAAAGGCCTCATCTGAGAATATCAGTTGCCAGCTATTGAACTATGTCTTGAAAACAGGAAATAAGAGTGGATGAAGGGAGTATTACTGCTGAACTTTATAGAACTTTATAGAACTAAAGTTAATGCCATAAAAGCGTAAACAGGCTCTTTCAGTGCTAGCTTGTCAGAAAAACTCTCAGGTCTAACACATACTTCAGTGACAGAGTAAAGGTCTTTGGGGCATGCTAGAGAAGTGTTCAACAACATCCAAACAGAGAGTGAAAATCTCAGTGTGGGTAGTTGATGAGGTTCACTTTAGCATGGATCTAAGCAGCTCATTGGAACTGGGAGATACAACTCCAACACGTACTGCTTAGAGACACAGGTGCTTTGCCACTGGAAGATCTCAGTGCCTCTCACAAGCTGTCTTTATGGATTTCAAAGAAAATTGTGGAAAAGTATAAATCACTGACTGTAGACATTGCCACCATTCCCTCCTATGCTGTCCTCACCTGGCAGGATGACAAGTAGTGCATGCAACACTAATCAATTTATTTTTTTTTGCTCTACACAGAGCGTACTTTTTCACAAAACCTTTAGGAACTTAGAATTTCTCTATCCCTTTGACAAATTCAACTGAAACCAGCTTAAAAAATATCACCAACCGACACAAAGCAAAATCATTTCAGTGATTAAATCATTAATCACATCTTCAGGAAACCAAGCAGAAACTAATGCCTTGTTATTAATTTAACTTCAACATGGAGCTGCCACATTCTACTCTTCCAGTCTGTTATCTTCAAGATCCTCTTATCAAATATCTGTTCTCCATGTTTTTCCTAAAGGAGCCAAAAAGACTGAGTTTCTCAACAGATAACCTTTTCTATCTTAATCACTACAGGGTCAAATTCTCCCTTTGGCGCTGTGGCTAGGTAGACAGACTGGAATACTGCAGTCACTGCATGCTGCAGGTCAGTGGTTTAGCTCTAATTCCGCATAAACAGCCATGTAAGCTAGGACAGAGCTTTGTGTCAGAGCAGCTAATTCATTTCTACTAACCATGCAACGTGCAGCAATCTGTGGCAGAACAATGAGGCTGATTGATGGGATGACAACATTTTAACCTGCCACAGCATGATTCACAAGTACCTTCACCACACCGAAGACACTAGATAAAATGTGGTAGCAAGGTACCTGTTTCCACCTCAGAAGGGCATTTTTAGCCACTAGATAACTAATTGTTATAATTACACCCTCAAGCTAACACATCCTGGTTTCATGGAGACAATCGTAACAGAGGCAACAATCATGGATTCAGAGATCAGGAATTCTGATCCACTATGAACATCTGGAATAGAGGCCACAGAAGTGCTCACCATGAAATCATTGCCTTTTGAATGGCATTGTCATTTTCAGAAAAAAAGAGTCATATCCCTGCTTACACAGCAATGCATAATTCCTTCCAGTCATTTGTAAATTGTCCCACTGGTTATGCTTGCTGTCTTTCAAGTTGTCCAGTAAGGAGAGGAACTGGGAAAACTTGAATGGAATATGTGACCGATGTCCCTAACCCATGTCTACCATATGAAAAATCACTCTAGTCATTTTTTTCTTATGTTTTTCTGATTGTTTCACAAACAGCTACAGGGGACACATGAAATAAACACATGTTTTGTATAACCACTGCTTTAATAGTTGGAATATTTTCTGTATTGCATTTACAGGTCAAGGTTTTGGTAGCAGGGGGCTGCAAGGGAGGCCTCTGTGAGCAGAGCCCAGCAGCTGCCCCATGTCAGATCAGAGCCAGCTCCAGCTGCTCCAAAAGGGATCTGCTGCTGGCCAGAGCTGAGCCAGGGAGCAAGAGTGGGTGGGCCTCTCGGGAGAGCAGAGTTAAGAAAGGGAAAAATACTGCTGTGCTACAGCAGCTGGGAGAGAGGGGTGAGACACTGTGAGAGAAGCAGCCCTGCAGCCCCCAGGTGAGTGCAGCAGGAGGGCAGGAGGTGCTCCAGGCAGGCAGCAGCAGTTCCCCTGCGGCCTGTGCAGGGAGAGGCCCCTGGTGGAGCAGGCTGTCCCCCTGCAGCCCATGGGTCCCACATGGAGCAGATCTCCACGCTGCAGCCCATGGAGGAGCCCCCGGTGGAGCAGGTGGATGTGGCCTGGAGGAGGCTGTGGCCCATGGAGAGCCCCCGCAGGAGCAGGCCCTGGGCCACAGCTGCAGCCCGTGGAGAGGAGCCCACGCAGGAGCAGGGGGTCTGGGGGGAGCTGCCGCCCACCCGTGGGGGACCCGTGCTGGAGCAGTTTGCTCCTGGGGGACGGATGGACCCCGTGGTACGGAGCCATGTGGGAGCAGTTCTTGAAGAGCTGCTGCCTGCGGGCAGCCCCCCCCAGGCTCAGTTCGGGAAGGACGGCATCCCGTGGGAGGGACCCCACGTGGAGCAGGGGCAGAGAGGGACTGTGAAGGAGCGGTGCAGACGAAGCATCAGGGACTGACCGCAGCCCCAGTTCCCCTGCACTGCTTCGGGGAAGGAGGTGGAAGAGGTTGGTTAAGGGAAAGGTGTCTTTAGTTTGCTTTTAGTTTCTCACTGCTCTAGCTTGTTAGTAATAGGTAATAAATTTCATTAATCTCCCTATGCTGAGTCTGTTTTGCCCATGATGATAACTGTTGAGTGATCTCCCTGACCTTATCTCAACCCCTGAGCCCTTTTCATCGTATTTTCTCCTCCTTTCCCTTTGAGGAGGGGGAGTGAGACTGCATCTGTGGGGAGCTCAGCTGCCCAGCAGGGTAAAACCACCACACTTTCTCATGCAGGTATTCAAGCCCTCCTGTATCTCCAGGCTCAAATTACAAATATCACAAACATTAAAGTTTTATTCTTCACCATACTGCTAGTTTATGTAATCCAAATCTGGACTAGCTCATTTTGATTTAAACTTCCTTTCAGGCAGCTGTACCTGAGTTGCACAGCAACACTTACTTGACTTTATCAGCAGAACAGAGAAACAGATCTCCACTGCTTTGCTACCGTGGCTGTCAGCTATAATCTGATGTGTGACCCCTGCAAGACCAATTGCTTTTGTGCTTTAAGTGTAACTTCATGCAGTGTTGACCTTTAGGCATATATAAGAGTTAGACCTGAGACAGTACTTGAAACAATCTTTATGTGGAAAATATAAATGAATGACAAGCCAAATCCAGTGAATATAAACAGGTAACACTTGTGAATTTGCTTTACATTCATGTTAACAATATTTGTTAGTAGTGCCATAAACCTGAACAGAGCAATAATACACTCTGTTTTAGAGAGATGTGTAAGCATGACACAAAAACTAATTTCTGCCCTGCAAACTGAGCCTCAGTTACCAGAAGAAGAATTCTGCACTCCTGCAAGTCTGTACATTTCTCGAGGCCAGAAGCAGAGTGGGGTGACATGCTTGCCCCTGAACTTTTTCTTACATTTTTTACCCTCAGCTATCAAGGCTGCAATGAATCAAAGCTTGGGCATTTGACAGCCCTTTTATGACTTTCTGTAATTTAGCTAAGATGTCACACATCAGGATGTCCTACATAAGTGACTTTTCAATTGTGGCTTCTGGATGCCAGACAGCCACTCTGCTAGTTCCTGGTATGAAAGGAGGAGGTAAAAGAAGCAAGCAGGACCACGGCAGCTGTAAGAGGCAGAGCGAGAAAGGCAGGTAAGAGTACAGGTCTGGTTCTCCTGCAGTGGTGGCAAGAGCACTGGGTGGTGAGGGGAACAGCCGTGCTGCTTTGGCAAAACGTCTTTGCTTTGTCCCACTGGAGCAAAGCATTGAGTGAAGCGGCCTTTCATCCCCTGGAGCTTCAAGTCTCAAAGGTTCCTTTGCAGGCTCTTCACAGCTGCTTGGGAGACCAGAAAGAAAAGTTCTCCTTTTGGAAAAGCAAATTTTCCACTCTCTTTACATTGTTGATTCACGTTGAACTCTTTTGGGTAGGCTTTTGCCAGGCAGACAGCACTGCAATATTAAACAAAAACTATATACTGATAGAAAGACAACCCATATTAAACAAAGATTATATTTTAAGTGATGTGGAAGTTTGAGTGGGACTGCTGTGCATATAATTCTTGTTGCTATAGTAGGCTACTGCAACTGATGTAATGGAGTGGAGTAGCCCATAATCTTTAAGTGCGCTGATGAGAATGATGGGAGCTTTTAGGGGAAAGGGAGGTTGAATCTGCTGGCTGATCTCTGAAATTGAGCAATTATCTCAAGTATTTCTTTTTAGGTTCCACCTACTGTACGGTTCAGGTATCTTAGTCAGTCTTTCAAGTGAAAGTGTTTTTACTTTCTTTCAGATAAAAGCAGTCAGTAATAGTTTGACAACAGCCTAAGCAAGCAACAGGATGATATCATGATGTCCCAAGAGCACGGTATGCTTGTGGTTTTCTTACTAAAGGGTGCTTACCCTATATAAAAACATTATTTGCTTAAGAATTTTGAATAATTTGCTTGTTGAGGGATTGATTTCTTTCATATACTGTTAGTTCAGTTTTGTAGAGAAAACTTTGTAGAGTTTTAGTATTTAAAACTTTGCCTTTGTGTTGCCCATTCATTCCCTTCTGAAATGAATGTGGTGTCAAAAAAGGCAGACGAGAATTCTTGCTCAAACAGTTTAAGGATTTGTTTATTTGCATTTCTCCCTGTTTTTGCAAGGACAAAAAAAAATGTCTGTAGAAATTATATGGCTGAGCAATTACATAGTAGATTTTATGCTTCACTCTTTTTAAAAGAAGAATTTGACAGTCTTAAAACAGGAAAAAATCAGATCAGAATGTTTATGGCCACCACTCTTAGTATTGTTTAGCTGTCCTGTCTATCAGGATAACTTTTTAACAATCGTACTGTTAAGTACCTAACATTTTAGACTCCTGCAGAGGCCTCCAGTTTTTCCAGTGCAAATGGCTCTCTACAGCCTTACAATACTCTGCTAAAGAAAAGATTAAATTATTCTTTCCTGGGGGGAAAAAGTGTTTTGCTTTTGTGCATGTGTTGCTATTAATGACTGTGGGGTCAGTGGTATAAAGCGAATCCCTCTGTAGACCGTTCAGTGTCGGATGGTAATGTCTGCTACTGTTCTGCTGCAGATAGGACAGTGTTCCCTTGATGCACTTTTGAAGGTGCAAAGTATAATTCAGTATTGCTGGCAGGGTGTCTTTTTACCTTGGGATTAGCGGGCTTTGTTCCTACCAGAGTGCTTATTGCTATGGATGCTTCTTACAGGGTTTTATCTCACTGTGCAGTAGCCATGGGAGATCTTGCTGGCAGTTCACAAGCTCACAGATACAGTGCTGGCATGTGGTGAAAGCCTCTGAGCATAAGGAGGGCTAGTGGGAAAAAGTTATGAAGTAGTAACATCCCAATTCTCCTGCAAAATTTCCTTCATGAGGTAAGTGATTGTAACTTCTTGCGCAGCTGTGTCCTTCAGCCGTGACTTATTATGAACCAGATGTTCCACTGAAAAAGAAGTTCAGCATAATGACTTCAGAGCAGAAATCAGAATTGAAACATTGAGGGGTGAGATCAACCTGATGTCTAGGTTCTCATCAACGACAAAAGCAAAGTGGAAACCCTAAAGGCAAGTCAAAATTGTGTGAGTGGATTCATGAAAGCAGTGTTTGGCTGACAGCATGTCCAGGAAGAGTCTGTGATTTTTTTCATGTTTGTTTTTTGGGGCTGATACTATGGAGCAATTTAGCATACAGTTTCTGGAAAAGATTTGTTCAAAATACTAACAAAACATGAAACCTCAGCATTTCATATGCAAAGTGCTTTTTCACTTAATATCTTTGAAAAGCCAATACAATTGGAAAGTTGGATAGCGTATGTCAGTGTGAAATTAAGTGATACAAGCAAAATGTTAATAAATGCGGTCTATATTACAAAATGCTGCTTCAGTGCTGAAACTGTGCTTCATGTAACCTAAGTACCCAAGTGTGTGACAAGTCATCCAAATTTTTGAAGCCAGGAACGTTTGAGGTCATATTGGAAATGTTATATGGGAATGATCCAGTACTGGCAAATCATCATATCCTTACCTGCATTTCAGGGGACACAAACCATACTGGGTGAACTATTGGTTATCATACACTAAATCTATAGAAACTATCAACATTGAAATTCAAAATGCAAACAAATTTTGATTCAAACTTAAGAAATAACTGATTGTGTTGCAAATCAGAAATGGTCATAAGGTTATACCACGTGCTTAGATTGGTGTTCCTGTTGAATAGTTTATGCAGTATGCAGAGAAAGAAAAAAATGCTGGAGCTTTTACGGTGAGTGACCTTCATGAACATGAAATGAACAGGTAAGGTAGTTACTCAAACATAGGAAAGTACAATACTTTTGAATGGTAGATTGGAATGAAAACACCAATAAAAAATGTGCTGCTTACACATCTCGTGCAATTATGTCTGTTAATTAAACCTCATTATGCAGGAACTACATTCCAGAACACAGAAAGAACAAAAACATCTTTTGTACATTTGTCTGCATTCTTGTTTTCGGTGTTTCACAGAGGCAGCCAGCACTTCTAGATGATGTAACGGAGAGGAGGGTGCTGAGATGCAGTGCAGCACGGTCATACTTCCAAGGAAGAACTATAAATGAAGGGTATGGAAAGGGAAGAAGCTTCAGGAAGTATCAAGGTGGCATTTGTCATTAATTCATGAGGTGGTTTTTTTTTTGATTTTTCAGGCTTTTGAGTGATTAACAATTTTGTTGCTTATTACTTTTTTCCACTCTACCAGAGATGGATAATAATGTACTACTACAGAAGAGAAATAAAGATTGTATAATTGTGTGGTATTTATATTGCTTTCAAAATGTGATTGCAGCACTGAGAGAGGAGACTAGTTATTTCGCAGCTCCTCACAAAGACATCTTGACAAGCTCACAGTCAAGAAGGAAAATCACATAAACTGAGCTGAGTCAAGTTTTAAAGTAGGTTTGTGATCCAGTAGTTGTCCATGCTGAAGACAGATTCAGACAGTGATCTCCCACACGCTACTAAACTGGCTGATGTTGTTTATAAAATACATGCTGAAGATGAGAAAATAGTGAAATTACTTTTTTGAAAAAATAAACTGAAAATGGCTTAGTAGTTTGCACGAACATGCACATGTTCACAAAAAGGTGTGGTCTTAAGTTATGTAAGATCTCCTACATCCTTGGGGGGGAATAATAATGGAACTGAAGTTTTCAGTAAAATGATGAAACTCCTTCAAGTTTGTCACAATGCCCTTGAAATTTTCAGAATTAGAGAGTTTCATGTATTGAAACAGGTGAGAATGCACTTGAGGAACATGAAAAACAAAAGCACTCAATACTTCACCAGTGCTGTTTAGAAAGAATGAACTTGTGAAATCCATCCCAGACTTCTATGACTATAGTCATTTAGGGTGTTTGCAAGACTGAAGAAATAATAGGCACTTTTCTACGTAAGCCTGTCAGACAGTGGAAAGAAAAATGCACATGTTAAAGGTAACCCACTATAAGTAACTATCTAATAACATGGCTGCTAATTATTTTTCAAAATTAAGTAATTTATCTTTTTTAGTACTGGCTTACCATTCTCTTAAATTGACTTTGTATAAAGCACATACATAATGCGCCTGGGTTACTACTATAAAACTTTCTATTGATCCCTACCAGCTAGAAGGTGTTAGAGCTGCTACTAACTTGTAGTTGATTAAGAACTGAAATTTTGCTTAGATGTGCAAAGAGCCTGTTCAGCAAGCAGGCTCTTTAAAAATCCCATCTCCAGGTTTTAGCTACTGACTTTTTTCCAGACAGATTGGTGGGAAGCTGTTCGTTGCAACTTTGTACCAGTTTTGGGGATCTAGCACTTCAGAGGTTGTTACTGAAAGTGGCTACCTGCTACATTTGTCCAATCTCACCTTGTGTTCACCTTTTTTTCTAGGAAAAATTGTTAGACACAGCCCGAGACCAGTGGCTCTCTCTGCAAGACTACTCCATTAAAAACAAAAAAAGATTCAAGAGTTTGAATATTAAGTCTTAGAGAATGCTTGTAGTATCGACAGTTATTTCTAACTGTACTGGGGCAGTGTCTGGCAACATTTATGTAGGCAAAAAAATAAAGATTTATGTTTCTGGTCTCAGAATTCTTGTCATTTCCAAGCTATAATAACTGCCAAACAGAATTAACTGCTAAGATTTGTTTTGCACTGGTTTTGGGTTACCAAGTCACCCCTTTGGAGTAATATGCAGGAGCTAGTAAGTGGGTAAGTGGTAAGAGGTCATCGCTGAAACCACAGCCTTCTGTAGCACTCGGGAAGTGGGTCAGCTGAGGTATGTGTTGTGGTGAGGAAAAGAAACTATAAATTAAAATTCAGCAATCCTGGGTTTAAAATAGCAGGAAAGGTATTTTTCTAACATGAAAATTGCAATTGTTATTATTATTTAGATCAGCTGTGTACTGTGATATTTCAACTGAACTTAGAGTAATATGCACTGCAGGGATAACAAGTGGATTTCCTGTTTGTTTTTTTGTTTGTTTGTTTTGTTTTTGTGTTTTTTTTGTTTGTTTGTTTTTTAGAAGAAGGTTTATCATAAGTTGGTTTTATCAAAAGGGCAAATACTGAAATTCTGTACCTTATAATGTCTTATTTTGTAGCAGTGAATGTAAGCAAATTACTAATACAGCATCTAAACACAAGTGTGAGTTTTGGGGTTGTCAAAGAGGGAAGGTAGTTTAGACGTGATTAGTGATCCAAGATGTGCAAAGAGCCTGTTTTATTATTGGATCCACTTGAAAGTTTACGGGTTGTTTTAGGGATTATATTCCCTGTAGATACCATCTGTTCAGGATCTTTGTTTTTGGATCTTTGTTCTTAAAGTACAATACTGGCAAGAGTAGCTTTTAAGATTTTTTTTTTTTTAATTCTTGAGTGCAACAAGCAATGCCAAGTTTTATTGATTGCTAAAATGTTAATTCCCTTTGAACAAGAAAAAACGAGTAATCATGCTTCAGTACGTTATCTGTTCCATAGTGTGGTGGAATGAAGAAAAAATGAGGTAGAAGAAGGAGTACACGGTTCTAAGGGCCACTAATTACTAAAATAGCAATGGTAATTTAAGTAAATATAAATGCAGGCGTGGTGTTGCGCATTAGGACCACCTTTCTTAGATTTTTCTCTTAGATTTTATTTTTAACTGGACTGTGGAAAATAATGAAGACTTCTTTATTTTTTTCCTCCCTTCCTGTTTTACACTGACACTTTGTCTGACAGACAGTTGGTTTTGTTAAAAAGAAAAAAAAGTTGAAAGAAAGAGAGATTCTCAGATGGTCAAGGGGAGGGAGAGAACAAAGATACTTATACTAGCTTGCTGTTGCATCAACCCTGCATTCTGTAACCCACCTCCAATGTTCTATGGCAGACACCTCTTACTGTTATACACTCAGTATTTTCCCAGAGAAGCTGTGGATGCCCCATCCGTGGAAGTGCTCAAGGCCAGGGTACCAAGTGGGGCTTTGGGCAACCCGGTCTACTGGGAGGTGTCCCTGCCTATGGCAGGGGGGTTGGAACTGGATGGTCTTGAAGGTTCCTTCCAACCCAAGCCATTCTGCAATTAAAGCTGAGAATCAGAACTTTTGAGAGGTGTGCACAGAAAGAAAATTGACATGTTCCAAATTCCTCTTTAACCTAATTTTTAGTATACTGTATCCAGTTTCATTAGGGCTAGATCGTTTGAGTGAAAACCATTTGAATCAGTGGGTGACTAGTCATATTCTTGAATGTAAATATTGAATATCTTTTGCCTGGCAAAGAGGCTTATTTGTAATAAACTTCAGTATAAGAAGAAAGTCTACTACATTCTGGTATTAGGAAATAATAAATAATGCTAGCTATTTTTGAGATATTGACATTATGGCAAGTAGGTATTTCATATAAACTGACTGGTTGGGAGAGTAGTGGTTTTCTTCTCACAGAAGGAGACAAATACAGGAGAGAAATTAAAATGGGCATGTAAAGGGGAGAGAGACCATTTGTAATACTGGCTCTGTATGTTTGGTTTGACAGCTAACATAGCCTGTTGATGCTTTCTGATGATTTTTAGATAAGAAAGGGAGCTGTAATATGGATATGTATTGCAAGTATGAAATTCAGTGCTGACAACTTCCTGCTAACAGGAAAAACACCTAATCTGGAGAATCTGTATTCTCAAGTGGATTTTAATTGGTACTACACCTGTTTTTACCAGATGGTGCTGTCAAATGAATCCATGTTTCTAAGGTTTTCCTCTTTTGTGTAATGTAAATAAGACACACAAACAACCACGGTTTGACCTAAAATTTCAAGTTTTACTTGACTTTTTTAAATAACCTGGACACAAGTATTGACACAGCCATCTATCAAACTCATTTTAAAATAAAGCACACAGTTGCTTCATGAATACTTAACATACATTGAGCACATGAATCACATCATTGATACATTTTTGTATGTTGTTTTAATACATCTTTCTAGAGAGCTTTGAATTAAACAGGCTTTCCCAAAAGAAAATTTGCTGTATATTCAGTTTACTATTCACATGTATAAAGATGGTTGATTTGAAAACTTAAATGGTAGTAATTTTTTCAGTCAACGACTTCAATACAATGAGCCTTTTTAAGAGTATGAGTTGCAATGTTAGGAATATTGATAAGTGCAATGCAGAAAACAGCAGGTCAAGGCTAGCTCCTAATGAAAGGAACCAGCTAACAAGCAGGGGGACCAGTCTGGGATACACAAATATGCTTTTTTGGTATGAATAGCAAACCCTCTTTATTGTATAAAACATGTGCCTTACAAAGAAGTATATGTTGTTGGTGTTGCTAACTAGGAAGAGAGAGAATTCCATAACTTACCTATTTATAGCACTTTCAGAAGTTTCAGAAGAGGTAAATGTAGAGGCACAAGGTTAAAATTGTTGGCCTGAGACCATTTCAGCTGACTAGAAGTAGAATTAGAATGAGAATGTCTGAAATACCAGTCATTTGTCTGTTTTAGGACAGGTCTGCATGACATCCAACCCCAGAGTAACTGCTTGATGTGGTTACATCTCTCCTGTCTTCCACCCAACTCATCAGAAGGTCCAAGAATTTTGACTGGTGAACCATCCAAACTCCACAGCTGGAAACAAAACTGCCTCTAGGTAGTGAAGGCCATAGGAAAGCTAGGGGAAGGTAGGGCCGTGGACAGTAGGTGTAGCTCAGAGTTGTAAGTGGCCAGCCACTACAGATGCTGCATGCCTGTTTTAAGGCTACAAAGCACAGCTGTGCCAAAGTAAGTGTTTTTGTTGATTGATTTCTTGTAGGTCTCTCACACAAGACTTACGAGCTCACAAGTAAAGGTATCTTTCCTCAAATGACAAAGGAAAAGAAGCTCAAAGGGAAAGGAGGCACATGTATATGGAGGAACTTTCTTTTTCTGTTCTATTAGCCAACAATGATGTCCAAATTTTGCTTTGTTCCAGCACTGACACTAACAGGTAACACATGAACTAAGATTAGTCTTGTGCTGAGACAAAACTGTATTGTAGTACTCCAGACTGATCACTAGACATGGTAAAAACTGTTTCCTACACAGTCTCATTGGGAATAAGACTGCTAACTCAAATTCAAGACTGTTTCTGTAAGTTTCTCATTTAAATGCAAAAAAAAAGTTGGCTTGGTTAGAAAACAACTTCTGTGAATTGGGAATTGAAAGCTATCAATAGCAGACTAGATACAAGCCTATTTTCTCATGTAGTGGGATAAGTAAAATGCCACACGTCTGGCTGATGGTATTCAGCAATAATACACAAAAGCTTCAAGGCAGATGACAACATACAGAAGACATTAGGTTGGATGTAAACCTTACAAGTAGTTTTCTTCCTGATCAATAAAATTTGAAGATTGGCAAGATATGGACACTATGTACAGACAATGCTCAATAATAACAATGCAAATACTCCTAAAGTAGCTCTATGTGCCTGTGCCTGAGTAAGGAATCCCCAATAACAGTAATGATTTAGAAAGCAACAAACTACAAGGAAGGGTATAACACTCCAGCTTGAAAAACCTTCTTGAACAATAAGGAGTGGCTTTGATTACAGACATCATAACTAGTTCTTCTGTGGTCTGTTGTATTTTAGTAGTCTTGCAAGTCTTGCAAAAGATTCTGATGACGTAGATTAATCTCTATCACCACAATCTTTGCCACAGTGTTGGTTTATTGTTTTTTTTGTGTGGGTTTTTTTTTGCCTTTTTTCATTTTTTTGTTTTGTTTTTTAAACCAGTGCTTGTGAAAAGTCACAATAGATCCTAAAGAGTCACTTTAAATTGCAACAGTGATAATGAAACCATTCAAGTCAATTTGGAGCACTTTTTAACAGACTTAAAAGCAGCTTGAGCAAATACTTTAAGCTAAGCCCAACAAATGTCCTCGGATGATATCTATAGTATATTCAGAAAATGCAGAACATCCATGAAAACAGCATTTGCACCACAGAGGGGTTCTAAGTGCTTTCCTTTCCTTGGAATTGTTCACTGAAAAAGCAGCACTGTCCAAAGCATGCATTCAAAGAAACCTATGTGAAGTGAATCTGCCTTCACTGGAACAATATAGCATCTCTCAACCTGCAGACCAATCTGTGTTGTGATAGCAATATACAGCATGTATGGCTTCCACCCTGGCTAATAGCACCCCTTTGACCACCTCAGATGATTAACCAGTTTAGAAATACTGTGGAAAATAAAACACATTATATAAGGTTGTACTTCTCAATTTTCTTAGTTAAAATGCTATGCCTCTTGTAAAGCATAACTCAGGTGCTATATACTACAGTTCTCAAATAATATTGCATTTATGACAGGATTGCAATCCCCTGGTATGGTATTGCTAGGGGCAGAAGACATGGCATCACTAAAGGTCATAGTGGGGTGGAGTTTATGGAGGACAGATTTAAAAAGGCACATGAACTACCACTATAGCCATTTCCACTGCTGTTTCAAAAACTGTATAGTTTGGGGTTTACACCTAGGAAAAGTTACTTTCAAAACAAAAAGGCTTTGTTTCTTAGTTAGCAAAACCAGGCAGTCTGTCCATGACTGTGGACAAATGAGAGGCAGTAGAATGGCTTCAGCTATTTATACAAAGTGACAGGACAGGAGCAGAGCTAGGCATCACTTCAGATATTTACTGTAAGATAATGTGCTCAGTGTGCAGCATTATTAAAAATTACTGTTCCTATTCTGACATAGAAGAAAATTGCAATTATCATACCTAAAATACTGCCTTTGTCATTTTTATTACAGTAGAAATGGCTCAGAGAGGAGTAACAGAAGGTATTAGCATTGATTATTTCATATGAAAAGAGATTAAGGCAGGTTTTGCTAGTCTAGTTTGTTAAAAAAAAAAAGGGGGGCTATTTGCTAGCCCTCTTAAATCCTACTCTACAAGTTTTGTTTAACCAGTACTTAAGTGCATTGCTAAACATCCTTAATACAGTGGATCAGTACATATCCTCCATTTTTTTCCAGTATGTTTACTATTAAGATGATAGGTGTATTTTTACAGTATGGAATGTTCAGTTAAATAGCCCCTCTACACAAAAGGACATTCTTAATTGAGAATACTTAAAATTGCTGAGTGAAAGTAAGCCTGAATAATCTGTGGAACCCTCTGCTACAGGGTGTTACTGACTATTATTTTTGAGCTAAAAAACTGGGTTGTGTTGACAACAGTATTAACAACAGCAGCATCTGTTGTGCTAGGCTGAAATATAGTATGTAAGAGCTAGCAGCTCATGTTTCAGGGCACAAGTTGATCACCAGATGGAATTGTAACAATGCTTCTTCCCAAATCAGACAGTATTGCACAATTTGCCAAAAATATGACTATTTTGATCCCCTTGAAGCGTCTGATCCTGATCATGTTAGTTAACAGTAAATTTTTTTTGAAAAAGGTTATTCAGTTGCAGAGAAAATCATAAACACAGTTTTGCTGCTGCAGCTATTTTTTTGCTCATTTTTTGGAAATGTAACTGCTGACCATTCTGTTTTTATGAGGACTTTTCTTTTTGGTTATCTAATCAGACAGCTTCTCCTCAATCAGTCACATCACTAGAACAGTGTAGGTGATAAAGGCACTGCTTGGCCTTCCCAGCAAGCAGGCTCCATTTCTGAATGTCCTGAAGAAATTGCCACCACTTCAACTTCAATTCCTTCCCTTGAACACACACACACAAAAATTCTCATTTTCCAAAGAATAAAATCCATTCACCATCTTCAGTTACAGCAGTCAAGTCTCTACCTTGAAGCGTGACACCTGTACAGTTTTTATTGTTTTAGTCGTAGGTTTTCCATCGTTAGTGGATAGCAGAGATTTTTCTTCTATTAGGCTATCTTTAGATCCATTCCGTCTCTGAAGGGAACAAATTAAAATATTCTGTGAAAAGGTATAGTAGAATTTAAATAGCATATTTTGATAATTGCTGCTATGACAGCCTTAGGCTAAGGATATGTCAGTTTATATATATACATAAGGGATAGGAAAGTCTCTACATTGGGTCAAACAGAACTTTTTCCCCCTCTTGCCTCCTTCCCCTCCCAGCTGCTGCCCCTCTGTGCTATTTGGATTCATATTCCCTGTTCAGGAAATACCATGACTAATAATTTGGTATTTAGCCAAATACTGCAAACAGCATTCACTAGGAATTAATGGCTACTGTTGTCAGAAGTTCTGGGGCAGAGGGAAAAGAGAGGTGGTTGCAGACACAGAGCGTTGTCACATTAATTCCTTCCAGGGCAATGAATTTAAGCCACATAGTACTGAATAAGAATGGAAATAAACTGATGTGGATTTTGAACAGGATTCAACCACAAAAGTTACCTATTTCTATAAAGACCATAAATATGCTTAGTCTTACGTACACCAACTTCCCACTTCCTGCTGGAGCAAATCCCTACAGAAATACCACAGATAGCTTGTCTTTTTCAATTTCCATCATAAACAGTAATACCTGAAGTTTATTGCCATCAAGGAACAGGTAGTGTGTTAGCTATCCTTACAGTGAAAAACAACTATTTGCTGTTTTAATGTTGTTCTAGCTTATGTTATTCTAACTGCTTACAAGACAAAATAAGATGTGTTGCTGATTATATTCTGTAGTTTCGACACTATGTACAGTATCAGCATGTAGTTTGGGCATAGCCACATGCCAGATGAATAGACATGAAGACTGGTGTGGGAAGAAGACTTATATTTCACATTATTTTGATATTTGAGATTACACTTCTTAGATTTCTAAATAACAATCTTGTGTTGGTAAACACTCATTTATGTTGCTGAACACTAATATAGACTCTTCAGAGGACAATTACTCTACTCTGCAGTGGTGCAGCCACTCGAGCACTGTGTGCAGTTATGGACACCACAGTATAAGAAGGACATAAAACTATTAGACAGCTTCCAAAGGAGGGATACAAAGATGGTGAAGGGTTTGGAGGGGAAGACCTTTCCAGCATGAGGAGTAGCTGAGGTTCTTTGGTTTGTTCAGCCCAAAGCAGAGCAGGCTGAGGGGAGGCCTCATGGCAGCCTGCAGCTCCCTCATGAGGGGAGCGGAGGGGCAGGCGCTGAGCTCTGCTCTCTGGGGACAGCGACAGGACCCGAGGGAACGGCATGGAGCTGGGACAGGGGAGGGTCAGGCTGGGTGCTAGGGAAAGGTTCTGCACCCAGAGGGTGGTTGGGCAGTGGGACAGGCTCCCCTGGGCCGTGAGAGCCTGCCGGAGTTCAAGAAGCATTTGGACAGTGCTCTCAGACACAAGGTCTGGTTTTTGGGTGGTTCTGTGTGGTGCCAGGAGCTGGACTTGATGATCCTTGTAGTCTTCTTCCAACTCCGGATATTTCATGGTTCTATGAATTACAAATCATATCCATTTTACTGAGCAAGCTACTGCATATATATGACCTCCCATTTCCAGCAATGATAATAAAAATCAAACTTAAATAATAATTTTAAAAAATAGTCTAGAAGAAAGGAAGATTGAGGAATCTGCCTACACAAGTTCACTCAGGTTTCTAAAACATAGTATTGAAGTAACAAAGCTTCTCCTAAGTACATGGGAATCCTATAGCATTGCTGGAAAAACCTCCTCCAGGTAAAACAGCAAGTAATTCTCAGAAGAGAAGCAGCATGTACCATTCTAACAGTCTGGAAGCTGCGTCAAAATATGTCTGGCATTTTCTCTTGCATGTTTTGTTTTCCTTTAGCGTGCTTGTATAACAGAACTGCAAGTGCTTTTTGAGTATTTGCTTCTCAAGTTTTGAGTTTAATACAACTATCAAATCTAAGAAATGTTACCCTAATTTATGATAAAAGCTAGTGATTATATTTAAAAAGACAATTCTTCTCCTTTTTAGATTTCAGTGTCAAAAACTATTCAGCATTAAAAAACAAAGAAAGAAGGAAAAAAGAAAAAAAGAAAGCAATTCTTCAAGCCCAAGCAACCAAGAAAAGGTCTAAGCAGAGGATAAACAATTATAGTAGACCATCATTATGGCCACATCTTAAACAAACTTGCGTATTTTAAGAAATCCTGAGAGTTCATTTTCTCCTGTGGAGAACAGGGTATCATCTTAAGGAAGCAGAAAACTTAAACTGAGAAAACGTCCTTCAGCAGCAGAAGCTGGTGTCCAGAGGAGCATATATTACAGAATTCCATATATTAAGAAATATAAACAAAGTAGTCAGACTGCAAAATGTAAAATTTCCAGTCACACTGCTGCTGAAAAAAAATCTCAAGTCAGTTTTAATTTTCACTTAAAAACAAAGACCTAATTTAAATAAAGTACTAGACACCCTTCTGTCTCCAAAACAGGAAAATTGTAGAGGATGCACAAATACTAACCTGTTGAGTCAACTGGATGCTGGGGCCTTTAGCATCTGAGGATCGTGTAACAGGAAGCGGAGGCACCATATCATTTTTGGCACTGGAATTATGATGTTGCAAAGTGAGTATTGCTATAATGAAATAAACTGTAAGCGTGTACAAGAATAATTAAACTGACACAGAGAGTTATATAGGCAAAATCTGGAAGGCCTATCACCTGACTTCAGCCATCCAAAAGCTATCATCTGATTATCCGTAGTCAGTGAGCAGAAGCTTCTTCAGGGCACCTTTTATCCCATCCCTATTCCAGGGCCTCTCTTCTCCTGGTCTACAAAGACAGTCCAACTTCATGGGAGGTGAGTCCTATCTCAAATCATGTACATGCTACACATATCTCAGGATGCCACCTAGCTAAAACTAGTCTTTCAAGCCCCTTGATACAGAGTATAAGTATTACTTCACAAATCAGTCTTTGTTGACTGATCCACCCATTGCAGTACAGGGCCATACTGGAGTTCCTGTGAAACATACTACTACAGATGGCATCTTGACTCTATTAATGATGTACGTATTAAGGATTTGGAAAGCAACTCATGATTTCTTCTCCCTTCAGAAACTTTATGACCTACCACCTAGGAGCGATACAGGCTTTTTTGTTTTGTTTTGTTTGTTTGTTTGTTTTTCCCCTTCCATGTGGGTCAAGCAAGCAAGCCTCTGTGGCCAAATACACCAGAAATGCTGTTGTAGTTCTTTGAGTCACTTAGCTCTGAAGACCTACTATTTACAGGGTTGCCTGAATCCTATGGCAGCAAACAATCACATGTACACCACTTCTAATCTAACCATGAGCTCTGAATAACTTCTGGGCCAGTTTAAAACAGTACATTGCTAATAATCCCATTCACATACTTCACTTCTGACAGAACAGATCTTTCACCATCAGAGCACTGGGACCGCCGATACTGACGGTAACTTCGAGGGGAATGTGAATGCCTAATGCGTATTGGGTCGCCTTGAGTCCTACGAGAGACACAAAATTCAGAACAGTAGCTTAATAAATCAGACCTTCAGCATAAAAACATAAATGCAACTGCAGACTGAGAGATGCTCATACAGTATAATAGGCAGCTTTTTGCACTGGCTGAATTTAAATGGCTAATGCTTTTCTTTTGAGTCTGTGCTTTGCACTTTAAAAGTGCAAAGGTCACAAACTGGCATGCCCACATGTAAGAATGAAACCATTTAATACAGAATGCATTAATATATGCAGCTTTAACATCAGCCCTTTCTGTTTAGTGGTGTTGTGGAAGCACATTATAATGCAAAGTGCAATCCCATTTCTGTCACAGGCAGCTGCTTGCATTAAGACATGCCATCTGTCCTGGTTCCAGTTAGGACAGAGTTAATTTTCCCTCATAGTAGCTGGTAGGGTGCTATGTTTTGGATTAGGGTGAGAAGAGCGCTGATAACATGCTGATGTTTTAATTGTTGCAGAGCAGTGTTTACACCAGGCCAAGGACTTTTCGGCTTCTCGCTCTGTCCTGCCAGCGAGCAGGCTAGGGGTGCAGCAGGAGCTGGGAGGGGACAGACCCAGGACAGCTGACCCAAACTGGCCAAAGGGGTATTCCATACCATCTGATGTCATGCTAAACAATATATAGGGGTGGCTGGCCGGGGTGGGGGGCCGGCTGCTCGGGGATAGGCTGGGCATCGGTCAGCGGGTGGTGAGCAATTGCATTGTGCATCACTTGTTTTCTTACACATTATTATTATTAATACTATTATCATTATCACTATTATTATTATTATTGTTATTATTATATTCCTGTCTTAATAAACTGTCTTTATCTCAACTCACCGGCTTCACTTTCCCGTTTCTCTCCCCCATCCCAGAGAGGGAGGGGGGAGGGTGAGCGAACTGCTGTGTGGTGTTTAGCTGCCAGCCGGGTTAAACCACAACACCATCCCAAATGGGCAATTATCACAGTGAAATAGATGTCTGTTCTTAAGGAAATGGATATGCCCTGGCAGCTACCCATGATAAGCAAGGGAAGAGGGGTTGAACAGGTCAAACAGTGCTTTAGATGGCCAGAACAAAAATTTTAAATGAAAGCAGAAGTTTAAGAAAAAAAATGGACTTGACTATTTGCATTCAGTTCTCCCTGATTCTGTAGTGCATAACATGTAGAAAAGACTGATGGGTAGCATAGGGGGACATATTGAACACACAGGCATATGGGAGGTTCATGAGTGTGTAACAAAGGGAAAGAGATTAAGAGGACTTTTTTTCATAATTGGGAAAGAGAAAATACTAGGTTTTAAAAATAAGAAGTATTCTCACCCAACCCATCCTAGAAAGACATTTGGGACAGATAAGAGCCTAGGGATTACGTGTAAGCCCACTCCCATTTCAAAATAACAGAGTTCACAGTAAAAAGAAGTATATTCACAAAGAAAAATCCTGACATAAACTCACTCTATTTTAGTGTATGGAATTTCTTTCAATTGCTCCTCAGACAGGCCAGATGGATCCACAAGTTCTTTCCTAGAAAGCATTAGGCAAAGTAAAAAAAAATGTAACAGTAATTCCAACTGCAAAATCATTCTTTTTATTATTATTACATTAGGCTAGAAAGATTTACTGAAACAAGCTATTGTCAGCCCTGAAGCTATCTTGACATCAAAATAGGAAACTTAGTAAGAAATGTGTCTAACTTCACCTTCATCACTTCGACTGCATGTCACATCCTGTTCCACCTTCCTCTCACCTCCCTGCAATCTGATCTTGTAGCTTCACAATACATACCAATACTGTGTATTCTGAATGTCATATATACTTTGGAGTAGTTAATCTTCCCAAGTGGTAGTTTTAGGTGTAATAGAATAGAATGCCTCGTCCTAAAAGTGTATTACAAACAAGTATATTTTGGAAGCCCCAGCTCTAAAACACTGCATTTTTCTTTATAATTCATCGACATGTAATGGTCATCTGTATTCAGTGGTCTGCACTTGTAGAAGATACTCTTCTACGAGATACTCTTCTACAAGACATTTACACCTGTATACTGTATTGTGGCACACAACCAAATCTGAATGTAATGCCTTGTAGGCACAGTGCGAGGGATGTGATTAACTACATGAGAGGCACTGCAGCAGCTACTCAAGACTCTATGAGGACCATACTTACTGAATATGTTTCCAGAGTTCTTCTTTAGCTTGTACATCTGGGCTTCTCCTACAAATACCAACAGAGAAAGGTTGAACTGTGAAAACTGTCATCTGACATATCACTGTCAACTGACATATCGCTGTTCCATAACCAATTTTAAAAGCACAGCCTACACAAAAATCATGGTAAGTGTAGTCCACCAGCGACTTCTATTTTAAGGATGGTTATCTCAGAAAAAGCATTAAATTTCATTGCTTCATTCTAACTGAAAAGTAAATTCTTCTAATCTCCTGTTCCACAAACCTTCAGCAAGAATATGCATAAAATATAAATGACAGAAGAGCTTCTCTTTGCAACTCAAAGCAATGCCCAGCTACCACTATCCCCTTATCCAGCTGAAGACAGCCTGTCCTGGAATAACACCTTTGTAAAAGGCCCTGAGAAATATCCTGTGGCCCACAGAGCCCTTTGTGGGCAGGAGGAGGGACAGACCATGCCAGGCTGACACAGCAGTGATCAATCCCTGGCCATCCCCAGTGAGTACCAGTAAAGAGGACCTGTTCCTCTGCTGCAGCCACTGTACAGTCCCTGCTTTCTGGTCATTTTCAAGTAAGGTTTCTACTCAGTTTATTTAACTTCGCGTTGTCTGGGCCAAAAATAAATAATAATAATAGTAACAACAACAGCAACTTTTCCCACCTTCCTCCCCCCAAATATATTTTAGCAAGTATTTCATCCATGGACAAATTACTTAGCTGAAATTGTAGTTTCTGTGTTGCAGACATGGAGATGTAGCAAAGCAAGACTGGATGGCATGCCTCATTTTTTCCATGGAAATACAGAAAATACTGCCTTCAAATGGGATACCCGTTCTTTTTATTTTCCTTATTCTATTTCATCACGGGATTAGTGTGAAACCCCCACTGCTGCTGAAGTTAAACCTGTAATTCACCAAAACCACTCAGCTAACAGGTTAAATAAGCACTCTTACACATTGGCAGGGCCTGGATTTGCATGGAGCAGTCAGATAACGCTTTCACTGGGATTATATAAATGCAGTGCAGACAGCTAGACTGTCCTACACCATCTGAGATGTGAGAGATTCAACATCTAAATGAATTCAACATGCACAAATGCTCCCACTGAAGTCACAGTTTCTCATTGATTAAGTCTTACATCATCAGATTATAAAGTTTTTTGTTTTTTGTTTTTTTTTTTTCTTTATACAAAAAAGCCTGTCATAGTCAAAAATGCCTTTGGAGTGAAATACTCCAGATTTCAATGAAGATCAAGAAGGAGAGTAGAGTTCTGCCTTTTAGCACCTGCTAAATTGGCTACCCACTGCCCAGTGACAGAGCCATATTAGCAGAAATTCCAAACTGTACACTGTAGCTAACAGTTTCATTTTTTTTTTTTTTTAATTTATTTCACCATTACTATGTTTGGCTGATTTCCCAACCTCACTTTGAGAATAATGTTCAGAGACATCTGTATTTCAGTAAACGTTTCACAGTTGGTGTAAAGGCAGATTACTTAGAGATGGTTATTTTTATTATTATTATCATTCAGATTGTACAGGTGTAGATGTACTGGAAGAAATTAGTTTAATGCTTTATAAATACCAGAGAGAGACAAAATGGTGAGAAACAACTTTACACTTATGATTCCCTAATGGGACTAATACAAACTAATCCATAACCCTCCTGGGCTTCGAGGAGGGACGGATGCCCAGGCAGCACTTTGCAGCCAAACCCAGAAAATTCCCATCCTTGCTGGACCAACCCACCGCCCGGACTACTCAGGTCCTCATGATGGCAACAGCGACAGCCAGAAGTAGCTTGCAGTCTGATTTTTATTAGCACTCAGAGGTGTTTGTAGCATCATGTGCTCATATTTATTATAATGTATTATTTCATTTTCTCAGGCTCTCACGTCTCCCATGTCTCCTTCTCCCTTCCTGTTTTTCCTGTTTGTGTTTCCTTCTCCTTCTCACACTAGTCCATATTGTTTTTAACTCCCTAATGCAGCAGCTTGGTATGCAGTGGCTTTTAATAGCCATTTTCACCCCTCAGTTTTTAATTGATTCCTCCTTCTCTACAACCCCCTGCTCACAAATTAGCAGCTGCAAACTCTGTATTCACCCTGGGGCTGGGAAGATAGGCATCCTCTTCTGTGACTGAATAATCAGGCAGTGGGGAATGTGAAAGCTCCCTGAAAAATGCCAGCTTCTCCAGGGAGGCTTTGTCATGCTTACAAAGCTTCAGTTTGCCTGAGGAAGCAAAGCCTCAAGGTCACTCCCAAACCCAGGACTCCCACACAGCAGGGCATTGTGCACACCACCAACCCATCTGATCATGGAAATACAACTGTTCAGGATGTGGCCGTAGGTCTCACAGTATCACCAAATATCATATAAAACCTCACCAGCACTAAGAAATAATAATCTGTGGACCTGTGTGGGAAGTGAATGATTAAATAAGAAGCCACCTTCATTTCTCCATTCTCTAGGAACTGTGCCTCCTGCGGCCAGCTCTGGGTGCTTAACTCTGTGATCTCCACCATCTCTCTCTCCTCCTTTTCCTTCTACCCCACAACAACACTGATGAGGAAGCCACTGCTGTAAAATACCTGTAGCTTCAAATATGGCATCCCACAAAGAAAAAGAAAAAAGTACAAAGGAGAACAACTAAACACAATCATTCCTCAAGCAAATGTTTTTAGGTATTCTCATCATAACATTATTTATTTTCCACATGCTTAAGAAGTGTTACAATACTGGGATAACCTCACAGCATTTATCTGAGTTAACTCCCAGCAAAAGAATATTCAGAAGTATGATACAGGTCAAGTATCTGAATAGAAGCATTTTTCTATGAAAGGTTTGTTCCTGCTTCCTTTGAAGGTTGCAGGATCATTATCACTCCAAAATGAAGAAAAGCCTATAAAAAGAGTGGTCTTGTTAGGGTGTAATGTAGGTATTGTGATAACTGCATTGGAAATTCATGTTTGTATAGCACTTAGTAAGCCCGTGACATTCAAGCCAGACCACAATCCCTCTTTCATGTTGTTTTCACCTTTTCTATTGTGAATTGTTTGAGAACTCACGGCTTGGAAACATAACATATACACAGATTGTCCTATTGCAGTATCCGAATCAAGTTTCAAACACACAATGGCTTCTGGACAATTAGTTCACTAATCGAATTCTCTAATGTGCAAGAAACCTAGTGGGAATTCCCAGTAAGTGGTGAGTCTCTGGGGTTTTTTGTTTGTTCTTATTCTGTTTTTACAAGCTCAAACAACCCTGCATGTTAATAAGGTCTACATTATTTTCTGTATCTGCATCTGCACCCTCATTAATATTTCAGTTTGATTCACAAATGGTAAATTTAAATAGCCGTGGAATTTTAATGGCCATTCTTAATTAAAAAAGCCCTTTGGCTACACAGATGTTTTACGTGAACTCTTGAAAATAAACCCTGTAGAACTAGAATTGGGAGCTCTCTCTATCTGCTGATTCTTTTACAAGAAAGAAAGGTCAATTTTCTTGTCAACTATTTTTATTCCTGAGACCAAGGAGACACCAACCCCCACCATCACTAATGATTAATATTGCTCATAATCAAACAAATGAAATGCGATGCACCAAAAACAATAAAAACATTTCAGCCATTACTTCACACTTCCAAAATGAACCTCTAGTTAACCTGACTGTAATAAGGAACTTGATGTGAAAGACTTATTTGTATTATTAAAATGAAGGTTTTGTAGCAGTTGTTAAATGTGCAGATTGAAGTGACCATATGACGAGATTTAAAAATAAAAATACCCATACCCTACACTCTAAGAAATCAGTTGTTTCCCCTGCCTCTGACCTGCATCCAGTCATGTAAGCAAGCAGCTAAGCCAAATTAAATTAAATAACTGCTCTTATAACCTAATGCAGCTAAGGCTTATCCATCTTATTTGATTTGGCCATTCAAATAGTTAAAGGCCTTTTACTGAACTTTTATAAAAGCCCTTTTTAAAGGAATTCTCTTTTTACTTTTTCAGCTCATATTTTCATAGATTAAATATCTATTAATTATCTATGCCATGCTTGGGGGCTTGGGCTTGTTTGGGTTTTCGTTTTTTGCTTTTTTTAACTGAAGAATGAGATAAAAGGGAGGAATATAATCATTATTAACACAAGGGAAAGAAATGAGGAATCATACAAAATCTTCAGGACTTTCCCCTTTCTTTGTATTCTCTAGGATCTTCCCTTTCTTTATAAAACAGTATATGTTTACAGTTTTTGCTAACAGTAATTTAAATGAAATATAACCCAGAATGTCACTGTGCTCGAAAATAAAACCCATTTCATAACCGTATTTAGCCACAAGAGGGAGCCTGTGCTGTCCAACAAATGACATTTACTTGGCACATGGTAAAAGAGAAAAAAGTTGCCTATAAATTTAATCTAGGCATTATAACTGAGTGTATTTCCCAGTTTACAGCACTTTACGCATATAGTAAAAAAAAATAAAATCAAAATTGATCACCTGTATTTATTTTGTGGTGTCCATACAAGTGAGTTTTAATATTTCTGATTTTTAGTAATACATGATTGTATATGATTGTATAATTGCACCTAATAACATTTTACTTTTGTGCATGTGAAAGTGAACAAGTCTGTACAAAACCAGTTAAAGCAGAAATTCCAACATTTGGAATTTTAATGACAAATAATCTTTCTCATAAAAAGATGAAAATTTTAAGCTATGAAATGAGATAGAAGTGAGTTTCAGCACCATGGGTAACTGAGAACAGAACTCAAGGGGATTTTAATACCAGAAACTTCAGTGCAGATTACAGCTTCAGTAGGTAAGAATGAAATAGTTTATTAAGGCATTATACAGGTTCTGTTGGTCCAGTCTTCACATGAAAGAAAAAGTTAAGACATTAAAGGGAAGTGTCTACCTAAGCGTGCTATAGAGGTCACATGTTATGCCATCAGCATCAGAGCTCGGCAGTTCATGTATTTTAGCCAGGCAGTGAGGATGGGGACAGAGTTTCAAAGATCGCTCCCTCTTGCCTTCTCTCCCAATGCCTCCCTCCCAGCTGCTCTTCTTGCCCTGCCCTGCCATACCCTCTGCTTTGGATGGCAGATTAGGCTGGACACAAACACAGTACAAAACTGTTTGTCTATACCCCAAAACATGCCATTAAAACACATTAAAATAAGCCAATATTTTCATCAGTTTGATAGAAATTATTTTACAAGCTAACAACTTTGCCATGTCAAAACCAGCTTTCAGTAGGACAGCCTAGCAGCATCGCTCCATCATGGAAGTCCTGATATCGGGATGCAATAAAATCAGTGGCTGATAGGTACTAATGATAATTTGACAAGGAGGCATCAGTAGTTGGTCTCACCTGGAACAATCCTGCAGACTCTATTGATTTAAGACGCATACACACACTTCACAAAAATTCCTGCACCTATCACACAAAATCTGAATGTTTTCCCAGAACCAGGAATCACTGCGCTCATTACGGAGCTAAGCATCCAGGACTTCATCCAAGGTAATGGAGTGAGTTACAGTTCAGGTGTGTTACAAAGCCCCTTCTCTATTACTCATACCTTGCAATTCAAATCACTATGGTAAGGGAGTTAGACCTCAAAGACTAATCTGCTAATTTAAGGATGTGCCACATGAAGGTTGCTGCTCCTCAGCAGCTGAGAGCAATAACCATGCTGGAGATATTCCTCCTACATTTTAACGTGCCACAGCAGCCTTAATTTTCATGTCAAAGTGGGTACATACGATCGAGATCTGTGCCTGGATCGCCGGTAGTTCGGATCTGCCTGGTTTTTCTCCTTTTGTCGACGAAGCACAGCTTCCCACTGAGGACCTGAGTCAACCATGTCATTCTCTTGCCGTAATCTGCAAAAGAAGTACAAGGAGTTTAGTCTGAGGTCTCCAAGACAGGATGCTCAGAGGAAGAGATGAGTTGTTTTTTTTTGTTGTTGTTTTTGTTTTTTTTAATCTCCACTGAAATCCAGCTCCTGCAATCAAATATTTTTAATTTTTACCTTGCTTAATTTTAATTAATCTTCCCAAAGTACGTAAAATGCAAGAACCCACATAAATGGAAACTCACTAATTTGCTACCTAGAAACAGCTTAAGTGAAAAAAATTAATCAATCTAAGCCATTAAAAACAAGCCTACAGCTCAAATTCAACCTGTCTTCCCAGCCCAAACCAAACATCTGGATGTTTTTCCTTTCTCACTTAGGTGTTAATGTACACCTCATCTACAGCAAATGTAAGCCTGATATGCTGACACAAAGCTGTCATACAACTACGACTCATTCACCTCCTTTGCCACCTTTTTACCACTTTGCCTGGTAACCCTTCCCATCAGGTGCTTCTGGTCAAGGGAACATGCACACTGCCCTAAAAAGAAGGATAATCCCACCACAAAGGACACACAGTTAATCTCCTTGTTTTATTGAGGTGACAGAGGGAGGCAAAAGTAAAAATGGGGAGGGGAGAAGGTGTTAAACTCCAGCCCTGCCTCCCCAGGGTGGATGGGTGGAAGCAGGACAGGACAGCATCCCATTCAGAGGTGCAGACAAGCCCATTCCTCAAGCAGTAGCTGAACTAACAGGGCATGAAAATCTAAATTCTGTGAATCACATCGTAACATTAAAATATCCAAATTCTTTAGAACTATGATGTTCCAGTGCTAGGCATTTTCAGATGTGATTTTTTATTTCTTCTAAAGCCATGAATCCATTACTGGAATGTAGTAAAGATTAAAACGAATGTAAAAATCCTGTAAAGTCATCAAGTTCAACAGCAGGCTGAATTAATTCTACAATGACATGACTAGTCAGGACAATCAGTGTGACAGTGGCTGGTCATTCAAAGTTCTACAGAATCTTCAAGGTTTTAGGGTTGCAGATACATCTGCTTCTGCTGTGACAAAATGATACGTTGGGACAAATGAAACTTAAGTTCATTTAAAATTTAAGTTCATTTAAAATTTAAATTCTATTTGAATTCAAAATTCAACAAGGATTTAAAAACATTCCTGAAAAATATTACTGCAAGAGTAGGTTGCCTGATAAGACAGTATGACTGGCATACTGAAGAAACCAGAGAAGTTTAACAATAACAGGAAGACTGTAGGTAGAACAAACAAACCATCAGATATGAGTGAATTACCTGGTGGAGACAATGCAAAGTATGCTGTTGTTGTTGCTCTTCAGTACATAGGTACCTTTCTAGTTGAATTTTGAATAGTATCAGGCTGAACTGGCTAAGCAGGCTGCTGCTTTTCCTTTAATCTGATCTTCTCTCACATGCATAATGAGTTTTGAGCTAGATTCACAACTACTGTAGCACCACAACTCTACTAAATGGCACCAACCATCTGGGGTAGACAACAACATCAGGTTTTGATTTCTAAGCAGGTCTTTTTAAACCTGTAATCTGGTTGCATGGATTAACATAAGCATCTAACTAAGGTTTTAGTAGAAGAACTCACACGGCGACAAGCAATGAATTGTGATTTTCATCCTGAATAATCCAATTTGTGGGGACAGCAATCATCCCACATGGTATAAACAGTATCAAATGCCTCACACATACGGCTGTTGCTTAAAAAGTACCACCGTATCACAGCAGACCTCTGTTAGATGAAGATATGAGGCAATAAGGCTTAATTTTGCAGCTGCAAAAAGGTACTATGCTCACATTTAACTATACAAAGGATGACCAAGGTAACACAGCCTCTACATAAAATACATGACTTAGATTAAATGATCAAATCATAATTATTGAGGGGTAGAATATTTAGCACTCTGACAACAGAATTGACAACCCATATAAAACTGTGAAGAAGTTTAACTCAAAATCTAATTTTCTATTTCGAAGTAGTTTTGATAGAAAAACATTGCCCTTGTACTCCATTACAAATTCCCATTCATTTTTTTCACATTTTTCTCCCACATAGTAACAAATTGATCAATGTCTTATAGAAAGAAAATTGTTCTCACTGGCATGTGAAATAAATTGACTTAAGATCAATGGCTATCACAGGGACAAACTGGGCACTGTCAGCAGAAAGACTGTATGTGATGGTAAAATGGAAAGCTAGAAGACTATTATCACTCATCTATTGATGTGGAGATGTTTATTCCCCTTTTCAAGGTGATATGAAAGCAAGCTACGTTTACCCAATGATAAATTCCCTTCGTTCTTAAGCCAAGCAACTTGACTCCTGAAATTACATTCAAATTATTTCAGAATATAATTATCATCTATGGTCAGTGTACAATAATGAGTGGCTTGTTGGCAATATGAAGGTGAAAGGCAGTCTTAGCTGCAGTGACCATGAGATGGTGGAATTCAGGATCTTGATGTTGGGAGAAGGGCAAAAAGCAAGATCACAATAGTGTACTTCAAGAGAGCAGACTCTGGCCTCTTCAAAGATCTTCTTGGAAGAGTACTGTTGGATAAGGCCCTGGAAGGAAGAAGGGCCCAAGGAAGCTGGTTTGTATTCAAGAATCACCTCATCCAAGTTCAAGAGAAGCCCATTCCAGTGAATAGGAAGTCCGGAAAAAATGCCAGGTCTGTGTGAATGAACAAGGAGCTCCTGCCAAAAACTCACATACAAAAAGGAAGCATAGAGAGATTGGAAGCAAGGACAGGTAACCTGGGAGGAATGCAGAGACACTGTCTGATCTGATAATCCATTCCCATCTTTCCTGTAGGCCCCCTTTAAGTATTGGAAGGCCATTTTAAAGTCTCCCTAGAGCCTTCTCTTCTCCAGGCTGAACAGCCACAACTGTGTCAGCCTATATTCATAGGAGAGGTGCTTCAGTCATTTCAACCTGCTCTAGGTGTCTGCTTGAGCAAGGGGGTTGGACCAGATAACCTCCAGAGGTCCCTGCTAGCCCCAGCCATTCTGTGATTCCGTGATCTTCATGTAACAGATTTTCTAAGTTTAGTCAAGTAGAAGACTACGCTTCAGTACATCTTGTTTACCAGTATAACATATTTATATCCACAAAACAAATTTTGACCATAGCATTTAAAAAAGACATATTTCTTCTGTGTTGTAAATACGCTCACCGTAGGTTCTTCATCATAATGTAAATATTTCCTTAGGATAAAACATTCATATGCTGCAGTGAAACCTCAAAGATTGAGATCGAGTAAAGAATTTACCCCTAATCTTTTTCTACTGTTTTACCTTTAATAGGTCTCACCTGCAGCTCTGTTTTTCTGTGATAATTTGTTTTCATCTGATAAAAAGTTCAGTGATCTCTTCCCATGTGAACAATATATTCTACTCTTCTATGATCAGAATCAGATTCTTTTGGATAACATGAGTATTCAGTCATTTTATTCCAATACAACTGTAAAATTTTGTGTTAGCTTTTGCCAGGAAGCCAGTTATCATAATGGGAAATAAATTAGTATTAATCCATGCAAGAGATAAAATTGAGTAACAGTACTTGGGAGCCTCACTGTATTGTCCCATCTAATCTTGTTAGGGCTGGCTCACCACTGCTGACCGGAAAGTCATTCAGTGCCCCTGTGCCCTTCCAGCTTATTGTATTCCTGCTTTGGCTGCTAACAAAATGCAGGAATTCATTATAACTGGTGGTTTTTCTGTACCTGCTGACAGGGAACAAGTATCAGAACTTCCGCTTATTTAAGTGCTTGTTTACTTTAGCACTGATGACTTTTGATCTGATTGGATTTCAAGTGACCACCAAAGAGCAAGATGTGATTCAACGTTAATATTTTAAATGTATCTTACATTTCTGAGATTGTAAAAAAAAAAAAAAAAAATACACATCCATCTACACAAATGATTACTCTCTTTAATTGTAAGATTTTTTTCACAAACAGAAGAGAGGTTGGTAAAGGCCCATTTATTCTTCAGAAAACAATAAGCACTACTTAATCCTTCCAATAATTTAATTTTTATAATGCAGAAAGCTCTTAAAAACATTTTTGTGGTCAGCCTCTAATTTCCTTTACTTGCTTGTGAAACTCCGAGAACAAGAAGTTTCACAGGAGAAAAAAGCTGACAAGTGTGTTCTATGAGAAATTAATACAAAATACTATTTACCGACTGATCACTTAAAATATGCTCAGCATTTCATTCAAACCTCAGAGTTCAGCTGGAAAACAAAACTTCCATACACACTAGTTTACCAGTTTAGCTGAGTGTCTCCAGTCTGATTTAAGCCAAAGAAATCTCACGGCTCAGCTATTCTTTCTACTAGTCCATTCCAGTGTCACTGATTTTACAGAACCCCTGTAACTATTGGAAGTTATGCTTAAAATACATATTTCTGTAGGACTGTTTTAACATATCTAGCACATAATTATTTCTAAGAGCTTCTGAACATCTGAAATATCTGAAACATCTGAAAATAATTTATCACTCACAGTATTGCAGGTGAAACAGTGGGGAACTATGGCAGCCCATGCAGACAGCTATTTAGAAAACTTGCCTATTAAATGATTCCTCTTTTGTGCAGTTAGAGTCCTCTTATGCATTATGAAGAAGTTATATGTGTATTTTTAAAATAAGTTTTCACTTATCTGAGTAACACTCAGATGCTGTTATCACAAGTGCAACATAAAAGTGGCTCTAAAAAAAAAAAGACTTTTTTTCCTAAAGTAAATCACTTGTTATTGCAACTTCTTACCAGCAACAAGAAAAATAGAACATAAAAAAAAGAAAACTTGCTAGCATCACTTAATATTAACTGCTGTTAATGGCACTGTACACATTTTGGGTTTAGGAACACACTTTACATTTTAGAAAATAAAAATATTTACACAATTAAATGCATGCATTTAAAAACAACACAAAGTTTCTGATCCACTAAAAAATATTTTGTCAATTTGCCTCAAAAGCATATTTTCTGCTAAAAACCTGTATTTGATATTTTTCAGGTGTTAAAGTATATGCTGTGAATATCATATCATTGCCATTATCCACTTTATGTGCATAAATATTGCAAGCCTTTTATAAATACGTCCAGTATTTGATTTTGCAGTTCATCAATGAGATCTTGCCAAGCATCAGGAAAGTGTGGATTTGTGACGTATACCTATAGTGTATATGTGATTTGGCAATTCTCTTTCTTTTTATTCGAGCAAGAACCTTAAGTTGCCTAAGGAGAACAGTATACTTGTAAAGCATTATTTTTTTATTAGGGTTATCTCAGGAAAGTCCATTTTCCATTTGTTTGTGTTTAATGTTTCTCTCTCTAAATTATGCAATGGTCACCTGTTTCTCTTCTTCCGATGTTCTCTGTTGGAATTTTCTGATTCACTGCCACTACTGGTGTTACAACGAGATCGCGATCTGGAGAGGAGAAAAGCAAGATTTAAAGATCAATTTATCCACTGACATGTCAGAAGCACCAACATTCTCAACAAGGAATGGACAACACTGAAAAGATTATTAGGAAAATAAGAATTACAGGAGTCTACAGGGCTTGTCTACACCTGAGAGTCATAGTATCTTTTTCTTATTAATTGATCAGAAATAACTGCTTCAAAGGTAGTGCACCCAGAATGCAGTGACAGGTGAGTGCTCCTTTCCTTTTAAATCATTGTACTGTATTTTTAAAAATTATTTTATCTCTCAGTATTCTCTGTGTATGTGCCACAGTGAAATGTTTCTAAAAAATAGCTTCTAAAAAGCTCAATCATTTTCTTAGTGTTTGGTGGTCTGGATGAAACACCACTAACACTGAGTTTCTTGCAGATCTTTATAGATACTGAAAGGCTGAAGTGCACAGAGTGGCAGGTGTGTGTATCGGCACAGCTTTGAGATGACCCCAGGCACAGCTACAAAGATGATGCACCACGTGAGGAAAAAATAAGTATAGCAGTTACTTCAGCAGTTACCTCTGACTGCGGAGCTTCAAATGGTAAGGTGACATTTATGGCTCTGATTATTTACTACTGAAAAAGACTGGTGGAACAGGCTAATACAAAAGTAGACAGGTAAGACTGAGAGCTGAGCTTCAAGAAGAAAATGGGGATGCACCTTCCTGCAGGCAAGTTCCTCTCAGTACTGAGAAGTGATCAGCAAATACTACCTGAAACTTTTAAATCCCTGATTGCCACTGATCAAGATTTTGGAGCAGACAAACCAGCTGTCAGGGCCTTGGTCCTAGAAACTAGGACTCTATTACCATACCACTGGGCTTGGTCCTAAAAAATGGCACTCTCATCAAAACCTTTGGACCATTCTTTAGTGTCATGATGCTCTCAGCTTCTCAAGAAAGACACGTTTCTCTGTGATATTAATGGGAAAAGTTTACCAATATTAATGCAGAAAAATGTTACCCTGAAGGAAGGAAAGATTAAAAGACAGTGTCCAAAAGATACTGGCTCAAGAACATTCAGACAGTTCAGAGAGCAACACATGCACTAGAACTGCAGCAGACCTTATGTACCCAGAAGTACACCTTTCTCTTCCCCTCCAAACCACCCCAAATTTTATCAGATATCTTATAGCATCTAATCTTGACTCTCAACATCAACATGAGAGCAATACTTTTTTTTTTAAATACTTTTTTTTTTTTAAAAAAAAAAAAACCTTCCTGGTCAGAGCAACACTGTTCTTTCACGTTTCAAGTATTTCCTTGCTCTGATTTAAACAATTTATCCTAAAAAGTTCCAAGGAGGAAAAAAAAAAAAAAAAAAAAAGCATAGCAGGAGAATTGCAAGATAAAACACCCTATTTGCTCAAAATCAAGATAAACATTTCTCTTGCTTTTCAGGAATGAAAATCTGATCCACTTTTTGGGTACTGCACATCAAATTACCTTGTGTTCCCTGTCAAGAAAGCACTTGCAAAGACAGCAGGACTGCTGAGCTGCCAGCTGAGTGGCAGCTTATTCATGCTAGGTGTCAGAATACTGTCTTTCACTGCATATCAGCTTTTACTGAAGTGAATAAAATACTTTTTTTTTTAATGATGATTTACTAAGTCGGGTGCAGGAACACAAGCTAATCTTGATTACAAAGCAAGTTTCATGATTTTTCTCGTGGTCGTGCAATATATTTGATATTTTTAAGGGTGGTATACATGCATGGTCTGACATGTGGATCAAGAAAGAGGGAATACTCAGTTACACAAGAGAGGCAGAACATACACAGCCCAGCAGGGGACTTAGGGATAGGATTGCTATTTCAGAGAAAGAATTGACAGAGAGGGCTCATATTCAGGTGCAGTCCTTTTTTGATTAAAATGTGAGGAGGGTAGTCAAACTGTGCGAAAGTTCAGAATGTCTATTCCTATATACAATAACAAATCTGTACATTTGTCATGTACAGCCTTCAGGAAGAGGTCCCTTCTGAGTAATGGGGTTCCCACAAGAGGTGCCCAACTAAATCCTCTCTGCTTTATGTTCTGGACCTCCACCATGGGTGTATCACTGACAGACTGAAATGGTTACATCCTTCAAAAAAATAATCTGTTATCTCAGGTGCAAAGTACATGAGCTCTTTCCCTGACTTCCTGTGATTGTCCCTGAGATGTTTATGTCTCTGCCAGAGCTCCTTTCCCATGCTGGAGTGGTGAATCAGATCCTGGGAGTGCCTCCTCTCTTTCACAGTCTTCAAGAGACTCAGACACCAAAATGTACTGCACTGTGTCCCTTTTCCAACAGCCAGGACAGGAACACAGGAGCAAGGAGAAGTGCAGCACAGAATCAAAGCAGGCAGATATGGTACTGGAGAACTTCAGATGCAAAGTATCTGACAAAAGCTGAAGTTATGGAAGGGCAGTTATGACTTTACACCAGCATTCCATTTGGAAGTGTGACATCCAGACACAATTGCACAGGAAAAGAAGTGAAGTATAACACAAAAAGTCAGCAAAAATGTGTAAAACACACTGAGAAGACTGTATGAAGTTTAAGCAAAAGGGATATGCCTCTGTATCCACTTTTTGCAGGGCAATTAATCTCAAATGACAATGCACTTGCTTTCAAAACAGATGAATTAAGTGGACTGGGACGCTAGAGAACTCAAAAACTGCAAATGCAAAATCCAAGAGCTCAGACTTCTGCAACTGACTTTCAAGCTGCAGACAAGCCTTTACTAAAGTTCCACGAACTATTTCTATTATGGTAACAAGTAACAATGTGCAAGGTAGCTTGTAGGAATCTGTGCTGTGATAAAGTTATGTTACAAAGCATTGGAAAGAAAAATGTAAATGAATGGAACACAATAAGCATTTTAAACATTCTAGAGGATGAAGGACAATGAAGGAAGGGAGGGGTTACAGGGAACTAAAATATGATTAGTACTTTTGCTATCATTTCATAACTGCTATAGTTTATATATTTACCTTCTCCTTTGCTTTAACTCTGAATCTTCGCCACAGTTTTGGGTTTTCCTATGATATTAAGGAAGTTTTAATGAAAAACCACTGGGTCACTTAACACAAATACACAGAAGTTCCCACCTTTAGTATAGCATAGGATGTAGAAAAAAGGCACATGCTTGTTTTAAACTTTTCAGGGCAACTCTACAGTAAGTTTCAAAGGTATGATCCCATTCAAGCTCCCATTACAAAAGCCTGAGTTGCAAGGTTGAGCACGGTAAACTGGCCTTTAGAGTTTCCTACTGTTTCTAGCATAGCAAATCCTGATGTTTTCCTCTTAATTCCAGTTAAGAGAGCATAAAGAACACAGCTATTTTTATTAAACAGATGAAAAAGGAAAGTGCATGAATAAAACCAAGATTCAGGAAGACATAATTCGGTTAGAATCTACATACTATTGTCAGTCTTGACAGTCTCACATATGAGATAAGACTTTTAAAAACATTTTGGTGGAGTGGTGGCCCAAGAGAAAACTTGTTTTTGGCATAACCACCTGTCTACTTATTAGATAAGCCAAACTGAAATCCCAGATGATAAACTCAAGATGGTTTTGCACTGCACATCTTTATTACTCTGTTTTTACAGAGCCCAACAAGTCCTTCTAACAACTAAGCTATGAATGAATCAGAAAATCCATCTCAGGAAACACATTGCTGTCAACATTTACAAGGGCTGAGAAAATCAACATAACTCTGTTGACTTAAAGAGAGCTACAATGATTTACTTTAACTCAGGCATGAGCTCACTAAGCGTACACGATGGGTGAGTTTCTTCACTGTTCTTCTAGACAGCAACTGGCAGATAAAAAGTTTGGAGCAGCTCAGAAACCTGTCAGATATAAAAGCTCCTCATCTATCTAGAAGATTTCCTTAAAGATACAGCTGTGTCTTCAAAGACCCTTGTGCAAACCCTGGCTTTGAAAGCCAAACAGTGAATTGCATCAGAGATGTCAGAAGGAAATGTAGCTCCAGGGTGCTGGCTCGTAAGACAGTCCTGGAAGACTGTGAATACAGCTCCATAGCTATGCTTGTCTATACTCTGCAGCTGACCAGGGTACCTTAGCTAGCTTAGGTGATGAAAGCAGCCTCTCAGCAGGACCAATCACACAGGTAGCATGTAGTCTGTCAAAACTATCACTTCATAATGTGAGCTGTCATTGATTCACATTTTGGACAGACTCCAGGACAGAAAGCACAATATCTCCATCCATTTTATTTCACTTTTCTAAGTTACTCAGTTCAGCACACACCCATTAAAACACATTAAGCAACTCATAGTTACATTTCTACTTGCATGCTCCCTAATGTAAAGTAATTTGGTATCCCCCCCGCCATGTCAGGGGGTTGGAAATAGATGATCTTTAAGGTACCTTCTAACCCAAACAATTCTGTGATTCTGCAATTCTATGATTCTAATTCACATATGGGACTGTTAAAGCCAGCTTAATGGCTCATTCATTTAATCTTTGTTGCATTTATAGAAAAGCAACATACCTAAAATTCTGCTCTGTGACAGAAGCTTATTGTCGGGCAAGCAAGATCCATCAATCCCTTTCTTTACAAAGAGAAAGGGAAAAAGAGCTACAGAAACTGAAAGGATCTTGCAAGTGCAAATTGAGTAATTTCTTGTATTTTCAACATCATTTTCCTGGTATGCAGAACAGCAGGCAAGCAAAAATCTTGATGAAAGATTCCTTTTCAAAAGCAAATCCTATATTCTTGCTCAGTTTTCTTTTGCAGTAATGATTGGCCCCTAGAGTACCCCTTTTCCCAGGACCCAGGAGCCTTTACTGAGCATGGAGTGTGCAGGAACACAAGCTTTCTGTGATCTAAACTAACAGTGATCAGCCTCAGGGCTCTTACCTCCTCCGGACTGGCTGCCCAGACTCATTTTCGCTGCCACCTGATGGGTTCCGTCGCCGAGAGTAAGGAAACTTTGGTGATTTATTGCGGTCACTGGGGGAATTGTACAGCCCACTAGAGTTAAAAAGGAAAAGCAAACAATTGACTTCTAAACTTCCAGGAGAGTTGAGACAGCTAACCCAGATTCAGTCTACAAAAATAACGAGAAGGCTTATGCACTTAGATGCTCACATACCTGTATTCAGCTATATATGTATGTGCAAGAGAGAGTGTGTGCGCACTTTTGTGCATGCTATGTAAATACCGATAGTACTGCTTTCCAGGAATAAGTATTTTACACTGAACACTGAAAACAGAGAACAAGGACTACAGAGCATTGCTAAGATAACAGCTCTAAGCTTACAAAATGTAGAACCAAGCATATACATGTTCTTTTAGCATAATAAAATTTTAGTGCTTTAGGATGACTTACACAATCCAGAGCTAGGCATTCAAATGCACTTGTATTCTTTAGGTTTTCTACGGATGTAAGTCCTAAAACAATTTCCACATCCCAGAATAAGTCTTCACTACAGGGGTAACAGTCTGGACCATGAATTTTAGCTCCAGCTTTCTGCTGTTCATCCACACAAGCCTCTGCCACTGTTTTGGAGGTGGCTCAAGCTTCATGTAGCCTTAAGTAGCCTGGGTGGGACCCAAGGCTGTTACAGTGCTAGAAGTAGGCTGCTCTGTGGTTCTCAAATTCCTGTATGGATTGTCCTGTTGTGCCTTTCTGCAGAAATGTAAGGAACACTTCCAACAGTGTAACAGAGCCTGTAATGGTTTATGCTCCTCTAAGGTGGTCTGCTGATGCAATAGTGGTTCCAGAACTTTTTGAACAGCTATGCTAAACTCAACAATACATTTCTACTAATGATTAAGATGATACTTAACCCTTTTCAGGATAGCTATCTGATAAATATGGTATTCTCACCAAATCCCAGCTAAGGTATCTCTTCCTGCTTTCCTAAAGCCCTCCTTCTGCATACTGCTGATTACAGTGCTGCTCTGCACAGTTAAAAGGTTGACACAGTTCATCTCAATAAGAATGAACTTCAAAGTGGAAAATTATTATTAGAAGCTGCGAAAACCGTTGTGCAATATGCAGTACATGCAGTCTGCTTACGTGTCTAAAACGGCATAGTTCTTTACAACAGATGGACTTGCAAAAACTCAGTCCTATCATTCTTTTGCGCTTAGGAGTCAAAGCTCCTTCTATCCTGGGAACAATTTAAACTATGAAGCTATACTGTGACAAGCTGACATCAGTTCTTCTTTAAACACCACAAACAAACATTAATTCTAGCAACAAAATATTTGCACACTGCTTTATCCTTACTCTGAAAACACCGTGTTTGCGGTAGGACCAGAGGCCCCAAAAGATGCACCATGTATAGATCTGAACATCACACGAATGCAGGATTGTACGGGATTACACCAATGTGCAACCTAGTTCAGTGGCCTGTTTCCAACTGTGGCCATAAGCAACCACTTACACGAAGCAAGAAGTTTAACACGTAAGGCAGATCCCTGGTGCTCTCTCAGTACTGCTCTATTCCCAGTTTAGGGGACTGACTGTGCCAGATGTTATACATCTGTCTTCAGCTCTCAGTAGTTTTCTCTTCCATGCACTTGTCCAATTTCTCCCAAGAACCTGTTAACTTTTGGCATTTCTTGCAAAGGAGCACCACAGGTCTCCAACTCACAGAAAAGCGATTACTGTCTTCCTTTCTTGGTGGATTTAAATCACCTTCAGACAGCTTCATCTAAAGATCCCAAGATCTTACACTGGAAAAATACAATCCCGATCTCTATCCCCTTCCTCTGTAGTACTCATGATTTTCTAGATCTCTAGCACAACCCCTGAAATGATCTCTTTTCCAGGCTGAGTAATTCTGGTGTATGCAGTTGCTCCTAGTACAGGTTTCCTGTATAGCCATTCATACTTTTGATTACCCTTGCTGCCCCTTTCAAAGTCTTCTCCTCCTGAGATAAGGACATAGAGCTCCACTAACAATTCATGCAGAAAATATGTAATCCACAGATTTCTCTAATGTCAGAATGCTGTTCTCTTGCATTCTTCACTGTCTCTTTCCTAATAATTGCTAATTGTTTTTCTGACTGCTACTAAGTTGTGTTTTCATTAGGTTATCCATCAAAAATCCGCAGCACCTCATTTTAATTGGAAATCTAGGATTATTTTTCACTCCCATTAAGCTTGCTTTACAATTACTAACTCAATGTCATCCGCCATTTAGTGGGTCATCAAGCAGACTCTAAGGGTCTTCCTGCCATTCTTCACAGACAACTTTCAGTCTCACTATCCCAAACAATCTGTCCCATCACCAAACCTTCTCACTCCTTCTTCCAGGTCTTTGACAAATGCACTCTAAAACAGAGGTCCATGAACAGACCTCTGTGGAAAGCCACTGATGACACCTGTCCACTGACCACTTCCTACTACTCATACACTCATACTTTCCTAGTTTTTAACTGATTATGTGTCTATGTCAGGACCTATCTTCTTATTTGCAATACAGACTTACTGTGACCCTGCTAATGCGTTAATATATTATACCAATATCCCTCACCCTATTACCAGGGCATGACATTTACCATTGCACAAAACCTAAGATATCATGTCTTGCCTTACCTCTGCAGGCCATTTTCCTCCCACGGTGCGCTTGTTTTACTTCTTTGGGTTTCTGGACTGTTTTCATTTTTCATCTTTTTAAAGCTAAATAAAAGTACAGTTATATTTTTAAAAACCCACAGTGTATAGGTCACATCTTCTCTCCCCTCTTAGAAATTCATCTTGGAGGCATACAGCCAGTATAGAGACCCACCCTGACAAATAGCTATTTGCCTGATATGTGAAAGAAGGCAAACAACTGCTATATTAAAGAATCTCTCCTAGAAAGGCAGATTGGACGAAGAAAAAAAATGAAGGACTTGAAAATCAGCTCTACAATCCCATAATTACGGCTGCACTGAGTCAGAAAAAGGTCAATCTCATTCAAAATAAATGAGAACAGTCGCTTAGGTAAAAAGTCTAACAACAGGGCAAAGATACAACATGCCCTCCCAGTCTTCCACAACATACATTTAGCAGATTATTGAACCAGAAGTTTTATCTGCTTAGTATTTTACATAGCTCTTGATGGAACTTTCTTCCATGGATTTACTTAAGCACCTTTTGAACATTTTTGTATTTTTGGCATGAATAATGCCTGGTAGCAGCACACTGCTTTGTGCAACTCCAACTGATGCACAAATATTTTGTCTCAAATCTTTCACCCATTTCAAAAAATCCATCCTGTGTTCCTCACAGTTATATGTTTATGGAAAGAAAAATAATACCCTGTGAATGATTGCTCCTTAATCACAAACTCCACCTTGTTATTTTTTCATACATCTAATACCTGGCTCATCTCTTATCCCAGTGAAAGCATCATAGTCCATTTAATCTCTCCCAGTAGAGGAGTCAACACATATCTCTGATTATCCTTATCATGCTTCTGCATCATTTTTAAGATCAGACTAACAAAGGCATGGCTGATAACTATTCAAAACATGACAGTCCACAGGTTCAGGGAACAGCATGCTCTTCTCATCCCTCCCTCAGTAACTCCTTATGCTGTCTCTTTGCTAGACACTGAGCATAAAGCTGACAACGTGACAGAGCTGACTTCACTGACTGCTGCAAGGTGAAGTACCAGGAGAGTCAAGGCAGCTTACAAAATAGATGTCAGTATTTGTAACCAGCTGTGTGCTCTAGCTCTCAGTTTCTTCCTTGCTTTCTCACACTGTCAGGTTTTACAGCTTCCAGACCCTTAACGGTCCCAGACAGGACAGCTCACTGCCACTCCAAGTGCTGGAAGATGGCTTCCAGACGTAGCATGTTTTTATATGCATCTTCTCCCCAGTGAGCAGTTGTGCTTTTCCTGCAGAATCATCTCTAGAGTTCACTTTCAGCCTGAACAAGCAGTTCATCTGATATAAAACTAAGCCATATTGGTTTCCACTAAGCTCTTCAAGTAGTATTACTGACAGCAACCCACTACAAGCATTAATACCACAGATCTTTCCAAAGTGCAACTTGAGCAGCAAAAAAGGATTTACAGAGGGGCACATAAGCCAGAGTTCTTTGCCCAGAGCAGGTGGTGACAGACACTGCTGTATGACGGAATCGTGGCTACTTAACTCACTAATCCACTTTTAACCTCAGCCTTTGGTTACTACAGGTCACTGACTTAAGCATTTAATTCTCATGTAGTGAACCAAATGCAAAGCTACAGTAACTCAGCAGGAAAAGAAATTAAATTACACTTTAACAGGTAAAATATTTTCTTAATACTGCACCCATTAATCAGTGATTCTTATTTGCACAGAATCTACTCTCAGGCTAAAAAACACATGCTTATTACAGAGTAAGCTAGTAACTCTGGCAAACATGTTTCTGTCCTGTACTGCAAACAGCAACTGTTTTTGCACAGCATAAACTACAGAACAATTCTCAGACTGAAGTTCATTTTAAAGAAATTTGAATTGTGCTTTCAAATCGTATAAAAGAGAAGGAGAAATGATCGTGGTAGTTGAACTCACTGCATTAGATTCCTACGTCATTACTCATTCAGAGCAGACTTTAGAGTCAGAACTAAAGCATGGCAGCTCTTCAGATACCGGTATTATTGCCAGGAACACAGCTGCAACAGCGACGGAGTTCATTCGAAGTTTTAGAAAATTTTAGAAAAGGCTAGGATCTGATTTTCATGGGAGACTGTCTTGTTTGTTTGTTTGTTTGTTTTTTATGGTTTACCTTGAATTTACACCATTTACACAGAATTGGCCAACTGCATATCTCAGCAGTGAATGAGATGTTAAACTGTGAAAACTCAGGTCTTAAAAGCTGCTGGGTGATGCTTTGTAAGCATGACTGAGAAGTAACGCAAGAATCACTTAGGATGGAGTAAACAACCAAACTGTAAATGCTTCATACAGGATGTGTGCTGCCTGACAGGCAAACTAAGCTTGGTGGCCCTGAAAGGTGTTTTACATGTGCAGACACAGACATGGAGAAAAATAAATCAATTTCTAAATAGAAAGCATGCACGAAAAGTAACTTCCAATTTTTGTTGTAGTGGTTGTTTAGACGTGACTAACACTGTTTAAAAACATGAGTCAGTGAGAATCTGCCCAAGAATTGCTTTTAAACTGCCAAGTTAAGAAACTAAACCCAGACTCTTTGAAGCTGCAATGGTGAGAGTCTCTGCTCTGCAACTTGCCTATCCCTTTTGTTCTAACAATTCACTGAGGAAAAAAAAAAAAAGTATATATAGCATTGGGAACACAAACTGTAGTTAAGAGCCCCTGCTTCTCAATACTTACTCTTATCCCACAATGCAAAGATGAACCTCTTCCTTTGTACTTGTCTCTCTGCTAACAACTTCTGCTTCAGCTGGATGGAGTGGCAAAATCATAATTGTTCTTTCAACCCTGAGTAGTATTATTTCATAGGGACAAGAACATTGGATTCAGATTCCCTCAAACTGAGGAAGCAATTAAACTCAGCTCTTCTCTTCTGGGGCAACAGTTTAGAATATTAGGCAATGGGAAACACAATCCACCAAGTATTTGCAGTAAATCTTTGGACCCTCCTTCAGAAGCCAATGGAGATACTTAGCATGTAAAGACCTCAGCTTCAACAGAGTGATATAGTCAGAGCTTCTCAGCTTGAAAATAAAAAAAGCTGTCAGGGTTACTGGGCATGCAGAGACAGACATCTAGGCAACTAAGCAAAAAATGTTAGGTGCTGAGTTTTTAACTCATTGTTTTGTCAAATCACCCTTCTTTGATTTGTCCATCCAAATTCCACTTATAAGTAAGGGTGGGAACATAAATCCCCTCCTGAATCTGAGCCCCACCTCCTTCTCTCAAATATGCCTAATAACCAGAGATGTGTGCTTCAGCACTGGTAATTAAACACAGCAGACCATACAAGTCCAGAGGAGCCCTGGCAAGTTCATTACTGCTGAGGACCAAGCACAAACATCTACTAGTTTTGTACTCCTGGCAAGCACAAACATCTAGTAGTTTTGTACTCCTGGATTTACCAGTGCAATGAGTAATGGACAGCAGGGTGAAGGACACTGCTGGAAGAGGCCATTCCCAGCTCTTCCCTGCCCACACATCACAAGCTGAGCTTCCTCTGCACCCAAGAGGACAGAGCAGGGGAGAGACATGAAGGACTTCATGCCTATCCTGACCAGTGCCCCTTGTGCCACAATCTGTTTTTTCAGGTTTAAAATGGAAACTGTCTTCCCATTAACATGCCCTGATTTGTGGGTTTCTGAACTCCACGTCACCTTGAACCTCTGCTCCAGTGCAGCAGAAGACTGGGGCTTGCTGAAATGAATTACCTCTGTTAGCTTTGTCAGCAGAAGATCAGAGAGTCCTAAATCTTAACAGCAGAAAAAGCTGTGATTAATGATTACTAAATGTGTTGCTCTGTCCAATGCAATAAACAGACTCTTAAAAGCTGGAAGGGAACTGCTGGTCTACCTACCTTTTCACTGGGGAAGGTGCAATGATTTTTGTAGTTCCTTCATTATCCCCATTTGTTGCAATCTGGTTCATGCTGCTGGATCCTGAAAAAAGAAAATACAAGATAGCCCCCTTAGCAGATTTGTTGGCACATCTATTCAGCCTAATCACCTCCTGAACCCAGTGTGGTATGTGAGATAAAATAATACACAAGACATCTGGTGCATGTTGTACTTGCTAAGGGTGTATAAGGATCACACTTTTGTGTCTTATCATTTTTTCTAGTTTCAGCACATCACAAGAAAGTTCAACATGGGGGACATTCATTATTCATCCACGTGAGAGAGGGGAATTAGCTGCTGTTGTTCCCACAGGGATACTATGCTACTGCAACCAGGAGGGAATTTCCTGCTCTCTCACTAATGAGAAGAAAGGTATGACGAGAATATAAGCTAACTAGGTATGGTCTGCACTATGAAAAAGCTTGGCAATCTCCTGTGTGGTTACTGTGGCCTCTAAAACAATTGTTAGATTAGATGGTAAAGCAAGATGAATATGTACATTGCAAGGAACCCTTTCAAATCAATGCAGCAGCACTGTGCACACAACACTAATAAATCCTAAATCATGACCAGGAAAATGAAAACTGTAAACCAAGGTTTTGAAAACTAATAATGTAAGCATATATAAAGAGAATAAAGAATAACATTTGGACAAGAAACAACTAAGGCTCACTTTCTATATGAATAAGAAAAATTTGGCCAGTTTTGTGCCCAATACTGAACACTCTTTGCTCCTGCTCTTTCCACACTGTTGGCACAGAAGCCTCCACCAGAGCCCTGAAGAAGTAGGATGGACATGCATTTCCCCTCCATGCAAGAGGCTTAAAAGAAACAGACTGGTGTATTTGTAATTTAGGAGCACTGAGGGCCAAGGGAATCTGGATATTTCATTCTGAATTAAAGACAAAGTGACATAACACAGGTATGATGTATGGATGTATACACCTCAAAACTGCTCTGTTTAGCTTGGTATACAGCACAGGTACATCACACAACTCTGGTAGAGAATTAACAACAGACAAAAAAAAGATGTATTAATCACCAAGAGGAGTCTGTTTCTGTTAGCATTACATTTTTAGTTTCCATGCTGTGCCATTAATATTAATTTGTAATTTTTCTTCAGTTCAGATGTTGCCTTTCCATCTGACTGGCAGTTTCAGTCATTTCCTACAAAACTGCTACCATCTCCAAAAGCCGATGCTAAGTAAAACAACAAAGCAACACCACTAATGACATGCATCAGCTCTGGACTGGACGGTGAGGATGTTCACTGAAGATAACAAAACAGATTGACTGAAATCTGTAAAACTGGTAACAAGGAAATGCTGTATCTTTTCATGCACAAGCAACAGCACCATAGTGTTCTTAATACAGCCGTACAAACTCAGAGCCTTTTTGTTTTGCTAAAAATTAAAACGTAATGTCTCGAATTAAGCTGTGGCTCAATTTTACTTTATCATCTTTCTCCACATCTCAGAGAAAGAATTTTTCCATGACACGTCACAACTTCCCATACCTCCCTTTTAACATACAAAGTCTCTGCACTCCCCTCTACTTCAACACAGACACTTGAGGTATCCAAAGTCATCTTGTCAGGCCATCAATTGCATCTCCAGAAGGGTGTGGGCCTCCTACATATTAAATCTGTCAGTCTTCTGCAGATTTCTCATACACTGCAGAGGGCCACAGGGGGCATTAGTCACCTTTGATCAGGGAACTCAGCCAAGCCCTTATTTGTCTGACCTTTATGGCTTTTAATGATTTAGTTTACTCCTTCCCCTACTTAGTTTTTCAGAATAATGCCTGGCAGGGAAGGGGAGCAGTCTGGGTCCTGTCTTGTACATCATTTGCTCCTCTGAGGCACTTTTCATTCTTTATGCCAATGTAAGGAATAGTAAGAACTAGGAATATTCTAAGAAGGAAATACAGAATGGGAACAAATTCACACACAGAACAGAAAGTAAAGTTTTGGGAGCCTGAATGAATCCTCTGTTTTATTCAGGACAAGACAGCCAGCTCTGCAGACTGTCTGAAGCACTATAAATCTGCCTATACAATTGTTTCATGTTTTCAAGAATGATGCAATAGCTACACTTTCATTATGACCTGCTTGGTAAAATGACAGAATTACTGAATGAAAAATTAATGGGTTGAGAAACTCCAAACTTCCATGAATGAATGTAGATGAGAAAATGGTCAGAAAAAAAAAAAAAAAGTCCCACCTTCATTAAGGAAAAAAAAAAAAAAAAAAAGACTGCTACAAAAATTCTTCCTGAGACCTAAAAATGCCTAGGGTCAAAAAATCACGTTAAAAGAAAGATGCAGCACATAGGAATAAGAGGCAGAAATTTCCCACCATTAAGGAAGATACTGGTAGTGAAAAGAAAATGGAGTAGGTTGAAGTGTTAAACAACAAGGATATCTCAGGGTTTCTGACTTTTTTTTTCATGGAGATACATATAGCTCGCCATTCCTAGGCCATCAAATTTACGAAAAATATATTAATAATTAAAAAAAAAAAACACAACACTATGACATCTTCACTAATGGAAGTATTGACATCAGCAAAGCTACTGCTTTTCCAGACAAAGGAAATGATTTCAGTAATTCAGATGCTGCTGCATAAGTGAAGTAGCTTCCTATTAAGCCCCTCAGAGCGCTCATTACTTGATGGAACGACAAGAGCTCATGCTCCAAAACATGTCAAAGCAATGAAACAACTTCCAGAAAAAGAGCCAGGGGCCAGTTGCTCCAGACCTGATCCTTTGCTGTGTTTGGCAATAACCTGATTATTCACCAGACAGCCCAGCCACCTCTGAGTGTCAGAAGATGGGATTATGCGATGCAGTCAGTCCACCCTACTGCAGAAAGTCTGATGCCTCTGCAGCTCCGTGGGCTCCCTGCATGAACACTGGTGCTGCAGAGCCTATGCAGGGTACATCAGTTTTCAGAGCAGCAGCTCTGAAAAAAAGCACCAGCTCCTTCTCACTGATGAGTTTCCTGGTTACCACTGTACTTGTTTAACAAGTACCTAGCTGAGGGAAGAACAGAGAAACGACAACATACCAGCAACTATCACAGAGGCAGAATCCAGACAGAAATACAAAATAACTCACTTCTACTGAGAGATGCCCTCATTGAGCCACATTGGACTGACTCCACTGTTGCCCTTTAGGACAACAGGAGCTTTTGTTTGCTTCTTCTAAAAAACAAACTCTTTTGCTGTACGATTCTTTTGTACAAATAACCAGCTTAATTGGGAGGAAAGCCTTCTGTCCACACTCAGAAAAGTAACTGTCTTGAAGTATGTTCCATCTCATGTGTCTTCTACTACTGTCACAGTACCGTTCTCCCAACACATATCTCTGTATCATATAGTATGGCTATTCTAAAAGAACAGACTCCAGAAAAATTGAACAAACACTAACCCCATTACAGTGTCTTATCTATATTACTGTTTCTTACATGCCAAGGTAATAGACCTCTCAAAATACCTTAGATAACCAGAAATCTTCAACTTGTAGCAGGTTTTTTGGGTTGATTGCCTTTTGTGAGGTAAGTTACTGTCAGCGTTCACTGAACTGAATTTTTTAATAAACATGAATGCGTGCTTTGATTAAATTTACAGCAAGGTTAATGTTGATTTGTGCATTCAAATTTAAATAGACTACTAGATTTTAAAAACTCAGAAGCCCAAAATCTTAGGAGCCTGGTGAGCTAATTAAGTCATGCCTGTTTCTTATCAACTAAAGCAATTTAATTGACATTATCTGAAAGCAGTGTTTGTATTTAAATCTATTAATGAGGGCAGAAGATAGTGTGATCAAAAGGAAACCATGAAGTAAGAGTTCATGCTTTGCACTGTATGTTACTAAGAGCTTATAAAAATGAATCGACTTCAAATGTCCACACTCACTTAGCTTGTCCTGTGATAATGTTTTTTCTTCCGAAGTAATTTCCATACCTGTCATCTCATTTCTGCTGAGACTGCCATATCGTGAAATACAGCAGCGGTCACATCCATCCTTTTAGAAAATCTGTTATTTCAAATAACCTTTAAAGTTTAAAGCTCAAAGTAAATAACTAAACAGATACAATTAACTCAATATTCATTTTGTAAAAGTTAGCTTTCAAACCCAATCTCAGTTTTCTGGGAAAAGACTGGTGATTTTGAATGCCCCGATCCAACAGCTCTATCTGCCATCACTGAGGTGCATGCAAAGAAGGATAATGACAGCTATCTGTGATATTAGGTAGGTCAGTCAATGCAGGTATTGTGAGCGCCTGGGTGCTATAGTTTAGAGACTATAAGAATACATGCAATATTGTAATTTTAATACTTGCTCCTGATTCTGCACCTGGCTTATAAATCAGAGTGCCAGGGTTACAGTGGTTATACAACTACACAGCGTGCAAGGCATTGGCAAATCAACTCCTCAGCTAGCAAAAAACAAGAAGCCCTACGCAATGTGTTTTCCAGGACTGAATAAACTCAGATCCACGGCAACAGGTCTGGCCACATCAATGTTTGTCCAGAGAGAACGTTCCTGTGAACTTCTCGAGTGCAGCCTTCAGTTGAAAGAATAATGAACGCTTTCATCGAGCAACCCGTACCCATTAGTGCGAAAGCTGAATATTATCAGTCTTGCCATAAGAGGGTAAGGCAGAACAATAAGTGATCCTGTTCCACTGTTTGAGTTTATGATTTGCAACCAGAACAAAATGTGACTGTAACTCACTCTCAGCTGAAACTGGGAGAATAAACAAACTAAACAAGCTACATATGCCTCAAGTTCAAGGCTTCCCAAAACAAAACAAAACACCTTTCTCCACCTGAGCACCCACTTGAAAAACAACCTAAACATACACAAAGGAAAAAAATGCACTAATATAAAAACACTGATTGCACAGTCCGTGAAGTTTCCTGGACTGGTCTTTCCACTAATTCTAGCATAGCTGAGATACGGTATGAGTTAAGCAAGTGATGAAATGCAGTTGATTGGAATCTAAGCAACTGTAATCCGGTTTCTAGGAAAATAATCTGCCATACTAAAGCCAAACTGTCTATACATCCTATCCTATAGAGGGAACCACTCAATGGCTGTGGCTATTATACAAGAAAGCTAGTTTCTCTCCCTTCACAGTATTATGTCCTTTAATTGCTCTCCTAGAGCACTCAACTGCAAACAAATATATATGTATGTATTTTTTCTATCATTGTCTTGGTACCTACTCCAACTTTTAACCCACAGTTCACCAAGTGTCTGCAGCCCTAATGACTTTAGCACATTTTAATGGACCTACAAGACAAGAAAACATTTAGTCACTCATTACCACAAATTATAGCTAACCCCTACATTCAAGTGACCAAAAAAAAAAAAAAAAAAGGAACGCATACTAGGCAACTGGTAACACCAGAACATGTATAAAAAATAAAGGAACAACAAAAAAAAATTAATGAGATATTGGAGGTTAGAGACTTTAGTACTTCACACAGACCTCTACAACCTTGACAGCAGCAGCAATGTAGATGGCACGTGCTACAGACATGAATTTGTATCTAGTGGTTGATCTAATTGTCCAAAAACACAATGATGCTGGGTCTGTGACAGAACAACTAATTTAACTGGCTGCAGAAAGAGAAGCATTTGTTTCATGTGCTTAACTTTGCAATCTTAAGAAAAGGAAGAAAAGTAAAGAAGGTGAGGCAAGACGCTGAACTTGGAGAAGGCAAGAAGGAAGTTACAAATAGTAACTATTTGTAAGCTGTTACTGGGCTCGGGGTTTGTGAGAGGGTAGAATAAATGGAACTCTGCTGTTCATTACAAAAAGATAAATTATAAGCTATGTTCAGCTGGATGGTAATTTATGTGGCATTTGCAGAAAACACCTTAAGAAATATCCAGCAGATGTAAACTAAAATCATCTTATTTAAAATGTTGAACAAGGCATATATAATCTTATTACACCATACTAGAAACAAAATTAAGAAAAAAGGACAAGCCATCGATGAGATCCACTGACATGATCCCATTATGCGAAAGGAAAATTTATTTTAAGATGTAACATCATATTATTCTCTAAAACTTTGTCCGACTGAAGTGTTTTAACTGTTTTTAACTGAAGTGTTTTAAGTGTTTAAGACTGCTTACTTCGGCAGTCACATTTTCTTGATAAAAATATTTTGTAAAAGTAAAATACATACTGGGTTAGTATTTTTCACCTAGTGTTGCTTAAAATCTATCAAATAGACCTGATTCCCTGAGTGAAATGGACTCAATACTGCTGTATCAAAGATCCAGTTTAGGGGGAAAAGGGTGCATTTATCCTGGTGACACGCAAGAGACTGCCATATGGAGTCTGTCACATGGAGGAGAAATGACATTAACTTTCCTTCAGTGTCTGAAAATGCATTTAAATGGACAAAGAGAACTAGCAGTTTATCAGCATGAATACCCAGATACAAAATAAAAAAATTAAGACTCAAAATAGATTCATTGACAGAGAAAGATAGATTTTGAATAATACAGCTCTCTTCCTTTAGCTCGCGTATAATGTGGGAAATGAATCAAATTCATTTAATTTAAAAATCTTTTGAGGTAATAAACCTACATCAGTGGAGAGCGACTGCACATTTGAAACACTTGGGTTATCAATTAAGCCACATTAAAAGCAAAACAACAAGATTGGGGGGATAGAAATTACACAAATACTTATGAATAAGATGGTAAAAAAAAAAAAATCTTTTTTTAAATCTTCAAAGTAAGACAAAGTATTTAAATACGCCAAAGCAAGCAGGCATTGCCTGGGGAACTCTGAATCACATTACAAGAGCAGAGCAGGTCACAGGAAGGTTTCTGGTTTCCTCATAGTTCCAATTAAAGACACTGAAACCACCAACAAGCACAACACACTCATCCTCACAGCAATACTGACTGACATTCACTGCCTGTGCTAAGGCAAACATTATTTTTAACTAAGGGCTGAGTTTCAGCTGACAAGTTTACCCCTGAATAGCCACACAATTTTCTGCACAGCTGAACAGGGGAATAACGAGGTGGGAAATGCCATTAATCTTGAAACACCACTCTAAGAACGGGATAGCCCAGCTGAACAAAAGTCTAAGTCACTAGGTTCAAACGTGAACAGCATCTATGAGACAAGTCATAGGTGAGCCACAGAATATCCTGAGTTGGAAGAGACCCACAAGGATCATCAAGTCCAACTACTGGCTCCACACAGGACTATCTAAAAATTAAACCATACATCTAGGCACCCATTGACAAAAAGATGCCAAAATCTGAAAGCAAAACAGTTATTTTCTTACTCTTAAAAAACAAACAAACAAAACTGTTGTGAACTGCTTATATTTTCCAAGGGCAAAAACTGTAGTTACACTACATTTCAATACCCACTGCAGCTAAAAGGCAGGACACACTGGCTTCATTTTTCAGTCAAAAGATGGCATCCAGAACAAACATTGGACACCTCTACATGTATATACCTGACCTCTTTTTAAAATCCAGCCCTCTTAAAAGTATGTCATGGTGTACTAACCCATGAGAAAAAGAAAGCTTACTTACATTTTAAAAGCCCAGGCAAGTTGATCCCAAACCCCTAACACACATGTGCATATGTACCCAACTCCATGCATGAGTTCCACTGAAATCTGTATAGCTACAGTCAAAACAAAGCTAAGCATATGCATGTAGTCACATGTAGAACTGGCACCTGACATTAGGAAAGATTTTTGCCCCTATTACTAGATTTCGGTAAACATTTATTATTTTGCATATGACTCTTGTGATTAGCATTTCATCTTCCATGTTTCCTCTAATGCCTACAAAAACTTCCAGCTTCCCCTGGTGTTTTCAGCATGCAGTTGTGAATTTCCAATTCACAAATCTGAAGCATTTTAAAACTGCAGAGGGCATGGCATTAATTCCTACTCCACTTAACAACAAAATAAAGGGATACTACTCTAGCTTTACTGAACTGGGAAAAAGACGTATGGGAGTAGCAGCCTGGGTCAAGCAGGTGGAACAATGATATTCCAGCCAAGCCGCTTGGTTATAAAACTAGAGAGACAGTATTTCTCTGCCCATTTTCAAACTTCCCTAACACACTTTACATTAGACCTACAAATGCATGTTTTACCATATCTGATCCACAAATCTTTTTTGCTTTTATCCACAAAGTTGGAGTTTTCAGATCTACTTAACATTACATACAAACACTGACCTAAAAGAAGGCAGAATCCATTTTGAGAGATACTCAAGGACACTGTAACAATTTTGATTCACCTTTTGAAAGTGAAATGAACCACAGACCAGGGACAAAGTCTTTCCACAGGCACAGCACAGAAGGACTTACCTGTCTGTTGTGTCCTTTTCGGGTATGTCTTACTGCGACTTCTTTCAATACACTGATCAGGCCGTGGAAGCTGAACAGAAGGATCTCTGGTCATTTGCAGAGACATCCTGGCACTTGAAAACACAACAAAATTGACTGTGTAAACACCTGGAGAAATGCTCTAAGAAACAGAGGATCTTTAGGTTGAAAAAAAGTGCATGGTGTTCAGACAGCACATTTTGATAGCTATTCCTTTCTCATTTGCAGCTCTGATACACCTGCAGAGAGTAACGCTACCCTGCCTGCAACTCACTTTTGTTTTGAATCATTCATTGGCAGAATTGTCAACAGTTTGTGCCAATCTCTTCTACAAAAGGCATTTACTAGAGGATCTAAGCAAACAAAAAAATGCCAGCTTACAAGAAGAAGCTAAGATAGCATGACCTTTTGTAACCTCTTATCTCCTAACATACAACTTTCTTATGTAAGTAATCAAATAAATAATAATTTGCTTAGATCCTGAATTCCCTCTGTAAGTTTTTATCTCAGGAGAACACACAGTTAACATTGCTCAGTTTCAATCAGTAAGGGGCTACTGGTTCTGCCACAGTGGAAGGCCAGTAAAAAGGGTATGGAGAACCCAGTGCAAAAACAAACTGTAATACAAAACCTGATTCCCTCTTAAAGTAAGAATCTTCCTCGATGCATGATTTTTAAAGTAATTAAATGTGTTATTCTATGCTCATTCTAATCCTTGTCTCCATGTGATTAAGCAGAATAAGGTGTTCATAACAAAAACTTGAAACAAACACTGTATTCCTCTGCAGAACTCCATGCTTGCTGCTGGAAACTTACAATATAAAGAAAGTAGCAGCATTAATTCCCAGTTGCTGTAACAACTGCAGTTCCATGACTTAGAAGTCATCAGGTATCATGCTAGCAAGTGCCAAGCAATTTTACAGGTGTTATGGATGTAGATTTTCTGAGCTATGTGAATCTACTCCACTAGGATGATTGCATTTTCACCAAGAGGCCCACAGGAGTAGTCAGCACTGCAGAATTATAATCTTCTCAACAGTTGTAAAAGGATTAAAGGACAAAAAAATATAATCTAACATTACATCAAAATAATAGTGCTTTTTGATATTTAATTTCAAGGGTGTTTTTTTCCTCCCAAGTTAGCCATAAAACACTTCCTCTCAAATTTTCAGTTTTGCAGCCACACCAATCTCACAAATTCCAGAAACAGTTTTAACTAAATGCCTGGGGACAACATCTTTTGCTCACACTAACGTCTCCACATATTAAACAACATATTAAACAAAATATCTGATCTTTAGATGGGTTTTTGATTTTGTTTTTTTTTTTTGTTGTTTTTTTTTTTGTTGGTGGTGGTTTTTTTTGGAAAGCTGTCACCCAATGAGAAGATCAAAAAAAAAAAAAATGACAAAGGATAGTATTATGGTCCCCATACATACACCACCCAACCCAATGATGGAATTTTCCTGCAAAAAGGCGAACAGGGAAGACAATCAGTGTAAAGAAAACATTCTCAAAGCACATACAAAATGGTATTATTGCCACTCTGAATTCCAGGAAGAGTTAATCTGTCAAACTCCAATTGATTATCACATGCATTTTTTAAAAGGGAAAAAAGGAAGACCTATGGAACCACAGGCCAGCCGGTCTCACCTCCGCCCAGTAGACTGATGGAGCAGATCCTCCTGGAAGCTATGCTAAGGCACTTGATAAACAGTTGACTAGTGACTGCCAACATGGATTCACCAAGGGCAAATTGTGCCTGATTAATCTGGTGGCCCTCTACAATAGACTTAAGCACAAATGGATAAGGGAAGAGAAACTATTGCTGTCTACCTTGACTTATGCAGAGTACTTGATACTGTCCCACACAACATTCTTGTATGTAAAACGGAGAAACATGGATTTGACAGGTGGACCACTTGGTGGATAAGGAATTGGCTGGATGGTCACACTCAAAGAGTTGCGGTCAACAGCTCAGTGTCCAGGTAGATACCAGTGATGAGTGGTGTCCCTCAGGGGTAAATACTGGGACCAGCAGTGTTTATCATCTTTGTTGGTAACATGGACAGTGGGATTGAGTGCACCCTCATCACATTTCCCAATGACCCCAATGTGTGTGGTGCAGTTGACATGCTGGAGAGAAGGGATGCCATCCAGAGGGACCTGGACTGGCTTGAGAGGTGAGCCTGTGTGAACCTCAAAAATTTCACAAAGGCCAAGTGCGTCCTGCACCTAGGCTGGTGCAATTCCAAGCACAAAGACAGGAGCAATGTGCACTTGCAGCCCCGAAAGCCAGCCAGATCCTGAGATGCATCAAAAGAAACATAGCTAGCAGGTAGAAGGAGGTGATTCTCCGCCTCTACTCCACTCTTGTGAGACCCCACCTAGAGTGCTGCATCCAGCTCTGGGGCACCCAACAAAAGAAGGACATGGGCCTTCTGGAGCAGGTCCACAGGAGGGCCTCAAAGATCATCAGAGAGCTGGAGCACCTCTCTTATGAAGACAGGCTGAGAGAGTTGGGGCTGTTCAGACTAGATAAGAAAAGGCTCTGGGGAGATTTTATAATAGCCATCCAATACTTAAAGGGGACCTACAGGAAGGCTGTGGAGGGACTCTTGGTCAGGAAGTGTAATGACAGGACAAGGGGTAACGGATTTAAGCTAAAAGAGGGTAAGTTTAGAATAGACATAAGGAAGAAATTCTTTACTTAGTGAGTGGTGAGAACTGGTTGCCCAAAGAGGTTGTGGATTCCCCATCCCTGGAAGTGTTCAAGGCCAGGCTGGATGGGACTTTAAGAAACCTGGTCTAGTGGAAGGTGTCCCTGCCCATGGCACTGGGGTTGGAACAATATGGTCTTTAAGGTCCCTTACAACCCAAACCGTGCTATGATTCTATGATCACTATTTATCACTAGCTCTGTGTAATCAATGCGGTGTAAATAGGTGTCACAATCCACATTTACTAGAGCATCTACTCAGGTCAAATGAAAGTCAAACACTGCAGGAAAACAGGGAACACTTCATACTAGATGAGAAAAATATACTTTAAAATGCTCTAGAAAAAATTATCATTATAAATATAGTTGTCAGTAATAATTACCATTTCAGAACTTCAATCCATAGCAATGGAACCAATAAGTTCCATCCATGGAACTTATTAAAAATATAAAATAAGAAAAAAAATAATAAAATACGTACAATGGCCAAGGAAGAGGAACTTAGACATACCACTGAAAGGAATAAGTCAAATGTACTAACTGCTTCTCAGCATTTTAAAATCCAGAGGAATAGCCTGGAAGATACGAAGTTTTCACTTCCCACAGCACACTGCCCTGCTCCAATCTGCCAAAATGGTACAAGAGGGGAAACTCATGCTCTCATCCTCAGTACTCTGGCAGGAATTAAGTGGACTCCTCTCCAGTTTAACTGATGGAGCTTTGAAGGTCAGGATCAAACTAGAAACCCCAAAGGCAGTAAAATAATTCCTCTGTCATCTAGAAAAAGGAGAAGCCAGGTTATGTCAGACTACACAACAACCTAAATAATTTGGGTTATGATGAAATATGTTGGAGGGGATGGAACAGAAGCACACCAGTGATCCTAGCTGGAAACAGTCCAGAATCAGTCATATGAGCTCAGGCTCAGCACTGGCATAGTCATTTCCCCATCAGCAACACCTTCCCTACAATCAAGATTTTAAATCTAAGAGTAACAGAGAGATGACTCTGAATTCTTATTGACTGAAGACAAGTGTAATAGTGCTACCGTTACACACTGCTATTAGTAGCTACCACAGCTACTAACTCCAGTCCAGGAGCTGCTAGATTCAGTGAGGGGGATGGTTTTCTTGTTTTCAGAAAAATCTTCTCAGCAAGCAGTGACAAAGAGCTGCCTAACAAATAATGATCATCACTCTTACCCATGATGATCCATGTATTTCATGAGTGATGGTGGAAATATAGACAGGAAGGACAGACAGACAAGCCAAAAATAAACCTAAACAAATCTGCTGTATTTGCAGGTTGTGGAAAACACCTCTAGAATTTATCATTATAGCAAATAAGGCCTTTTCAGCCAGCAGCTTCAAAATAACTATAGAAGATGAAAAACTACCTTTATTCCTAATTGACCCACAGGAAAAATAGAAATGGAAAAAGAAAGGGGACTGGCTTTCAGATATGATTTTGATTTGCTGCTCTCAATCCTTTCTTTCAGGTTTACTGAATACCGAACTCTAAAGCAATTCTAAAAATCAGATATAAATTATGTGGCTCAAAATTGCTCAGCCAATGTGACAGAACTGAATTTAAAGCAGTGGTCTCCAATTGCCAAATCCAGTGCCTACAAAGACTCTGTTATTTCAACAGACTTAAGAACATAAAACTCAGGAAAAACTACTGGGTTTCTTACATATTGCATTTTTTTCTATATCCTATATTATTCTAGTCTTTTGTGTCCCTGCAGCTAGAGCATCTTAAACCCACTCTGCTTACCATTTCTGCCACTGTACCACCATATTAACTACCCCTTATGTCACACTACCTGCTTGGTTAACTCCAGATGAAATTGAGAGTAAGTACTCCCTATACATCCTTACCCTGGAGGATACTGCTTCTTTCAAGGTTTGTGGCCTTGAAAGCTTATCCAATTTTTCCCAGCCACCCCAGTTAGAAAAGATATGCCCACCTCCCTCGAGATCTGCCCTTATTTATGTTATTAAATCTACAGCACTACATCAACTCTGCTGCTACAAGATTAAATATAACCACCGAGATCAAGAGCCCTTGCAGGAGCTCAACTGCTAGGTTACTGCAGCATTAAAGAAGGACTGCACGGCTACAGATTTTCTACACTTTTCTGCATCCATTATCTAATTCCTAGAATAAAGGCAGCAGCCAACATGCCTCCCCATTTTGGTATTTCTCAGTTGTCAGAAAAAAAAACCTTTAGGGCACAAACATAATTTCATTACTTATAATGATATTTTGACTTAAAGCTTTGCCAGGGTTACTCTCACCTTCACTATGAGCTCCAGCAGGTCCTAGCCAGCTCTAGGAATCCGGACATTGAGAAGTAACTTTCAAATTTGTCCCCAAACACAGCCTTGTAAACTGGCCCTGATTCTTGCTTTGTGAACAAAACTTCCCTGACTTACTGTCTGGGTGAGGTTTTTCTTACATTGGAAGAGAAGAGGAGAAGGAATTAACTGAAAAGAAGTTTAAACAATTAAATAAATTTACCTGTATCGATGTTTATAACCTATGGATCCAAACTTGCTGAATTTTCTTGACAGAGAGCTTGATTCATTCTCTGGCACTCTATGCAGTTCAAAAAAATAAAACCGAGCGAGTTATACAAGTAGGTTTCAGCCCTCGTTCCCAAGAAAAGGAAAGTGAAATACAAACTCTAAATTCCAGAGAAGTAATTTTTTGCTTGTTCCTCTTCATCCCCACCTCCAGACAGACTTTTGTGGGGTTGATAGCTCCACAAAGCAACATGTTTATGCCCTCCTCAATTGATTATGTATCTATTTATTTCAGGGTCTACTGTAAAGCCTTTTGCTTAATATTTCACAGGAGCAGGCAAAACCACCATGCCACAGTAATGAGACTGTGGCAGGAATTCTGAGCTCACAAATTCACAGCATTGCTAAAGCCAACACCAAGCATCCCTTCCTAGCCACAGGCCCTTGCGCATTTCTGCTAGTGTTTTTGCAACAGTAGAAGAAAGTGTTTTGAGACCTGTAATACCAGAAACATTTTATACTCTTTGGTAAGTCAGCAAAACATTATACAATTTAAGGGAGCTCTTCTCTCAAAAACCAAAAATTCTGTGCACTGTAAAGAATCCTAATCAAAAATCACAGAAAATAGTTGTATGTGAAAACAAAAAGCTGCAAGTCAATGCTGCTACAGAAAATTTAGTGCTTAAATATGTACACATGTATATAACAGCTTATATTCTGCTTTATATATATGTGGATACTTCAGTTAAAACCTACTTTGTGCAACTTGAAATACTGTATCAAAAAAAAAAATCTAAGACAAAATAAACCATTGAATTATCTGAAGATTTCTAAATGTTTGTTTTATATCATCAAAAGAAAACAGAAGGCATCAGCTTTTAAGAACATTTTATAATCAGGATGCAAAATGTTTTGCCAGGCTGGAAGCCTGATAGGTTCTTATTCAACATTGGCTCTCTCCTTTTGGTTGAAAAGTAACAACTACAGCATCACTCACCTGAAAAACGTATGATGTTCTACACAGCATTTCCAGAGATGTTTGCAGGTGATCTTATCACGTGCTTCAAAAAAGAAGGAAGTTTCATTGCACTGAAGACAAAAGGAAACAAATCAATATTGATATGAGGGATTTTGCCAGTGAAACAAGAAAACAAGAACTTGCCATCTCATATAAATGCACATAAGAAAAGACATAAATATGAATAAAATCAGGTTATATAATTCTCTACAATTGTTCATTTAAAATAGTTCTTTTTGGTTTCTCATTGGCTGAAAGTAATTATTTAAGGAATTGATTCCTTAGATATAAAAAACAGAACAGCAAGATGATTATTGAAACACTTCTATTCCTTGATTCTGGTTCATAGATGTCAGCTTTCTTCCTAATAAAAAAGCACAAAGGTTTTTCATATAGTTCACTTCGGATCTTTCCTGACTGCACCTCAAATGAAAAATATAATCTTCCTAAAGCTCTGCTTAGCAATATACACAAGGACAGGAATAAGCTAGGGAGAGAAACTCAAAATTTGTGATAAGTACTATGAAGCAACAACACAGGAAAAATGCACAAGACATGCATGTAGAGGAGAAATGACATAAAACTGGATATCAAAAAGATGAGAAGAAGGAAAGATAATGAAACAAAAATTAGCTAACTTCAATGTGATTCAAAATACTTGCAAAAAGGTCAAAGGTTAAAATCATCAAAACCACTTGCAAAGGCAACAGTTATGTGAAAGACGATGACAAAAAAGGATACACAAAGCTTAAAATCTATTCACTGGTAGCTTGGCAGTCAGTGCAGTACACATGCAGAAACAATAAACCACACGGAGAGATGAAAGAGAAGCCATACATATATAAACTATAAAATGCTTCCAATAGACAAGAAGCAACAGACACATCACAGTGCTTGTTTCCAATGAGTTAAACATTCAGCAATGTTCACATAAAATACATTTCCATGTATCTGTCACTCAGTAAACTCAAGTGCTCCATTTCGTATCTGTTGTTTGCACAACAAATGAGTAGTCCCATTGACTCCAACATGAATCCTCAGAATGGTACAGTACTGTCTGTAACAGTAACGCAGCCAAGTCCTAAAACCAGTCCTAAAGCGGGGGAACACTTCCTGAAGAAGATTGCCAAAGATAAATATCTATTTACGCGAGAATTTTCAAGAATAACTACACTCTCATGTCCCTCTGGCAAGTCTGGAGTCTACCCACTGAAAGATCGTACTGCTCTTTTATGTTCAGTGACACTGGAACTAAGAATTTAATGAAGGAATGTCAATGTCAATTATTTTACATACAGCAGAAACATGGTTGAAGATTTAATGATTTAATTTAGACTACAGTTTCTACATCAGACTGTTACCTGGTATGTTTGCATTTAAACCCACACAACTGTAGCCACTTTTAAAGAATAATATCAAATCAGGGCTCTGGTATTGCAAAACCTTATGCAATATGATGATTCATTTTAACTTCTGTTAGGAAAGAACTCTGACTCACATTTAATGTGCAGGATCTTACTCTTTCTTCATTCTTCACTTCTAACTTCTACTTTCAGGCAAAGAATCTTGTGCTGCACTTGAATTTATTTAATTATACAAATCCAGGAGAAGAGAGTTCATGAGTTCAGGAAGGACAGGGACAGAGGTGTTTTTTTTTTTTAAGTGAGTTTTTAAAATAAGGTATTTCTGCCATATCTTACTATTAGCCTGAATGCCACTGAAACTGAGGTAAAGATTCCCATCAAATAAAAGGTTCTACTTGTCTATTTTTCCTTCAAAGTTAGAGTTTTAGGATTTTTCTATGTGTAAAACAAATGATACGTAACACATCTAAATCAATCAGTGACTAAAAGGGGGAAGGTATAGCTACATCATCACACGACTGAAAGATCTGACCAGCAAACATCATAGATTCCATCCTCTGTAGGCATTATTGTTCAAGGGGAAGAAAGCTAATCTCAGCTGACAAGCAAAAAACTTGATGATGAACTATGTGTTGAAACATCTATATCTAGTATGTGGCAATCATGGGCTGAAGAATCAAAGTAAGAAGCAGCCTAGCCCTACAAACACAAATCATCAAAAAGGTAAGTTATGGAATTCAAATTTGGGAAATAAAACAAAAAAAAAAAATTAAGGGAGGGTCCAAAAAGCTTTCTGATAACACACTCTGGTTATCAGGAATTCGAAGGAAAAGCACACATCTGAAAACTAAATACTGCTTCATAATGGATGCTTATAATAACCCAAACAGCACAGTTACTTTTTCCTAAAGGAAAGAAAGCCTAGAACATTCACCCCCAACATTTTTCTCAGCTTGAACTACTGTAATTTCTTTACAGGTAGTGAGAGCTAGTTTAGTGGTCTTTTTGTTTTTCTAATATATCTGAAGCAAAAGAAACAAATAGCTACTGTATTTTTACTAGTGATTTGCAGGAGATCACAATTCCAAACTCATTCTGCATTGTCTGGGACCTCACGCACCACTCCCTGCTACTCACGCTGTGGCTTTCAGAGAGCCCCGTGTGTTAATGATGAGGCATCATAAACCATCACAGCCTACTGCTTCCAGAGCAGCCCTTGCTGTCTGTATACTCTGAAGCCCTCCCCTCTGCTTCGCACTCACTTCGGTGTTTGTCTCGTCTTTCAGGGAAGCCACTTGTGCTCACCAGACAAGCAGAAAAACACTTAGTTTGTATGGCGATTTTTGATCATGTCTATGACTTGCTGAAGTAGCTGGCTCTTGAGCTGTTTGACTACCTTCTCCTAGTCCTGAGAACACAAGAGGCTGAAACACTGCAAGGACATACACTGAACACTCCTCTCCTTTCAAATGCTTTAAAAGCTTGTACTGCCATCTCTAAAGCATCCTAGAGCTTATGCTGCCATAGCCTCACCACCATTTTTACCCATGGGAGGAGGGATGGACAGAACAGCACAGGGGATGCACATAGCTTGACTACACTACATGCTTAAGAAAAGGCTCCCAAATGTGCAGCCAGGGCCCTTTACTGCTTTATGCTGCCTCTCCAGTCAGCTAGAAGACTGGCCTGGCAGCACCTTTGAGAACTACACGAAGCAGCTGGTAGTTGGTGCAGCACTCCACCACATCCCCCTGCTTACTGAAAGCAAGTTGCTAATGCAGTGGGAGGGAGACAAGTCAGGGAGCACGTTGCTCTACCAACATTTGATAGATTACCACGAGGCAGTCCACAGATCAAAAACTTGTTGAAAACCCATGAGGCAAAGCAGGCTTTAGCTGCTGAAGCTTAGGATATGTACTGGCCAACACCTATCCAAGCTCAAGAAAAATAAACAAAACAGAAAACACCCCACAACAGGAATTTGCCAGCACAAACACCACTCTTCTTGGTGGCACTAAGTATTAATACAGCATTAGGAGGTATCTTGTCGCACTACAGAACATACTGCCAGTGCATATACATGTGATACACATGCATTCACATGTAACAGAAATACTGAAGGTAGCTCTGAAGTTACTGCTTCAAAACATTATTTGTTTAATATTTGTGCCAGGTCTGGCACACACCTGGATACTATCAATTGTTAACTCCAATGGGAAATATTCTGTCTTTATATATTTACATAATGCATACCAGTCATAGCTTACATAATGGACAATGTATTACCAGTTACATAAGGTCAATCTTTAAGAAAAAAATCAGGAATTAAAATCATTAATGATGTGCCAGTTTGTATGAAGCATATCAAGATCAAAACAAAAGTATCTATGCCTCATTTTATAGCAATTTAAATAAATACTAAGGAGGAACATAGAAAAAACACACTAACACCTTACTGACAATGAATTTAGGCTTATCCAGGATTTATTTATCTTTATTGTAGTTCTCCTTCAAAATTGTTCATTACTGAAAATTTTACTATCGATACAATTTTTGACCCAAAAATGGTTTAAAAAGGAAAAAAAATCCAGTCAACTAAAAAATACCAGCCCTGTATTAACATCACTGTACTTGCTCACCTCTAGCCTCCATGACCACTTTGGCATCAGTGGGTGCAAATGATACAAAAGTCATTTGTAATTCTTAAGCCATAGCAAAGTTCAGATTTCTGTTTTTGTATCCAATGGAAATATAGGCTAAACTGGACTTCAGAAAAGGAAGAACATCTCTTCATCCCTTGTTAAATCTTCTCAAGAAACAGTAAGAGTAGTAAATCAAATGAAAGTTCCTGCCTAGAATTTGTAACTCAAGGTGGAATATAGTGTGTGATAGGCAAGAAAGGGTCTAACTGGACCACCTTATTAATGCAATTATTTTTCAGACTTCTAACATTTATGAAAAGCAGATAAGGAAGGGAGGGAGGGAGGGAGGGAGGGAGGAAGGAAGGAAGGAAGGAAAAAATATATCTCCAGTGTTTTCCAAGACAATTTAAAAGAACACAAAAATCTTGTATTTAGACAAGTTTCAGCCACCAGAATGTGGACTATTATGTGCTTTGGAATTGCCCTGAAATTCTTCTAGTATTCATCAGTGGTTCATATTGCTCCTGAAAACACTCTTTACCTACTGCACCTTGTGAATTCAGCTGAGCCTCTTCATTTGACTAAGAAAGATTACAGAGGAAGACATGTCTTGAAAATGTGTAAATCATTTTTAATTGCACTGTTTGTGGGTTTGTTCTGACTTGAAGTAAACCAAATTTCAAAATCCCTCAAAACAAAAATTTCAGACTGCCAAAAGACCCTTCTCTTCAAACAAGAAATAATGAAAGCAAGTCTTCTGCACATTCAACACTTTCTGGTTTGGTGAAAGAGAAACATGAAAAGTTGCAATGACAGAAACTTTGCATAAATTCTGGGAAGGGATGAAATCATTCACTTACATGTTCAGACAGTACAACCAAAGTAAAAGGTGCTGTTACAGAAAACAGTATGGGGTTGCAGGGAACCCTACAGAAGTACTTGGTACCTACAGGCAAAAAAGCTGCATGTCTCTAACTCTTGCACATTATTACATCTAAGTTCCCAGCCTATAAAATCAAACCATGTTCTTCTCTATTTTGTTCACCTGCTGAGCTGAGAGAAACCTGAAAAGAAAGCTGTGTTCCTCACACAGAGGAAGAACAGAGAATGAGCTGCATTCCCATCCAACCACTCGTCTTTAGGCAGCACATCCTTTGGGATCAGGCCCTGTTTTATTGCAGCAAGGGCCATCCACAGCCACCTGTATTGCTGGATCATTTCTAGCAAGGCTGCTCAACAGACATGTATGCTACCAGGAACTATGCACAGGTATCAGATTTATGTCTTGATTTTCTTAAGGGAACCTGCATGAAAATACCCTTTCATCACCTTCAAAAATTCTCTGCAATTGTTTGCTGTGTTCAGGGAACCCTCCTGTGCCACCCACACCAGAGACAAGGTTCCTCGTTACATGCTGTACTTCATGGGTTCACAGAAAGCCCTCGTGGTTCTGTCTCAGAATTCAAAGCACATGTCCAGTCAGGGGACAATGAAATATTGATTCAATGATTCACATTACTGAAAAAGAGTTTCTTTCACCTGGTCCAGGTCTCAACATCTCACATGTCAGGATAAGTCACTGACGGGCAAATACTCAGGGCAGTATTATGTTTACGAAGGGCGAACAGCAAGAGCCTTAGGGAGAAAAAATATAATACAGGCAAAGCAGTGAAAGATAAAATATCAATAGCCATGCTTGCACACAATAGCAACAGGTATGTACGAAAAACACACAGAATAAAAAAGTTAAATACACAGGAAAGCAGGAAATGTCCTTATAGAAGATATCTGCAAAATTGCAAGAGCCTACCCTACAAAATGGGAAAGGTAAAGCGCCTTATTTTATTGTAAGAGAGTAAGTATAAATATCTCACGCTCATTAAATCATCAAGTTTATGAAAAGTGAAACAAAGTAAACGCAGTAAGCTCAGCAGCAGCAGCCATAAATAATTTATTTTGACACAGGCACCCCACAGATATATTTCTAAGCCAGCTCACAGACATGGAGCTGTACATTTAGACTGACATTTCTAAACCTGTCAAGGAGATCAGGATGTTCACTTCCACTCATTTAATGGGACTTGCTCCAAGTCTTCTGGTAGGTTTGAAAAAAAATTCAGACAAATATGAGGAAAAGAATATCAAAGATGATTTTCTCAGAAGATATCTCAAAAATGATACTTTCAGAAAGAATATCAAAGATGTTCCCATAAGAAACCCCATTCAGGGGAAGAACAACACTTCTCAGGCACTAAAAGCATGAAAGGCTTCCTCTTGCTGAACACATGCATGTACCCCAGAAAGGTGCCTGTCAATGTAAAAGTAGCTAGTGTGTGGAAACATGAGTGACAATCCATCCTTCACAGAGTTTTCACCACAATATGGAAAATGCAAATCACACAAAGCACTCTGAAATAATAATAAGCTATTCTTACTGTGTGATGTTAACTCCTTTGCTATATGTCATAAAGATCCAACTAAAATGTGGGAAAGTCTCCATTATTTCACCTCTCCCTAAATATTTTCTGGCATGCTTTCCAACTAGTTTCAGTAGACAGTATGCTTCCACCTATTTCCTATGGAGAGTGTTCCTCACAAATGCCATTGCCTCTGAAGCTTTTCACTGATGTTTGGATTGTTTTTCTCTTTATGCAATTGCGCTCCTTGTCTCATACTTGTTAATAACTCATCCCTCTGAACATTTCTCCCTTCAAATTTTCTTAGACTCATATCCATTTTCAGTCTGTACTCGAAAAAATTTATGTTCTTAAAATTTCAAAACACATCCTTATAAGTCCACTGTGTTTACTTCATCAAACGGTAAAAGGAAAAAAAAAAAAAAAAAAAAAGAGGTTATCTTTCCAAGACAGGGAGACAAGAGTAGAAACAACTCTCCAAATCTTCCTTTTGACCACTTCTGGCACCCTTTACCTCCTTCAAAGTCTGGCAATACCTTCCTAGTAAATGAATTGCCTGGAAATGAGTTACACATTCCAGACTTGGTACACCACAACTGTAACAAGTGAAGTATTAATGCCCTGTGCTGTGCAGTGATATCCCAGGATGCAGGACAAAGAAAAGTGGCATATTTACCCTCCTATCATATAATACAAACTCAAGTCCCATGGGGAAAAACAAAGCAATAGCATTTATTTCAAAATATGAAGGAATAAAAGGTATTTGTGAATAAAGTTTCAGGGAGTATTGGAACTTGTAGTCATATAAGTAATCTGATCCTTTTTTCCTCCTCTGGGTGCAGAACACCAAAAATAGTTACAATTGGCTTTAATCCAGAGATTAAGACTACTGTTTACTTGTTCTAATCAATAATTTCTTTCTAAATACCACTACCAGAATGTTTACCAAAAAGGAGAGTAAGGTATTTCTGGGCCATTTTGGCATTTCCTTTACTAGCTAGGGTATGAAGCACTGTAGAAACACTTCAAATGAGTGTTAGCTGCAATGTAGATTATAATGATGGGACACACCCTTGTACTTACTGTTCTCTTAAACAGTTTCCTAAAAGTACCTGTCGAGACTTGAAATTACCAAGTGCTGTCAACGTGTTTGTCTTAAAATCACAACAGCAAGTACTCACGAGCCATCAATATCCACAAACTAAACTTATGCACATTTCCCAAAGGTTCCATTTTTTTGTTCAGCACGTTAAAACTTCGCAATTCCACATGTTAAAAAAAAAAGAAAAAAAAGTATACATATGTGCCAAACAGAAAGTACAGCATCACTACACAGCAATCCACATAAAGTCAAACTAGGACCTGTTTGCACATGAACAGGCATTCACCCTGCAAGTGAAACACTGAGAGAAGTTTTTCCAACCTTCCCCCAGCCTTCAAACAGCTCTCTGATTTCAACAAATGCAGCATCAGACATAGACTACTCATGGATCACCACACCAAGCCACTTAGGAGTAACAAAAGCAAAACTTGCCAGTACGTTTGCACAAGCACAAAAAACGTTATCCATAACAGAACCAGCACAACCAGTCATCAGTATGCTCACATTTCCCAGCATGTACTGAAGGCATCAAATGGCCTCACAGAAAATCGTGGATGAGACTAACAACCATTACAAAGATGAATGAACATGCATAGACAATAAGTAGAATACTGTACTTCTTACAAAACTATTCTGTCTATAAACTTTCAATCCTGATTTTCCAAGGAAGCCTACAAAGTATTTTCCAATAAAAATAAAAATTAGCAGATTAAACTTACAACTGAACCAGATACCAAAAATCACAGATTGATTGCAATTATTTGCTTTATTTCACTTTATAAATTTCGATATATCCTGAACACTTTCTCCTCCTCATCCCCCATGCTGCATAAACGATAAATATCCTCCTTCTTTTTCCATTGAATCAATCTAAAAACATCTTCTCTTGCTATCACTCAGCTATCCTTGTTTCACTGGCACTAGCAATTTTTTTCTCTCAAATGGTGTAACAGCACAATCACAATAAACTCTAAGAAATGTGTTTCAAGCTACATTGTGTAGCTGCTTCTGTCCTCAAACTACAAAATTACTTTTGCCTTAAAGCTTCCTGCATTCCCCTTGCTCCAGGTTTCAATCGATTATACCTTTCCCCACAGATTCTGCCTTATTTAAAAGCTTTATGTAACACCATAAACAAGGCATTGCAGAAGTAGTCTACTCTAATTTACAGAGCACATTAGAGAATCATAAAGGTTTATTATAAAATTCCTACTTCGGAAAGCTCTCCCCTTGCCTGCAAAACATGGGCAGAAAAACCTTCTTCCTGCTCTTTCTTTAACAAAAATGAAAGCACCATCAGGAACATATTACACTTAAGAATAATTTTCTGGCAGTAATTATCAATACATTAATTTAACTTAGATGTTTTCTTTCAGTTATTCCATAAAATTAAACACTGATGGATACAAAAAAATAGTGATTAATTAGATTTGAAATCACTTTTAATTTTTTTTTTTCTTACAGGCTTAAGTAAAAACTTACATCTTTTCCCAGGACTCTGAGTTCAAACTGATTTTCCTTGAAATGAACTTTTGTAATTCTAGGCCTGTAATAGTGGGAAAAAAAAGACAGACAGAACTTAGTGAGACTAATTTCATAAATAATAAAACATGAAGCTGCATATATTTACATAAAGGACAAAAAAGGATTCACAGGTCAGATTATTTTTTCAGGTATGTACCAAATACCAATAGAAAATTAGCAGTACTGAAAGATTTCAGCATGAGTATTGTAAATGTGAAATATTTTTTTCAATACTTGCATTATAAAAGAATTTTAAAAATGTAAAATACATACAAGGACTAGGAATTCCAACCGTATATTTTTTAATAATACAATTACACTTTCAAACATATAACACAAATCATACATCTCTGTACAATATCATTGTACAGATATAGCACAGACTGCAGTTAAACTATACCTACCAGAAATATTTTCCTACTTGTTTTTTATTCTTGTAGACAACAACTCCTATGGGTGTTAATCCTAAAAAATATTCAGATTTGTTTTCACCCTATAAAATAAAAACATATGCCACTCAGTTATTTGCATTTGCACTTGGTATCAGTGTAGCTGTGAGGTCTGGTGGAGGATGCCACCATGGTGACTAGCTTGAACACACTGGTTTACACTCCCTGCAAACAGGAAAGTAGGACTTCATCTACCAAGAATAACTCCTGTACAAAAACTTCTATACACAGATGCAAAGAGGCAAGAAAGAGCAGTGGTGAGAGACTGTCACTTTCCACATCCTATGGTGGAACACCAACAGCAAACAGGTAACTGCCATGTTGAGCTTCACACTTAGGCCCATACTGCAGGGTGTTAGGGCAGGTCTTTATCCCATGGTGCAAAGGGGAGGCAGGAACAGGACCAGCAAGAAAGTCTTTCCTAGAACCTAACTACTACATTTTAACCCTTCTGCCTTTATGAATAGTCATCACTACCATGGCAATACCTTATGACACAGAAGGTGTTCAAAAGACCAGAAAACTTTTGCATGAGTTTGCAAGAAAGTCATCTGCAAAAACTAGCCCACCTGCCTGCTTGAGGGGACAATGAAGAGCGCTACAAGCACTAAACCTGCAGAGCACAAACCACAAAAAATACCAGCTGTGAGACTGAGTGGCCGCAGAAAGCTCCCTCCCGTATGTGAGAAAGCTCAAGCACACTTCCACGAGTTCTGCTTCTGATCCTCAGTGAACTGCCTATAAAGGGCATGTTTGCTTTTAACGTGACCAACCAAGAAGACCCATGGTTCTTTATGCGCACTGCTCCGCTCTTGAAGGGGGGCTTTTGTTGCTACTGTAATATAAATAGAAAGAAATACTCAGCGGTCAGTCTTGGGCATGAACGATGCACCCCTCATTACCCAGGAAGGAATCCCTTTGCACAGCATAAGCGAACTAAGGAGATAAAAAAATCTAGACTCTGCTAATTTAACAAGGTTTTGTTGGGTCATGTCAAAGCCTGTTCCAGTAACTCCCCCAGCTTCCTATGGGTGGGAGGGCACAGAGCACTGGATATGAATATGATCAAGCCACAGGCTGAATTAAAAATACTTAATATTGTGGGCTACACAATTTTCAGCAGGAAATACATACTTAATCTTCTGGTATTATCTTGAGTTCTTTATTTTCTTTCAGGTTATTTTACAGCATTCTGACATCTGACTCAGTGAACTGTCTACAGCTTCTCATTTGAAGTTCTGATTTTCTTTTATTCAAAAAAACCTGCCACAAGCACAATTATCCAAACAAGATAGGATGATGCTTCCACCAGGAGCACATAGCCTCCAGGTGATGACTTGGATCCGATCCCAACACACAGGTTGTTTTACAAAAGAAGCAGAGGCATTTGCTGAGGCAATATAGACAACCTGCAGTGCTGCATGATACAGCAGAGGAAAAGCTGGAAACAAGCTCCATGTCTTTAGCAACACCTTCACAACCAACATCAAAACAGGCCAGACATGCTGCTAATGCTACCCCCATATTATTTTTTGAAATAGGTTTGAAAAGTTATCAGCACTCACTATTATTTACACAAGAATAATACAAAAATTCTTGTGTCAAAGACAAAAGTTATAACCCTCTCTCACCTCTTCTGACACTTGCACTGATTATTTATTATTTATATGAATTGTTTTTTCCCAGAGTAGAGAAGATCGTCTTTTGTAGGTGTAAAACAAGCACAACATTTCATCTGAAAACCATTAAGCAGCTGCACATATGAATGCCCTAATCTATTCCGTTTGAAAATGTCTTCCTTTGCTTTCCTTAATTAAGTACACTATTTTCTTTCACGTTATTCTGTGGTGACTAAACTGTATAAACACTCTCCCCCACAATAGTACATGAGATTTTTTGCGTTGCTATCAAGTTTAAAATAGTTAAACAATACTTACATAAACAGGATGGAGGTCCACTCCATACATTTCCAGGGATTTGGCTACCCCTAAGTAGTTCGCTTCTGCCTCAGCAGGAACTTGACCCCTGTAAAGAAAATTCTGCATAAGAACATTGCACTACCAGTCAACATATTAAAATAAGCCATATTAATAAATTCAGTTTGCTGGACGGGTATGCAACCCTTCCTACTGGTCATTGGTACTGTCATTTTGCTTACGTACCGCAAGCTCTAAGGAAGACTGGACAGTAGGCACAAACTTTTACTAAATTCTCTGCTATAAAATCCTGTAACAGATGCATGCTATCAAATACACAATATACACGTACTGCAGTGGCTAATCTTTTCCCTGCTGTCACAAACACACTTCAAACATTCTGTTTTTGGGTTTCAATATGCAAAATAACTCTTTCAAATAACTGCACGTTTATTAATAAAGCAGGAGTGGAGTGACTGACTGGGGGACTATCTCCCCTCAGCTGTGCCAAAGCTACAAAGGATTTCTGAAAGCAGGGTTCATGACTTCAGATAAAATATTCTTTTCTTTGTAAAATGTTGTCTACAGGAAGTCACACCAACTGCTAATACCCAAGTCTGCTACTGTGAAAACAAAGTTTGGGGTCTGTCACAAGAGATTAGCAGTTTCAAAGATCCAGCTCGCCTTCCCATCTGCAAATATCAATTCATCATTCAAAAACTAATGTCAGCTGAATGCTGGTAAGAAACAATAGGGGAAATCTGGTGGAAGGAAAAAAAAAAAAAAAAGACTGGGCTATTAGGAACATATTCGACACCACCAAAGAAGGATTTATTTTCAAAAAGAACAAGACTAAATACATTCAATGTCTCCAAAAGTAAGCATATCCTCAGAATTTAATTTGTTCTTCCCTTAATAACTGCCATTGACACATAAGCAAGACCCCTCTATTGCAAACCTTCAATTACTGAAGCTGCATTTTCATCCTCACTCCTTTTTAATGTTTCTGTGAAAGCTACTGGATGGTTATTGAGTAAGTACAGTGTATCTTGTGCATACATCACTGTCAACTCAAAAAGAAGCACCCCCTGCTTAACCCCATGATTGCTCTCAGGGTAATATTTCACTGTATTTGCTATGTTTCAAATTCAGGATGTGTAGCAGAGCTCAAAGTTTCATTATGAGACCTGGAAAAATCCAGCCATATATACATCCTCATCTCATGTCCCCATTCTCTACAGCCTACCAGGTACTTTTCAAGTTTTCCCAACTTTGTTTTACACCTGACAAGGTAAAAAAATAATAAATAAATAAAAATAAATACAGAAGAAAAAAAAAAACAACAATGTGGAAGACATGAAATGGCAGTGCTAGCATGAATATAAGAGTATAGGTACTTAAAAATGTCTTCTTTGCATCTGGAAACAGACTGCTTCACCTCACCTCACCTACACAGTAGCACTGGTACTGGTTCAACTGCTAGTCCTCATTTCCAAGAAGCCCTGGAAACAGGGAAACAGCAGACCCTGTTTCCTGATTTGGTTGGGATAGAGTTAATTTTCTTCATAATAGCTCATAGGATGCTGTGTTTTAGATTTTTGATTAAAATAGTGGTGATAACACATGGATGTTTCAGTTTTTGCAGAGCAGGACTCACACAGAGCCAAGGACGTTTTCAGCTTTTGGAGCTGCCCTGCCAGCGAGGAGGCTAGGGGTGCACCAGGAGCTGGGAGGGGACACAGCCAGGACAGCTGGCCCAGGCTGGCCAAAAGGATGTCCCATACTGTGTGGCATCATGCACAGCCATAATACTGAGGGGAGTTGGCCAGGGGGCAGCTGTTGCTCAAGGACCAATTGGACATCAGCCAGCTGGTGGAGAACAATTGTGTTGTGAATCACTTTTGTTGGGGCCTTTTTTCTTTTATTTTGTTTTTCTCCTTTCTCATTAAACTGTCTTTATCTCAACCTGTGAGTTTTCTAACTTTTGTTCTGATTCACTCCCCCGATCTGGGAAGGGGAGGGAGGGTGGACAGAGCAGAGGGAGCAATGAGTGAGAGGTTGTGTGGTGCTTAGCTGCCTGCCAGGGTTAATCCACAACAACCTGAAGCTTGCAACAGAAACCCCATCCTTCAAGAGCTGGACTTCTCATCTATGGCTCATCTCTGTATTCAGCATACACAGAACACTTGCTATTCAGCATGTCAGCATTGTCAAATCTGGCATTTTTTTTTTTATCCACTTCTGCTGTAACAATTTACTCCATAGATTGATTTTTTAAATCTTTCTGGTAGCTTCTCAAAAATGGAAGCAAAATGTTCACAAAAGCACTATTTTATTGAGTTCCCAGGCAGGTTATCAGTACTGAGCAATGTGAACTACCCCATTGATGAACTGGTGCTAGAATCCAACAGCAATTTAAGTGTTCTGTTAGTGTTTCCTTACTGATTACATTTAGAAAAACATTGATCCTCACCTGTCTTTGAAAAGCTCAAATGTTAAATAAATGTGCACGTGTATAATTATTTTCAAAATTATATGTAATTTACAAGGAAGTGTATTTGCAAAGATATTAAAGGAAGTGAAGATATGTGCTGGAGCTTCCAAAAAAAAAAAAAAAGATGGGTATATCCTCCCAAATGCAGAAGGAGAAAACACAATGTGGAGGGGAGAAGAGAAGGTCAGGGACTGTAATTGTTCCCACCATTACAAGGCTATCTGTTTCTTTTTTATCACATATGAAAATACAACCCCTCCCCAGCACCACACATCTTCCCCATATACCCCAAAACTAAAACACCCTTTGCAGTTGGTGATGGTAGAGCAGGCAATGTAACAACCATGCAGGTGAAACGCACCACTCCTTCCACTGGATAGAGAGCACCTGAGTGCCACCAACAGCTCTAAACAATGTCAAAAGCTACTCTCAAAACTATCACGAGCATTTTAACTTCCCTTATGCCCCACCGACAACATTAATTGAAAATACACCAAAAGCTGACTTGCCAAGTATCAGTTAGTCCCAGACCTGCTGCACTCTGGAGTAGGCAATGTCACAGGGCCAACTCTCTTTTGCAGTGGGGGTTCATATCCCTCCTCCGGCACCATGAGAGTCTGCTTCCTCATGCACGAGCCCTTAAGCCACTGCTCGCTCTTCCTGACGTGCATGACATTAGCTCAACTCACCCTGCTATTTGACCTTGGGATTGTCATGTTGGCTTACATATGGGACAACAATCACAGTAAACAGGTTGCAAAACTTGATGAAGAAACGTTCCAGAAACTTTACCCTTAATGAATTCCTGAATATCTAGGGTGCCACATAAAAATTGAGGGAGAAACTGCAACCAAAACCAGTTTCTCTGGGCATAACTAACAGGAGCAAGGTACATGCAGTGCCACAGCGGTCTTGGAAAAACGTTTCCATGCTGGGCTCAAGATAAAGAAGCTCTTTCTAGATCTCTGCATCATCAATCCATCCCTAAAATGTCTCTGGTAGACAAGACAACTGGGGATATGTTCTCAGCCCAGTCCAGCTTCAAAATTCATAACCAAATCACAGAATCATAAGAGTTGGAAAAGACCTCCAAGATCATCTGGCCCAACCATCTCCCTACCACCAATGTCACCCACTAAACCATGTCCCTAAGCACCAGGTCCAACCTTTCCTTAAACACCCCCAGAGATGGTGATTCCACCACTTCCCTGGGCAATCCGTCCCAGTGCCTGACTGCTCCTTCTGAGAAGAAATGCCTCCTAATTTCTAACCTGAACCTCCCCTGGATCAATTTGAGGCCATTCCCTTTAGTCCTATGGTCTCACTAGCCCACAGAAGTCAATGCTGGCAGTGCTGAACCAGAAGTGTGTGTACACCTCAGTTTCACTCTGTTTTCTGATGCTTCTGAATCCCTGAGACCTAACTGGCCAGTAGCAAAAGAGTATCAGAGAGGTCAATGAAAAACCATACAAAACACTATTTTTAAGGCAGCTCTCACTCTACAACCACAGTTTCCCTGGCTTCTGAATTTCCTTTTCAAGGCTACAAACTTTTGAGGCAAACGGGTTTTGATCTGATTTATTACATTAATGACTACAGAAACTTAAGAGACAGGAATGAAGTGGCCTGATACATAAGAATTTATCCCAACTTTTAGTTCTCAAACACAACCTCTGTGATGTTGAACCAAACAAACTTTCTGTGCCTCAGTTTCCATCTTCTAGAACAGAAAAAAAGAGAACAAAACAAAAAAACAGTATTTTTTACTTCACAAAAGACCTATAGTAAGGTTCTCTGTAATGCGTCAGTTAATATAGAGTAGACAGGCAACCATACGTAAATAATTACTGAACAAGAGACTCTCTTCCTTTAAAAAGAAAACTCAAGTCAATGTGGCAACTGGCACAAACTCCAATTACAACAGAATTTTTCAAAGAGAACAGCTGCATCTCTGCATTAATAGCTATTATCATTAAACAAGGCACAAATAACGCTAACATGTAAAACTACAGGCAAGGAATTAATTAACCTTTATCCAGATTGTAGCTTTATTATAGCAAGAGAATCAAGAAATCTAGATCTACATACAAGATGGCTAGTTCTGATTATCTCTACATGATTTTGACAAAGGGTATGACGAACATATTCATAAAATGTTTCTTACTGCTCTCATGTTAATAAATGGTTATATCACAATTGCACCTAACTTGGACTTGTTAGAACAAGCTTCTTTACACTTACCAGGAACATGAAGTTGGAGATAAGCAAGTAAATGTTTATTTTGGCTTTATGTACAGTTGAACTTCTTTCATATGTTTTATTTTCAAAACCAGTTTTACATTTTGCATTTTTGAAGGCATTGTGGTCTAATATTGGCAGGTTGGGAAGCCAAGCCTCTCTGATTTATAGTGCTTTTATGCAGTGACTGCTGGTTCTGCCTCTAGTACTCAGACACCAAGAGGACTTCTGCCTAAAACTAATCTCACTGAAAGTGTTCCATATATAGAATGCTATTTCTGAAAAAAAGCAAATGGGACGGAAAGTGGCTCTGAACTACAGTGTTGTTTTTGTTGTGTTTTGTTTTTTGCCTTTTTTTTTTCTAAATATTTTTTGTATGTCTAGAGACAGTGTAGAGTTAAACCTTCTCTTTAAGAAGAGTGCTTTCAGACCTGCTGCATGTGTATATAGCATTTAAGCTATATTTGTACAGGGTAACTTTCTGGCACTGCTTTCCATAAATTCTTTACTGGAAATTACGTTCTTTTCTCCAACTTCCACATGAGACTGCTATATTTTCCCTCTCTATGGTGGCAGTTGTTGTTTCTCTCTGAAGCACCTACAAAATTAATGGGGCCAAAGGATGCTAGTTCTTATCTTGCTTTCTTTATCTGTTTGGCAATGCAGTGCTCTCCTAGTTGTCCTTCCTGTAGTTTGGCTTCATACTACAAGTAATCAAGAGATATTTTATGCACAAATTGCAGTCTGACAGATAATCAACTGACAGCCAAACCAGCAACTTGGGGTCCACCATCAGGCAGAGATTACCCAGTATGTCAAAGATCTTGTATGTTTCATGTCCATATTTCAAACTTGTATGTTTCATGTCCAAGGTGATTATTGTTCCAGTACATGGAAGATGGAGAACTGAAGCTTTGCAGTCTCACAGAATTAATCTCTTTTCCAACTTTTACCAAGGTTAAGTTGGGATTGCATGAATCTCTCAGGTCTGCTGATGATCTGTTTCAGATCTCTTTGTTTCTCCTTTGTCCTGTCTCCAGTAACCATAACATTCTCCTCCTACAATCTCTTCAACAGTTGCTGTTGCCAGATACCATAAGTCTATCTTATTTCTGCTCTCTCAGCTCCTTCTCATATGAAAGAAATGTTTTCAGGTACATTTTTGAGGTCTGCAAACTTCTGTAGTGCCTGGTTCAGTTTAAATCAAAATTCCTCTGAGGCCCACCAGATATCCTCTGTTCCCACTACATGAAGGTTTCATGTAAAGTTTTGGTATTTGTTTGCTTTTTGCCTGCAGACGAGCACTACAAATTCCCTGAGTTATTCAGTGCTGCCTAATGACTGTTTCTAGGTGCTGCTTCTTATGAATCATACATTCTTCCTTACTGTAGAATCTATTACGTTGGCCATTGCCAATACATTTTACATAAGATATGTTGGTTAATAAAATGAAAGGACTTTATGCTTGTAAAACAAAACTGACTCTTTAATTCATGCAGATGTTGCAACTGACTTTATCGCTTAAACTGTGGGCATACAAACTGCTTTCCTGGTACCTCCTGCAATGTGAGCTGCTGCTACAAAGATTCATGCAGGTTGCTACATGCACTCCTTCATTACCCCAGCTAAGGATCTGGCAAGAAAACAGAGCCTTCATTGTACCAAGTTCTGCACATTATTATATTAAACGTGTTTTTGTCCTAATAGTTCATTATTTGAATACACAGGGCAGTACTACGAAAAGAAATATTATTATACCCATTTTACAGACAGCAGACTGAGGCATGTGCATAGTAAGCAACTTGTCCAAAATTATGCAGGAAACCTGACCTGGAACAAGGAACTGAACTCAAAGATGCCAAAAGATTTTGATTTCATTCTCTTGCACTACAAACTAAGAGGAAATTGGAGTGCTATTAAAACTGCTGGTTCAGAAACATCAGCACCAAGGCCTGATAAATATCCTATTTCCAATCATTTTCTTATTCAGTTTCTAAAATAACAACTCCAACTATGGAAAATGTTTTCTGTTCCTGAGTGACACAACTGGATGCTCTGTGCTCTTTTCTTGAGCTGCAGACATCCACTCTGCACAACAAGGTGCTCCCTTTTCCTACCTACCAAGCATCTCTGAACCCGATTTTACCTGCAAAGCTCCCAACAGTACTGAATTCTTACATCAGAGTTTTGTGAATCCGTTCTATGGCATCTTCCAACTCTTCTTTCTGGTCTGGAACAAAGCGGTACTCTGAGACGTAACCTGCAGTGTGCTTATAAGGGTCATAGTCTCCCAGCTCAGCTGCAGTAAAAAGAGAAAAAAGGTTACACACTCAATGTTTTATGTTAACCAAAAAATGAGTTATCTAATACACCTATTTGTGCTAATCCACCTCTTTCCAAGTGACTGTAAATTGACTATGCAATCAGTTAAAAATTCAAAAGTCTATCTTTCCTTAGAAGAAAAGTAGAAAATAACCTTCGGTTTATATATAGAACTGTACATAATAGCCCATATAAAAGCAAGCAAGCATGTCTTCAATCATTTTCAAAGAGAAATGGAAGGTTCAAAGAGCTAGAAGTTTTGACAGGAAATCTACCACTTCTACAGGACTAGATCGGATCTCATCAAGCCAGCAAAGCTGAACTTTGATGCCATATGTTATTTGGCAGCATATGTAAAACAGGTGGAGAAGCAAAGCCTAGTTTTTTGGAATATCTATGCCCTCATGATATGCTGTAACATTAAAGACAGAACTGATCCATACTGGTGCTAGGACTTTTAATGGAAATGTCAGCATGGGAATGGGTATGGAGACAAATATCCCAAAGTGCCTGGAAGTAGGCTGTTCTACAAGTAAGCATCATTTCTTGTAAGGAAATACAAGACTTCAGTCTTCAATAAAATACCAATATATATTCTCTGAACATGAAATTCATTTTTAAAATCAAAATAATTTTCTAGTTTAATTTTTCTAAAGGAAAAAATTCAATGAGTAGGCAATATAATTTTCTTTGAAACAACCTTGAATTCACATACATTGCTCAGATTAATTTACGCATTGCTGTACAATTATTAAATACACATGTACCTTTCTCAGAACTCTCTTCTATCGATCTTTGTATTCATACCTATCTGAGAAAATCTCATGAAATTAACGTTTCCGTGTTTTTCTATAAACTGGGTAAAAGCCACATAAATTGGGCTTCTATGAGAAAACCTTCACTGAAGGTTTCTATCCAGTCTCCACTGAAGCAAAAAACAGCCAAATGGAGGAGCCATGAAGAAAAAGAGCCATCTCATAACTCACATTTGTTTCTAGATTTTACTAGTTTCTAGATCAAGAAAGTGATCTGCTCAGCAGAGGTGTTGAGATGTTTCTCAAAATATCTCCACATATGGTTCTTGCATGTAACAGGAACAGCAGGACAACTACAACAGCAAAATCTTCAGATTTGCCAATGGGAAAAAAATAAGAATAAAACGCAGAACTGGTATATTCTGCAAACTGTGCCATGGTGATTTTTGCACCATCACCACTGTAATAGTCTGCAGTCTTTGCCATGAAAGGGGGAAAATGATTGATGTGCTATGGACAGGTTCTGCACAGACACCAGAGATGACACCCAGGCACGACCTGAATGGTGCAAGCAGGGCCTGTGGCTGGAGCAGGATTTGGCCAGAGGACTCTGGGAGACCACGTCCCCTGGGCTCCTACTAAGCCTGGCAGCTGCTAGCTCCAACGGCTCCCTTACAGAAGCAGGTTCTCAGCCATTACTGAATTTCCACAAAAGGAAAACCATCTTGGTTTGGAAAAGAAAGAAACAGAGGTTGGCACACGACTCAGAGAAACCATTGACCTCAGTGCTAATGCATTAAGTTGATATTTTAAATATCTGACATGAATGTTTCTCAGTTGTCAATTTACATAAACACTTGGAAGCCCTAAATAATAACAGCAATAAATAAATGAATATGGTAAGCTTTTTAGAGAGTCAATAGAAATGTACATTTACTGTTGCCAGGGCTATATTTAACCCACAGTATCTAATCTTTGTCATACTTTAACTTCCCTCTCTCACATGAGCTTCCTCATTTTTTCCCAGTAGTATATCTGAGATTAGAATCATACAAACAAGATGCTTCACACGTGCAGTATGGTTTCAGGGAAGGCATATAAGCCAGTAATGTGAGAAGAACATTGCAAACAGTTTTTTCAGAGAATGACATGTCACTTTTCTTATATGGTAAAAAGTTAGTTAAAAATAATTTTACAAAAACAAAAACTGCATGAAATTTTAGCTTTTCCACAATGCGTGTAATACACTGTGAAATTTTGCATACTGCCTACCCACATTTCATGTACAAGTTATTTTATTCTGCCTTGTTATTCTGAAATGGAAATGAAAGGAGGACCATTTTTTAATGCTGTACTAAGTGTTGAGTCACATTTGGAATACCACTAATGCAAATAATCTTTGCTTAATACAAATCACACACAAGAGATATAAATTTAACAAGTTATAGACTCAGGTTCCAGTGTGGCTCATCATATGATTTTTTGTTACTGACTGTATTTGAATAATGAGCTTGAATTGCAGTGTGAAAGGAATAGCTAGCTGGTAGACAGACAGCTCCTTTCTAAATGACTGTTAGTTCCATCAAATGCACAGGATATAACATCCACTGAATGCAGAGAAATGACAGGTAGATTAAAATTCTCCACTTCAGGTCAAAACATATCCTCCCTTCAAGCAGAGGCATATTCATATTGACATAATGTAATTTTGAAAGATTCTTTTATTTGACACACTTTGTGGCTGGAGGCTGCCAATACCCCATCAAATTTGTAAGCCTTGTGATGAAGTAAAAAATACACCACAGGAAGAAGATGTGCTTTTGACATACTCCATATGCTATGTAAAGTCATAAGGTTGAAAGTACAAAATAAGGTATCCCTAAGCAAAGTAAAGAGTGTTTGGCATAGTCAGCAGACTGGCTTCCAAGTTTCTTTTTGTGTTAGTTTCTAAATGATTTCCATGTAATATGTTCAGAATGTTCATCTCTTTACAGTTCTGTAGCTGAAATCAATTGCATTAGCTTTGTTCTGTTCTGAAATGGGTGCCAAAATTGTTAGTGAAGTCCTCAAGTTAACACTTGAAATGAATCATAATACAGAAGTAACAAAGAGAAGCTTGCAGTTGGCCAGGGGAACTTACACTGAATTACGTATGCTCCCAGCTGTGCTGCAGTGTTGACTGGGCAAGGCAAGCGGCCCTGTAAGATGTCTTGCTTGACCTGCAAGAAAAACTGATACCTAAAACACAGAGAGAACACAAAACTATTATTTCAATATTGGGTCTGATGCACCGTGTAATGTTTCATCATCTTCCATTTTACTGATGACACACCACACAGCATAACTATGTGACAGTCAAAAACTGTATTTACATCTGAATTACTTTTCTCCTTTTGACCTTTAAATAACAACTAAGGTTAACCTAGTGAAAGAACACAGGCAAGGGAGAACTCTGCAGTTTTCCCATCTGCTCGCATCATGTAGATAAAAACAATTTTCTCATAAAAATGTAATCTCTCTCTTTAGACTTTCATAGAGCAGTCAGGAAGTTGGGAAGAGGGCATGAAACCAGAAAAAAAGTGTAAGAAATCTATCAAATGGCCACAGTTTAAAACTGATCAGTGGATCACCATTTGGAAGAACTGGGTATTCAACACCTCTTGACTCAAAGGTTTCCTCTGATACCAGAATAACAAGTCTAGTGGAAGAAACAGAGGATTTCACTGAGTCCACTCCCTTGTGAAAAAACGGGTGAGCATATAATCAACAGCTCTTCATATCTGTCAGCATGGGGGACTCCTTGCCTTGGAACAGACATGACAAAGCTAAAATGCAATTTTCAAAATCATAACCTACTTCTACACTTGATGAAGCACATATGCAGGCCTCAAAGAGAATCCACACCAAATTTCACATGACAAAGCTAAAATGCAATTTTCAAAATCATAACCTACTTCTACACTTGATGAAGCACATATGCAGGCCTCAAAGAGAATCCACACCAAATTTCAAATCAGCAACATAAGACAGAGAAATCAAGGTAATACTAAAGTTTTAAAAGAGTATTTTTAACTGATGACATTTAAGTAGGTAGTGTCCTTTTACTTTCTGCCATTACCTCAAATGCAAACCAAACACCTTACAAGCTGCTTCGTCAGCCTCTAGTATGCCTATTCAGCATGTCGGACAAATTACTCAGATATCATGCCCTTTGAACACAAGTATCTGCATTTGCCACAACTTCCCCTGCTTTTCAAATGCTGCACTTACAGTGAAACAACATTAAAAAAAAGGAAAAGTAATACAGAAGAAAACGTGCCATCATACAAAGGATCTGCTTGGTTTTGGAACTCCCATTTGGAACTCATTATAGGATACCCTTTTATACAATAGGCTTTGTGTGTTTTTCCTGCAACTGATTTACACAGCATTTCACACCATCTTAAACAGATGTCTTGCACCAGCTCCATACAAAAGCAACACTGAAAAGTTAACTTCTTAAATAAAAAAATGGTCATCTACAGGTGCATATGGCTTTCTTACTACTCACCAATTCAGTTTGATCTACATTTAGCTAACTTTTATTCTGTTTTAGCACAGGTTACTTATGAAAGCACCTTGAAACACTCTGTAAGTTCAAAGAGCAGCTATCCTGATCTCAGGGAAGTTTGCAAACTGCAAGTGATGTGACTGTTGATCCACAAAATCATTTAAGATCCATTCAAAATTACTAGACTTTATCAGCCCAGATGAGCCTCTGTTTAAGGATACTAATTTCTTTCTGATTAATGATACCCTACCATTTGTGCAGTGCCAGACATTACAGCAAGAATGCCCATCATCAAAAAAATGGTTAATATTCTCCACCTCTAAGGGCCACGAAGCTGAATAACATTTTTTTGGATTTTTTTTTTTTGGCAGTGTTAGAAAACACGAAGTACATACACTCTAAGTGTTTTCTCTATCTAAGCAATACCTCAGTACTGATTCCAGCTAATGCCCAACAGTCCCACTGAGACAAACTGTCCCTGTATGATTGATGATGATAACTAAGAAGATTTTAAATTTACTGTGGAGCACTGAGAATCTTCCTTTTAACATGAAATGTATTTCTGATATGCACTCATCTTTCTGCTAGCACTTCTGCAGCCCTACAATGCAGCTTCAGAACAGATGATGCTATCAATGTCTGTTTCATGTCGCAGCAATCTATAGTTATGCATTCTCATAGTGTTGTCTCAAAGTAAAACTGAGCAAGAAACTGCCAAAAAAAAAACCAACAGTCAGAGTCAAGAACTTTTAATTGCTTGAGCAACTTATATAAAGTGAAGATCTCAATTCCCACTGAAGCAGGTAAGCTCCTCATGGAACCAGGCCTTCTGTCCAAACTTGTTGCTAAAGCACTCTCACCTTCTGCGCTGTCATGTTTGTCATGTGCACATAATAGTGCCTAAGCGCTAGTTCACTCTAGCAAACTCATCCAATAACGTTAATAGGTATCACCTCAGCATTAGCTTTTGCCTACAAGCTAAAATTAGATTTTGATGGGAAGCAATTACAAATTTGACAGGTGTTCATTATTTGCAAATAGTAATCATGTAATGCCACAGATCATTAACATCTCATAACAACAGATTCCACAATCACATCCATTAAAATAACAAATACATGCTCCAAAGAAACATGGCTAGCGCATCACTGGAATTATGCACTTTGGCAGAAAATTACTATTATAAAGAAAAAGAGGGCCTTTAGTCCGTCTTAAGCATAAGAGTGCGGTTTTAGTGTTGTATTTTTTCTGAAAAGCCGTACCTCCCTTCCAGTGTTTAGGAGTCTACAGGAATAAATGCTCAGAAATGTTGATGGCATTTGGCTATCTTAATCAGGCTCTATTGAAGAGCACAGACATAAGTGAACCATTTTCTTGTGCCTTTTCTCTGTACCTTCTGAGGTGCAAATTTTGCATGACCAAACACTGTTCAGACACAAATGGAGGATTACTAGTCACGCCAAAATATTTGGTGATTACATTTGCACATCTAATTAGCAGTGTGAATCACTGATTGATCTTATGACAAACAAAGAAAAACAGAAACACTTTTTGAAAATTTACCCGGTCATTTCACAGACAGAAATCCACATCCATCTCGAATAGCAATCAATTTGTGGCCAAAGCTCCACCCCCAGGACCATCTTTCTTCCCCTGTGAGCAGGGTTGAAAGTGGTCTGGAAAAGTACAGGAGAACTACAACAAACTTTCACAGCAGAGAGGCATTAATATTGTGGCCAGCTTACACACTTTCAGCTGCAAAGTCACAGTATTTATTGTTTTTACCAGGCTAGTATCAGTCCTGTTATATTGAAGAATTCTGTTGCTACAGTGGCAGCATGGAAAAAAATCTCATCCTGATACAAGACAAATATTCTGCCTATGCTGCAAAAACTGCCGCCTCTGATTAGTAAAAATTGAAAACCCTGTGTTTATTCTAATGAATTCTCATGTGTCATATTCCTAGGGCATCAAAAGAAATGTTTTGGCATTTATTAATGCAAGTCAGCACACTAATTTTGACCACCTACCTATCAAAATTCTTTCTGAACATGAGCTAATTGTCTAAGATCTTTCATAAACAAAGCAAACAGAAAACCCTGTCTGTGAGAGTTCAAGCAAGTGTGCATGCATGTGTGTGTGCACACAGGCATATGAACATGTCTGAATACATATTGTGTGCATCCTCGTTTTTGTAGAGGCCAAGCTTGGTTAAAAGAATCAAAAGCATGCAGCTCTTCAATTTCCTTCACATATTTTTAGAAAGACCAAGACAAATCCTCTTGAAAAACAGTTGGAATTTAAGCTATGACCAATAAAGAATTACCTGTATTTGTATTTAGAAATCCAAGTAAACTCTAAACTTCACTATAGCACAATACATGTACAGATACGGCAATTCAGTCCTTTAAAAAAAAGAAAAAGAAAAAAAAAGCACACCAAGTGCCCATGTTTTCTGATGCAGCAAGGAGTATCTTTTTATCCTGGTCTTCCAAAATAATTGTGAGGTTAGTCATAATTCTCTTCTTATACATGTTGAAGCAAAGATACCCAGATGTTCAAGCAAAAACCAACCCTGCCACACCATAACAATGTGCACCTGAAGAGACTGCTACCCTGAAAACAAAACCACATTCTCATCCAAATACTGTACCTTGTTATTTCTTCTTTAAGTTTACATGGATCCTCCGCATAGAATTTAATGCCAAAATACAAAGTATATGGGGGTCCAGCTGCAGAGAAATAAAGTGTGAAAGTGAATTGTTATGAACTGGAAGTTGTTACGAATTGTTACCAGCTGCAACAAAGCAGCTATAAAGAAGCCTATCTAAATATTTCATGAAACTTGAAATCAGCAAAAAAACCTACCACTTCCACACAGCAAAGCTGCACTCACTACAGGAGGAAAGAAAAAAGCTAAGAAAAGTATTTTTATTAACAAATACTAATCACTTCAGCACTTCTGATCATCTTATGGAGCAGCTTTAATTATGTGACACTTTAATTAACAAATACTTGGAAAATCTTTTCTATTTCACCTTTTAAAAATACTATTCTCCAGAAAGATTCAGTTAACTCAGGACCATGATTCTTACAGCCACACTTATTCCGCATATGTTCTACTTTTCACATATTTTTTATTTTTTATAGAAGGTCTCCAAACTTTTGTTAAAGTAAAATAATCTTTTTATATTATTTAATTATAATACAAGTAACAGATGTTACATCTGTGTTACCTGTAGAGTGGCAGCAAGAGCAGATGCCCTACTATCAGTGTGAGACACTACTTTTACTTTCACAAGAAAAATGGAATCTAACTTGGTTATGGTAAGGTACAGGATGGGAGAGGTTTCACAGCTACTGTGAAACTAACTACACAAGTTAAGGATAGCACCATCTATTATTCTAAGGTAAAATTTAATTACACAGAAATCTTTGGACACTAATTACACAAGTTATTGTAAAATGACGACGTTCAGTCTGTGTGATGAACTGTAGCAATAAACTAGTTCATGGACTATCAAACTATTGTGACTAGAACATAGATGTTGGACAGGGTGTATCTGTGGAATATTGCCTCTGTTACTTCACTTTCAGATAACTTCTTTAAGTTTGAATTAAATACTTACTGTTTATCAGCTCCTTATGTTCAGCAAGGGTCTTTGCAGGGTCCAGCCAGTACTGTGAGACAGATGATGGAAATTAGTCACTTACATGGAAAATTAAGAAAGAGTAATTGCAATTATGCAAGTCCAATGTTACATATCTTCTCTAGGAGTAGTGGTCTTCCTGAAAAGAAATGTTTTGCTAAGAGGCCCCCATCTCAGGCTCCTGACCAAGCTGGCTCTATGGAAGTATCATAGTGGGTACATTTTGGTGTCTATGTTATCCAATACAGCTAGCACACTGCTGTACGTAACCTTTGTATTTACTTCCTGTGAGATTAACATAACCAGGATGACTCTGAAATAACAGCAACAGCAAAGCAAGTAAGACAGGACATACAAGGAAAGAATGAAAGCACTACATTTCTTTTCAAAAAAAAAAAAAATAAAGATTGTAGGGAAGAACAGGCATTAACAACACTCCTACTACAACTAAGAAGTTACTGTAAGAACATAGTAATCAATTTTTCTTTGTGTCCACTAAGTATAGGACATGAAGAAATTGCTTCAACTGGAAGCAATGGAAAATAAGTTTTGATTTTTAGGAAAATGCTTCCAATAGCAGGGGAAGGAGATGACTGGAAATAGTCACCCTGGGAGGGAGGGCACAGAGCCTCTTCCACCAAGTTTATGGAAGCAGTTGGTTGCATCAGAGATGATCAAGGCATGCTAAATATGCCGCAGAGGGGTGAACTGTTACAAGGGTTCCCCTACCACTTGATCAGCAGACACTGTAATTACTCACCGATTACTCTGCCCTGACTTAAACTTCTCAACAAAAGTTTTACTGTTACAGTTCTGCAGACCAGCTGCATACTGCCCATTATGGCTACACAGGTCACGGGCATGATAAACACCCTGCTCTTGTAATCACTCCAGTTACTTATTTCTTCCTTTTCTTGGCATTTCTGTTATTCAGTTATTGATCGAAAGTCCAGAGGCAGCAGCCAAGACCATTTGTGTCTTCACTTTTTTCAGTCCTGTTCCCTCATACAGAAACTTTTTGGACCAGCTAGGATGGGCATACCTTCTTCACAGAATCATCTAGGTTGGAAGAGACCTCCAAGATCACCTAGTCCAACCTCTGACCTATCACTAACAAGTCCTCCACTAAACCATATCACTAAACTCTACATCTAAACGTCTTTTAAAGACCTCCAGGGATGGTGACTGAGCCACTTCCCTGGGCAGCCCATTCCAATGCCTAACAACCCTTTCGGTGAAGAAGTACTTCCTAATATCCAATCTAAACCCCCCCCTGGCCCAACTTTAGCCCATTCCCCCTCGCCCTGTCACCAGGCACGTGGGAGAACAGACCAACCCCCACCTCTCTACAGCCTCCTTTAAGGTAACTGTAGAGTGTGATACGGTCACCCCTGAGCCTTCTCTTTTCCAGGCTGAACAACCCCAGCTCCCTCAGCCGCTCCTCGTAAGACTTGTTCTCCAGACCCCTCACCAGCTTGGTCGCCCTTCTCTGGACTCGCTCGAGCACCTCGATGTCCTTCTTGTAGCGAGGGGCCCAAAACTGAACACAGTACTCGAGGTGCGGCCTCACCAGAGCCAAGTACAGGGGGATAATCGCTTCCCTAGCCCTGCTGGCCACACTGTTTCTTACGCAAGCCAGGATGCTGTTGGCCTTCTTGGCCACCTGAGCACACTGCTGGCTCATATTCAGCTGACTGTCAATCAATACTCCCAGGACCTTCTCTGCCACCAGGAATCTTTATAGCACACCACAGCATGATGAAACAACACAGCGAGCAGCCATTTCCGGAGCATGCTTCGAAGTGGTAGGAGGAATGATTTGCAGGGAAAACCCCTACACACCAGGAGGGAGGCCTGGAAAGATCAAAGGACTGGTGAAGAACTGCAAAGGATCCCCATGCCTTGTTCTTAAAAGCAGTGGAAACAAATGCTACAGAATAAAGCTGTTAGAAAATTGCAGCAGATTGAATTTACTCCCTTCATACCTACACCTTGTGTTTTTTTTTTTAACTAAGGAACTATATATATCAATGAATAAAGCAACCCCTTACTCATCCTCCCCTTCCCCCCTCCCCCCGAAATAGCTGTAGAGAATAAAAATGAAAAGGTCAATCAAAAAAATATTTTTTGAACTTCTCTGGACTAAACAATTTCACTATTAGAAAGAGTAACAAAGAAGACGGAAAAACACTACAGAGGACTTGAGCAGAACATCTCAAGGAACTAACTAAGTGGTTTTAAACAACTACCTTTATTTTGAGAAAAAAAAAGAAAAAAAAACCACGAAAACAAAATACTTCCATTAGCTGTTGATCCATCTGTAATAAAAGCAGCTATGTGCCTTGTTCTTGTTCTAGTGGAAATACATTGCCATTTCAATCCAGGAATGTTTTTTAAGAAGTGCCACAAACTGAGATTGTAAGAGCCACCATCCATTGATTCAGCAAGCTGCATTTTGAAACAAAGTAATTAGGATAGTACTTTGCAAATGAGGGATATCTTATATTTGACTCTTACCCCTACACAATCTCTCAGCAGTCAAGACTGACAGCTTCACAAGGATATACATTTAGGAGCAAACACTTCAGATTTCCTAAATTTTGAAGGAAAAAAATGTTCAATACTTGTATTGACTACATCCACCAACTATGCTAATAGAAAACCCTCTAACCTCAACAGAAGGTGGGAAGGAAAGAAAAACTTGTTACACTTGTTCAAACATCCTATTGGAACTCCTTGTCAGAAACAATCTGGGCTAGCACAATAGGATGATAAAGAGATTTCAAAGTAAACAGACAGAAAAAAGGCAGAATAACTCTGCAGTGCGCATTCTGGCCACAGAACACACCTCTTCCCAAAACTGGCATCACAATAGAAAAAAAAAAAAAAAAAAAACAACACTGTCAAACTAGCTTGCTTATCATTGACAGTTTTACGTTACATCACAAGAGACCAAAATTACGCTGTTTCAAAATCAGATCAAAATCTGTGACAGAATTACTCCTTTGTTAAGTTTTCCTTAAGTAAACTGAAATCAGCTTCAGTTCAAGATGTGTTGTATTATGGGCTTCTTTGCAATTTAACTTTACTTGCACATATACGTTATTTGTGAAAAATTTATATTTATGGATCATCACTCAAGTTTCCAAGTGAAGCACTGAACAGTTACAGATTTCTGGTTGTCTCAATAATCTGAACTTCACCTTCTCTTGTACCCATATCATTCACTGGCTCAGATAAAACAGAATTCAGCCACTTAACTGAAGACTGTGTAGACTATATGGACATGAACAGATAATATAGAAGAGGGGTTGATTGCATTATAAATCTTAATTCTCACTATGCTGTTCTTGACTTGTGACACCAATTATATTCCTTGTACGGAATTCAGCGGGAAATATCAAAATTCAGATTCAGAGAGAATCTGAAGAGAGGAGAGGGAACAAATCTTGTTATTCATATTGACAAACACTTCCTTTCTTTCCCCCCAAGCTGAGTCAGGAGGAGGAACTCATCCTGAGCCCTCATCACAGTGAGACAGCTTGCTGCTACTCATGCTAGGGAAACACAGCATCAGCTGCCACAAGTTAAAATGCTGTTGCGAGGGTACTGTTGGCCTCTAGATCCATGTGCTGTGTAGGTGAGGTGAAACAGTTCAGCTCAGACTGGACAGAAAGTGGTGGAGATGAGGCAAGACCCTAGTCTGTCTTGTGTTGCCTGTAAGTATCTAGCGTTGTGGTAATGCCAAAAACGATGCTTAAAATCACTTTGTAGCTATTTATTATTTTAAAGGCTGCCATTATTTTCCTGAAGAATGCAAGGGGTGGGAGGAGCACAAGGGGATTTCTAACTTTTTATTTACAAGCCAAAGATGAATGGAATTTCATGATTAATGTAAAGGCATTTCCAAGCCTCCATTAGACAATAAAGATGGGAACAGTCATAAAACCAGAAATGCCACAATAGAGCCCTCTAAGCATACATAGGCATGCGTACATAATAATGTGTATTAGAAACACGTTAAAGGTTTGTATACACACACGAATACTGTTGGGTATAGTTTTGAGCAAATTCTTAAAGATTCAAGAGAAATGATAAAAAAGCAGAGTCTCACTAATCCAATACACTTGCACAGTAGGTGCTGACAATAAACTTTGCATTCGTGAATGCCAAAGTAGCTCAAACCTGCAGCCTCATTCTTTTTCTGTGTTTGGCAGTCAGCTCTCCAATTCCCAGTGATTCACCAGCTGTGTCTCTCCTGCACGCACAGCAAGGGTTATCTGACTTATAAGCAGCTCCCCACTACTGCAAACAGGGGGAGATCCCAGCATTTACCCATCCAGCTGCAGGTAATAAATTCTGTGCATCTGAAAGGGGAATTTGATGTTCAGAGAAGAAACGGAAAAAAAAAGCTGACAGTATTCCTAAGTAGTGCTAACCAATGGAACTATTAATTTACTAAATCGATGGCTATTAATTTACTGTTATTTGCAAAGACCACTTAATATTAGAACAATATAAGAAATTACTATTTACTAAGACTGAATATAAATGTACAATGAAATGAAAATATTCATATTTAATTTATAGGTAGGAATTATGAAAAAACAATATATTGAAAAAAGTACAGCATATATAAGAATAGATGGGCTATATTGTCATTTGTACTTTTACAGATCTGGCTCCCATATGAAGATTTTAAACTGAGACAAAACTGTGTAAGCAGTATGCATCTATGCATCATGAAGTCTTTCATAATTTTTAAATGGGTGCAAACATCTTTCCATGAATCTGGAATCATCATTTCTTGAATCTGCATAAGGTTAAACTTGGGTCAAATTCCATGAACATGCTTGAAATAAAATATTAACTAGCTTGAAATGTTTGCCGTGGTATCAATCAATGAAATGTCTGGTGGAGAGAAATCTATCAACTTCAGACTAAATCACAAGCTGTCTCAATCAGATTCTTACAAAGCTGTACCAATCACGTCACATGTACCAGTTTTTGTTCACATTTAAAACAGAAAAAACACATCTTTTAAGAGATAATCTGGTATTTTTTGATTATGATCTGCTATTGTCACGATTCTTCCATAATTTAAGACATTAGCAATTATTTTGTCAATTTTTCTGCAAATGTTCTGAGCAAACAATCTAGATCTGCTAAACTGAAGACATCTGGGTAATTAATAATTATTAATATTTTATTATATACTTATTATTATATTATTATTTATTATATACACCTCATTAATAAGTCTGAAAACAAAAAAGTTCTTTGCTGATATATATTATATGTGTAACTTATCAGGTATTTCCTACATACAAAAATGTATGGAACACGTGTCTTTTTTATTAGAATATGAAATTAAATAAATTATACCTAGAATTAAATCTATACCAGTATGAGTTTCATGTTGATCTTGCTACATTTTAAAACCTTGCTCTTCAACCGCCTTTAACTCAGCTGACCACCAGCTTTGTCTAGGTTGTTTCAATCTATTAAATGTCTGCTGCAATTTCTAGCTTCTAATCAATATTAACAGCTTCCATTTTCTTTTTATTGACTCCACAGTCTATTTTAACAAGCACTAGTCTTTTTCTTTTTGGCTAATTCAGTTTATCATCCCTATGGACAAATGTCAAATTCACACAAAAACAAAATACAGACTAATTACAATTCGCCTGTTTTTCTAAGCTCTTGAGATCAAAACATACAATACATGATGTGACAATAATGCCCTATAGAACAGATGTTTTCAGTGGCAAACAAATGTTTTAAAATTGTGCCCTTTTTTCTACAGTTACGTTACATGCAGTCTGTTCAATCTGTTACCCTTCCCAATTTGGTGTAATAACTTGTCAGTCTGAGGACACTGCGATTACTTTATTAATCATTCAGGATGGATCTGGAAACACACTTGGGGTGTGGCATGGCAAGGTTGAGGAGTTCATAGCACTGGCTGCTGTGCTCAGCTTCACCACAGCTGGTCTGACTGCAGCACACCAATTTTCAGTAGAAAGCTCAGTTTCAGAGCTATAGATACATCTACAATACACAGTGGGTGCATGGTGCAGAGACACAGCACTGCCCATCTCTTGTTCAGTCCAGATCTTGGAGCAATATACATGGGTTAGCACAGCACCACACTCTAACTGGAGCCAGGGAAATTAGCTTGGATGTGATGCTGAATTAACACGGTGATAATGCTTTCTCTATTTGTGTTTCTCCCCTTGGAGCTCCAAGAGAACATCAGTATCCTGTACACTGTGAATATAACAGCTCAGATTAGCATTACACTGGAGAAGAAAAGAATTATATTTGCATGACAGCCTTCGGTACAGTGCAGACATGTTTCAGCAGCTTTAGGTTAAGCAGATTTAGCATGAGAGTTCAGCTAAGAATGTATGGCGGCAATCTGGCCACTGTGAGACTCCAGACAGGCTTCTGGGGAAAAAAAATACATATCAAGGGACATTTAAAATGTTTGTGACTGTCTAGTTTTCTGCAATAAGGTGAGCTCCAAAATCTTTCTTTGTAAAAGAAGCTCTAGTAGCATGACTTTTCAGCACGCTTTTGTGATTTGACAAGGGAATGACTTCAGCCTTCAAAGGTACCCTTTACCTCATCAAATACAGCTCAGCTTTTCCTGAGATATTGTGTGTTAAAATTGACGTTTCCATTCTCTTTTAGGTGCCTCAAGAAAATACTGGCCTCCTGCCAAAGTAGTAATTAGCACGACTAAGGCACACTGGGGATGCCACAAAGGCAGCAGCAGCAGAGACTACATGGGGAACACCTGGGAGCTGCAGCAAGGGGGGAACTGGACATGAGAGAGGCAGGGGACCTGCACAGGCCTCCCAGCACTGACTCACCCAGCATTCAGCTGCCCCTCCAGTAAAGAAGAGGTAAATCACAAGGCCCTGGTACTCCCAAGCACTAAAGCAATGCAAGAGTAAAAGGCAGGACAGAGTTTCCTAAACCACCATCAGCTTTTGCAACACAGACTCTGTCTTGACTGAAAATACCAGACAGGGAACAATATCCTCTATTTCTGACAGATGAGACAGAAGACAGAAATGCCCAATCCATCAGCTCCCAGCTGACCATTTACATCAAGGCTGCATCTGGTTTCAGCACAACTTGAGCGTCTGCAGTCTATACATCAATGTAAAAGGTTCAGGTGAAAGGCTGATGATGAGACAAACTGAGAAATCCAGTGATACACAAATAAAACTGTTTTTTCTTTAAAGTATTTTAAGCAAAAAACATACTAATACGCCACATTAAAAAGCACTGAGTGATTTGTTTGAATAACTTCACAGAGGTTAGGAAACACTACAGACAACATACAGCATTAGTTCAACACATCTGCTCAGTCAGTTTCATATTATAAGATTTTAAATAAATTATTAAATATTATATGTTAATTATTACAAGGTACTTTTTTGTTGTTTTTCCTTAGGACTTCAGCTTTATTCAGAGCGCAAGATAGATATAACTGAAGTATTTCATGGAGAAAGTATTCTGGCAATTCCTAACATTCATTCACTTATTTTGCAAATTAAATACTGGTCTTTTAACATGGAGAGTTTGAGGGAACCTGGAATGTCAATAAAGATAAATTTGTGTAACACTACCTTAGAGACAGTGTCATCCAACTTATGCTTTATCCACTACTCATGATCCTCCCAGTGACACCCAGTTCTGTCAATCTGTTTTTTGCATCCAGCATTCTCTCACTTGCTAATTAGTTTGTTAACTGTTCAGAAACAGACAGTTTTAATGTTATGCGTTTGTACCCTACATAGCACAGTGAAACCCTGTTCCCTGATTAGAGCCCCAGGTTCCACTAAAATAATGATGATACCACCCACATAAGAGGTAGTTCACCAATACAGCACTTAAAAGACCACCTGGAAGTGCTGAGGCATGCAAAATTAATGCTGAAAATAACTAAAAACATTATTTTAAGCCCTTAATAAAAATTAAAAAGAAATATTTTGTGACTGGTTTATATTCTTTAAAATATATATTTTTACCCACCCTATTTTATTTGCCATTCAATTAAATATATAGTATTACCAAAAAGAAAAATGACAGGGTTAATAATGAAATATTCCCCACCATGAGCAACGTATTAATAAGTGGCTAAAACTCCAAACACATTTTTCAGTCTGAGAATAACTCAGGAGCAGAGTTTTAAAACTAATTAAAAAGGTAATCTTTTTCCCCTTCCCTCAGGAAACCTACTCTGGCCAAACCAAAACATTCCCAGTCCAAAATTCAAACCCGTGTTTCTTGACAGCCTGCAAGGCTGCAGGGCTAATTCCCACAACAACCCAGAGTGTTTTAGCAATATTCAGTGTACAACTGAACGCATGTTTACAGATGAAGTGCAAGGTGGTGTTTGTTTCATGGAAGCTTTCCCTTTTATTCTTAAGATGTTACAAGATTTCACTAAAAATAACAGGCTAGCAACAACCAACATGAGGCACCTAAAACTTGACACATTAGCACAGGTTTACTCTTGTATGAGCTCTCCAGATGAAACAGCATCAGGTTTTAATTACCCATATACAGACAAGCAACAGCAGCAGGCATTTTTATAGCATTTGCCATAACACAGCCCAGGTGCAAAGCCTGCAGCACAACCTCGGCGGTCACTGTGGCAGCCCCAACGTGGTAGGGCAGGTGCGCTCCCTGACGTGGCCCACAGTTGTGGTCTCTGGTTGTGCGTCCTGGCAGCTTCCCAGCTGCGTGTCAGGACAAAGCTGATGTGTGCACCACTCTCCCGTGCACCTGGGACTCCCTCACAAAGAAAACCTGTGAGTGGGGGGAGCATACAGCGCTCCATCAGGGGACCAGCAGTACGACCACGCTGGACACACTGACCCACCGGTGCAGGAGCCAGGCAAGACACATGCCTTGACAAGAAAGACCACAGCTCCTCGTCTGTGCTAGTACAAATGACATCCCCGTGACATGGCAATGGCAGGACAAGAGCAGGTGAACGAGGGAGGTGGGATGAACACTTTCATAATCTGCCTGAGGGTAGAAAGGGTTTGCAGAGAGATCTGGATAGTCTGGATCGATGGGCTGCATCCAATTGCATGATATCTAACAAGGGTAAGTGCCCAGTGCTGTACCTGGGTTGTAACAACCCCACGCAGCAGTACAGGGCTGGGAAGAGAGGCCGGAAAGTTGCCCAGCAGAAAAGGACCAAGGGGTGCTGGCCAAAAGCCAGCTGGACATGTGCTAGCTTTGGGCCCAGCTGGCCAAGAAAATCCTGGGCTGCATCAGAAACAGTGTGGCCAGCAGGACTAGGGAAGCAATCATCCCCTTGTAGGTGGCACTGGTGAGACCACACATCAAACAAATACTGTGTTTTGGGCCCCTCACTACAAGAAGGACATCAAGGTGCTGGAGCATGTCCAAAGAACAGCATGGAAGCTGGTGAAGGGCTAGAGAACAAGGCTTATGACGAGCAACTCAGGGAGCTGGGGTTGTTTAGTCTGGAGAAGAGAAGGCCAAGGAGAGACCTTATTGCTCCCTACAGCTACCTGAAAGGAGGTTGCAATGAGTAGGATGCCAGTCTCTTTTTTTAGGTTACAAGTGACAGGACATGAAGAAACAGTCTCAAATTGCACTAAGGTGGGGCTTAGCTTGGATATTGGAAAGAATTTCTTCACAGAAAGGGTGGTCAAGCATTGGCAGGGCTGCCTAAGGAAGTGGTGAAGTCCCCAACCCTGGAGGTATTTAAAAGACATCTGGATGTGGTGCTTAGGGACATCGTTTAGTGATGGCATTTCATAAATGAGATTAATGGTTGGACTTGATGTTCTTGAAGGTCTTTTCCGACCTAGATGATTCTATAATTCATGCAGAAATCAAGAATCACTGTGCCTTCCTGATCATGGGCTGCACGGAAAATTAGGGTAAGGCTAACGTTAAAACTACACCACTAGAGCATGATGTGGGAGAAAAAGGCAAAAAGGTCATATACCTATTTGAAGAGGCTGAGTTAATGGGGTGATGGCCTACAGCTCATGCACACTACCGTAATAAAAAACGCATTGGTACCACACAATCAAATCAGCTATTCTGTTAGCAGGATGCATCCGAAAATGTGCCTTTATGCATTAAGCCTTTCACAGAAGAGATGTAATCTTGTCTTATTTTCATAATGCCATGTACGCCATTAAATACACAGTATGTATGCCTCTGGAAATGATCCCAGTAATAGCCATTTCTATTTTATTTGTCTGTACAGGGAAAAAAAAAAAAACAAAAAACAAACAAACAAACAAACAAAAAAAACTCTTGAGAACAAATAATAACTATCTGCTCTTCAACCATACCTTGATTTCTGCAGGAAATCAAAAATACCTTTTAATTCACAGCTGAATCTGACTTTCACCCCATGGAATGAAATTTAGCTTGAAGCTTGTCAAGGAACTGAATTCACAAAGATCTAGGCTATGGCACAGAAATAAAGAAATATCAGGTAGGGCTGCATATATTCCTCAACAGCATTCACACAGTATCACAGTATCACAGATTTCTAGGTTGGAAGAGACCTCAAGATCATTGAGTCCAACCTCCGACCTAACACTAAGTACTCCACCAAACCATATCATTAAACTCTACATCTAAATGTCTTTTAAAGACCTCCAGGGATGGTGACTCCACCACCTCCCTGGGCAGCCCGTTCCAATGCTTAATAATCCTTTCGGTAAAGAAGTACTTCCTAACATCCAACCTAAAACTCCCCTGTCGCAACTTTCGCCCATTCCCCCTCATCCTGTCACCAGGCACGTGGGAGAACAGACCAACCCCCACCTCTCTACAGCCTCCTTTAAGGTAACTGTAGAGAGCGATAAGGTCGCCCCTGAGCCTCCTCTTCTCCAGGCTGAACAAGCCCAGCTCCCTCAGCCGCTCCTCGTAAGACTTGTTCTCCAGACCCCTCACCAGCTTGGTCACCCTTCTCTGGACTCGCTCGAGCACGTCCATGTCCTTCCTGTAGTGAGGGGCCCAAAACTGAACACAGTACTCAAGGTGCAGCCTCACCAGAGCCGAGTACAGGGGCACAATCACTTCCCTAGACCTGCTGGCCACACTGCTTCTTATACAGGCCAGGATGCTGTTGGCCTTCTTGGCCACCTGAGCACACTGCTGGCTCATATTCAGCCGACTATCAACCAATACTCCCAGGTCCTTCTCGGCCAGGCAGCTTTCCAGCCACTCATCTCCCAGCCTGTAGCTCTGCTTGGGGTTGTTGCGCCCCAGGTGCAGGACCCGGCACTTGGCCTTGTTGAACTTCATACAGTTGACCTCAGCCCATCGCTCCAGCCTATCCAGATCCTCCTGCAGAGCCTTCCTGCCCTCGAGCAGATTGACACACGCACTTAGCTTGGTGTCATCTGCAAACTTACTGAGGGTGCACTGGACACCCTCATCCAGATCATCGATAAAGATATTAAAGAGGACCGGCCCCAGTACCGAGCCCTGGGGGACACCACTAGTGACCAGCCTAAAACCAGATTTGACTCCATTCACCACAACTCTCTGGGCCCGGCTATCCAGCCAGTTTCTAACTGGCTGGAAATTCAATACTCTCTTCCTAATACTGTCTTGACTTCAGTCTCTACATACTATACTTCAACTAAATAGAAGAAATCAGCAAATATTTAGTTAATTCAACGACTTGCTATTTTTACAGAAAGCATGACATCTTTTAATGTCAGGTAGTTGTGCCATACTCCCAGCACAGAACTCTGAGTTTAAAAGCATAAGTGCTTCACCTAATTTAACCACAGGGTAGGCATTATGCTCTTTGTAAAATGAAGGTAATATGAAGGCCACCCTGTGAATATGGTGCTGGTTCCAGCTACTGAACACTCCCTGTTCCTTCCCTCTGTCTGCCGTAGCTTTCCACAGGCCATTTTGGGAGGTCACCCAAGATAGCACTGCCCCAAGCCACTGCCTGCTCCGGCCAAAATGTCCCACCCTGTTTTCAATTTTCTTGCCTACCGAGGATCATAATCTCTTGGAGGAAAACGCTCTCCACGCTTGGTGGGTCCCTCCCAAGAGGAACTCCCTCCTCAGAGTAGGGGCTTGAGGACACAGCTGATCCAAGCAGACTTCAAAGTCCACGATCAATTTCCTGACTTCTAGGGTTCCACCAGCAAACGAACAGGCATCCAATATGCCATACAATACCTCATGCCAAACATGTCCTTCACAGCAAAGGAATACAGTCCAAAACAGTAGCTCAGCAAGCAGCCCAAGCATATCAGTCCACGACACAGGGATGCTGCCTCCCTGGCATAGTAACCACAAGCAAAGCAGGAGCCAGTTTCTGCTGGTCCATCTCACAGAGAACTGCCAACCAGGGAAGCATCGTGGCCGAGCACTGCCTTCAGGGCAAAGCATTAAAACAAAACAAAAAATATTAATCCTACTTTTAAATCATAATTTTGTGCTATTTATACTTGCTTCATTTTGTTTTCAACACCTCATGCAGAATTTAGTATTCGATTCTGTTCCTACCAATGGCTATTCCAAGACTTCAGTGCAAACATATAAAAAGAAATTATTACTAAAAACCTGAGTCAGGAAACAGTGAAAGTGAAAACATGACAATCAATGCTCTATTGGCAAACATCACAAACAGGATAAAGTTTACAGACAGAAAATCTTATCTGCTTTGTCTTTTACTCACCGTTTGATGACTTCGGTCACAGTAGCGCAGTCCAAAGTAATCTATCTCCGCTAGGTTTAAGTGACGAAATACGTAGCCCAGGACAACGGACCCTTTCGTTGACTTCTGTGGGAGAGAATTTACAGACCCTTTTCACAAAGATGCTCTGCCTTTATCAGCTATGTGTAGTCACATTCATGCTTTGTTAGCTTTGTCTAAAAAGAGGAGGCAGTTCCCTGTGCCTTTTACCAAAATTTCAGCTATACAGGAGAAAATATTTTTTCCTGATACATGTTTTATCAAACATTCTGTTAATACTATTAGGTAGCTGGCAAGTCAATAGATACAAAATACAATATAAACAAAAACAAAAATTCATCTGTACTTGCATAAACATGATGCTCATGAACCAAGCATTTTTCTTGCAAATTTCTTTTATCTGATCAAAACTCTGATCCCTGTGACATATTTTAATTCTTAAATCATACTATTCCTTCAACTATTGGCCTGTCACTCAAACTCTGACAGTGACGATCAGGAGGCAAAATTGTCCTTAAAATCTGAGCTATGCACCATTAGCTGCTCTGTTACTACTGTTTGTAAGGCAGGTTGCATTTCAGTGTTTTCATTTAAATTATTTTCGATGCTAGAAGCAGGAAAATCCTACACACTGAATTGAAATAACCCCATTGTTTTCTTGATTATTACTTCACTGTGTGTCTGTTCCAGTATTACTGAACAATGACAGGGACGATATTACAGACAACACTTTAGTGTTTATATTATAACCAGCTCACTTCCACCTGAAGGCCTCTTATTTTTTGTTTTGTCTTGCAGTCAACAACAAATAGGCTAGGAAGACAGAGAATAATTACACAGAATGATCCCTCCTCAAAATCAGTTGAAGCCTAAATTCGACATGAAAATACGGAAATAGCTCACAGTTAGGTTTTGGCTAAAGACTTCACATATACATTCGTACATACACTCACAGGCCCTGAAATACCAATGCATACCGGCTGTCCTACACTTGGCATGCATAGTCACGTAACAGTGAATAGCACATACACACTTCAAAGGTGCAATACCAATGACCAGTTTAAAGTGGATTTCATAAACCCATTTACATCCCCTTCAATCCTCTAGATTGTGCTAAACATGCACGAGAGAGATGAAGCAGAAAGTGGAGGCTGTGATAATGTTTGTATTGTTTCACTTTTTAGCCTAAGAAAAATAATTTAAAAATCAAAATGACAAATAGTGCTAATAAAAAAAAAAAAAAACATTTAATTTAGGCTTGCTACTGAAATATCAATCACATGATAGCAAGGAAGATGCACCCATTCTTCTTCAGCTGGTTCATTTGGTCACCATTTGAACCTGGTCACACAGGCAAGGTCAGTATAATTTCAGATGGACAATCACACTCTAAGAAAGCAATGGCAATGTAAACATCTGCGGTAGGGTAGGAGTTGCTTATTCATACTGTTCACCAAATTTAATAAATATTTGCTTAAACTAGGATATATTCTTGAATGATTCTTGCCATGGAACAGTCTAAGCAATAGTGCAGGTTATTTACACTAAGCAACTAGAATTAGATATTGTCTCAGCATGTACCATGAGATTTAATTATCAGCCACAAAACAGAAAACAGTTTAGGGAAATGTATTGTAAAGGTAATCAGAAATTCACTAAATCTCATTTTAGCATTTTGGATAAAGCACAGCAATATGGTGGTTTTATCATAAGATTCCTCAACAACCTGAACTTGGGCTGTAAGAGCAGTGTAAGGCGTAAGTCAGTCTTGTTATCTTGTGACTATCAGGAGCACTATAGCCAACACAGAAACAAAAAAAAAAAAGCAAAACTAAACACACTTCAAAAAAAAAAGCTTAATTATTAGACAGTGGTGTTTCAAGACTGAAGCCGTAATTGTTTTACTTTGTTTTCTCTTTAAATCAGCTGCTATTCAAAGAAGCAAAAGCAATGTCCAACCGAAAAAAAAACACATATTTATCTCATCTTTCCTATTTCATATAAAGACAATTAACTTCATTAGAAATAACACTTAATTACCATTAAACAGTTACAACAACATTTTGGGAACCCAGTGCAGGACAGAAGTCCTAGGAAACAGACATAGTAAAAGCACAAAACCACCAAGCAGCCCTGACACCACACAACCTGCACTTCATTGTAAATTATTCCATTAAGGCATTAAGGGATAAATTATGGTGACACCTCAAAATGGGTACTAAATATTGGAATGATATTACAGACAGAAAGAGCTCCACCATCAGTTACTCAGAGGCACAGGTTTTTGAAACAGTTAACCATATTTTGGTTAGCAAACCACTGAAGAAGGCATAAACAGAGCTGTCTGCCCTGTGACCCACAGGAGGAAACTGGGAGCTGCCTACTGATGGGATGCTGAGACGCAGTGATCTTGATGCTTTAATTTGTTTTCTTCCAGTGAGCCGCCCTCTTCTCATCTGACCAGTGACATCATTTGTTTCATCAACTAGTTTTATCAGCAGAACTAAACAACAGTAATCTGGTGGCAAAGACAAAGCAGTTGGTTTTCCATGCAGGCATCCTACAAAAATGATGCACAATTTTGGGAGCAATCAAAGATATGAAAATAACATAAAAGCTTAAGTCTTAAAAGAGTTGAACCTACATAATTCTTCACCAATTTAGGATTCAGCTAGCCTTCTTGACAGTTTTCTTTTTCAGTCAGAATAAGTTTGCAATGGGCTCTTTGCAAATCTTTGGGACAGCTTTCCTTGCATGGAGGATAAAACCAGTTTGTTATCCCTTAAAAACACTGAGGTTCCACACCTGATTTGGCTGAAATTAAAGACTTCCTTCTTTCTTTTCAGAGATAAATGCATAAAACACTTTTTAACTGCTTTTTACTTAAATTTCTAAGCTGAGAATGAACATAAATGCCTGTTAATTCATTCTCTTGACACAGCTCAGTTAGTGTTTCCATTGCTGCAGCTCCTGCAGAAACATGTGATCCAGCTGTGGTGAAATGCTGAGCAAAACCATCCAACTTACAATGGCTGGCAGTTCCCCACTCCTGCGTCAGGAAGATGCTCACACTGTTGGCTATCCTCAGACAAAACACGCGGTCTGCCATCACCTCCATAGCCCTCCTTAGCAATGCCCTTCACACCCTGCCTCATGTACACAAGGCAGAGCTGCACAAGATAATTGCCAAGAGGATGGCACCCTGTAGCCCCCTATCACCCTAAACCCACTTGCTTAACCTCCCAGCACTGAGGAGCACCTTTCAGGTCCAACACTGACCCTCGCTGAAACCACTCCAGCTTCATCTTCATTTAAAGTTCCCAGTTTAAGCCAACTGATTTCAGGGTTTCATGCAGGTAATTTGGCTCTCCAAGCAGAATCAGGAGAGGAATTTTGCTGATGAATCCCTAAGAGGCTTCTTCTCAGGCCTGAAAAACATTTTTACTGCATTTGAAAAAAGTTTTGCAAACTCAGAAAAGCTGTCTTATTTTCCCTGACAAAAATACAGCATCAATCAGCAAAACTGCAGAGTACAACTACTGAAGATGTCAGTAGGATTACATTTGCAACATATGACATCGCATAAATTATATGATCTGCCTTGCATTAAGCTCAGACTTGCTAGAGGCTTGCATTCGTAGGAGGCAAACCCAAGTATATTTGAAAATATCATTGACAATCCTTTCAAGAGAGAACAAAGAATTTTTCAAATGAGTCATAACATCTTGCTCTACATGCTAGTAACGTGGCTTCATAAACCAGAAAGGCAGGTTTCTACTGGCTAAGGAAAATGACAGAACAATCAGGAGAGAACTGATTTGGTTGTATTATTTTAATCAAAAAGAAATATCTCTTTTAAAAATGATATAGTATGATGCTTTAACATATTCACATTATGTCTATGTAGTCACACAGAATTCTTCTCTTCCACACTGCTTTTTTTATTTTTTTAAACTCCAGTGAGGTTTTCCTCGTCTGATCATTTGTAATTCTCTCCTTTGTATTCTACACAGCAGTACAAGCCAAATCTGATCAACAATCAATGCTAACTGAATTTAAAGACAAAGTAAAATGTGCAGCAACGTCTGCCTCAGTAGGATGCTAGTCAGTCACTCTCCCAGGAAGAAAGCAATATAGGCACTAAAGCCACTATTTACTTAAAAAAAAAAAAAAAAAAAAGCCTTGTAATATTGTGTCTATTGGTTCAAGCACCCATTATGAAACCCTTCTCCTGAAAGTAATTCATTCAAGGGACTCTAATTCTTACTGCATAAATGCTAAGGAAGATGCCGATGAGTTCTTGAGCTCCTGCTTACAAGAAGCCTTAAAATTTCCATTTTACACAGCTGCTGTCTTTTGATATGCCATCCTTCCCCCTTGCAACCATTAAGTGTGTTGGAAAGTCACAGCTGATGCTGAATTAATTATTCTGCTTCTATACTGGCATGAGGTAAGAATATAGAAGAGTAGAAGGTTTCTAATGTGGAAGAGCGAAGTTTATTAGAGTACAGAAAACCACGGGGGCAGCTACAAAGCACGACACCCGATTGTGCTTTAAGATTCAGGAACACTCGTGAGCCATCCCCAGACTTCCCAGCACAGGGACAGCATGGGTCACGCTGCTGACAGGCCCTTTGGGCGAGAAGTGCGTGTGATCTGCTGCCGCGTGCTAGGCAGTAGGCACTGCCCATGCAGGACATGGTGTGCTCACACGCGCTAGAGATGGTTCCCATGGACGGAGCAGGGAGAGGCAGGGAGCGAGCCCAGCCCGATGCATGTGTCAGAGGAACCTCGTGCGCACCAGCCGGCACCTACATGCTCAGGCAGACGCACTCCAAGCTTACACACCATTTTCAGAAACCAAATTGCAGCATTTTGCTCTAGGTAAAGGTTCCTAAGGAGAGATGAAAGTTTTGTATAAAAGCAGCACATAGTCACACAACTTGGGTGAGTAGAGCCAGCAGTCCATCCCATTCCTGGTAGACATATAACAGGAACAAGCGTCTCCAAGCAGCATTTTCTCACTGTTCTTCTTCATCCAGACATTTTCTCCCCTTACCTAAAGTTCTGAAAAGACCATCACCTTCACACATATACACACAGATAAAAGCAGCAAGTCACAGGGCTCTAAAATCCAAGTTCTTGGTGGTCTTCACCAGCACAGAACAAGTAACCATTCTGCCCAGGGCAGTCAATCTGCTGGGCCTCAATTTGCACAATGCAAGTTCAAGCAGAGATCTTTAAATTAGCAAGCTTTAATATTTACAAATATTCACCTAGATGAAACAGCTTGACCTTAATTTGTGGAATGCATGTCCAAACAGAGAAGAATCTAAATTAGTGTTATTGTATATGTGCAAGCATTCCTCAACAAAATCATGTAATATAAGTAAACACTTTCAGAAGCTGAGGATTTAACACATACAAATGTAGTACCACCGTCTGCCCTAAGGACACAGCATACAAACGTGCCATCTGAATTGTACAAATCCATTTCTCTCTCTTCTCGTCTTTCACTGACAGCAGACATGCCAACTTTTTTTCAGCTTTTTTTTTCTCCCCCCGAGAACACCCCACAAGTTCACAGATACACGGACAGACCTCTCCATCTGTGTTCCTAGAAACTCGACACAGCGCCTGCTCAGTCTGCTGGAATGCTGTCTATGGCACTGATTTCTAATGTGCTGCATGTTAAGATGCCTGTAGATTTGTTGGTTTTACTTACGGTCATCAAATTAGTTCTGGTTAGGATGTGCTATTCTAGAAAAACATCCAAAGTTACATCTTATTTAACTGTTTCAGCAACTGGTTTACCTGTCTCAAAATTACAAATACCTTTCAAAATCCACTTTTTTGGCAATTCCTTTATCGGGGGAGGATTTCAAGGAGTAGGATCTCAAGCTGATTAAATCTTTCCCTTTTTAAATACTGCTCAAGTGCACTTGCATGATTAGTCACAGATAAATGTAAACTGATCTACTTGATTCAGACTAAAAAAAAAAAAAGAAAGAAAAGAAAATGAAAAAGAGAACATACAAGAAAAAAAGTTTAAACAAATATTTACCAAAATAACTTCAGATCACTAGGCTTCTTTTTGGGGGGTAGATAAGGATTCCACTGAGTAGTTAAAAGTAAGCATATGCTTCTTACTATTTTTATCATAAACATTAAGAAATTGTTCTCAGCGAAGCATCCACAGGCCTTGCAAGTTTGTTTCTTTTGATTAGTTATATGTCTGAAAGCAAATCTCTTGCTATACAAAGTGGATGGAAAACTGAAATTTGAGTAGCTCTTCAAATAAAGCTCAGAGCTGCCCCAGACAGCAACAATATTACTAAATACCACCAAAATTATCCAAAATTGGGTAGTGTAATCCCAGCTTAGTCTATAGCACAGTAGCATTTGCAATTTAGTGTAGTCAGCTACCAAATATGCAGACAAAACACTGAGCCACATCACCATATAAACATAAGCAACTGTATTTACTTTGTATAACTGTGTAATTTGTACACTCACATTCACTATAATGAGAAGTGCTCCAGGCAGAAATCAGAGTCCAGTGAAGACAACAAAGGAAAGATAGAGCAAGCAAGAGTAATAATGGAAAGACAACTAAGTTCTGGAAATATAATTAATACTTAATAATGCTTTAAAATTGATCTCTCATCAGTCATGAATGATATTTTGAAAAATGGCAGCAACACATTGTGTGGAGGGATCTAGGCTTTATCTATTTCATTTTAAGATCTGTCCACTAATCTGTCCACTAATAATAAAATTATCCAGTTTGTTAACATTTACATTTTTACCAAACGACAAATAAGTTAAGCTACCTACAATAATGCACTTCCACTTCACATAGAAAAGAGCTCTTCTGAAGAGCTGAATACAAATGACCATTTCCATCATCCCCCTACACTTTGCATATTTCCTACATCACCGAAAAATTCATTATAATAATAATGAAGTCCCAAAAATACAGCATACAACCACTCACTTGAATGGTTCAGATGTTGGCTACAATTACTTCTCTACCCTTCACAAAATCTGTTTTAAGTCACAAGAAGAGAGCTGCATGGCCTGGTGTGTCTTCTCGACAGGCAGGGACCCTGCATGTCCCAGTGAGAGATGCTACAGAAGCAGTCCACAAGCACCAGGTGAGGCAGAAGAGAAGCACACACAAATTCATGACCAGACACTTCTCAGGGATTTACTGTAAATAGCACACACAGAAGACACACCCCTGGGGACTGCCCAAGGCTCCTCAGGGGAGATGCAGAGATGCTGGTGCCCCAGGCTCAGGGAACACATGAAACCCTCCAAGTGCAGGGCAGGAGGGCAGTGGCCATCTTCTCAGAGCACGGTGCGGGGACTCCTGAGCTTCGTCCTTCCAGTTTGCACTGCCTCCAGCACACAGCCCTCCTGCACATCCAGGCCAAGATCAGTTGCTGGCTCAAATTGTTGGTAAAATAGTCTTTTTTTTTTGTTGTTTCTTTCTTTTCTTAGGAACAAGAAGAATTGGAGGGAAAAAAAGATCAGTATACATCTTGTTAATCCTCTACTTTGGCAATTCTTTCATTCAGAATGAATAGCTGTACTGTCAGAGCTGAGCATACGTGCAAAAGCTTGTTTGGACGGAGCACCACAAGACTCTGACTAAAGAGTAAGCCTCAGTCTTTCTTGTCACAAGCAAAGTCCAAACTTGGTATCCTTGTCATCACTTGCGCTCAGCCCTGGTCACACTGTTAACCTCTTGACCGTGTATTCTTGCAATGCCTCATAAATGTGAACAGCCTCGTTTTCTGTTTCTTGGAATACCCATTTCTGCTACCCCTTTACTGTTACCTGTGTTACCCATCCCATGTTGATTTTTGCATATTTCCTTCTAGCATCCCCTCTTTGTCTAAGTCTTTTCAAAGCACTGGTCATGAGACCAGGAACAGAAGGATAACAATTACCAAATAAATTCTAAAGTTTTTCTTTAGCCTTTTTTCCCCTTCCCATGTTCAAAAGTTAGGGATAGGAATTAATTACTCGGAGGTTTAAAATTTTGTCTTCAAGTAGATTCACATCTCAAAGCCCTCCATAAAGCTCATTTCAAACATTTTTGAAAAAATTCTCAGACTTGTTTGTTTTTTTAATCATTTCATTCAGTCACAGAAAAATCTCATGATCATTCAGTCAAGAGACATTACAAGAAACTCAAGAGGAAAAATTACCAGGAAAACAATGGAATCCTTCTTAGCTGCAAAGCTAATGGGAGGGACAAAGAGAGAATTTATTTTCTGAAAGGACAGAGGCTCCTTTTCTTCCTGGATCTGATCTGGGGGACATGGACAGAAGAAGGGGGAATAAACTAAAAAAGCAGCCCTTTGCTTGAAACAAGTCTTTCAGAGCACACACGACATATCTTGGGTTCTTCTGCATCTTTCCCTCTGCACCCTACAATGACGCAGAGCTGACCTTTCCGTGGAGAAAACTCAGCTCAACCTGGATGTGCAGGAGGGCTGTGTGTTGGAGACAGTGCAAGCTGGATGGACAAGGCCCTGTAGGCCCCTCACCACTCCCTGAGAAGATGGCCGCTGCCCTCCTGCCCTGCACGTAGAGGATTTCCACGTGTTCCCCAAGTCCAGGGCACAAGTATCTCTTTGCGGTCCACTGCAGCATCCCTTGTGTGGAAACAGCCACGAAGCCCCGCTGCCTTTATTGCAGGCAGGATCAGTCGGTGTAGTGGCTGCAGCACAGCGCAGAGGCAAGGTGGGGTCAAAGCAGCCCACTTTCAGTACAGTCAAGGTACTTCTTCCCATCCATCAATTGCAAACTGAGTGTTTTTGTACTGTATTGTTAACAGTGCAACCAATCGGCTATAAAAAATAAATTGTACATCCGTCTTTTGTAAAGCTTTTGTAACTCAGTTGCTGTGATGCTTCCTGTTAAACTGATTTGATTCCACTAAAACTTAGTTCTCATTAAAATTTTTCATAATGTCCATCCGGAAATTTGTTTGAAAAAAATAAAGACTGCATTTGCCAAAAATAATTTTTTTTAATAGATATTCCTTAAGAGAACAAAGGAAGATACACTGAAAGTATTTGTGTTACAGAGTAGTTTTCTAGATATGCTTATTAGCAAACCCTGCCCACAAAAATTAAAAAAAATAAAAAATAAAACTGTTTGCATCAGGACAAGAATAACTTATTCATTAGCACGCTGTAATGGCTGCTAATGGGGGAACTCTATACTCTTTCATTCTCTTCTGCCCTTCTCAAATTTCTGGTTGTCCCAAAGACTTACTATCCAGTGCCACATACTGCACAAGGTCATATTACCATTTCACTGGTACTGGGCTGCATTCAACTTTAACAAGCTTGACTGAAAACAAAACAAAACAAAACCCCTCCATGGGAAAGGAAGAACTCCAACAGACTTGCAGCAGCAAAGAGGAATGAAAGGCCATTCCTGCTACAGCCCCTCGCTGCTCTTCACCCTCTGACTACTGCTGCCTGCCCCCTCACAGCAAGGACATCTCATTCAGCTGTCATTCAGTTCCTGAATCACTGCAGATCTCAGCCCTGGGTATTCAGATATATCACAATCCAAGCTTTTTTTTTTTCTTTAAAAAAAAAAAGGAATGATATCCCTGCACACTAAAATAAATTAACAAAGATAATTAAAGCAACCTACAAACTACTCATTCAGGCTCTCACATGTGTGTAGTACATCAACTGTTACCATCAATTTTTTCTCTTTTCCACTTTGATCCTTCTTCAACTCACTTCGTCACTCCCTCCTGCCAGTCTCTTCCTTGTCCCCCCACGAATCAAGCCAGGAAATTTTTACACAGTGCTGTATTGTGGGATGGGTAGCACAGAAAAACATCTGATAGCTCCAGACACAGGCAACTTGTTTGCAGCTCTGGCACCCAGACTGAAGCACCAGCAACACCAGTTATACAGATGAACTGGTTGTCGCTGGGACCTGACAGGAACCAGAAGAAATATCATCCTTAATGAATTTAACTAGTAGAGTTGGAGTAAATCTCTTCTGAGATATTTTAGTGTTATAAACTGGCTCGTTATGGGCATATTTTTAAAAGAGACAGCAAATAACATATCCATGGCACGGTAACCACATTGATAGTAATTATCATGAAGACTTTGCTTCAAAAAATCTTCAAACAACAGTTGCGTGGGCTTCCTTTGCTATGACAGCCGAACAAATTTTAAGTTGCTCCACTCTTGGAAATAACTAATCTATTTTGAATGAAGCTTTGTAAAATAATGCAAGTCACAACAGAGTTCAAAACTTGATGACTGGCACACCTACAAACACACCAAACAGTTTCAGTAGTGGTAGCAAACCTCTCCCTAATAACCTTCATTCAGAAAGATATGACAAGCTTTTCAGACCGAATTTACAGATATTTCCTTAAGTTTTTTATAAAAGAGTCAGTATTGTTCTAAACTATTTTTTGAGCATGAAGCTCTAGTGATAGCTCAGCTTTCACATACATTACTTTTCCTCTGAAAAACTAGATAACAGTATATTCTGTGCAATTATAAGGAAAGCTACAGCAAGTTTTAATCAGCTCACTTCTCCCTGTGGCATCTATTCCTTCTCCCTTTTAGTAATTAAACCTTTCAAATGACAACTTGATGTTAATCCCAGTGATCCAGACAAGGAAACTACCTTCTCAATGCTTAGTCTTCATCTGCTCCCTAAAACTGTTAGTATACTCCAAAGAGCCCTTTACATACTTCCAGAAAATTGCATGTGCATAAGAACACAATATTGCATGTTTGCATACAAGAAACTGTAGGTTGGTCTTCAATCAGTCAACATTCAGCAGCTACTTGACCATTAATACTAAATATGTGCTGGCAGTTTACAGCATATAACATTATAGATTGCCTTCTGATATTTCTTATTGACCTGTAAAAATTTCAGATATAACACAGTTTTGATTGTACATACAGAAGGTTTCATATGCACTGTATATCTTTAGAGATAATCCAGAAAAATTTCTCTAACATTGTATGTACAATCTGACAAGATTTAGCTGTAAACTCATCAATAAAAAATAAAATTGCCAAAATCTCCCTATTTTTAGTAAACTTATGTTTAATGTACCGAAGCTGTTTGGGAAAGCTGTTTTTAAGATGAGGATACAAACAAAGAACTGCTATACATTTTACTGTGAAATCTAATCCTGCAGAAGGTTTTTGTTCTTTGATTTGGAACCGACAAAGAAACTGAACATCTTAGAAGTACATGGTAGGTGCCTACTTGTTCTAACATAAACATTACACATATTGAAGAAAAAAAAAAGACAAAAATCACACCTAACCCACACTTCTGCTATACATCCCCCTGAAGGAGAAGATAAAGTGATTATACCCATGTGCAATATCAGATTGATTTCTTCACTCTCAGCAGATAGACACGATAGCAATAAGCACAGCACCAGGATCTATACAGAAAACAAGAATATAGCACACCGAATTTTGCAAACCCAAACTTTTCTATCTTTACATTTAGTATAAATCTAGAAAACATTCATTAGCAAAAGTGTTCTAGTGTATTCATAAGCAGAAGTGTTCAAAGAGACGGGAGCAGTTAACCCTTTAAATGCCCACAGTCTAAATTTTGTGACTAATGAAAAATGTATCCTTTCAGCACTTTCATTATCAGACTCGAGAGGTTAATTAATAAAATGCCTCAGGCATGCTGTCCTTTGCTAATGGGGGTGGCTGTTTGTGGTACTTCATAGGTCTGCTCATACATCTCATGCAAGAAAGAAAATGAAACAAAAAAAAAACAGCTTTTTGAATAGAGACATGAATTAAATCACAAAAACCATCTTTTTGAATACAGACATTCATTAAATCACAGACATATTTTGCATTAGAAAAAATATGCCAGTTAAAACCTGAGGACAAAAATATCTGTTCAGAATCTACTAGCGATGCAAAAATAACCGAATGAGCTTTTTCACTTGTGGGGAATTTTGAGAATTGGAGTGAAAACCTGATCCTGCTTAAATCAATATGAATTATATCACTGAATTCTGGGGCAGAAAACTTTAGATTAATGTTGGAAATAAGATTTCTATCACTTACATTATAACATTTATGATGAAAACAGTCAAGGCGTTGAACTAAAAATCTGTTTAAAGTCAACAATTGCTCACAGGGGAGACAACAGAGCACAATCACTTTGGACCCAAGCAACAACTCCAAATTTCCTTCCAATAATCTAACAGCATAATAACTGAAAATTAATTAAAGCAAAATACTTTATGAAACTGATGACTGCTAGTAAAAACTTTTCTGTTTAATTCACAAGCTTGCAGGTAAGCCGCTAGTGTGCTGTCAGGAGTCTCCATCAGCATATCTCCAGTTCTGCAGCAGTTGTACCTTGCCACAGAGCCGTAGACAAACCTCAAACAATTATGCTTCTAAGTAAGTTACTTTAAAGTACAGGAAACACCCAGTGCACTTTCACTGTAGGCAAATCACAACACACTCTGTGGACTAGACTGCTAAATTTCAAATAGAAAATTACTGCTTTCATTTTTAGTTTGCTTGAAATGTACTAGGTTCTATCTCTTTTTTGAAGCCAACATGATTATTCATTCATCTGTGCTATATGTTAAATACAAGACTTTTGGCAGCATTACTTCTGATTATATTAAATATAGCTTATTGTGTGATTTTGACTTGATCCTACTCACACTGAAATACAAAGGCAAAAAAAAAAAAATGTTTGAGGATGGAAGGCCCACAGTCTTCAGTTTTAATCTCACTGGTCAGTGATAAAATAATAGTTTGCTTACAGTACAATCAGCAGCATATTCAGCTAGACTGAATAAAGTAACAGCCCCCAAGTCTCCCCTCTCCCCCTCCTGCATTTTAATTAACTAATAAACATAATTTTTGTAAGTTTTTCAGGCGTGCTACATCATGTGGATATAAACCATGCCCACTATCCACCTTTTTGGCAATGGGCTATACATTCCCCAGTACTCAAGGTGTAATTACAAAGTCAGTGACATCTTGCTCTGGAATATGGGTGTCACTAAGTACCCTTCCTTGTACAATAAAGATTTTATTTTTTTCTGATGATATATACTCTTACTCACAAAACCTCACTGGTGATGATAATCACATCAGGACTGTCATGAGACAACATGAAAAATCAGGACCTTAAAATATATAACTCTCAATGTACATAGTTATCATACATACAGTTATTCAAAAATAATTTTAGGGATTTGTTTAAAAGTTGAAATGTCTGTTTTGTCACTTAAATAGACCCCAGAATACCGACACATTACAGACAGGGGGAAGTCTGAAACTTCATCACATGTAGCTAACCGAAGGAGGACAGAGAGCAAGATTTCAAGCAGACTACCTTCCCAATGAAAGATGCAGTTCTACATGAAAAACCATCTCACAGGTGGTTTTCTCTCAAATTTGCACCATACAAATCCAAAACAGTCTAATATCCATCTACACCACAGTAAGGATTCATCCTAGAACCATTTCTGCCAAAGTCTGCTCGCAAGCCACCATGATATACCTCAGCCACAGAAAACGACCAAGGCCTTCATTTATTTGTCCTGTGAACAACTACAGTTTCTTAAAGTGTAAAATACCCACAAAACAAATATCCTCAAAGACAATGTTAATCAACACGCCAGTGTTAACAAATCTAGGTATTGCTCAACCAGGAGGTGAAGGTGTCACACATCCCCTTTCTTCCCTGTGCTGAAGAAATGATGAACTGCAGCCTGCTCATTTCCTACTCCTCCAAGCTGCTCCTGAGAGCACAATGCCACCTGGTTTCACTGAAAATAAACCGAGATAGCACAGATCTCCCAGTTAAACTGACATGCCCAACAATGCTCAGGAGACGCTTGGGTAACACCCTCAATAATATGCTTTAATTTCTGGCTAGCCCTGAAGTGGTCAGGTAGTTGGACTAGGCAACATTTGCATGTTCCTTCCAACTGAACTATTCTATTCTGTTCTAAATAAATTCATTGTGTTGTGACCTACTACAGCCTGCTAATTTCTCTGCCAGAAATCTGCTGGGAAGTTTAGGCTGAAAGTGTCTTATCAGTACTGAAGTGAACAAGACCCCAAACCGTGCTAGTTACACCAGACGATGACCAGTTACCCAGTCACAGCACAGGCTTCCAAGGCACTTGAAATATCCAGTTACGCAAAATGTAAGATTTTACCATGAAGTTGGACAACTTCTCGAGATAGCTACGCTGTGAGATATGCTGGAAGCTGGCAAATGTTGTGCCGATTTACAAGAAGGGTCAGAAAGAAGACCCTAGCAATTACAGGCCTGTCAGTCTCACGTCAGTGCCTGGTAAAATCATGGAGAAGATGGTTCTCGAACTTATTGAGGCGCACCTGGGGGACAAAGCAGTCATTGGTCCCAGCCAGCATGGGTTTGTGAAGGGTAGGTCCTGCCTAACTAACCTGATTTCCTTTTATGATAAGATCACCCGTATGATGGACCAAGGGAAACCAGCTGATGTGATTTTTTTGGACTTCAGCAAGGCTTTTGACACGGTTTCCCATAGGATCCTACTGGACAAAATGTCCACCATACAGCTAAATAAAAACATCATACGATGGGTGAGCAATTGGCTAACGGGCAGGGCCCAAAGGGTTATGGTAAATGGGGCTGCGTCAGGCTGGCGGGCGGTCACCAGTGGGGTCCCTCAAGGCTCCATTTTAGGGCCGGTACTTTTCAATATTTTTATAAACGATCTGGATGTAAGAATAGAAGGTATTTTGAGCAAGTTTGCTGATGACACCAAACTTGGAGGAGTTGTGGACTCGAATGAGGGTGGAAAGGCCTTGCAGAGGGATCTGGATAGGTTGGAGAGCTGGGCGATCACCAACCGCATGAAGTTCAATAAGAGCAAGTGCCGGGTCCTGCACCTGGGACGGGGAAACCCTGGCTGCACGTACAGACTGGGCGATGAGACGCTGGAGAGCAGCCTAGAAGAGAGGGATCTGGGGGTCGTGGTAGACAGCAAGTTGAATATGAGCCAGCAGTGTGCCCTGGCGGCCAGGAGGGCCAACCGTGTCCTGGGGTGCATCAAGCACGGCATCGCTAGTAGGTCAAGGGAGGTGATTGTCCCGCTCTACTCTGCGCTGGTGCGGCCTCACCTCGAGTACTGTGTGCAGTTCTGGGCACCACAGTATAAAAAGGACATGAAACTGTTGGAGAGTGTACAGAGGAGGGCGACGAAGATGGTGAAAGGCCTGGAGGGGAAGACGTACGAGGAACGGCTGAGGTCACTGGGCCTGTTCAGCCTGGAGAAGAGGAGGCTGAGGGGAGACCTCATCACAGTCTACAACTTCCTCGTAAGGGGGTGTCGAGAGGCAGGAGACCTTTTCTCCATTAACACCAGTGACAGGACCCGCGGGAACGGGGTTAAGCTGAGGCAGGGGAAATTTAGGCTTGACATCAGGAGGGGGTTCTTCACAGAGAGGGTGGTTGCACACTGGAACAGGCTCCCCAGGGAAGTGGTCACTGCACCGAGCCTGTCTGAATTTAAGAAGAGACTGGACTGTGCACTTAGTCACATGGTCTGAACTTTTGGGTAGACCTGTGCGGTGTCAAGAGTTGGACTTGATGATCCTTAAGGGTCCCTTCCAACTCAGGATATTCTATGATTCTATGATTCTATGATATATATCTGAGACTTATATCTAGCCTGGGTCCACGAGGAGTACAATGCTAAGCTAGCAATGTGCATCTCACTCATCTGTTATTAAGGAAGAGTTCATTACCTCCAAGTGTCCAAGGCTTTGACACTTCCAAGGCCAGGCCTGGGCTTGCCACCACACAACCCCTCACAAAAGACTGCTCTCTTTAATGGATAAGTTGCCAACACCATCCCTGTATCTTCCCTGTATTTTCAATTCCCAAAACATCTGTGATAAGAGATGCGAGGGGAAAAAAATTCACTGATTGAAGGATGATCAAAGATTGTCCTGGTCAACTAACAGAATACGGAGAATAACCAAGTTAGACTCTGAAGTTTTGCCTTGCCCTGGTCTGAGTAGAAAGCCCAGCTTCTCCTAGAATTAAGTTTTCACTGTTTTACACTGTAACTGTACACATAAATACACTCTGTAGTTGTCTGAAGGCTTTTATATGCTCAGCTATTGCCTGGTTGTTGGGAAACTGTGAAGAGATGCAGTACTGACATTGCACTTTGAAGACATCCTCAAAGCCTGAACTAATCTGCTGACATTTCCTTTAAAAAGGAAACCGATGGATTTGGGGATGTCACAGTTTGGCACAGAAACAGCACAGTCTGATAATCAAATGCAGACAACAGAAAGCAAGTGACTTAAGAGCAAGTATCACCTCTGCTCTGTCCTTTCTGTGCTACTGCAAGATAAACCAAACAGGTAAACCCCTAACTTCCAGAGCTTGCTGTTCTTTTAGTCCTCTATGTAGGTTGCACAAGCTCAGATAGTTTTTTCTCTTATCCCAGGATTCAGTAAAATTTTAGCCTCTACTGATTTATCCTAACTGAAGAAAGACGGTCCTGAGTTCCAGCACATGAGACTATGTCTTTCCCTCCTCGTTGCACTAGAGGAGATGCAGAATCTTTCCAGAGATGAGAGTTACCAGGCCTCACGATTTGTGAGCAAAGCAATGAAGAAGACACTTGCACAGCTATATTACGAATGGTCAATCCAGACTGTTCTGCTCAGAAGCCAAGACACAGATTTTGCTCAATTCAGACTTGCTGTTTTTGACAACTTTTCATTTTTGCCACAAAACAGAAATAACGTTTGACTTGACCATCTTGCTAAATGGAAAGAACCCAATTGTTATCCACTTGAGAGCTGCAATAAGACAAAACAACAGTTGAACTTTTGGTTAGGTAGGGCAACAGTAACAGGTCTCTTAAGCCGAATGATCTCATCAACAATGCTGTCTGGGGATGAAAGGGGTGGTTTCTCATCACTGTACACCTGAGGTAACTCTCCAAAATATGCCCTCTGTATCACTCTGCTTTGGGCTATCATTACAGGATTAAATCTTGTTGGTTTTTTTTTTTTTGTTTGTTTGTTTGTTTTTAAAAAAAAAAAAAGGACAATTAGAAATGTCCTAGTACTCTTAACCGATACTAGAACATGCCTAATGTTAAAGGTAAGAAGGAAAGAGCATGTTAATATTCAAAGACCCTGAGATGCTTACACATCTGTATTGACTTCCTTTTGTCCACATCGATTTTTACTGTAATTATTAAAGCTCCTCATGATCTGACAGCAAAGCTTTCTTTGGATTTTTTTTCCTCAAAACCTCAACGTCACAGTCATTCATTCCTGTAAGAAAAGAAACAATATCATACTCTGATACTCACCAAAATGCTTATTCAATAGACTTTTTTTCTGTTTGTGTGTTTGTTTTGGAATGGAGGGGGCATAATTTCACTTAAGTCAAAATTGCTAAGCTACATCATGGGAGAATTCAGCCTTTTCTTCCTGGACAAGATATAATCACACAATACCAATATCCAAGAAGATAGATTAGGTTATTTACCCAAATTATACTAAAGAATTGTATGCTTTAGATCTAAACCAGTTAAACTTACATTCTAACTGCCTAATTCAGATTAAAAGAAAAAAAAAATATATATATATATACACACACACACTCCTGGTCCTGAAACCTAATTTCATGTTGAATCCCTAAAGAACATTGTCATAGATTAACTGAACGATGGAAAAGGAAAAAATCCCCATCTGTTTAATTTTATTAGTGCAACAAGTCCTTAGAGTCAAAACTTTGCGGTCTCTTCAACTGATGGAGATTAGAACAGCTTCAGTGAGGGCCCCAGGGCAATTTACACTGCCTGAAAACACTCAATATTCAAAACTTACAAATCAGTTGGCTATAGCGTTCCATGCAAAAAATCTAATGGAAAAGTTTTCATAGTTTAAATGCACAGCTGTTAAAAAAAAAAAAAAAAAACTTTGTTTAGTAAATTCAACAGCAGAATAATGTAAGCCCCATCATGTTCTTCTACAAAATGTTTGCTCTCAAATCTATAAGGAAAGAGAAAAGGTACATGACTCCACCATCAAAGCCAAGTGGCACAACTAAGCTTCAAAAATATTTCACCTTTTGACAACTGACGTAACTGTTCTGACAGCAGACAACTAATGGTGTTATACTGCAGCATGCACTGCACAAACAATTTAATTTAAAACAATGTATTTCACAGAATCATTTAAACAGACAATGTTTAACAAATTAAACAGTAATTTGAGACCCAAGGAACTCAGACTGGCAAATCTAGGATTTCTATTGTATGGAAAAGGCTATTTGGCTGCTTCTGGTAATTTACTTGAGAAACAGTTTGCCTCATTAAAAATAACAAGCAGAGTAGATTACCACTAGAAGCATGAAGAGGACGGATATTTCTCTCCAACTCATTTTGCAAACACTTTAATACCTACTTTTGCCTACCTTCATAAACTAGAGCTGAAACACCTGGCATTGGGTGCAGTCAGTCTGGCATATTCACACCTCCACCATCCTGGGAGCCTTCCAGGTTCATTAAGATCAGAAATTACATATAAAAGGCTAGATAACTTATTATCACCATAATCTAGTCAGTGATAAAAGATAACTTTTTTGCATATTACATATGGGCAGGCATGAGAAAATTCATGTCTGTTTCCTACTCTGTACTGATTGCCGCAGTCATCTCTTTGATTAAGCTTCCTCTTCTGTAAAACCGGGTTATGAGTCTGGCCTCACTACCATACAAAACTTAGAATAAATTTTCAAGAAGATGATTAAAGAAGCACAGGTAAAGAGAAAGCAACATGACACATTTCCACTGGTTGTAGGCTGTTCTGACACAGTAAGCCAAAATCTTTCTTTGCTGACAGATGTGCTTTTCCAGAACAGAAGAAGCAACATCTCACCAGTCTGAGCTTCAGTAAAATATCTGGTTTGCCATTATGTATGAAGTTATTGATTAAACTGGATAAAGTATTATTTAGTAGAGGAACTGTGAAACAGCCAAGAATCTGGCTGAACAAAAAATAACGGAAAATTTTTCCTTTTAAGGGAACATTATCAAAACAGGTTCCTCATTCTTCCTAAAGGTGGAATATACATCACTTAGCAGTATTTGCATTTCTGCAATTAAAACAAGTACCAGTATAAAATTAAAAGGTACAAAAGACACACCTTTCAGGAAGAAAACTATCTGGAGGACAGGATCAACAGAAATGAGGTGCAATGCAACAGGAGAAAATTGCAAGGACATGATCTTACAGATGAAAACAATACATTTCTGATACAGCTGAAAAAGCACTAAGCAGCAATGAATGGGGACACAAAGGATGAAGATGTATTTGTTAAATTCAGATCAGCTAGCACTTGTCACGAACACCCTGAGTGAATGGTTTACAAGGTGGTCTGACGAAGCTTCAGCAAAGGAGTGACCCACCGCCTTTTTGATATTCTGCTGATTTGCAGGGCTCTATAAAGTGCCTCGGCGCACTAGTCACACAGATTACCACCCTGAAGAGAACACAATATGCCCTCTGAGCTTTCCAGTCGACCTGGAATTTCTATCACTCTACACTAGTATTAATGTAAAGGCAAGGAATGTCTGCAGTTTTACAGTCATAAATTAAACAAAGATCGCTGGTAGGTTAGAGACAAAAAGAACAGTACATTCACACAAAGGGATGTACAAAGACATGGTGATAAACTGGGGTGAAGCTCCACAGAGTGTCCACAAACACGGTTAAGGGGCTGCCGCATGTAACATACAAGAGGCTAAGAAAACTTGTTTGCCTGCATTGCAGAGAAGATAAGGGAGGATGCAGATGCAGTATGAAAACACAGCCAAACTCTCACCAAGGATGCACAATAAGAAGAGGAAATGATCACAAGACAGAGCAGGTGAACTTCCCTAATGGAGAGTGTGTAAGTGCAGGAAAAGGTTGCCCACAGTTTATGGTGCCCCTGTGGTCAGAGACAGTCAAAGCTCAGCTGGGAAAGGTCCTCAGCAATCAGGTCTAACCAGGAGGGCAGGGGGGCTGCACAGCCTCCAGAGGTTCCTTCCAACTTAGATGACCCTATCATATCACGTAACAGCCATGCATTACACACGGTAAAGAGAGGAATGCTGTGTATCACATGCATTTGGGTGAAAGTAGAGGTGATTTTTACTTCACAGCACTAGTAGCTTAGGTAAGGATGCCCCTGTTCTTCGCTTTGACTGACATGGTAAGAGACTATCCCACGTACAGAAAACATTAAAGAAATGTTTGTAGCTGATATCACTATATACACTGGGAAAAAAATGGGGGAAAAAAGACATTGGAAAGTGGTCTGCAAAATTCCCAGCTCCTAACAGAGCCTCTGTAGATAGGCAGTCAAGAGCCAACAGGCATTATTTATATTTTTTTTATTTTTAAAGTTTTTAAACAGTATACTTATTCCAAGACAATAAAATATTAATTATCCAAATGCTATTTATTTTAACTTTGAAAACATAATTTGAAGGTACAAATACATAAACTGAAAAAAAATAATTTTTATTACAGTGATAGCATGATTAATACATAGTGCACATGCTCATAAAGATGACACCCACAAAAATACTTTATATTCACTTTTATATTAGTTATATTTATAGATTTTTTTTTTATATAAAAGGAAAGCAGAAGTTCAAAAAGGTTAATCAAATCACATTAAGTTACATCTTCACTGTAGGGAAATATTCTACTGTTAACTAAGAAGCCTGTGTAACTTCAAAAGCAAATACACAAGACAGGTTTATATATAAAGTCGATCACAACATTAACTTCTGTTTACCTTTAGCACAATTTCCAGAAGTGTCACCTCTTGGGAGTTTCTAAAGGGAATAGTTAGATAGGTCTGGGCCAGCAATACTTGTCATGACTTCCTTTAAACAATTATTAACAGAAGTCTCTTAGTTCAAGCAGCCTACTTTCAATAAATTACCATGCTGTCAACAGGTCCACCTCGAAACAATGTCACAAGCATCACAATGACCAGCATAGAAGACTTTTTAAGCACAATACAATCTGATAGCTTGGCATTAATTATAACATAGATGACTGGCTTTACAATTCTTTCATTTGCTTTTGTGTTTCACGTTTTTATTCAACCAATTTATCTATACATACTACCATGAACTATTACTGTTTAAACGAGAAAACTGTTTGGACAGGTTAAATGGGCCTAACTATTATCATCCCCATTGTAACAGAACAACACTGATTTTCTTTTGGAAAAGGCAATGCCACAGTGAATTTGCTTACACTTACTAACTTGCTGAGGAAAGTAAACCAGTCCTAACAGAAACTGGAAATTAGTCTTTCATTCTCCAGTAATTATTGCTCAGGAACTGGCACAAAATGAAAAAAGATCTATGTCATTATATGCAGAACATATGTCAGAAGTTAGCATTGATCAGTAGGTGTAATTTCTGACACCTATGTTACAGATCCAGATTTGCTATGTTTTGGAAACATATTGTGGACAATGAAACACATCTCTCTTACATGTAACTTTTGTTAAAAGGCAGACTTCTTGCTATAGCCTTATGGATTACACATTTCACAGACAGATCTGTGGATCCATCAGGTTTTCTTAAAGTTATGATTCGTCTTCATAACTCACTTATACATGGAAATGAGAAAGACAGTATTTGAAAAATCCTAAATTGACTACCAAATTACAAGTATCTTCATCTGAAATTTTCTTTTTTCTACGAAGAGAAATAATAGCTATCTGACTGCAAAACTAAGGTAGACAATATAGCTTCCTCACACTTGTCATCCCCCAAATAATACAAATAAGTAAATTAACTGTTTTCTATCTTTCAAGACCAAATTTTGAAGAAAAAAATAAAAGAAAATAACTAAATAAATAAATAAAAAGATTGTTCCAAAACACAGGACATGTTTCTGAGCTGTAAAAAATAAGGAAGTTTTAATGTCTTGGTACAGTGAATAATGTGCTAGGTAGCACCACAACTGTGTAAGGTGAACATTTAAAAGGAAAATTTATTTCAAGGCAGTGTTGCCCTTTAAGCTTTACACTTAAATACCTTTCTAGGAACATTTCTAATACTTCTTCACTTAACACTTCATGCAGAAAAATGTAAGAAAACAATTATTCCAAGCTTATATAGCTTCAAAACCAACATATAAAGATTATTTCCCAGAGTGAAATACTATTGCTTTTATAACCTCTGCAATATAGGCAGCTAGCTAACCGATGTCTTCAGTTATGCCTGTACACTGGTTTAAATAGGTGCAATCAATTAGCATTCAAAACATTTATGTTAATAAAGCACAAAAAAAAATATATTTATCTTGCTAGTCCTTCATTCTCTTATCTTTATAAAGTTGTTAGGAGGAAAATAAATTAAGTCAGAATTTCAGCCCAAATCTGTGGTAGTGCAACCCCAGGCACTCTTCTGGAAAGGAATATTGAGATAATTGGGACCCCACACAGATATGCCAGCAAATCTTGATTTAAAGCTGTTGCATTAGGCTTTGGTCCAATTCCTCTATAAAACCAGATAACTGAAGCAGGTCTCAATTGACAAATTATGCTATGGATGAGAAGGTTGTGTGTTAGATGAAATGATACCCTTTTCCACAGACAGGTTCCACAAAAAGAACACATTTTAAACATGGGAACTTGTTTCCAAATGTTTCAAATGACCCAGTTTAAGAATACAGAAGAGTGGTATTAACAGGGACTATTATCATCGCTGGCTCATTCATCCATATGATGACATGCTAAACAATTCTGATGCTGTTGCCCTGTTCAGACCTCCCAAAGTCCTAGAAATCCAGCCCACAAGGTCTGTGAGACAGACACCTCTCTGCGTGATGAATCCTCCATGTCTTCCACCCAGATCATAGGACACTGGCAGGCCACAGAGCCATCTCAAGGCTGAGGAGTACGCAGAAAACCCGTTGCATGCATGAGGAGGCCATGATGAGGCACTAAGGCCTGCCAGTTGCCTCTGGTGTGGGAAGCTGTGGAGCTGGTAACACGCAGGGATGCCAGCATCCCAGCAGAGGAGTTTATTACAAGCAAGGAAGCAGCAATTCTCATCATTAGCATGCAAAATTTACAAGTTTGGTTTAAGCCAGTGCTTGCATCATCCACCCAGAAGGCTGGGAGAACAAATCCTAGACCGTTTTATTTTTTCAAGAGAAAAAGAATCAGGTTCCCAGCTAACTTGTATGTCAATTAGAAATGATCAGCTTCTTTGACAAAAGGATAAACACTATGTAAACTCCAACTAAATCTCATTCCTAATTTGTCTGAACAACAGCACAAAAATGCTTCAAGCAGAAATAAAATCTTGACTGAGTATGGAGCCAAACTCATAATATTAGATCTTATTCAGCTAATCTCTGGAGTTCATTTGAAAATACAACCTCCACTTTGAGATACGACACATACAGTACTGTTTTTAAAAGATATTAAACGAAAACATATTGTTCTGTGGAACATGAAACTACTGCATTTCAAAGTGCCTGTATGACAATGTTCAGGGAAATGCCTGGAGATATCTGCATGCTTGCTACCATAATAATAAAATTAGTTTTTTCACTATACATTCTTGAAAACACTTAGGTAGCAGAAAATATCTCAGCTTTACTTCTAAACTCATTGAAAAATGCCAGTGAAATAGGAAGAAGATTCAACAGCATGCAACAATAGGTACACAGCTGAATTAAATAACTGGGGGAAAAAAATCTCTATGGGCAGACTAGTAAAACAAAGGAAATACCCTATGATCTATGATGTATCTATATATGTTAATTTAAATATAGTAAATAACATCATAAAAGCCCATGAGCAACATGGAATTAGAGAAGAAAGCAAAAACACAATAGGCAAGATCCCCTTAGTAGAGAAGATAAGTCAACACTTAAGATGCAAGTAGAACACATCTTTACAAGGTGCTGAATCTTTTCCACATGTTAATTCATGACCCTACACTCTTAAGAGCTCTAAAACTCTTTGTGTTAGTCACATTCAAAAATAAACTATCAATAATTCACTATCTGCATTAATTTATCATACTCTGTTCCAAAATACACTGACTGGAGTTTGCAGTAAAGAAAAGTTATAAAGATTTTCAATGAATAATAGATGTTGTCACTTTGATTTTTTTCTCCTTTTCTTTTTTTAATTTTCATTAAGAATAGTATTATAATCTGACAGTCAAAAACATAAAAGAGTAGTTGTTTTAAACTCAGTCTATAAAGCCATACAAAACCCTAAAAATTTAAACGATCGAGACAGTCTCAAAAAGCTATTTCTTCTGCAGCTAGAATAAGGTCTATTTGAAAATTCAATAGAAGCAAAAAAACAAACAACAACAATAGATAAATAACTAAAACAAGCATAAACTGCTCTTATAATTAGTTCATTTTTGAAACACTTCAAAGTATTTTTGAACTACATACAGTGGGAGAACAAAATAAAACGCTACAACTCAGCTTCGGAGGTAAAGCAGTAGTCCGCCATTCCTATTGCCAAGCACTTCTACAACGTAATACTATTTTTATATTTCCATTTATCTGGTTCTTATTTATGAACATGAATGCTATTATCACAATAATGAACACTGTTATCACTTCACAATAATATTTTATTTTTCTAATTCAGGGCAACAAGAAAGCTAAGATTTTTAGTGAAAAATCCTTTTTGTTGCAGGGGGTTGACCTTGGCCGACTGCCAGATGCCCACCCAGACACTCTCTCATCTTCCTCAATAAGATGGGGAAGAAATAGGATGAAAAGCTTGTGGGTCAGGACAAGAACAGGGAGATCACTCACCAACTACCATCACTGACAAAAAAGACTCAACTTGGTGAAGACTGATTTATCGCCAATTAAAGATAGAGTATGATGCCAAGAAACAAAAATAAATCTAAAACCTCTTCCCTCCACGCCCCAACCCTTCTTCCCAGGCCCATCTTCAGCCTTTCATCTGTGATTCCTATCTCTTCCCCCCAAGCAGCACAGGGGAATGGGGGCTGCGGTCAGTCCCTGATGCTTCATCTCTGCCGCTCCCTCACGGTCCCTCTCTGCCCCTGCTCCACGTGGGGTCACTCCCACGGGATGCCGTCCTTCCCGAACTGAGCCTGCGGGCGCTGCATGGGGGACAGCCTGCTCCACCAGGGGCCTCTCCACAGGCCGCAAGGGAACTGCTGCTGCGTGCCTGGAGCACCTCCTGCCCTCCTGCTGCACTCACCTTGAGGGCTGCAGTTTCTCTCACTTTTTTTTTTTCTTCCTCACTGCTCTGTCTCACAACTGCCAGACAGCATTTTCTGCCCTTTCTTAAATCCATTTCCCCAAGGGACCCACCCGTGGCTGCTGGGCTTGGCTGTGCACTGTGGTGAGGCCAGAGGAGCCATCTGACACAGAGCAGCCCCTCGTCTCTTCTCAGAGCCCATCACTGCAGCTCCCAGCACCTTGCTACAGAACCCAAACACAATTTTGCAAATAGATAATACAATATGCCTTTGGGAGTGTAATGATATAGTTCAATAATGATGTGATTCCACAGGATGTGGGAAGAAAGGCTGTGTTGAGGTTTCATAACATTTCAGCTCTAGCACCAGAAACTTCATACGTACATTTCCCTCCCCAAAATAATTAACCACACTCTGAGGGAAATAATAATAAAAAAAAACCAGCACTTTCCTTTGTATAAAATCAATGAACATTATGATAGATATCTGTTTTCCCCACACACGCTGAAAATTAGGAGCCTGTTTTAACTGGAGCACTGTACTGGAGAGGTTTAGCAGTCATATGAAATGAATCTACCCTAGTCAATGTTAAAAAGTAACACTATAACAAACAATAGCGGTAATTGAATGTAATAAAAATAGGATGACTGTTAAATCCCAAACTGTAGTTTTAAGCAGAGCACTGTCTTCCAGCGAGACAGTTTCAGGCAGAGTTTTGCAACAGTTACCTGACTTATTGGAAAATACAAAAACACCCCAGTAAAATGTGTAGACTTCACAAAAACTAGTGAAGAGACAATAATAACGTGTGACAGTTATTTGCAAAAACAACTCAAGTGTCTTAGTAAGGTAGGCTGTACAGAAAGCACACAACACAACACCTGAAAAAGGCAGATAATCTATAACAAGAAAAAGATGTGAATTTTATGAAGTAAGTTTTGTGTCCTGAAAGGCTGCAGCTCTGAATGGGCATCACCATGAATAATCAACTGAATACAAGATCATAGTGATGTATTCATTCATAAAGGCATAAAACCAACATATGAACAGAAAAGTATCCAGGTAGGAAGATGGCAACACTTTCGTATTACTGAAGAAACGTATCTCATTCTTGCATCCATCCTTCAAAAAACAGTGAAACTTTAGATACCTTGTCATTTGGGAAGGGACAAAACAAACTTGAAATATTCACTCTTGAAAAGCGATTAAAGGGGGTGATCTTGGTGACTTGATCAGCACCTCCCAGTGTCAACACAAAGAATACGTCTGACAGATCACTATTTAACCACAAAAGACAGACCAAGGTCAAAGAAGCAAAAGATATCTATGTGAATTACATTAAAGAACTACAACAACAAAAAATTAATAGTGAAGATAAAAAAATATGTGGAGCAACTTAACAAGTGATGTGGTGATTCTTAATTTGAAACCTTAAATTCTCACCACTCCACCAGTGGATATCATGCTCCACACATACTAACATGGATGACTTTTACCACACACCCCTTCACCTATTTCTTACCATTTCCCTTACACACAACGTACTCCTCCCTTACAGCCACCAACACCCCTGCATTCCTGCCCCACCTTTTTCCAGCCTCTTTCCACAGTCTCCACTACACAGCAGAACCCACCACGTGCCCTATTCCTACTCAGTGCCATGCTCCAAACTATGCCCTTTTTTCCCCAGCTATGCTTAGCTTCTGAATGTTTATTTGAAGCTGTATTTGCTCATGGCAGGGGAAGACACAGGCATCAAGTGAATTTGTGTAGATGCTGGTACATTGTACAAGTTGAGTAGAAGTGGTACAAGATATAGGGAAGGGGAGAAATAATGGCTATACACCAAGTGCTCTGTTTAACACGTCATTAGCCAAAGCAGAACTCAACTATTCTGTTTCTTCTGGATTCACTGCCATTTCACAAACATGAGCATGGACATCCTATATCACTCCTAGTGCCCCCTTTACTGGAGGGAGCAGAAGGGTTTATTGACACTCAAACTCTCCACGGTTCTCCTGAACAGCAACACCAAGGATCCCGATGGACATTACCATAGACATTTCATTACCATCAAAGTGAAAGAACTGATTACATTTCAGGAGGGGAGGGAGGGGGTAATTCTGAAGCTAAAGACTTCTTTGGTGGAGGAGTTAATTTCTTTCTTCTGTCCAGAAGCGATGTAAAGGCATTACTGGCTAGGAAAACTCTACTTCCCTTCGAACAAAGCAGTGGTCCATACAGCTGCCTCAGCAAAGCTCATGATGCTTATATTTTCTCATTGCATCAAGCAGCATCAGAACCTACAGAAAACTCTAGGTCTCTTACGGAGAAAGGTTAAGATAAATTTTACAGGAAACACACACCATATATTGTGTTTTATGTCAGAGGAATATTACATAATTTCACACCAAAAAGGTGGCTGATTACACAGTACATACACTAGGTCATTTCATCCCCTCTCCCCTGCTGTGATAATACTCTTAATTCTGCATTTTCAACACACCACATCCCTTAAGTAATCTTTAGGATTTACCCTCAGAAAAGGCATTTTGTTTATAGCAAGAAAGCAGTGCTTCATTCAAATGCTGATGGATAAAAAGGCTACCATGCTTTCAAATGAGCAGGAACAACGTGAAAGGGTTGGAAAAAATGACTTTTATATTCAATTGCAATTGTTGTGTCAGTAGATATCCTGAGGCTCTGGGTTTCATTATATGAAAGGTAAAATAATTGAACCAACATGACAGCAGCCTAAAAAACAATAATTTCATTTCAGGTATAAAGGAATATTCTAATGCATTATGTCTGAAAGAAGATAAATGCCATTTTTTTAAGTGCTTAGCTTTCTCAAGGTTCTTTTTCAGAAAGGCTGTTCTGTCAGATCTGACTCTGTAGTTTATACAAGCCACAAAAAGTGAGCTTAACGATGGGTAGATTTATCTAACGATTGCTCCAAAGTTAAGTTGCATTGAAATTAGCATGTAAAGCATAAACAAAAGCTTTCTCCTCCACAGTAATGGGTGGGGGTTTTTTGGTGGTGGACTTTTTGTTTGTTTGTTTTTGGTTGCTGTTTTCCCTCAATTTGACACAATCTGTCAGGAAAGAAAAAGGAAGAAAAAAAGATTTCTTTTTTATTGCTGCTGCTGTTTTGCCTGTTTTATATTATTGCTAAGACGAAATACACTGAAGCAATTTATGAGCCAGTCTTTCATACTACCCTCTTCGTCAGGCTTCTTCATCTGTATTTCTCTTGCATTTCTGTATCTACATAATACCAGACCCCACAAACTCAATGTTCACAGCTATCTTCCTTCATAAGTCAGACATAAGTACTCTGAGCTTTTAAAGTGTCACACTTTGACTTACATATGCGAGACTGAAATGTGACAACTTGTCGTGACTGATTTGATCTACACTAAAAACGGATAATGGATATTAAAAAAAAAAAAAAACACTCCTCAGTTCTCCTCCTCACAAAGATGGGAAAGTTCAAGGTTAACAGACAGGGATACAAGGGGGAGAGTACTGTGGAAAAAACTGGGGCTTTCTGAGGTGACTGAAAGCCACCTGAAATGGGAAAGATGGAGGCGCTGGGATGTGAAGGAAGGTTTTCCAGAGCAGAGGAGAGGAAGCCCAGGGAACAGAAGGGATCTTGGGCTGGTGACAAGCTCTGTGCCTTCCTGCTGGCAGTGCTGTTACAACAGACCCCAAGGGAGCTTCCCCAGACCCACACTGTCAGACCTGCAGCATCAGTACCCATATGGAGCATCCCATACTGGGGCATGAGCAGAGGAGCTTTTTCTCTTTCAAAACAAACTGAACAATCAGAAGAATGGATTTTGTTTCAAAAAAAAAATCAAAACTAAATGTAAAAATGCTAATTGGGTTTGTTAAAAAGTGTGGCTCTGTTAATTGCCATCAGCTCTAAGCTCCTTCCAAACAATTCCGACTACTGCTATGCAACAAATAAGCCCTCCCTCTTTCACCCTGCGAATACAGGCACAGGCGCACAGCACAGCTCATGGAGGTCTGCCACACGCAGCTTGGGAGCCCTAGGAACAGCAGCGAGGCACTCAGCATCAGCTGTTTCCAGCCAACCACGTTATACGGGGAGCTCTTTTCATGTAACATGTGATAACAGAGACCACTGCGCTTTGAAAAGACTAAAACGGAGAGCCCCCTTCTGTGGGGTCTCTGTGGCTGACTGAATGAGAAAACGACCTTACAAAGCCTCACTCTTCTCTTGCTCGAATGCCAGGTGACAGAGACCACAAGATCTTCAGCTGTACTTAAAGCAGTCACGCATTGGGTTTCATGTACTGATGAGCAACACAGCACATAGCAGCTGGGGGATGCTTTAAAGATAGGTGATCAACAAAGATTTCAGTCTTTTCAAACTCTTTTATTCCTGCTTCAAACCTAAGAGAACACAGGCATTAACTGGAAGGGTGTGTGTTCCCGGAGCCACAGTCAGGAGGGAGAAAGCCACAGATACACAAAATGAAGGCAGAGTAAAGGCACAGAAAGACAGAGATAGCAAGGCTCCTCCTCTCTCCTCACCGCAGACGCTGTGCTGTGTGTGAACAAGCAGGCACCTTCACGGACTCTGCCTTCTGCCGAGCAGGGGTAGCCACAGGGGGCAGGCAGCACAGGAGCCAGCCTTCTGGAAGCAGCACGTAAGCTCTGCACATCCACCCTGCCCTGTCTCCATGCCCTTGCTCACACCACTGAGATTTCACGACCTGCTCACACGTGATGTGGCGAGGAATGCCGTACACAACTACAGCATGCAAGCTGCCAAGGAGACAAACAGACAAAGCCCCATAGGCTCACAACACCAAATACAGACAAAGTAAAAGAAAAAAAGGCAGAAGGTAAGAAGAGAACAGGAATGAAATAGGAACCAAGCAGCAACCAAAGCGCGCTGCGCTGCACAAGGAAAAGCATAGAAAAGAGACTGTCACGCATCAATTTATTGTGCAGTTTAACCATAACTGGTTTTAAAAGCTTAGTCTTTATTTCTTTACTTCCCCTCAAGTAGTGCATGTAAGTCTAATTACAGAACACTCCCATCCAAGTGAAGTATATGTCATGCACGTCATGCAGCCCAGATTGGCTTCATATTCCCATCATGCTAATTCACAGTCTACAAGGCAAGAATCCCATGCTTCTCCAGTTCCCACCTTCTCCATTGTTTGCTGCTATTACACAGAGGGAAGGATGAGATGGTTTAATATTTCACACACAGAATACAGGACAGAGCAATTTGTAAGAAGCAATCTAGAAACAGGGGCTTTTTTTTTTGGGGGGGGGGGGGGGGGGGAGGGCAGCTCCTGTTTGCCTAAGTAGGTGATGACAGGAAAAATAATAATAATTGTCCTGCTAGAAAATTATTAACATGTTGGTAAGCAGAAGTGTAACATAAAAAATTCTTTGAAACAGACCCAGGTGCACAGTTGGGAATTGTTGTTCATGCACTTTTAGAACTGGCCAATACCCTGTTCATTTGTGACACCATCAGAAGCATACCTAACTGCCCAGCCAAGACTGGCACCCTGCAGTCACATCAAGACAGATTACTTCCATAGTGATGCTCCACAAAACCTATCACAAATCAGGAACTGTAACAGTGGTATTTTCTTTGGAAGCCCTCAAACTACGTAAAATACAGACAATACCTATACACCCACTTCTAATCTCTGTAGTAACATAAACTTTGGGAATATTCAGATTATATCAAAAACTTCCCAGTCTGATCCAATTGTACTCACAGTATGCCCACCCAACCCCACCCCACAAAAAAAAAATGAAGCACACAAACACACCTGAGCTGCTGAACCAATCCACTGTAAACACTGTTTGTAAAACCAACTCTTTGCTTCCACAGAGACTTCATTCGCCCTGCTATTGTGCAGGTTTTGCTACTGGGGTAAGCAATTTTATCTCCACTGACCTGATTTCCCTGATACCTTGTTTGTCCATGTCATAGGCAGAAATACATGAAAACGTATCTTAAGTGTAACACTACACAGCTGGAATCACCTGTAATATCTAATGCCTGCAATGAGAAGAGACTGATCAATAACATTTTAAAACAGTCAGTAGCTGAACTGGAAAAGATGGGCTTCGAAGAGAAAACATTGGAGAAAAACTGATTTTAAAAACAAAAAAATCCTACGTAATCCATACATAAAATATACAAAATCAATATAAACCATACAACAGATCTATTTTGGACCATTTATAAATTCCATAGCTTGCAAGTTTAATACATAATCAATGGAAATCTACAAAGCTTTGTAAGAAACCAAATATACCAAAATTAAACTTGAAAGCCATACCGGAAAATCCTAGCATTACGTTTTCTGAAAGAGATACTGGAAAATGGGAAACAATGCACTATTTTCAGGATTGTAGTGGCTAAAAACATGACTCATGCTGTCACCTAATATTGTATTAAATCTTGCTTTTCATTTAAATACTGTATGTATATGTTCAGTTAGTCTGCTGACAAAGATGATTAATACATGAAGCAATATTTATGGTATGCACTTGTGCACAATTACATCTAAAATTAAAAGGTCCCAGTGAATATTTTAAAGCTTTTTCTACCTATTGTTGTTCTGCTAGAGCAACATTTACATAATACGAGAAGAGCTTTTAAAATTTCTTTTGAGAAAATTACCCACCCACGCCCCATTTTTCCATGCCCTTGTTGAGGTTATCAAAAGTCTTACTCAACAAAGAAGGAACTGAAAACAGGCTGAGCCTCAGCCTTTTGAAATTGGTGGAAAAATTTCCATTGACAAGAAGATTGCACATCTAACTCAGATCACTGAATATGCAAGGGAAAAAATGCAGATAGCAATTCACAAACATGCTGTCACACACAAAGTAGAGAAGTGGGGAATAAAGCCAGAAGTTACGGAGGGTAGAGTGTTTTTTTTCTTTGGTAACTCCTGGTTGTCACAGTGCTGAGTGCCACATTTAACTAAAAGGTGTGTATAAAGATACAATTCCAATTCCTCAAATTCACAACATACCAGTAAGCAGAGACAACTAATATTGAACATTATGAGGATGATACATCTGTAACTTGCACACCATCATCAGCTAACTGGCACGAAATTATTAAGAGCACCCTCTGTGTCTTTACGAGGGATTCAAAAAACTCTTATAGGATTTCAAGGAATGTCACTTGAGCTGTTGTAGTTCAGCAGTTCTTCACCATGCTGCACTCCTCAGCCACTCATCTCCTGGAAAAAAGCCCTGCCCTTTCAATTACTTACACACATACGTATAGATACACACACGTACACTGTATGCCCACACATGCACACACACTTAAGTGTCAGTGCTCCAATTGTTTACCTACCAATATTTACTATCCATCTACTATCTACACTTAAGACCTCTGACTTGGAAGGAATGTTTCCAACAACTAGTGCTGGACTTGCAGGATATAAATTCCTCTGAATATAAAATCAGAAGAAAAAAAAATCTGACAAAACTGAACTGACACTGTTAAGCCTAAGCTTAATTACAAACTGCCAACGCATTATTGTAACTTCACTGTAAACTGCAAGATAAATAGTTTTTCAACTGCCCACCAAGCAAGCTTCTGAACTCGTTAGATCAAAGGAAGCAACATTAAAGAAACAGGGACACACAATTCAATAATTTTATGCATGACTGTAAAATGTTTGAGTCTGTTTTGTATGAAAGCTCAAGCCTCTCACAAACAGAGGAAATGTACATTTTATACTTTGTTCCACAAATACAGCACAGTCAAGCACATAGCTTTATTATAATACCACTGAAAATGATTATTTCACTGTACCAAAAACACATCAGCATAATTTCTCCATTTTGGCATTGTAGTATTAATCCATAGTAAATTTGCTGTTGAAAAGAAAAGTGTTGGGGAAAGAATGCAAAACAACTTTGTGAACAAGCTGACACCGCAGTATAGAATAGACACACAGTCAAAACTGTCATGTAATGGGTTTGGTTGATGACCGGTCAACTTTCTGAGATTACACATTTTTCTCCCCATATTTTGACTGCATCGTTTATAAGGAAAAGGCAGGAAAGGCTTCCAAAAGGCATTTTTACAATGGTTCATTTCTATTTAATTTCAGGTTAGTATTTTTAATAATTACTCAGTAAAACCAGACTACTTACAAAACTCTGCAGGTTATTTGCACAGAACACATCCAGATGTTCAAAAATCCAGAAAACTAATTTTCACAATCAATATTTATGGATAGCTTCTGACTTTCCGTTACATACTGAAACATACATAGTTCATATAATAGTTCAACATAATCTTAAACCTGCCTTAAACTTAAATCTGCTTCTGCGTAGCAGAAAGATGATTCATAGTTTTCACCGCTAATTAATCTGCTGAAATGTAAAGTGAAAAATTTTGTTGCTGGCAACAGGCTTGTATAACATGAAGTTGGATTAAAAGGAAAAGGTTAAGATGGGAGAAAGAAGAAACCACACTTTGTTCTGCTTTTGAATTAACATGTGGCAAAACAATATTACATGTTTTAAGATGAATCTTCTAGAATGATGAACTGTTGGGAAGGCTGCAGGAAATGTTTCCCCATATAGTAATATCAACCTTAAAACTGGTAAAATGCATTGGAGCAACTCTTTACTTTTCTAAACTCTTAAAATGGCATCTACATTCCTAATACGATGCAAGTGTGGTTGTGTTAGTTGAACCATCAGCAAAGGTGGCAAATACCGAGTCTAGACATAGATCACAAAATTCAATCAATACAAAAAGCGGGAAGGTAACACTAGAAATAGTATTGGTGATAGAATATCATCAGCGGAGATGCATTTATTTTTTTCTTAAAGGAAAAATAGCTCTAGGAAAGACACTGACGAAATTAATTCTTAAGCCTCATTGCAAGCATTTGTACTAATGACCCCTAAAACAATCATTAAGAAAGGTGTGGAGGAAGAAGAGCGGATTTAACAGCATTTATTAGAGCATTTCTGATGCAAAGGAGTGAAAAAAAATAGTTAACAGGTTGAATTAAGTATGACCTGAAGAACTTATCATGTCATATTGTATTCTGTAATTATTTATTAAGTTACTATTAATATTCACTAAGTTAAGTGAAACAGCAAGACAAAAAGTCTTTTCAGCGAGATGAACAATAAACCCATCTTTTGTAAATTAACTAAGGCAACTAGCCTCCCTTTGGAATATTGCTTTTTTGCTTGTACAAGTAACATTTTTGTAAAGATTGCAGAGACAAAATATTTGCACTGTTGACTTACAAATTAAAGTCTTGTTTAAAAAAGTGTTTTAAGTAGAGAGGACCCCTGAGAAAACACACTGACTTCACCGTGAGTTCATAATGCCTTTCCTTAAAATTGCAGGGCTTCAGATAGTAGCTCTCACACTTTTCACCATAAGGGGGGACATAAGGGTATTTGGAGGAGGTCAGCAGAAGTTTTGTCCTCTCTGCAACCCAAACAGCTTGATGTGGAGAGCCTCAGCAAGTTCCCTGCTGGGGTTTCCCCACTTTGGACCCAGGCGAACTGCTACCCAGGACATCCGCTCCTGCACATTCCTGCTCACAGCTTCTTCTCGGGGTGGGGAGATGGAGCGTCTGGGATAAATCCTGTTCCAGCCACAGCCAGGTGGCACGCAGCTCCTCAGGAATCATGGCCAACTGCAGTAAATTAGAGTAGTCCTCAGGCTAGCCTAGACAGGGCTGGGCCAAGTTAGAAGAGGAGAAACACGCAGCTATAATTAGGACAGAGTTCAAGGAACACATTCTCTCTTAATCAAAAACATTTTCCCTCTTAATTTGGTTGAGCATTAATAGTTTTACAAAGGTCTTTGTAGTGTACCTCCTCTCCTTCCCATCTCTGCAGCCACAGATACAAATACTGGCAAGTCTAGGCAGGAAGAAGCACGAATGGAAGGGAATATTATCTCTACCACGTTTTTTCTATTTCTACTGCACTCAGGATTTTTGGATCCCAAAAGAAAGGTCCAGATCAGAAGTTGTCAATTGCAATGCCAGTGCTGTGGATGAGCATACTCCTCCTCCCCTGGGGATTCACATCATGTAGGTAACACAAAGCAGGCTGTCCCTGAAGACAAGCATCTCAGCAAGCCAAGAGTCAAACTGGAGGCAAATGCAAACGTTTTTTTTTCATTTCTATGGAACCTCAGTAAAACTGAACCCAAACGGGAACAACGATGAAAAATGTTAGTTCAACACTCTTCTCTTCTCTTCCTTCTGTAATCTTGCTACCTGGATAGCAGCTGGCAAGAAAGGTGGTTAACACTACTGCTGTTACGCCGTCAGAAGAAAAACAACATGACTGCCAAGATATTGGAGAACTCTTTAAATGTGAAATTTGAGAACTGCCCAACAAGAAGTGATTATACATTTGGGTCCTTCAAAGCCTGAGCTCAAACTGGAAGTAGCTTTGCCTGTGGGCAACACAAGTTCACATACAGGAACTTCCCAAATACAGAGGGCTCTTCCAGTAATCATGATTTTTCTAAAATCTTTCTAAAACCCTGAGTTGTATGTTTGGAAGGTGCATTCATACTAACTTTTGGAAATGGGAAGGGACACCTGATGCAACAGTATCACAGATGTTAAAAAGCAGATGCAGAAAACCAATCCAACAAACTTAAAAATTAACTCTGCAGAGAGAAATAGATCTGTTTGTGGCTGCAGGGATTTTTATTTTTTATTTTTTTAAATGTAGAAAGGGTGGTCAGAAAGTTGGCAGAGCTGGTGTTGAGGTTTGTTTGCAAATTTTTTGTCCACTTCTGTTCTGAGGGCATGTTTTCTTTTTAAGTCAACCCCTGTTCTTTGAGGTTAAGTAAAACCTCAGATTTTTGCCTGAACACATTTCCAGTCTTCAAGATCCTGTCAGAACTTCTAAGAAAGAACTGTATGGTACTAGGACTTACAACCGATAAGATCGATTTTAATTAAAATATAAAGTAGTTTTTTCACACTGCAGTGCTTATTTCCCCTCACTTGCCCCTCCTGATCTTTTATCATTACCCTCATTTACATGGAAAAGGCCCAAAGAGACTTCCAAAATCCTGTAGCACCCCTTGCTAGGGATTGTGAAAAATACATCTAATAGTCCTTAACTCCCCAAGTTTACAGTCAAAATCATGAAAAAAACCACACACACAAATGAAATAAAATTTCCCTTTGTGCAGTGCAAGGACTTGAAGCACAGGCCCTCCCAAGGGGTTTAGGCTGGTAGAAGCAGAAACTGCACACTGCTCAGCCACAAACCATCTCAAGGCTTGGCCAGCAGACCAGTCTTACCAGTTTTTAGTCTCCCCATCACCTGCCTCAGAAGAACATTTCACATCACATCTTCTGGACTTGTGGACCCAGCCGTGCTCAGTTTAAAGCTGTCTTGGAAGGGGCAATGTCAAGTGAATAGTTCCAGAGGCTGCCAACGTGAGGCACAGAGATAATGATGTGCATTTGAAAAGTGTGATGTGGTTTGGAGGAAGAAGTTGCCAAAGCTTCTGCAGAGTCACCAGATTAAGTTGCCTCTGCTGGGGTCTCTCAGAAAAATGCAGCAGAGCAATAACCCTTAGAGGTCTTGATATTTTGCCTAGGTGCATGAATATGACACAGTAGTAGAGAACATCTAACCCAGCTTTATGTCCTATATAAACATACCTTCCCTCATCTCGGGTGCCAGACAACTGTCCTGAGTGCCTGTCCCAGCACAAGATCAAAAGTTTTTTCTGGCATTTCCTAGCATCAAGTCTCCCAACATACTATAAAATAGCATGTTGAAAAAGGCTAAGGATCAAATGTACCCGATGCACAGACCCACTGAAGTTAGGAAAAAATGAAAGTAGCTTAACTGAAAACAAAAGTGACCCTGGCTAGATGTCAGGGAAAGCTTTCTAACCAGAGTAACAAAGGACTGCAGCTGAGCTCCTGGGAGGCTGCAGAATCTCTTTTAGTAGAGGTTTTCAAGAACAGATCAGACCAGGGAAAAAAAAAAAAAAAAAAACATATTTGTGACTGTCTTCACATAATGCAATTCCCTATAAATTGATTATATAACTTAACTCATTCAATTCCCCTCTACTCCTGTTGCTCTACAGAAGCAATCCTAGCTATTAAGAAATGATGACTTCTGTTTCAAGGAAAAAAAAAAATTAAAAGCATAACATTTGCTTTAATTCTGAGCTTCCACATAGAAACATGCAGCTTACTGGTTTTACGAGTTAGCAGGGTTCGTGCTTTTGAGTTCCTCTCTGTAACTATGACAACAGAAAGTTTTAATTATTTTAATCGAGAGCAAGAAAGAAATTCCAAGTCTTCGCATTGAAGAAAACTCCAAACAAAGTGAAACTCACTGCAAAAATCAGACTGCAACACTGCTGTTTTGAAGCTTTCTAAAGAACTCAAACACCTTTAAAAGATACCCATGTGGGCCGAACTGCCACAGCCAGCATAGGCTCTTAGCCAACAGCAAATGAAAGGTAATGCAACTAAATCCTCTTACTACAATCTAATCTGAATTATGAAATATTTGCTATTTATGCACGGGGAGAGCTACCATAGTTGACACTGACCAGCTTGATCATGTGGCCAGACCTTTAGGTAGAAACTTGTGAGAATCAGCAGAGCCCACAGGCACTGCATGTAAGTGAGAGGTTCAGATACTGTATTCCTAGTGGAGCACTTGATTTCAGATAGGTTTACACACCTACCTGAATCATACAATTTTCAGCTCCACGTCACCGCATAAATGACTCTGTGATAGTCAAACTTTCCTTATGAAATGCAATTTTAATATGTTCCTCTGTGAAGAATTACAGTATTGCTTAGAGGCAAACATTTCTTTTTGTCAGTAACAGCTGTTTCTTAAAACTGTTAAACCCACATTTAGCTATGTGGGATTCTTTCTGTTTGGTTGATTTTTAATACCAACTCAATGGCATAAAATCCTGTATCTTCTTTTCCTAGCATTGAATAAGAAAATGCCAATTCATCATGCTAAGAAGCTGCTTTCCCGTTTTAGTTCACGGGTCCAGTGCACATACACCAGGCACCATAACATTACCTCAATGTAAGTGGTATTGCTGCACTGATATTTACTCTGTAACTGGTAATTCAGGCCTTGAGACAGCTTTTCAGAATTATCTGAATGCCAAGCATGATCTTTAGAAATACAAGCTTTCAAAAGACTCAGGCACGCACCTAATACTTTTGAAAATAAATACCATGCCAGTCCTGTCTATGATTACATGGTACAATTGACATCAACAGGACCCTCCTCACCAAGACCAGATCCTCCCAATTTCTTTTTCACATGTATGATTTTTGCTGTTTTGCTTTGAATTTTGTTTTGATACATTATTGTTCAAACGACACTTGAAATAATCTGACAAAGGATAATATTATTTTTTTTCTCCTGTAGCTGAACACGTGCAAGCTGACTAAAGCCTAACCACCGACTTAATTTTGGCTTAATCAATTTCAATAAAGATTCCCACTGTCACTTGAAGATACAATGCCCACTTGAAGCAAGAGCCCAGTATAGAACCAACTTTTTTTCAAAATAATGAAGAAAAAAAAAAATCAAGTAGATCCAGCCTTCTATCTAAATGAAATAGTTAGGTCAAAAGTAATCAGTTCCACCAAGGTTCTAGCAATTCTGTTATTAAACCAAAGTATTTTTTCTGCTAAAATCCTTACCCTAAATAGACACATATGCATGTTTCAAGGTGCTTTAAGCTTCTGCAGCATATTCCTTTCCCCCTAAGTGAGTAGCCTATAATAGTATCACGAGCAATCTCCTAATGTGTAACCAGGCTACCAGGGGTTGCAGTTCTGCTCAGTAAAGCACATCCTATTAGTGAGAAAGGCCATTTTTGTATGCAGACCAAATCTTGAGGCTTTGGGATGTGATGGGTGTACAGGGTTGATCCAAAGGTTTGACAGATGGGTTCTGTGCTTTGATAAGGTCAGTATTTACTCTGGAATAACCTTTGGCAGACGAGCTGCCTTTGCAGCTTTACGTCAGAGACGCTTAAAATCTTCAGGCTTGCCTAAAAACCTTCTTCACGGAGCTCATGGAGTCACTGTGTTCCTCCCTGCCAGCCCGCCCCAGGGAAGGGCTGTCGAGCTGCTAATGCTAACCAATTACCTTTACCACTTAAGGAAAGTACAAATTAATTGTACCAATGCAGACTCTTTCCACTGTTTTACCTTCATAAATGTTCTCCAGTGAAAACAGAACATCCTTAAGCAGAATCATGACACCCATCCAGGATATGGATACAGATCAGCCCAGAGCTACCCATCGTATGTATTTATAATTTGGGGCAGACAAACCTGGTGTTTTGTTTTTGGTTTTTTTTTTTTTTAAAAAAAAAGCAGAATTTTGTAAATTTGCGATGTCAAAACAACAACCCCAAACTAGTCAGCTACCCTGCTCCAGAGACAATACTTCCTGAACTGATGCCGTGCCCTCTTTTCCATCCCAACCAGCCTGTCAGTTTGCTCACCGTGTATTGCTTCAGCCCTACATGGAGGCATCCCTGGGGCAGGGCCTGCCTTTGTACAGGTGGTGTGAGGAGTACTTCGATGTTTTGTCAGCCTGCTCCAGTGCTATCACAACCAAAACAATTGTCATCCTACAAAAAACTCAAGTGCTAACTTTGTACAGGAGGAAACAGCTGTACACGTGAAAAATAATCTCAGTCTACACATATCAGGAACACTGGAGTATAAACCAATAAAGTCACAGGCATTGTTTAATTAAATGCTCAGTCCCTTCTTCCAGACTGAAAATGGCTAGTGCTCTCGACTGAACGCAAGACTTCCTTTGTGTACACTTTAAACAATCGCTTCTGCAATTCCCTTTAAACCATTCTTCTGGTTCCCCGCTCCTACTTCAGGCTTACAAGACCTAAGAAGAATCGTGCTTTTCCCTGCATTATGATTTTTTCTTTTCCTCTTTGCAAGGCTGCGCTGAATTGAAAGCGCCTATCAGGCAGATCAGGTTTCCTGTTCTCCATAACTGTTCCCTGTAATGGTCTAAAACTGACTTCAACATGCAAGGGCATTTTTATGCGTGGTGATCTTCAGAGCACACACCTGCTGCTTAAAGGCACTGTACACTTTGCTAGCTCCTGTACAGGAAAGCAGGCTTCTGATTTGAACCCTTCACCTACGTAATGCTCACAAACAATCAAACAAATAATAATAATAAAAATCAATATAATGGAAAATGTCATGAGCTTAGATACAGAATATGTAAGAGTAGGGAAAAAGAAGACCTCTATAGTGAAAAGATATTTTCTGTTTATTTTCAGTGAACTCAATGCAGCTGGTTTAATCCAACAACCCCCAACCCCAACTAAACTTTTCTCCCAGCAAAGCATGCCAAATCAGAAGCATGTTCTCCTGTGAGATTTCTGCCTTCTTCTGGAGCTTTCATAAACTACAGGAAAAAAAAAAGAAAAAGGGCCATTATAAAAACAGACAGGACAAACCAATGCAATGAAGGATTTACAACAAAAGAAAGCAAATACTGAGAGATTTATTTCCTTTCGATATTTTATAGATTCCTGCCCCTAAACATCTTCCTTTCACGAAGACCCTCCAATTTTTATATGGACACACACAGAGTTATCAAAAATAATTATTTTTCTGACCATTCTGACTTTTCTTCACCTGTATTTGTTCAACAGAGCAGTTTATAAACAAACATGGCTTGCATTGCAGTTCACCTTTAAGCAGAGACATCAGGAGAGAGCTCGTGAACTTTGCTTCTATTGCAGAATTTTTTCAGGAAAGTGGGAAAAGAGAAAAAACAGCTTGAGGATCATGGAATAAAGATTCAGTTTTGAGAGCAACAAACACAGCTTTCATGTTCTAAGTAGTCAGACTCAAGAACTGAACTCTGAAGAAAAGCCAAGGATGACTAAGAAAAAGTTTAACTTTTAAATAAAAGGTAGAAAGTTTATACTTCTCTTTTATGTGAACAATATCTAACATCTTTGAACAAGATCCAACACATTTTATTTGCAGCGTCATCATTTATTAATTGAGCCTGCTTGTAGAAAAATTGGGTCCAATTTGGCTCCTATTGAAGTTGGTGGCAAAGCATGCCAAAACACCTTTTGCCTTCACTGCAACTGCAACCAGGTTCTCCATGTAAAGTATTCTCAAATCAGGGAAAGGCTTTGGTAAGTCACTACTGCTTTCACAAGAAAAAGAAGCGTTGTTACCAAATCACTGCCCAAGGAAAAGAATTGCATTTTGCCAGAACAGCCCAGGGACAGATGAGTAACTGAAGGAATCAGAAGGCCAAGAGCATTTTCTTCATAATAAATCTTGTCCACACCTATCTGGAGTGCTGGGAGAGGGGAGAATACAACCTCCCTTTTTTGGAGGAAGATAGTTTGTAGAGGTGATTTTAAAGACACTATACTTGTCAAGTCTTAACACAGAAGAACAAAAGACTAGTCAAAGTAATCCAGAATAAACGTGGCATCTTGAAGGATACCAGAAGCTTTTGTTTCCAAATATGATCCCAAAGCTTTAGTGTTCCAGGTGAAGCAAGTACACAGAGAAAAAAAAAATTGAAGTGTTAAGCCAACTCAAATGTTACAAAAAGAAAAGGCACGTGTTTTGGAATATCTAAGTCCTTCTGAGGGACTTTCAGAGAGGAAAAAAAGAATAGGGGGAAGAATATGGCTGAAGAATCTAACATCACTTGAAACAGAAGCAAAGTATTTGATCTTTTGAACTTTAGGGCTTTATTCAATCCTGGAAAAAAAAAAATACTAAAAAACACCTTTGATACAACTGCCTTCTCCCCTACCCAAAACAGCCAATGCAAATTAAACATAAAAAGCTGAGGGCAAGTCAGGGCATCCGCACACCTCTTCAAAAGCTTCTGTTGCAAGGTCTTGTGGCTTTCTTCCCTTCTTTCACCAAGGGAACAACAATATGGGAAAAGTTTTTTGCAAGTGTAACCATGCTGTCAACTTGCATCTCTCTTCATTTGCCCAAGGCCTTTGCTTGCTGACAACCAATATTGAACTTAGGCAACCTTTCTCCCATGATCCGTTCTGAAGTGTCCTAACTTCCTCTGAAAGGAGATCCAGGAATAGCTGTCAGGATGACTTGCTGCATGGTCCTTAACACAAACAGCTTATTTCACTCATTCATATCAGTCTTCAAGCACTATATAGCACTGCATGCAGCTTCAGAGCACCCTGATATATTATCACTCTTCACTGTCATGCTATGACAACCAGAACTCTGATGGTCTGAGACTTGAGTCTTTCTTTTACCCTGGCATATTGAATAAAAGAGCCAACCATGCAGACAAAAGATTGTCTCTCAGCATCAAACAAGCCCCAGATACCCCTACCTGGTCTGGGCTGCATGCAACATGGTGTAGATGTGGCCAGTCTGCACCATTTAGCCAAGGATGCAAGCAGTTTGCACTCCCTCATACTGTCTTTCCAGACAGTAAAGGCACAGACACAGGAAACCACAGGAAATTTAGAATATTAAGGTTTCTCAGCATGAACAAAAACTGAAAAAGTAGTAGGTAGTAGCACTTGTAGCCTTACAGTTCGATTTGGTTCCAACACATGGATTCCATTCCCTTCAACTCCAGTAAGAAGATCATGCTACCTCACAAACAGCCATCTTCTATCTTATAGACAAATAAATAGCGCCACAGACAAAGAATTATAGCAGAGGCAAGGCCCACTGCAGTCTGCTTCTGTCTCTGTTGATGGCCAACACCAGCTAGCTTTGAGGGCAGTTTAAGATGCGCCCAGTTAGGTGGATGTGGAAAGTCTGCTTTGACATTACATATCATACCAGCATTCAGAGGTTCTCCTCTCTTTCCAGAAGGGATATCTAGCCATTTGCTCCCAGCTGAGCTCACCCCTCACACAAGCATTCTTCCTCCTTTTTGAATTCTGCCTCATTAGCTTCACCAATTTCCTGTGGTAAACAGGCATGCCTTAAAATAAAATGCACTTGCCCTTATGGTTCTCAGCATAGCCCCTCGTAAAGATGACTCTTACCATAGATAAGAAGTTACACTGAAAAATAGAGTACGTGGAAGAAAAGAACCAGGTCCAGTGACCACCTGGCTTAATCCTGCAAGATGCTCAACTGCCTTTTGTTCTGCAAAGCATAAGCAAGTGCTTACACACATTAGTAATCATGCCAAATTTTACTACTAATTACAATGGAAAACTGCCATTTTCTGCCTTTCAAATACTTTTCATGCAGCAGAGAGATAAAAGATCCTCCTTTTCCATTACTAAAAGGTGCTTTGTCTCACACAGCCAAAGAACTTATCCCTCAGTGTACTTAGTTCACGTTTTCCTGAGAACACAGTAAGGTAGCACAGTAAGGTGCTGAGCTGCTTATTATCAATCACGCACGGATTTTACCTACCAATCTGAAACTTCAATAACTGGGCCTAGAGGAAGAAAGAGTGTTTTCTTGTCTGGCTCACAAAGAACCATTTTGTCACCCTGAAAAGTATAAAGGGTAAACACTGACAAAAAATAAATACAAGAACCACACAAAATATAGCCCACTTTTTCTTTCACACTAGTGATTATCCATGACTGTAAATAATGGATTTATTATATTTTTGAATATGTAAACAGAAGAAGCAGTTGGTGTTTACAGAATGTAAATGATCCCCCTTATTAAACATAATACAAATACCTCACCTAAGTGATGGTTTGCCACATGCATTCACTTCCCTCACGCCACACCAAGACAGAATATTAAAGAAAAAAAAAATCACTAGGGGCAAAGAGAAAGAAGGAATTGTTTAAAAGGAATCACTTCAAAGCTCTGAGACTTTCAAGAAACAAGCTTTCAGATAGCACTCCCTTTCAGATAGGTTGCATATGCTGATGATGCACTCCAGTCACTAAAGGTTTCTGTGAAGAATTATCCAAAAACCCCTATGTGGGTGTTTTACATTTACTTTTCAGTAATAATGGTTTGCATTGCCAATTCAAAGAAACTACTGAGGTTTCTCATTTCCTGCTCTGGAAAGGAACTAATAGAACTGCACTTCATAAGAGGGTTTCTTCCCTTGTCATCACATGATTTCTTTTCTTCTCTCACTGATATTCCCAATTCTTTCTGTCTCCTAATTCTGACCTCCCCATTGCTACTGTTTTCCTTTCCTTCTCTCAAATAAACAATGTAAATCCACTTGGTGATGTGACTACAAATGCATGTGGCTCATATCCACCTTAGACTGGACCTCCCTGGCCCTTTTTTGTACACCTGCCTCCCAAGGAGTCCCTGAGGAGTCAAACTGTGACTAGTGGGACAACAGACAAAACAAGGTACGGTTGGCTTACAGTGATATAAATCTCTGAGTATTTAAATTTTAGCTTTTATAAAATCAGTATTTATGGTCACAAACCAAGGAAAACAAGCTTTTAATGGAGATAAAAGGGCGTGTTCCCACTTGGCAGAACAGCCAGGCTCCCCCCTTAACAGTGCAACACAACCAAAGGAGCAGAGCTCCCATTTTGCAATGCTTCCACTTCTGAGTAATAGCATGGGGCACCCCCAAGCATGTCCCTTTGACCTCAGTGCCTGCAGGGTTCAATCATCCTCCAGCCAGGATGCGAAGGAAGAAGTGGGAACAAAAGCACAATCAATATAGAAATTACAATCTTGATTTTAAACTATGAAATTACATTGGTATACAGCAAGCACAAGATCTGAAATGCGTGCTAAAAATTAAGTCTACAAAATTCTACTAAGATTTTTAAATATGATTATACACCCACAAAGATCTCACTTTTGAATAAAATGCAGCCAATATAACTGCACTATCTTTCCAAAAAATAGAAAAAAAAACTTCTTAAACATAAGGGTTTAAATTAAAAAAAAGAAAAATTGACAAGAACAAAGAAAGGGCAATATATTCAGCAATATATCAGTAATCTCTCATCTTTCCAGCAAAAATATGAATATTAATAATGATGCAGCGTGACCAGTAAGTACTTCTTGTTTTCTCCTACAATTTCAATAGCACCTTTGTAACAAGTCTTTTAGAATGTGAAATGACAAAAAAAAAATACAGCTTCTTAATTAAATTCTCTTTCTGAAGCACCTTCTTCATTATTTAGTCACCTCAAGAGCTCCCCTCATACCATGTGGTTCCAGTTCTCAGCAATTTTCCTTCTTGAAGGGAAGGGTTGCAATTTCGCAGTTACATTCAACTTAGAACTTTAATAAACTGAGTAAAATATCAACAGACAGTATTTAACTATACTAAATACTCTAAGAGGTGCTAATTCCAACTTACAAGATTCCAAAATAAAGGTTAATAAAAAGGCCATCTCACACAGTTTACATTTACCCTGAATATGTTAAGAAATTATTGCTCATTGAAACCAGCAAAACAGACCCATCTGTCAATATTATTGCCTAAACCTCAGGTTGACTAAGAGGTAACTTCATTTAAAAGTTAATGGATTTCCTTCTTGCTGTCATGCTGGTTTCATTAATTTTGTTAAGTGCACCCAGGGAAAATAAAGTCTCTCAGGCTTCATTTATTTTTTGGTTATTCCCTGGAGTATTCAAAATTGCTGGTCTCATCTGTAAAGATCCTCATGAAATTAGTAACCTATTTCAAATACATGACGGTGATTTCGAGAGGTAGTTAATAGCAAGGTTTGTGAATCCTTTTGTTCCTATTTTAACAAGAGAACTGAGACTGCACAGTTGCACATGCACCATCTTGTACTCGGTGCACAGATTCCCTAGTCCCATTTTATATACATAATAAAATTTTAATGAAGTTAGAATCTTTTTAATGTGGAAGTGATATAGAATAACATTAATTTACATTTTTGTTAATTTTTTTTGTAGCTTTTGTTACAAAGAATGTTTGGTGGTATTGTATCAATAATATTAAAGAAAAATACGTGTACTTATTCACACTTAGAGTCTGATCTCTGCTGCTGTACAAAATATGCACACCTGACAGAATACTGCAGTTTTTATAACTAAAAGAAACAACAAGGATGCAAACAAGACTTATAAATAGAATCAGTTTTTCTGAACACTGTTTCAAGGTAAAATAAATAAATAAATAAATTCAAGATTGTGTTTTTTATTTATTGTGTTAATAATGGTTTACCTTTTATTAACAATTCTTTTCAAAACAATACTCTAAATATCCAGAAAAATCCAACCAGGGGAAGGGAAAGAATACCCAGACTTAACGTGCTTCAGCTTTGATATTACAGTTTACTAGAACAGACCACAATTACCATAGGTCAAAAGAAGCTGCAATCTACCATTAAAAAGATTTTCATGATTTCTGAAATAGTGTACCTGCATAATTAAGCAAATTTATCAAAGAATGATGTTTTACTTTTTAAAAGATGTAGAAATAAAAAAGAGCAGAGATCACTGTCACTAAGTACACAGCCCATAGTCACACAGCAAATGACTACTAATTTGACTTTTAATGCCAACTCTCAGTTAGAATCATTAACAAACTATGAGATCTTTCTATTTGTAGGGATCTATTTTCTGCTGACACGTGCATGCATGCGTTATGCATTTATATTGGGGAAAAAAAAAAACAAGAGCCTACCGTTGCCTGCTTGGAGTCCCTAGACCTAAAGTAGCTTATGCCAAAGGCACACCCCACTTCGAGTATTTTTTGTTGGTGGTGGTTTTTGGTACAAAATTTAATATATTAAAAAAAAAAAATCTTCTGTGAGGACAACTACTCCAACTCTTAACATAATCAAAGTATGTGATGCACACAACCCATCCACAATCAGGTATCATGTCAGAACACTACTGGCATGTCTTATGACTTCAAGAAATAGACTATGCCTACTCAGAAGTAGGAGCCTTACCAAAGACCTTACCAAAAAACTGCCCAATTTATTGCTAAATCTGTGTGAAGGTCAGTTTAAAAAAAAAAAAAATGGAAAAGTGATTATTTTAGCAGCTAATTCTTGCCCTATTTGTAGCAGGTCTGTTAAAAACCTCTCAGCTGGTATACTGAACATCCTTTTAGAGCTCCACCCAGGAGCACGAGAAGATGCCTCAAGCTGATGCCACATACCAGGATCAGACACACCTTACCAGAAAGCAGTGAAGGGCCTCTTTTGATCCAAAACAGTCTGGCCTAAGAACAGACATTTCTTTTTTATCCCAGTACATATACTCTCCAAAATACCCCTCTCTGTTACTGTACTACAGGGAAACATATCAATTATGAGATAGTTGATGCCCTTTCCTGATTAACTATTACCAGCCTACTGCCAACCTGCAGGCCGGAGGGCTAGTTTCCCCATTTTCGCACCGCAGTGCTCTTATCTCAAGCCACGAAGGCACAAAGGGAGAAGAGCAAGGCCTCACAGCTAACAGTGAGGAAACAGAAAACCCGTGAGGAGCAAAAACTATTACGAGCAGAGCGGCAACAAGGCACAGGTCACGCCACAAGCTGCCATGGGCGGCGAGGGCCCTGCTGGCTGCCTCCGGCCTTCTGATGCTGACCCCTTGTGTGACCTTGGGAACGTCACCCGGCCTCCTTGCACCTTGGGTGCCCTGCTTGGGAGCAGAAAAAAACAACCCTCAGTATCCTTTCAATCCTTTGAAATCCACAGAGAAGAGCCGAGTACCCCCAGACTGTTCTCAAAGCCTTACTCTTGCACGGCCTCCGCTCATTGTTTTAGTCTGAAGTGCGACTGAAAGCCCACTGCTCTTGCATCAAGAGTGCACTAAGAGAGATCATAACTCAGACTGTCATGTTTTGCTACGCAGAGCTGCTGTCAGACATAGCAAGCCAGAAGTAATTATCACGCAAACTAAGCATAGCATTTTCAAAACTTCAGGGACAAGTGTCTACTTCTTGCCATTATTTCAGATTCACCGAAGAAATAAAGTTGCCTGGCACTCCTAGAGTCACAGCACTCAGTCTTCTGCCCTTAAAAGCAAACAACAGGACTAAATCCACTACAATAGAGGAAGTACACAGACAGCAAATAGCTATTAAATTGCGGTTTTCATTTCTAGCAGACATGCATTTGCTTGGGGGAAAAGAGAGGAATTAAGTGGCTTTTATAACCACTTTAAATCTCTGGTTTTGTAATAGTTCACGGTTTGTAAAACAGTACCAAAGACATAAGTTTCCTGGGTAGCTGTAAACCCAATTAAAAGTGTGAAGAGAGAATAAAGGAGGAAATCTCAGATCTAGAATAAAATCCATTCAAACATATAACCTGTACCTTGTGCCAAAACTGAAATTCTATAAAAACAAGTGCAACAAGACTCTGCATTTTTAGACATGTATATGATAACAAAAGAATTAAAACTAAACATTCAGAAGAGGCTTATACATCTGTTTCACTTCATGGCTGAAATGTCAAATGACAGAACATAGCAAATTGTATTTTATTTTATTTTTTACTACGAAATAATCATATAACTTTGATGGAAATCCATAGACTAAAAGCAACACTGATGCTCCCTGAGCAGTTTAAAATGGCATAAGCCAGGACTCAGCTGAAAGAGCCAGTCTTGCCCTCCTCCAGCTGTGAAGCAGATCGGGGCACTGATCCAGCTGAAGACTAATCCAGAAAAAGGGAAATCAGTGGTTACTTTTCAGCTGGACGTGCACTGCTCTTCACACACAGCTGTACAAACACTTGTGCCAGTACAAAGGCAAGCAGAAGACAAAGGTGGAAACCACTGGCTAGGGGAGAGCTACGCAGCTCCTTTCCACAGGCTTTCAAAGGTTCACAGAGCTGCAGCAATGGGTGTGTCTTCACATTATACAAGATTAATCTAAAAAAAAAAAAAATACAGGCTGCTACAAAAAGGGAAAGCCTTCTTTCCCTAAAGTTCTCTGCTGTGCAATCTCAGTGCCTACCCTAAAATGCTAACAAACTATTACTTTTCTGTCAGATCCACACTGTTCCAGCTCAGGTTCAACACAGTGAAGGAGCAGGTGGAAGGGATCAAACCTTCAGCATCAGACCACCACCAGGTCACAGTCAGTATGGAAGGAAACCACTCCCTGGTCTTAAACTAGACCGTTCCCAACACTGCAAGCCACACGTTCTTAAAAAGAAGTTACATCTTCACACCTTTTCTGTCCCATGGGAGGTTTTTGTCAAACACAAAACCCCACCACTTTTTAGGGTTTGGGTTCATGACCAACAGCCACAGGACTATCTTTGCAGATTGTTTTTCTAATATTCTTGCTCCGTAACTACACGGGCAACAAAAGCATATGTATGTATAAATATGCATAACAAACCCATGTCTGCACATACAAAGATGCATCTAAACTTAGACTTCAAAGACCTTAGGTAGGTACTGAATTCCAGCGTCACTGTGATTTGCCTACTCCTCTGCACGAAGCATGCATTTATGAGCCTATCTGCAGGCAGTTGACTCTGAAAGGCTTGACAGTTCTCCATACACGCAGAGCTGGTAGGGCCAGAGAAGACAGTTAAATTTATAGTTGGATTTGGGCTCCCTCTCCCTCCCTCCCTTTTCCTTTCTTTTCACCAGCTGCTTCACCAAATTTTAGTCTTCCAACCTGAAACATACAGGATATCCCAGGATGATTTTTTATTCTTTGAAAGTCTCTGCCATTTCCACGAATAAAGTTAGGAGAACTGATTTTTCTCCCCCCTTTTTTTTTTTCCCTGATCCCACGCTGAAACCATGTTCTCACGCTACTACCAAACCCAAAGCCCCCTGTTTTTCAACAGGCGCTCCAAGTGTCCAAGACACACCACTTGCTGTCACCAGCCTTAAAATCGCAGAGGACCGAGCGAAGGGCCCTTTCGAAAACCCTCGGCACTTGCACGCTCCGTCGGGGCTCATTAGCGTTCGGCACAGGACAGCTTTGAAGAGCCGCTCCGCGCTGCGAGGGGCTTCTCCCAGAGCCTCTTCCTTTTTCTTTTCCTTTCTCCTTTTTCCTTGCCTTTTCCTTTCCTTTTTATTTTGCATTTTCCCTTTTGCCTTTTCCCTTCCTTTTGCTTTTTTCTTTTTCTTTTCCCTTTTTCCTCTTTCCTTTTCTTGTCCCTTTTCCCCTTTCCTTTCCTTCCCTTCCCCTTTTCTTTGCCGGCATGCTCGGGATAACGCCTGTGCCCGGTGTCCCGAGCACTCCGGAGCCTCCGGCACCTGCTCCTTCCACAGCACCTCGGAGCAAACCCTCCACAGCCCCATCCACCCGGCGGGTGCGCGTCCCCCCGCCTCACCTGTCATTTGCGAGATCGCCACGAAAACCCACGAAACGATCATTTCCAGCCCCCCTCCCCGGCCACCGCCGCCGCAGCCCCCGTGCCGCCCGTACCTTGATGCCCTGCTGCTGCGAGGTGAGGGTCAGCTTGGACTCATCCAGGAGCAAAACTTCGCAGTAGAACTCCTCGGGCACGGCGCAGAAGCAGCCCATGCCTGCTGCCACGGCCGGGGCCGGGGCCGGGAGGCGAGACGAGCCCCCGAGCGGCGAGCCAGGGAACGGGGACAGAGGCTCGGCGGCCGCTAGGGCTCCGCGCCCGGCCCCGCGGGGCCGCCCCCCGCCGCGGCCATCCCCGGGGGGTGCCCTCCGCAGGGGAGCAGCGGGGCAACGCAGCGAGCAGCGAGCCGCCGCCCCGTCCGCGCACGCTTCCCTCCCTCCTTCCCTGCTTCCCTCCCTCTTTCCTTCCCTGCCTGCCCTTTGTGCCGAGCCGCGGGCCGGGGCCGGCCCTCAGGCGGCCGCGCTGCCCCTGGGCCCCGCCGGCGGCGCGGGGCGGCCCGCGGCCATGTGAGGGGGCTGCCGGCCGCGGAGCCCCCCCGCCGCCCTGCGCCGAACCCGGCACGCCCGCACCAGGACCCCCCGCACCCGGACCCGGACCCGCCGCCCCTGCCGGTGGCCGCAGCAGCAGTGACCCCTGCTGGGCGCCGGGGGGCTCCGGGGGGCGGTGAGGAGGCTGATTTTTTTGTTTGGTTGGTTTTTTTTCGTTTTTTTGGGGGTGTTGTTTTGCCTCCCCCCTACTTGGCGGGGGGTGAGGGTTCGTGAGGAGGCTGGCTTTCCAAGTAGCCTTGGTGGGGAGCGTTTAGTGTGCAATTAAACACTGAACTTGCCACAAATATATTTAACCCCCTCACGCACCCCCTCGTGCCTCAAAAATCCCATCCCTGTAGTATATTTTTTGAAAAGTAGAACATAAAAGAAGTTGGAAGTGCCCTTGCCGCTCCTCCATACGCTCTCTGGATCACACAGTGGTCCACCCGTGTATTTTGATTGATACAGACATCTGTATTCTGTAATTTCTCCCCCTCGGGCCAAAGGTTAAGCCCTGATCTCACGGGTGCCTGTGCATTTGCTTAGCTTTGCATGTGTGAGCCATCCCACCGAGGATCACACAAATTTTGCATGTGTAACTTTAGGAATATGTATGTTTTTCTGATGATAGCCGGCTTGCACACTTTGCATAAGAGAGGGGTTTGAGGAGATTCCTCCCTGGACAAACCCTACTAGCTATGTAGGAAAGTTGCACAGGGAATGATACCTCTGCGTTTAAACACCTGCCCTAAATTAAACCCTGATGCTCCCAAGTGATATCTCTCTAATTTCCCTTTTTTAAGTGCAGGTTGTGTGTAAACACGCACAGTGAAGTCCTGGGATCTCTTTATCCATCCTGTAGCTGCAAAAACAGTATTTTCCATGAGGGCAAAAGACAAATTTTTTAGACAAACACTTGTATAACCAGTATTATACATGTTCATAAAAACATAGCCTTCTGAGCTACTTTCAGAATATGAAGTATGGCAAAAGCTTAAAAATTCAAGTTTCTAATCTTGTTTGTTAGACTATATATGCCCAACGAGAATGTCATCCACACAGCACAAGAAATTTAGATAAATTTATTCCTGCTCTTTCCAAACACATTTTTCAAGCACAGTTCTTGCATCCTTCTCACAATGGACAGTTTTCTAGGGAACAGATGGCTCCTTTTTCCCTCTCGCTAGTCTATTTAGATCTATATATCATGCATGTCATGACATAAATTACCCCCTCCGTCAGTTAAAGTCATTATATATGTATAAATCATTGAATAATCAAGTGAGAGGGAGGGCTCAGTGAACCCTGAATCTGTTTTAAAACCTTTAACTATAATTTAAAAGCAGCTTATATTGCTAAATCACAATCCCACACCTGAGCAGTTTAAATCAAGGTTAAAAGCAGTCCAACCAAACGATTTCATGCCTCCTGTTTTTGAAGATTCTTTTCAGGCTCCTGCACACTAGCTTATTGGTCCACAGGGACTACACAAAATGTGCACTCGTATTCAGCTGGTGACAGTCTTTGGAGCACAGAGATATTAACACATAAAATCATCTCCTAACCAACTACTGCCAGAGAGCGTAGCTAGGAGCTGCTCCATCAGCAGTGCCTGAACCTAAGATTTGAGGTGAGAACCTTGGAGGGAGTCCTGGACTGAGACAGTGAGATAATCTGTAGGAGAGCAGGAGAGAGGAGGGAATATATACTAGAAACCAGTATGAGCCTTGAGAGGCTCAAGAAAGCAAAACTGATTTAGAGGGGCAAAAATGTAGGGCCAAGGCTTTGCTTGGAGCTCTAGGCTACTTAAGACCAGCCCTGCCTAAGTATGTCAAGTATCAGGACAGCTCACAACTTGGGAGAAACATAAGATAGTCATTTGCTTTTCAAATCCATTGGAAAACTGAGCTTCTTTTTCCTGCTCCCTGCAAGAAAAAAAATAAATGAACGAATAAATAATTAAAAAATTAAAAAAAAAAAAAAAACACAGGTCAAGCACTGCAAAGCAATACTTGCTGACATAAACTCTCATTACACAAACACTTACGGACATGTTTAACTCAGGCATGTAAATACAGGACCAGGACATAAAGGCATTTTTTGTCCATCGCCTATTGCATGAAGTACACAACACAATTCACTGCAGTCACTGTAATCCAGAACACCTTCATAAGAATGATTAGTTTTAGCTGTAATCAAGTAGTTGTGATGTGGTCATAAAAACTAAGAGTCATGACTTCTATATATGAAGTGACCTACATCCATATTCTTACATGTCAGCATTAAGACGAGTTGCCCAAAGGAAAGTTTAGCATATCTGTTTTCTCACTTGTCTTTAAAGTTTCGCTACCAGTAGTTGAACGTGTAGCAAGAGGCATGCTGATCTTTTTTTAGCCATTATCATTATCACTGACCTGTCACTGTTATTCCCCAGTCTATAGAAAAGTAATTCCTATATTTCATCCACGTGGCATCCTGGGGACCTGTGAAAAGCTAAAGCAAGACACTGAGCACCATCTTCACTTTCTTCCTGGTGTAAAGATGTGTCTTGGATTTGGCTTCCTGTTCACACGCGGAGCAGAGAAAATCACTGCACTCTAGTAAAACAAGTGTAAAGTGAAAATAGAAAACAGCAGCATGTACTCTCTGGACTAAATGCACAACCCTGAATGCATCTTCCATTAAAGAAATTCCCAGCAGGAGAGCCGTTCAACAGGTTCCAGCAGGGACTATGTTCTTCACAGGAAACACAAGGTGCAACTCTTTCAGCAGCATTGCACTGCTCCGGCTTCACATGCACCCACCTGCCCATACATCACTGCCTCAGAACTGCCCTCAGTCATTTGCAGTCCTTCAAGAGAGGTTCTCCAGGTGTTTGACATGCTGTTGGAAGCTGTATTTATTTCTGTCTCTTCCAGCTGAGAGGAGGACTGAAGCAGGCAAAGCAAAAAGAATCATTCCACATACCTATTTTACAGCATTCAGAACCTGAAGTTTGAGTGTGCTAGAAGTGTATGAATTCACATTTCTCTTCACTTCACTTAATAAAGCTTTTACTTAAAACACCCTCATGAATGGTATAGTCTAACAATTTCTCCAAACTATATGTTACTACTACACATCACATCTGCATACATCCACCAGGCAGTAGCAATCCAGAGTGAATAGTGACTTGACATTATACTCTACTTAATACACTTAGCGAGCCCTTAAACTAAGATGTAATAGTCAAGACCACTTAAATATAAGAAATGTTAAATTAAGAACTATATTCAGATCTATAAAGCAGAGATAATCCGAAAACAAACAAACAACAACAACAACAAAAACCTTAACAGGACCAAAATTACTCTTGAACAGCTGATTAAATTTCTTAGCATTTCTGTAGCAATAGACACCTTGAAGAGCTCTAAACTGACAAACCACTGAGTAAAAATCCATTATTGTTATCCTCCTTGCTTGTTCATCTAGAAAAGCCCCTAGGAGAGTGCAGCACTGCATACACATACTTAATGATTAAGTAAGTCATAAAAATACTGCATTTTCTAATTTTGAATAGAGAGAACATTATATTAAATGTAATTTCTCCAACCAAAAATATATTTTTTCGGAGTATTTATTGTAAACTGTAGAGCTAAAATAAGAAACTGCAGATCTCTTATATGTCTATCAAAGCAAGAAAAATTCACGTCTTTAAAAAAAAATAATTAGCTACTATTTATTCAACCTAATTTTGTGTGCGATGTGGTTTTACAGGGTCTCTGCTAAGATTTTGACAAGTTACCCCTATGCAAAGAAGACCCAGATAATCCTGTTTTATTTTGCTTCTACTTAGCTTCCTTGGCAGAACTTGGACATGTTTTAATAGTAAAGATATTTGAGAGGCGGGATGTAATAATCTAATTTACAAAGAGAAGAAAAATACATTCTCTCCAGGACTTGAGTTCATGCCCTGACACTTTAGATGTGTACTTTGTGGCACCTGTCAGCAGAAGGACGGAGTCTGTGAAGATCTATGGGTGCTCTAGAGATGGAGAAAAACACATCTTTTTCAAAAGATACTATCTAAAGGATAAACTCCCACCCTTCTTAGTAAAACAGGACTGAGCAGATCCACGCTGAAACACAGAAAACACTACTGACTATAAACTATGAAATCTTTCCTACCACATTAGAGGAGCTCCAGAAGAGTAGCTTTGTTTCTAAGTCAGAGAGCAATGACGTGCCAAAACCTTCAGGCTCAGGGAGCTAGAGTTATGACTGTACCAAGGTATTAGATATGCTCTGATATTCTTCTAAAACGCAGTTTTTCTGAATACACTTACTGAGGCATTTTTTATGCCAATGATAGGCTGGCCACGCTGGCTGGCAGATTACAAGGGATGCAAGTAATCAGTCAGTCTGTTGTTGCTTGAGCTCCACGCTGCTCAAGCACAATGGAAATCATGTTTGTCTGCAACTATCATCCCTTCTTCTCCTCTCCTCTGCATTCTGAATGCAAGTTTGGAGGGGCATCGCTGCCAAGAGATTCTCAGTTCTGCTCCCAGAGGGATATATGACTACATTAGACCTCTACATGTGTTGGAAATAAACCTGATGACAACTAAACCTAAGTAATGACTTAAGCAAGCCAGACATAGGCTGAGAGGATTCTCCCAGCCAGAACTCAAGGCTATTCAGGAAGGCAACCAGTAAGGTTAAAAATAAATATTTAAAGTGACACAGATGTCAATTAGGATGAAAATTTTAACAGGGAGTGTCTCTCACCCACAAAAGAAAGTGTTTATGGAGACAAAACATTAGTAGTAGACAAGACATCAGTAGGCAGCTCTGATAGATAAAAATATTGTAATAAAGTTTATTAAACTAATTGCTGTGAACCTTAATTTTAAAAAGTCAACAATTTTTACAAGTATTAGATTTTTATTCTGTCTTCTGATGTCTAAACATTACAGCCACATTCACAATTGAGCCAACCTTAAGTACAGTTTCTAAGTCAAAGCTGTAGTTCTCATATAGCTAACTCAATTTCTATTACTGTGAGATCTATACTAAAATAATGAAATCAGCTGTAGTAGTCAGCAAGATTTCAAGTTAAAAAAAATCTGGAAATCCAGAGATTTTCTAATGTGGTTTGTACTAAGGATTCCCTTTCCTGGACAAACACTCCTCTTCAGTTGTAGCTTGAATACAGAAGATGTAGTAATTGAATGGAGAACATCACCTATGGTGAGCTACTGTGATGGGATCAGAAGACATCTTTATTTTTCAGTGTCTACACATATCTATGATGATTTCATGAACAGGATTTCAGCAGCTTCCTGCAGATAATCATGGAAATAAACAGTTCATCATACATCTTGTAGACTCAGACACTTGGTGAGTGAAAATACAGTTTGGAACATGCCACGTAGCCTGCTGTGACTTCCCTTCAAGTTTTCTTTCTGTAGTCCGAGGATGGGAAGTATCCCCTTAAGCTTCTATACCAGTCACAGAATCTGAGTGATGTAAAGGATTGCCCGCAGAGGGACTGCTCCAGTTCACAGCCAGAGCTGAAGGCCAGACAGGGTCACTAAAGCATCCAATTGATTTCCTTTTTACCACATTCCCTTAAACATGGCATCATTTCTTGCTGCAGAGCCCACAAACTCACTCTGATAAAGCATATTTTTGGAAATATCAAGTCAAACTGAACAAGAAGATCTGGAAAGTTTACCTCTTTTCTGGGAGTTTATCTGTAAGTGTGGTTTCACCTGACTGACATGTTTGTGTGTGCACCATTTGATAACCTTTGTTTCTTTCTTTACAACATGAAAAAATGTAAATGAGAACCGTATGGGGCAGGAAGTCACTTAGTAAACCAAAGAAATTAAAACAAAAACATTTCAAAAACATTTTCTCAGGCCCTAGAGTTATTTAAAAAAGGGGATGACATAAAAAATAGACCCAAATATTTTTAATGTCCTGGTACTGCAACATTTCATATTGTCACAATTTAAGTCTCATGTGGCTTTTAAGAACAGAGCAATCCTTACTGCTTCCCTATTATTCTGTATAGCTAACAGTATAACTTCTTGCCATCCCACTTTTGCTTCCAAGTTACTTGGTCATGCCAACATTTAGCTGGCTGAAAAGAGACTGTTTCCAGCGTAGGAGAGGAGAGAGGAAAATACATAAAAAGGGCAAGAGATAGCGGAGGACAAAAAAGGAACATATTTGCTTGTTGTGATGGAAAGAACTGCAAAATAAATGAATGGGAGAGAGGTGAAACCTAGATAAACAAAAGAAGCAGTTAGAGGCGCATCAGAGAAGAAATAAAAGGAAGAAAAATGGAGGGAAAAAATCATATAAACTGAAAACCAGAAAGAGGATGAAAGTCTGATTGTTTTACACTCTAAGCAGGAGACGTTTCTGTAGGAGCTGGGCCTGCCAAACGGGAATAGAAAGACAGGATCAGACTAGGTCATGAAAAATGTAAATACCTCTGATGGAACTGAAGTGCAAATACTGCTTGTGCAGGCCTTGCCCTCAAATATAACACTTTGCCTTGAAGGCAACTGGAGTGTGGTCTAGCACAATGGGTGTTCCTCTCCATTATCTGCTTCCACAGCCCTGTTGTGCTCCTCACAGTCCCAACCTGCTATCCTCTCATAGTGTTTTACTTTGCACAATTTCTAAATGTGGGCTGCTGGTGTTTTCAGGCACCACATCTAATGCTGTGCCACACTGTCACTCTTCCTTACCACACGGGATAAACAGCTACCCATACATTGGTTGGTCACATAAAGGTTATTTTTGCATTTGGAAGGCTTTGTTTTCTCAGCTAAGATGAGAAATATTACATGGTCATGGAAGATCCTAAATATCTCAATGTTCAAGTGTTCACCTCCATGTATAGCATATTATATATATCATATATGAATTGATTATGTTATGGACATTTGTATATTTTCTAGGACACAAGAGTAGGAACATTTCTCAGCTCACATAACATGTAAAATACATTGCTATTCTAACATATGCATGTTTTCAAACCTACCACATTACAGAATAGCACAGATTGCCAAGAATTGATACAGAAGTCCTCCAAGGTTGTGAGAGCTCTGTGTACAGTGTCTGTGAAGAGATTTATGAGATTAAACTATTCCTTCCCTAATATTTTTACAGAAAAGCTTCTTCTTTACTACCTAATAGTTTTCCATATTCATAATACCAAGTTCACCAAAAATGTGTCCACTGCTGCTAGCACAAGATCATAATGAATTGTGTGTGTGTGTGCATTTTTACATCATGTTTATGTCATTCTGATATGGGCTAGATTCCCGGCATCTTGCTTCTTTGCCAGAAGAACATACTCGAAATACCATTTTGAATGATTGCTTACTTACACCTCTAAGTCTGCTAACCCAGCCAATGCTTATAGCAAAGTTCTACATCATTCTTTGCATATTTACAGAGACATGTTTGCACAGACTATAATGTTACTAAGTTTACCAGTTAAAATCTAAGGATAATTATGTAGTACTTCAGTTTACCTCTGTCTGTACTACCCAAAGTCAATTAATAAATCATTAAAAACTCAGTAGGAGTATTCTATTTACTCTGTTCTCTTTATGGGGGTGTTAAGAAACCCAGGAAGGGAATACTGACTAGCATACCAGTCATTGCAAGAGCTTCTTTTTTTTTTTGTAAAAAGTGAAAGGAGCAGCAGACAGATGACTGAAACAATTTGAATTTTTCAGATTACTTAGGTCTTTGAAAGTGATTGTTTCATCTAATACTTTTAAGGTTTGAAAGAAAGTATGACACAACTAAACTTGCTATCAGCCTGAAGCTTCCAGGCTCAGGACCTTTTTTTTCAGGAACAAATTTAAGCAGCTCACCTGCTTCCTGTTCTTTTCTGTATAACCCTTCTGGCCGTGGAACAACCAAGCTTAAGAAACCATTGAGCAGGACTTGTACTGGGTGCAGGTGCCCTGGCACTGGCAAGTGGCAGGACACAGACTGCTCCAGCGGCCTCACCGCAGGGCATGGCCGGGCCCTGCAGCCGAGATGGCAGCGCCTTGGAGAAATGGGTTTAAGAAAGGGGGAAAATGCTCCATGTGGGAGAGAAGAGCGAGGAACAAGTGTGAGAGAACGAGCCCTTCAGCCCCCAAGGTGAGTGCAGCAGGAGGGCAGGAGGTGCTCCAGGAACACAGCAGCAGTTCCCCTGCGGCCTGTGGAGAGGCCCCTGGTGGAGCAGGCTGTCCCCCTGCAGCCCATGGGTCCCACATGGAGCAGATCTCCACGCTGCAGCCTGTGGAGGAGCCCGTGGTGGAGCAGGACAATATCAGGAACTGCTGCCCATGGAGATGAGCCCCTGCAGGAGTGGGTTGTCTGGTGGGAACTGAGGACCATGGGATACCCATGGTGGAGCCACTGGTTCCTGGAGGACTCCATAGAGAGACCCTACACTGAAGGAGTTGAAGGACTGCAGTCCATGGTAAAGATCCATGCTGCTGCAAGGGAAAGTTGTGAGGAGGAAGGAACAGCACAAAGTGTTACAGACTGGCTGCAACCCCCATTCCCATCTCGTCTTTGTCACTCAGTGTGATAGAGAAGGAGGTAGAAGTGTAGAGAATGAAAGAGTGAAGTTGAGCCTGGGAAGAAGGGAGGAAAAGGTGTTGTCAGTTTTGTCCTTGTTTCTCATTATTCTACTCTACTTTTTAACTGGCAATGAATTAAATCAGTTTTCCCCAAGTTGAGTCTCTTTTGCCCATGACAGCTGATGATGAGAAATCTCCCTATCTTTATCCTGACCCAGAAGCTTTTCATCTTTTCTTCTCCCTACATCCTGTCAAGGAGGGGGTTGTGAGAGAGCAGCTGGGTGGGATTCTGGCAGCCCGTCGATGTCAACCCATGACTGAACTGATGATATTTCAGTAGATGTCGAAGTGAAACCCTAGGATCACAGTATCACAGGGTAAATGCAGCTTGAAAGTGTTCTCAGGCAGTGTTTAGTTCAAGCTTCCGCTTAAAGCAGGATCGGCTATGAGGCCAGACAAGGTTGCCTCAGGACTTCATTCAGTCCAGTTTTGAAAACCTCAGAGGATGGAGACTACACAGCTTTATACTCCCACACGGGTGAATGAAAGGCATCAGGCAGAACTTTGTTTACATCTGTATAGACGTGTACAAGACAGCCACCAAATCAGGCACCGGGTTATTTTGCATGGGTGTTTGAACATACCAGGGTTCTCAGACCACATGGCACTCACTTCCTGAGCTTTTTCAACATAGCTATGACTGATGCCCTTTAGACAAGCCTAATGCAAGATTAGTAATTCAGCCATAGTCACAAGGAAAACTTATTAACAGTGGCAGCTTTCATTTCACCTTCTGTGGGAGCTTGAGGTTTCAGTTCAAGGGGGAAATCTGAGCAATGAAAGAGTTGCTGGGTTTTAAGATTATTCAGACACCCACAGAGTTAGCTACAATCTGCACAGCATTTGTGGGATTATCCTGTATGCTTCCTTATAGACAGAGAAATACCCGGTAAAAGAATTCTTACAAGATATTCAGATATAAATAAATTACTAACCTCGTCAAAAACTGAGTTCTGGTTAGTCAGGCTCCCCAGCTTATTAGGAACAACACTTGGAAAAGTTGCTTTTTTTTTTTTTTTCCACGATGTCTCTGAACAGTATCAGCTTGCTCGGAACATCTTGCTTTAAACAACAGTCATTTTAGTTTTGCCGTTCAGGGCAGGACACACTACCATCTGGAGGAGAGCTAACCAGAAGACCTGATCCCTAAGGCCAGCCTAAACTCACAATCTGTCCCCATGAAGGCTGGATTTATATAAGCCAATAGCCACCCATCAGATCCAAGCATAATGTGTTCAGGGTTTAAACTCATGACCAGAGAAACAGATGGTTCTTTATCTGCAGAATGACATCTTTGGTTAGCAACATCTAAAGTCATTTCTAATGCCCGCAGCTGATCTTGCATGAACTCTTGTTTTATACCTCCTGATATTTATACCTCCTGATATTTCATTATTCAGTCTTTTGAAGGGCAGTGTGTGCTCATACCTCACAGCAGTTCAGACGGCCGTTAATCACTTAACAGAGGGTATTATATGACACAGTGTCATTAATAGAACAGTAAATTAGGAATGATTGTTTCTATTTTTATGTTTCTCCATCCTAGTAAAACAGATTCAGTGGATCTGTGTTGTGCTAACTGTGCCATCCTGGGGGCAACTTACTTCTTGAACTCACCCTCTCATACATGGCTTTATCTGAGCTGGACACATAGAAATTAGTTCCAAACAAACATAATTAACAAATGAAGCATATTCTTTCTCAACAGTCTCCTGGGGCTACTTAATTCATCAGCATCCTAGAAAGAGAATCACGAGGTTTGGTTCTTCATATGCTGTTTGGAAAAGACTCTTCTTTTTCCGCTGTGTTGTTAAGCAGCTGACAGAAAAGACCATAAGAGCAGCAATGTGCTATATATTGTTCGTTCCTCTCCAGTAACTTGTGTGACTGGTTAGAAGAGTGACTAACTGATTGATTTACTTGCCACAGACCTTGAACCATGGCCCATAAAAACAGTTGTCTTCTTCACAGACTGAGTTTCCCACAGGATCTTTTTTTCTATTACTGCTGCCTCCAGGAACAGCATCTGTTGGGCACTCCAGGCCTCCTTTTCCTTAAATATCCATTATTTCCCATTATAATACTAACTTAAAGGATTATAACACTAATTTAGCCTCTACTATCTACTCATAACAATAACAAATATTGTTAAAACAATCATTAAGGGAATAATAAACTTCACTATTTCAAAGCACCGTGCAAACATAAAAATAATGTATTGATCCTACGAAGAGGAACACGTAAGATGGGCAGAGAACACTGCATTTTCTATGTCCAAGAAAACTGATGTGTAGACAAGCTAAGTAATTTCACCAGGTAATTATTCTGAGTCAGTGGAAGAGTGGAATGACATCTCAAATCCTAAACTCATATTTGTAAGCAAATTGGCTGTTGCCTGTTGACATGCTATTTCTCCTCATCTCTTTCTTCAAGAATCTCTGTGATTAAAATGTTAGTAAATAGAGTAACTCATGACTTCTGAAGAGAGTAGAAATATCATGTTGACAGGCCCAGAGGACCAGAAGGATAGATATGTTAAAGGGTGTTTTTAAAAAAGCAGATTTGAAATCTCCTATTATCGAAACCAGAATTAATTACAACTCAGTAGGACGAAATTCATTCTTAACTTCTTAATGTTTGTTGCTCCCATATTTTCACTTTATTTTTGTTTTCATGTAGAAGAAGGGAAGGGAAGGGAAGGGAAGGGAAGGGAAGGGAAGGGAAGGGAAGGGAAGGGAAGGGAAGGGAAGGGAAGGGAAGGGAAGGGAAGGGAAGGGGAGGGGAGGGGAGGGGAGGGGAGGGGAGGGGAGGGGAGGGGAGGGGAGGGGAGGGGAGGGGAGGGGAGGGGAGGGGAGGGGAGGGGAGGGGAGGGGAGGGGAGGGGAGGGGAGGGGAGGGGAGGGGAGGGGAGGGGAGGGGAGGGGAGCGGAGGGGAGGGGAGCGGAGGGGAGGGGAGCGGAGGGGAGCGGAGAGGGAGCGGAGAGGGAGCGGAGGGGAGCGGAGAGGGAGCGGAGCGGAGAGGGAGCGGAGCGGAGAGGGAGCAGAGAGGAGAGGGAGCAGAGAGGAGAGGGAGGGGGAGAGGAGAGGGAGGGGGAGAGGGAGAGGAGAGGAGGGAAGGGGAGGGGAGAGGAGAGAAAAAGAATCCCATATATATATTTCCTACAATAGTATTTAGATTCCTAGTCCCACAGGTCCACAGAAATATCATCAGTGGGATTTGTCCCTGAGGAAAGCATGTTTAGAGATCTGGATTTAAGCTGTGAATTTTGCTTCTTGCAACATGGAAGAAGGCACAGTGAAACTCTGTGTGAATGAATCTGTGTCTGTACAAAAAAGATGAGAAATCAAAAATTTTAATTTGTCATCTTGCTCAAAGACAAAAATAAGATATTCCTGCTTTGTTGTGTATAAACCATGGTTCTGGGATCAATCCAGTTCTACCATATCTCTAGGTACTTTTTAATCTTGAGATTAGTAAAGCAAATTGTCACACAAGTATATTGAGCTTCATTCATCTCACTGCAGAGAAGTTGCATGTGGTTGTGTTTCTTACAGACAGTGGGAGTCTACAGGATGGAGACTGCAAACCCTGAAGAGTGTAAGGGAAAATCTATCAAATGGGTCAAACAGGGGTCCAGCCTTGCTTCAGAGCACTCTAGAGTTGTTCAGCCGTGTCACAAACAGCGTCTGTCAGGCTCCTCCAGAGAAGCCAACATGAATGAAAAAAATCAGCAGAGCAATAGTGTATAAAAATTATACACATTGTGTGGCTTGTGCCCTAAGTGACTGGAAATTATCTTCTATGCTGTTAATTAGACTGCAAGTGACGGGAGGACATGTAAACTGGCTCAGCCTAGTCAACAACAAAACAGCATATTTAAGAACTTTGCCAACGCTGTCTTGAGAAACCAGTTGGGAGTAAAGATGTGCCTGTTCTTCTGACAGATCTCAGCCTTCTGCAAATTGGACTTGTGCCTGGCTGTTTTGCTCTGCCATAGGACTCACATTCTCAGTTATCTCATTTTTGTTAAGAACTAAGCAACTTTTTTCCTTTGCTCCTGGGTGTGACACTGGCTTGACGGGACAATGAGAAGTCTAAAGTCCACGGCAAAGCCCTGCACAGACCCTAACAACAGAAAAGCAGCCAGCCGGCTGCAGAACCTGTCTGATTACTTCTGAATGGATCATTTAAAGATAACTGCTTCATACTGAAGTACCAGGAGTGTGCACTTCATCCAGTGAATCACACAGTTTTATTGTATTATGCTGCTAGTCCTCACTGCAGAAGAACAGGGCATTTTTAACTCCATGGTGGTTAAGCACTACATCCAAGATGAAAGCCAAAGTCACATTTGTGGGTATGACAATGCTGATGTGTTTTCTTATGCTTTTGTTTCTAGATAAACCAAAATACGGGTGCATAAAATTAACAAAAAAACTGGAAGAATACAAACACTGCTATTATGTACATAGTGCCATCAAAACCTATGATACAAACATTGGCAAAGAAAAGTGGTACTTTTGTTCTGTGGTAGACAAAGAGGCATTATTTTGAAGTTGATTAATATTGGTCATCACAACCAAACATCAAGATGAAGTCAAGATGATTTGTCACAGCTGAGTTTTTTGCCAAAAGCTACTGACAAGAAGCCAGTGTTTCCCCCAACCTTCCTAGCTGAAGGGACATTAACAAGATAAAAATCTGATTTGGAAAGTGATTTTTCATTTGCTTGTCATGTTAACACCACATTGTGTCATTGAAAATATGATTTTTTCTAGTTTGAGTTTCCCTGTTGTTTGTTCTGTTTTAGTATGTGATCCTAACTAAGCTCAATCACTAAACCAAGTTGCTATTTCATACCGCTTCACTTTCTGTTCTGCTACCACAAACAAGTCTACTGTCTTCAGTTTTCAATGCTAAAAAAAATAATTAATTAATTAATTGGGAAAAGAACAATATTACAAAATTAGGGCAAATACCAGAAAATCACAGAGCTGCAGAGTGATTGACATTGGCAGGTACTGCTGGATGTCAGCTGGATGTCACAGCTGGATGTCACCCACACAGCAAAGCAGCACTCCTGGTGTTCAGAGTGAGCCTCCTGTGCCCAGCTGGTGCCCAGTGACTCTTCTTTCTCCTGGCACTAGGCACCACTGATAGCAGCCTCACTCTGTCCTCTTTGCATTCTCCCTCCTGGTATCCATAGACATTGGTAAGATCCCCCTGAGGCCCCTCTTCTCCAGGCTGTGCAGTCCCAGCCCTCTCTGCCTCTTCTCACAGGACAGGTGCTCCTCTGCATCATCTTCATGGCCATTTGCGGACCGTGTCCAGTGGCTCCGTAAATGGAGATGAGTAATCTTGGAATATTTAGAATAGACCTAATTTGCCCAGTTGGTTTGTGTGTTCAATACATGTTTATGTTATATGTATGGATTCGTATGGTCTATTTGAAATAAGGTAGCTCAAGGCAGAAAAATAAGGCAGAAAATCCTGCTTACATCACTACATCAGAGAACAAGCCAAAAGACATTGAGCAGAAACATGCTCAGGGCAGGCTGAGGCCAGAAACAATCTGAACCAAAGGAGCCTAGGGTCCAAGGTAGTGCTTTTTGGTAGCCAGCCTGAGATCTAAGCAAGGTTGAGCAGACTATTCAGTAATAATAAATGGGACAATGAGCGCAAGAAACAAGAGCAGGAAGAGGAACTCAGAGCTGAGGGCAGAATGAGGGTAGGAAGATGAGCACAAAGATGAGCTCCGAGAGAGGCCTAAAATCTCTGAAGGCTCTGTCCTGCTCTATAGCTAGAACATTACTTGTGACACAGAGTCTGTGCCACATGAGTTTGGCAGCCACTGATGAGCAGTCAAGTGATAGCTCCTTACAGGTGGGCCAAGCCGTGGCAGCCTGGAGCAGCTGACAAGGGGTTGGAGCTGCAGGCACTTTCTGCAGATTGAGTTTCACTAATATGAGAGAAGGATCAAGGCAGCAAGGACCAGCAGTCCCAAAGATGCCATACTCTGGTTTGTACTGCTACCCCACAGTGGATGGCCAGTGCAAAACATCAAGGGGAGAACAATCTGTCTTTTGCAGCTATGCAAATCACATACACAATTTTGCCCATTATAAATAAAGGCATGAAGATCTGGTGATTTGCTCAAATTTTTGTGAGCTATAATATATGGCAGATTTGTAAGAAAGAAGGATACTATATGTGTACTGTAAAGGGAGAAGAGAAAATTGGCTGTGTAATTTCCACAAATGATTGTAATAAATCTAGTAACCATTGATATTCCTGCAGAGTCTCTTGAATACGTTTAAGAAACACACAAGAAACAGTCAGACCAAGCTTAATTCCTAGTTTTCCCAGGTCTAGTTAGTTTCGTGAATGAATATCTTCCATGAATACTAGAAATTCATCACACTGTATTTGCTTATATTCTTCACTTTTGGGCTGGATGAGAAATGCTGACTTTCCCATGGTGCTGCCGGAGCTGTATAAATCGTTACACCACTAGATGGCACTCAAAGCACAACCCGTAAATTTCACTGCAGTGTTGTCAGGACTTGCTCACAATCATTAGTCATAAATAAAGAAAAGCTATTATGTGCCCAGAAGACCATGCTTTTTATTCAGTGAATTCTTAAATAATGAAACTGATGCCTAAGGGGAATCTTGAAACAGAGAAGCACTAAAGTTATATAGCTAAAGGGTAATTCTCTCTCTCCTGTAGGAAACAGGAATTTTGAAGGAGAGGACAGTGTGTCCTTTTAGCCAAATATTATATCTCAGAAATTTTCAAATACAATAAAGCACTAAAAATGTAAGAAAAACATAATTCTGTGGTGATGGATGCAGACCCCCATGTACGTGTACATGCAAAGCATGCATACACATTCTGTCCCCACATCTATGCCTCTTAAGATGGTCCAGAATAAATATTTGAGTCTCCAAACAAACAAAAAAATGGCCAGAGAAGCTGAGCTCGGTCATTTTCATCTATCTGAAACTACTTTTTCAATTCATAGTTCAAGGATGTTTTATTTAAAAATACGGGTACCACAGTTCAAAAGGAGAAAGAATAAGGCCTTAATTATGGTGCAATGTGGAAGAAGGCCTAAAAGTTTCAGTTTTCTATCTTTTGTCACATCATATTTCTGTTTCACTTCTTAAGGTTCACACAAATATAAATACATATGCCTACTATTATTTTCACAGTTTAAGAGAATAAGCATGAAATCTTTGGTCAGAGGTAGATGTTCAGAAGTAGCTTTATGGTACTTTTGTGCATTTCTTGAAACTGTAGCAGTGTCCTGGCAAAAACAGGGTGGGACACCTCCTTTCTTTCACATTTGCCTGAATTCAGAGTGTCCTGAATTCAGCCTATGCCAAGAGAACGTGGAGGAGTGTTGGGCTCTTTACAGCCCTTATGTTGCAGCAGTGCTAGTACAATGGAGCCACAGGCCAATAATATATTGGAAACAACTGTAAACAAAATAGAAACTTGTCACTTACCCAGGACCACTGTGGATCTTCATTAGATAATGAATTTTTGTCAATCAACAAATATGAGGATTTACTTTTAGATGAAAAAAAAATTATGAAATAGAAAGCTAAAAGTATGCTTTATTATGTGGGTTTTTTGCTTGTTTGTTTTTTCAGGAAGCAAGTAGTGGTATGCTTGTACTACAAGCTTTTTGGGAGAGCTTGAGATTTGAGACTTTCTGTTTGGTTTGTGCAGTGTCACATTTGTGTTACTCTAAAACAAGTAATCATCGTGATAATAAAAACTGGCAGTCACAGAGAATGCTCAAAGACATCTGGAAAAGCAGGTAGGCTGACAAATACAATGTCATATGGAAAGGGAAGTCACATATTTAGAGCAGTTCCCAATGGAGTAATCAGAGAACGTGAACAGAATAATGCCAGTACCCCAGAAGCACGAACAAGAAAGGGCACAAGGAACAGTGTAAGTGCATGTTTCTGAAGGAGAATGGAGACATGGCAGTGGCCATTAAAATCAGTTTTTACTTTGTTCCAATCAGTTTTGACTGATCACAGAGCATTAAAGATTGTTAGGAGTTGAAAAGGATGGAGTTGTAGGGTGCTAGGATTATACCACTCTCTGGAGTTTGTAGAAAAATCAAACAGGGACACAGGTTTAAGTCAGTAAGGAGGCCAGAATCTCTTTTTTGATTTTTCAGAGGTTTAGAGTTTTCTGTCACATGAAGGACTTCAAAGGTAGCTTGAAAATGCTTGCAATGACAGTAGGTTCTCAGGGCTTCCCATGTTAAGTCTGACTTCACAGTGGCACCTGTAACCTCTGACACAAAAATCAACATTCACAGTTTATCTTTTATGACCCAGTTGAAGGACTGCAAGAAGTTAGGTACATTATGAAAGACGGTGGCCAAAATATCCATAATATTCTGATATTTTATGTGCAATTACTTCTCTGAGCAAACCATTCCAGGAAATTTATCATGCTAATAGTTTTGCAAAGGCTGGAGGTATTACTTTAGTATGTGGACTCCCCTTGGCTATTCCTCAGCATGGTAGCATTCAAACACCTTTTCAAAAAGATGCATTGAAAAATAATAGATGAAAAATTTGACACAGTAGAGTGTAACATGGTGTTTGTTCTCATACACCATTCATATCACCTTCCTTCATTAGCTACAGGTCCATATACAATTATATTTGAATGCAACCGCTACTTTAATAAAATGAACACAGGCAGTAAATTGTGATATTTTTCACTTCAAGTGGATTAGCTGAAGTAGAATTCACATAGTGGCTGTAAAGGAAAACCCATTCAGGTACTTTAATAAAGAGTACCACACAATACACAGAAACCCAACCTTTTTTTTTTTTTTTTTTTTTTTGACCTAAATTGAAAATGCTTATTGTTTCTTTGCAACAATAGCTCAAGTGCAAGACTTGATTAGCTGCCTGGAATAGATCTGGTAGGATGTGCCCTGTTTATTTCCACCTATTCTTGAGGAATCTGATCAGAGATTGAATATTGAACAGAACAAAAGAAGTTTATAGCTGTTTAATCCAGATTTGTTTAAATTCTGAGATCATTCAAGGCTGAGGATTCAGAAACAGGTTTCATATCTGTCATGTGAAAGAAAATTGTATCATGAAACCCTGCCATCCTCAATACGTCTTGCTCTGCTTACTCCCAGGTGTGTCACACTCTTACTGCGGGACAGATTATGAGGCCCACTGTGCACTATATCCAAGTTGCTGAGATGTTATTGTTCAGGCTGTAATAAAGAAATCTGGAATTGTTTGTCCTGGCTTAAAGATCTGAGTTCCTGTGTTACCTGATTCAGGAGAGGCTGCTGAATATGTCTGTTTATGAAGTTATACTTTACTTCATACCTCAGTAGCTATGTTACCTATGTTTTTCTTTCTCAAGAGAGTTAGAGCTCCTCTATTCCCTTTCCCCCTCCCAAACTTGACCTCTCATGTTTCAGCCTTACCTCTTTGCTCTGGGAATTCCCCTTGCTCTACTTTCTCCTTTTTCTCTGAAGTGCTCTCTCTCCACATTCCCACATACCCTGGCTCTTCTACAAGACTTTCACCAGGGTCAAACAGGCCTGAACATGCAAATCTTCTGATTAATTGCGGCGTGGGGAGAAGGCTGTAAGAGCAGCTGTGCTGATAACCCCTGAGCCACGGCAGCAGTTGCAGGTGGTCGTACTTGGTGCTTCCACCCCTGGGGTGCAGCGAAGGCCAAGGAGTTTGTTTTCCTCAGCCTCAACGCATTTCCAGTATGACCATGCTCTGATACTTCCCCATGACGGGGCTTTGGCTATTTGTAAATAGCAGAAAACGATTAGGAGGAGATAGATATCAAAGCTGAAACACAGTGTTCCTCAGTTTGCCCATTGTGTGGGCAAAGCTGAAGATGGGGGCAAGAGCCTGGAGAGGCCTTTGCTGAACCTGCCATGGGATGGAGGGCCTGAGGGGACACCAGGCAGCCAGAATTAGGGGCAAGAAGTGGGCTGGGAAGGTGGCAGCCAGCTTTTTGCTGCAGCAGGTGTTGCTGCACACTGCTGCTTCCTCAGCGGCAGCAAGTCGGCTGTTTGGCTTTCCAGGTCTGTGGCACAGACAGAGAAGGTCATGCAGTTTTGTTTGTCCCAAAAGTCTGTTGCCCTTGATGTCCACCTTGAGTTGGCCCTGTCTCTGTGTTACTCAGACTGCAGAGTTTTGAATGCCAGCTGCCAGAATTAAGGTTACCTTGGATGTACACTCTGAGACAGCCTTTATTCAAGTCTGCCCTCCTTATTCTTTCTGTGGAGCCCATGCCTGAGTGAATGCACTGACTGGCCAGCATTCAATAATTTACCAATTTTCCTCCTCATTCTCATGAGTTTGCATTACGGACCTTAGGGTGGTTTTCTGCAGGTTGTAGAAGCCCGTCCTTCAAGGGAATCATTATGGGCTTTCATATGAGGCCCCTCCCAACATTATCCAACCACTTCATAAGTACTAATAAACTCATAGAGCACTTGGGAGATGCATGGCATCCTGCTGATAATCCACAGAGCTCAGTAGTACTTCCGGAAGCTCTTTTCCTTTGTACAAACCTCTGCCACTGGAGTCAACTGATATAGGAACTGATATGAAATAGGAACTGATTCTGTATGAAGATGTCATCCTTTCTGCAGAGTGATGGAGCATGTGAGCAGAGAATGAAAGAAATGCTTTGCCTTTCCACAGGAAAATGCAGCTCTCAGTGCGGAAGGTCTCACTTTTGGATTCTCTTTTTCCCCTTCTCTGTGCTTTTTGGTAGAAGTAACTACAGGGAGGGCTTCAACTACAAGATTTGGGACTAGTAAAGACAGGCTGGTCTTTCTGGGGGGAGACCTGATCACACAGAAGGCTCTGAGGATGGTGCTGTACAAATTCACCTGTAAAGCTCAAACATACCTGCTGAGTATTTGCAACTCATGATTTTTTTCAAAATTCCATGCTGGCCAAATTTTGATGGATTTTCATGTGAAAGCAGCACATATTGCCTGTAGCACTGAGGACATCCTGACTTCTAACATGTTAAACCCCAACATCAGAGAATATTAAAACTTCAAAATTAAATTTCATTCGCTCTGAGAAAAGTGTTCCTTTTTTCAGTCCTACAAGGATTAACTAGCTGAGTGAAATGGAGACAATTTCCTGATTAAAATTAGTAAGATATTCTGAAGACTGGGTGTCATCCTTGTCTCCATATCATTAAAAGTACTGCAGGCTAACATGCTGCTTTCCAGTTAGAATGAAGCTGCAGCTGCAGGCCACAAAGATATTTTTCTGTTTTTCCTCGTTACATGTTACAGTATCACTCGTCCTATTTTCCAGCAAGAAATGTGCACTAAGAGAAGGTGTCTCCTTTTTTTAAAGGTGTCACCACCCAGTGACCCTGTGAAAATAATTTTCCTGTAGATCCTGGCAAATGCACATGCACTGTTAAAAAATCTCCCAAAGCTTTAAGATACTGGAATAGAGGTTACTATACTAGAATAAAATAAAATTAAAATAAAATAAAATAAAATAAAATAAAATAAAATAAAATAAAATAAATAATAAAATTTAAAAAGCAGTAGTTACAGAATCAAAAAAGCAGAACTGGGAAGGCCCTTGAGACATCACTTCATCCTTTGTAATTCCTGCAACAAATGCCGGTCCAGGCTACTCTTAACAACCTTCAGTCTGTCTTGGAAGTCTCTCTTCCAGTGCTTCACTTCACTTAGTCTTCACCAATATCTAGCTAAAATCTCTCTGGCTGTGATGCAAGCTCATTACTTCTTATATTCCCCACTTCGCACAGGTAGGAAAACGTTTGAGTTCATGGCAGGCTTTTACTCAGTTGAAGATCATTATCCTGTGCCTCATCAGTCTTCGTTAGGACAAAGAAAACAAGATCCTCTGGTCTTTCTTTAACAGTCATATGTGAGCATTTTCAGTATCTTCTCAAGACTGTCTCCAATTACTTACATCTTAAGTACAATAACCAAACCCAGGACAGACTTCAGATTTACCAAAGCCGAGCTGAGCAGACAGATTAATGAACTATTACAGCCCAAAAGCCTGTAGTTGCCATGGGCAACAGCCAGCAGTTGTAGCTGCTGACAGAGCCCCACTCCCATTAATGAGAGCGGTGTTTGCAATCTAAGCATAACTCAGAGAGATAAGGAGGGTTGCAAAAAGTGTCCCCGGGTTGATATGGAACGGAATATGTCAGCAGGTCAGGATGAAGAAACAGATGAGGTGAGTAAAGGTAATACCAAACGCAAACACAGAACTCAAAAATTACTAAGTGATTGAGCAAAGAAACTGTGAACACTTCATGGAGTCATTAACTTAAGGGAGACAGATCTCTACTGTGTGCCCCCTCCAGATTCCCAGGGCTCCAGGATCTGTGGCCCACAACTTTGTGCCGTGCACTTGAGTCTGTGCCTGTAAAATCCCTGTTTTAGGGGGCAGATTCTATCTCAGTTTCCAGTTGCTCAGCTGACCATATTTATCACCCATTGCTATTCTCATGTATACATCTTGGAATGGCGTTTCACTTTCTAGCAAGAGCATTATTTTTTTTACTAGAGTTTACCTTATCGTCCAGTATTGTCTCGTTTCCTCTTTGAAGGACTGCTGCCTCATCGTCTTTCCCCATCCTTTATAACTATGCCTATCTACCTTTCCTGTGTTCTTTCTGAATGTCATCCCAATTTTTCTATTTGCCAAAATTACTTTGATTTCTAAACCCATTCTCCACTACTGCCTTTCCCACCTTCATATAACTGCAAATTAAACAAGCTCATACTTCTGTTATGGAGCTTACTCACATGCTTTCTTTAGCGTCAGAGCTTGGAACTGGCACACCTGAAGACAGTGTGCAGGAACAATTTTATCAGTTGTTTGTTTAGGCCTGAGCGGCTAAGGCTATAGGCTATAGGAAGCAAAACAAAAGAAAGACAGCTTTTCAGCAACAAAATGTCAAGTTTTGCCCACCCCCTTTTTACAATAAATTAAACTTTTATATATATATATATATATATAATTTTAATCCAAATGACCATATCTTTTTTAGTCAGATCAAATGGCATTTCCACTACATATATACCTGTTTCTCAGCCCCTTCAGATATTGTTAGTCACCTGTTAGTCACCTTTATTATTTCAAATCGTTTTAAAAAAAATAAAAAATAAAATAAAATCCACATATAATCTTCTTTTCTTTCCTCCTTCTAATAACAAATCCTTAAGTAAGAATTTCTTTAAATACTTTAAAATCAGACAGCCCAAAGCTATACACTGGGGTTAAATCAAAGCTATTTACTTTGAAAGCACTGTTTTCTCCTATTCTGATTTCCAACACAGAGTAAGAGCATTGCCTCTTCAACAGTTCTAGAAAGCTGGCTTTCCAACGCTCCCTCTCTGGATAAGATACGACACAATATCTGTAACCTCAGTGCTGTGGACACTGCATACTGGGCCACTTGCTTCAGCTTAAGCACAGGCGTCAGCATTTGCCATCTTGGGAGGTAAGAAATGAATCTTGTAAGATTTCCCTTTTTCCTACAGATGTGAAGGTGTCTGGCCTTTAGCAGCTGCTGACTTGTCCTGCTAGTGAAGTGACCAGTCCAACTGGTGTTAAAAAGTCCTTAGTAATCTTCCCTCAAATTTCTCCTGAACCACTGATTTCCATAGCTTATTCAGTGTATGAAAGTATCAAAGATTAATTTTAGTATTTGCTATAAAATGTAGTTTAAAGGTGAAATGAAGGTCTGCGCTTTTAAAACTGATGATCCCCGAGGTGCTCCTTTGTGCACTATTCTGCAACTATTGTGTTTTCACTGCCTTCTCATGTTGAGCGCTTTCTACACCCCGTAAGAACAGCATTGGCCAAACTGAGCATTTCCCCAAAATATATGCAACTAGTAGTTACCATAGTAACATGGAGATTGCAAGGGAAATAACATGTTACCAAAGATCTACGGCTCAAATTATTTCACTACCACTGTCATTAATTATCATTCTAAGTGGTTCAGGCAAACACTAAGAAATGAAGAGCTAGCAGAACCCTATCAAACAGACAGAAAAAGTAGTCTCTGGTTTTAAAGCCAAGCCAAATTATTTGATATCTGCATACAGTTAGTTACAAATGCTTTTTTAGTCACTATCTCCTGTTAGATACAGAGCATATTCAATTACAGCCTCTGTCTAGCTTATCAATTAACACAGCAAGCATTGTCATTTAATTTTTTGTGGCACTCCCAGTGGACAGCTTTTCAAGTCATATTCTATATGGAAACTAGCATGAGCCAAAAAGAAAGAGCAGCTTTTCAAAATGAACCTGAGTGGGATGTTCGTAAGTATTCAAATTATATAGTACAGATATCTCAATATTAAGAGGAGAGTAGGTCTCGGAGTTTGACTCCAGTGACAGTCAGCCTACATCTGTTTACAAAAGGAGTTCAGGCCTCAAATCAGGCAGATACCACTTGAAACGTTGCTGTCAAAAAGAAGCTGCTTAGCTGAAAAGAATGAGAAGAGACCGGCATTTAGTTTGTTTACCTGAAAGTTCTTGGACCTATCTTCTATGTTCCTAATTAACTATGGCATTAGGATACTTTCTACACAGTAAAAGAAATAGTGGTATTTGAAGTGGGTATCAAAAAAGCATTCTACAAACTTAGTACTGTATTGGAACTTGGCAGTTCCCCTATACAGCAATTCAGTGGTGTTCAACACCTGTTACAGTAAAAACAGCTGAACTTACTACGTGACTTTCCTTTGCAACACTTTTAGAACAAGAGGAACTCTGTCCTTCTCTAGATCAGATGGACAACTAAACTCATCAGCTTTTCAGAAAATGTTATAGACATAAAAAAAAAGTTCTAAAGTACATGAGCGGTTGTGTTGTACTGGCTGGGTATAAAGGGTAGTGTGGCAAACAGCCTCTGTAAGCCTCTGCTGACTCACAAAGAATTACGAGAACTCAGCACCTTTAAAGATTAGGATACGCTAAAGGGCATCTCCATTAAAAGCCCTGTCTTAGGAGAATAGTTATGAAGTTGAACTCTCTTCATAAACTTCAACTTCTCTTTATGAAGTTCATCTTCTTCAGAGAAGTTTCTTTCTAAAAAGATAACACAATTTTCTCAAACTGAGATTACTTTTTGTTCCTCCATTCTCTCCTAAAATGCTGCATTTCCTTGCACTGGATGGTGAAAATTCAGAAAGATTTTCATTATAGAACTCTACCTTCACTGTTTCTATTACCAGAATCACTACATTCAGAAAGGTGTACTGCTTTTGAAAAATCTAATTCAATTCCATTTTGTTACCTTTACTTGCTTGCAATAAAGCTCAATTATTGCCAGTCGTTCTATGCTATGCTATCTTCTTTAATTTAAGACATTAATTTGAAAGATTGCTGTTTCAGTCTTTGAAGTGTTCTGAAGGATCTCACCAAGTCAACCTTTCTTTATTTTGCCTGAGGTTTGTTAGTTAAAACTTTTTAAAAATCCATTAAATAAAAAAAATAAAAATAAATAAATAAATAAACAGACAGATAGTACCTTAAATGTCAGTGTTGTTTAAGTATATTTTGGCCATAATTAAATACTTTTTCATAAATAATAAGAGAACATCAAAAGAACTTTCTACAAAAGGCTATTTGGATTGAGTAGCATGTATTTCATTTGTATGTGACTTGGGAAGTAAGGAACAAATTCCCCATTCTTAGCTGATTCTCCTCTATCTAACATGAAAAGATAGCTGCAAATCTGTAAGTAAGTGTGATTTGCTGTAGTGGCATTGCTGCAATATCAGTCATTCTAGAAATGCTGTAAGCATCTCCTTTTTACCTGATCCTTTCTTGAGCATTTTCATTCCAGGTAAAGCATAAAGAGAATTTTCAACAGTGTTTTGGTCTCTATATGTATGAATTTTGTATGCTCTAAAAACACTACTGTAACAACTGCAGAGTCAGATTCCTTCTTTTTTTTAGGTAAAAGGAAGTGTCTCAAGCTGAAGTAATTCAGACTGCATAGCGTCGATCTGCTTCATTGTTTTCTTGCATTTTCTAAGATTGTTACCCTAGTAATAAGCAGTAAAGTTTCATAATGAAAGGAGATTATCAGAGGGGTCACTAACATTGAGCACTGGTGACTACATTGTCAAAAAAATTGTGAAAGGATTTGAAAAAAAAATGAACATAAAGGTGAGAAAATTTGCTGATAATGTTAACCTATTCAGGATAAACTAATTCAAAGCTGCCTGCAAAGAATGGTAAAAAAGGATGCCTACCACTGAGTGACCAGGTGATACAATGTTAAGTGAAATTCAGGACTAATAAATGGAAACTAAATCTCCTGGGAAAACCAAATCTGACTACAAACACCCAGTGATGGGCTCCAATTTTCAGCATCTTGGTGAAGGAGAAATTGGAGTCATTGAAAATATCAGTGGTGTTTAGTTGTACTTAGAAAGGCATATAGGATGCCGGAGGATTAGAAGCTAGGGAATGTTAAGAGGAATGAAAGATAAATTGCAAAATATCACTATATCACTGCTATTCCTGCATTTTGAACACTACACACAGGTCTGACCTCCTGCTAGAATTGTGTAGTGGAAGTACAAAAGATAGAGCACAAAAGATTTGGTAACAGAGATGATCAGAAATATAGAGAAGCTTTATTTTTCCATAAAATAACAAATAGACCAAGACTGTTCAGTCTGGAAAAGCTGAAGAGGAGTCATATAAGGAAAGAGGAAGCTGAACAGTTGCTTAGTGTTTCCCACAGTTCAAGAAGGGGTTCACATCGTGAAGTTATAAGGCAGTAAGCTTAAAACAGGTAAAAAGAACATAACACATTAAACCCAGGAATTAATAACCCTCAGGTGATTGCTAGATACTTCAGTACTCCATACTTTCAGTATTGTGATATCATTTCCTAAGTTACCCACTAATGGACACTGTCTGAGATGGGTTACTGGATAGTCTTTGTTTTGCCTCAGTTCTGACTATGTCCCTGTTATTTTGTGGAATGTAGCACAAAACAGGCTGAGTCTGGGGCTGGAATTGAAACAGAAGAAGCCACAGTATCAATGAGGTACGAGCAATTTCAGACATGAGGAGATGCTTGGGAGTAGCAAGGAGCCCATACCTGCATTTCTATGATTTTGTGGGCCACAGCCTCTGGGCTCAAGCTGTCAACCCCACAGTGGTATCAGTTTTAAGAGCTTTTTACATTTCGTGATGTAAAATGCCAGAAGCTGAAGTCTAGAGTGAGTGTGACTGAGACTGTCCAATTAATTTCCCACAGGCACCGTGCAGTCATCAGTTGCCATGGACATGCGGCTGGTACCTAGTACCCAGCCAGGATCAAACTCTAAGCAGCGTTCCTGTGGTGAACGCCTTTGTACCCATCAGCAAACTCCCTGACTCAGCCAATGCCTTTGTTTTCATATTTTTGCAACAGTAGCAATCATTACTCTAATTCTGGATGCAAACAGTGCTGTTTTTAGCATTAGGAAACATATACCAGTGATTAGATAAGCAAATACAGGAAGATATGGCAAAGGCAAAGGTTCAAATTAAAATACAGTTGTAAAAATGGGGAGAGAATTCTTGAACGATTAAAGTAAAATAACCCTGGAAAAGACTCATTTTTAGGAGGAAACACATATGTGTCTTGAGGCTGATCTGACAGACTACATCAGGTTACAGAGCTCTACAGTAAAGGTCACCACACTTCTTACTAATGTATTAACTTCTCATGCTGCTCACAGCAGTAAGCACTGCCATATCAGCGTCAACAATATTAAGAGGCTATGGATCGTGAACCATGTCATACTGCGGTCTCCTGTCAAATGCAACTCATGTTGCTCACAATGTGTTTTAACTTTTTAATATTTTAAACATTTTTAAAAATGAAAACATACTGCAAGTAACATGAGCAGGTAGAGAGAGGAAGAGGAAGATAAAAATTTCAGGATTAGAGACAAATGAAGAAATAATATAGAAAGATTATCATTATGTAAATCTAAATTGTTATGTAAATAAATGTCTTTAATAACAGTTATTGATGATATTGGCAGAGAATTCTTTTTTTTTTTCCAGTAGAATACCTGAGTGCCTTAAGTAATCTGTTGTGATAAGAAATGATCATAAACAAGTTCAGAGAGAAAAGGTGATACATTGAATATCTGTCAATTCCTTGCTTTTACCTCTTGACACAGTCATTTGTACTTTGGATGAAACAACCAGAACAACAGCTGTTAGAAACAACGAAAGAACTTGTCCAAGTATATTGCACAGATAATGCAAAATAGCATTTTTTTAGATAACCAAATACTTCAGAATTAGGTAGCCAATTATTTCAGAAGTCTGTGTATTATCAGTGAATCATATTTCTCCTCAGAAAACACTGGTCTACCCACATCCCAAAATATGTTCACAACCCAAAAGAGAAAAAGTTGTAGTCAAACAAAACAAGCAGAACAAAATACTATGTTTATCTTAAAACAGAACATTCTGGTTTGTTTTTGTTTGTTTTCTTGACTTTGTTTTAAACTATTTGCATAAAAAATAGGTCTTAGTAGAAAAATAAAAGGTTGGACTCCATTCAGTAGATATGAGACTAGGTTTTCAAACAGTTAAATTCCCACAGAACAAAAACTATAATCTGTAACCACCTACCACGTTTTAAATAAGGCTCTTCACTTTTTCATTTTTTTTTTTTTTTTTTTTTAACATTGAAAGGATTTTTGACAGCCAGTTTATCTAAGGATGAAGGCATAAAGTGACCTGCCATTAAAACCTAACAATTAAGGTGCATTTTGCATTATTTAAAAATATACTTGGAAGTCATTCCTTGGGTCATCTCTGGTCTTTATATTTTCTCATGTAGTACCCCTTGCTATTTATTTTCCACAGTTCTAGGAAATCAGGTTAATCATTAACATTTTGGATGGTCAGCATTCCTCCTCAGGGTATCCTACTGGCCTACTGAGGTTTCCTGCCAGTTTAATCTCAAATCAGAAAATCAGGAAAAACCACTTGCTGGTAGAATAATTCTTTCAACATGACCTAGTTGCAAGCTGCACAAGATCCATGTAATACAATACAAAATGTAAAAGCTGTTTTACTGCTATTACTGTTTGTTTTTGTTTTTTCTTCAAGCCCATTCACACTTCTGGGGTAAAATAAATTCAGGTGTCTTCTTTTTGAGAGAAATGTTTCTTTCTTATCCAAACTGACAAAAGATATTTGAATATATCCTCTCCTTTGTCAGAGACATTTTTCTCCTTTGTTGGATGCAAGTTCTTAAAGATGAATTACTCCATTGCTGTCGTGCCCCCGACTGATGCACATCATAGGACAACTTTGTTGCAGAATATGCTTTCACTGAACCTCTAATCTTAGGGCAATCTTATGTGTAGCCTCAAAACACAGCATATGCGTCACCTTGATTCATCTTGTAATTGGATCCCAACTGCAGAGGAACACAGCCAAAGAGACTTCACATTCTGCACTAGACAGAGGTAACCTTTTATTAGCAGAGAGAGCCGTGACAGCACAAGAGCCTCAAGGTACCTCTGGAACTGGTCCTGGCTATCACTAACAGTAATATTGTAACCTACTGTTTCACAAGCAATATCTGTTCGTAAGAAAAATGTTTTGTTTTGGTTGACAGCAGGTTTTCTTAGCAAATGAGACTGTTATTACAAGAGCACAATAATTGACATGCAAACAAACAATTCGCACAGCATTTTTCCCATGAAGCACTAGTTTGTGAAAATTATACATTGAGTATTAAGGAATCTTAATATTTTAAGGAATCACATCAACAACTTGCAATGAAACTGTTTTCACTATTTTATGCTAGTTATTTTGGGGGGAAGAATTTATTCAGTGACACAGTAGGAACTCACTGATTTGCATAATACTGTACAACATAACACAAGCTTGCAGGGCAGGAAGAGTGCCTCAATACAGGCAGGCCAGTAGTTTTATCTCTTCAGGGATGTGAAAAATTATGGATGGGCTGAAGATCTGATATTATTTCCCTTCACTTAAAAAAACAGCCAATATGCATTATTAGAATGAGAAGTTATGAAGGACACTAAATGCAGGCAGGATGAAATATTCCAAATTACACTGAGTTAGAAATAATTCTATAGAAATTCTGTGATATGATACATGATTTTGTTTTCTGCTTTTACAGATTCTGTTGTTAGTCTTGCATCCCTCAAAAGTTCCGTGAGGATGGATCTGAGCACCTTCCTTAGAGGACCCTTGACCTTCCCTTTTACACACCTTCTTAAGAAAAAGAACCCTACTATGAAGCCTTCAATCCTGTGTTCATCTGCAATGTCTACTGCAAAGAAAATGACAGCTGTAGACTGCAGCTATGCTGTCTCTCTTTGCCTCTCAATTTTCCTTTTAACCTTCTTCCTTATTTCCTTTACTTCCCTTGGCTAAAATGTTAATAGCAGAACACACTGACCTAACCTTACATATAAACTTAATATGCTGCATGCGCAGTAAATGTAAAGCTTCAGCTTTCGCAGCAATTAGTATTTAAAACTGCAGGTGTTTCTTTTAAGATGCAGTAATGGAAAACTATCTTTGCTTGCAAGGTAAGTTATGAAAATGAACTTTTTATTAACACTGTAAATTATATTAAGGTCAAATAAAATTATATGAGTAAACTATGCAAATGAAGATAATTCCATTGTTGAGGAGTTACAGAAAAAGTCCTCCTTTGTGCAGGTTTCAGCAGCAAGATAAACAGTTACCAGCAGTATATCATCAGAAAAAATGCATTCGCTGATCACAAGCCTGAGGGAAATACACCGTTACCTAGCAACTAGTTCAAGTAGGTTTTTTTTTAATAAATTAACCCCTTTATGAGTGTCAAATGCATAACTGCTCCATGGGATTTGCAGATACTTGAAGGTCTGAGTAAGAATGTTTCCAACTGCATCAGAATAAAAGCCTGTTTGTTTGCTTGTTTCCTTTTCAGATGGCCTACACTTGGCCTTTGAAGACACAGAAACATTACACATCTCCCTTCATAATCAACATCTCCCATGGAAATGCATCTGCCCCATTACATTGTGTCATGTTGCAGAGTCTAAGCCCAAGCAGTCTTCTGCGTGACTGAGGTTTCTACAGGGGCTGCCTCTGGTCGAGGAGTTCTGGGTTCCCATACAAGAAAACTCATGTGTGTCATTTACACTTTTGTCTGCAGTAACCTGTGCAAATTTTAAATGTGGTGCCAAAGTAATGTTGCCACAGGATATCCTCAAATATACCAAAGGTATATACCTTTGGATTTCTCTAGAAAACACACAGTTTGAAGTTGTTGCTTCAGCATTTTTCAGAAAGAAATATATACATATATATGTAAAATTCTGATAATAAAAGGCAAATATCTGGGCAGCCAGCACATCCAGTCAGCCATGAACTACAGCTAGACCTTAGAAACGAAAGGGCTTATAATTCAAATGACAATATATCTCTTAAGTTTGAAATACATGCTCAGATTGCACCTATTATCTAAAAGCCAGGAGAGAGTAACAGCTTATCAGCAAACGGAACTTATTATAACTATTTCCTAGAACTGTGTTTGTAACAGGAGGAACAGCTCAGATCAGTCTTGATGTCAGACATCAAAATTTATTAATCTATTCCTGGAGCAAGTCCACATAAATTATCTGATCTGTGGTATGCATGAAATCAGAGTCAGATCCTAGAGGTCACAGGCACTTGACAATGGACAGGAAAGGCCACCATTTTTTAATGCATCAATACAGAAGCACCATTGCCTAGGGTCAAACAAACCTCCTCTGTCCTGACCTCTGCACCGGGCCCTGTGATATCAGGCCATTACACATAAATTCACACAAACACAATTAATGGGTGCTGCAGCAAAACCCAAAGCAAACTCTAAAGAATCAGATTTGGGGCATAAGGGCCACTCAGGTTGTGGTGGATGGCAAAAGCAGCTTATCACAGGCTAAGTCCAGCAGATGTTGACAGCTGGGTAAAGGCAAGTGAAGCTGCAATTTTTCAGGAATTCAAATCTCCTCCAGTGGAAATACAGGAAGGCTGTACCGCAGATGATATTTTCTTTGTACATTCTCTTGCTACACAACAAAACCTCTTATGTACAGCGCAACCTGTTTTTACCACAAACCTAATCTATAATGGAGCTCTTAAAACATCTGCGGAGAGTTCTTGAGAGCACCACATAACTTTGGCTGTCAGCCAGGGCTTTTTATTTGCTAATTCTGTGATCTCTCAATACTGTCCTTCAGACAGGTGACTCTGGTCCTGCAGTATGAATTTCTAATTGGCTGCAATATTAGAGCAAACACCTTCAACAGGAAAGGATGTGACTGTCCCAGAATAGGAGGGAGCACGTTATGAAAAGAGAAAATATCCTGTGAAAAGAACTTATATTAAATTTAAATGAAAATTCAATAAAACAACAGAGAATTTCTTAGAGAAATGAGTTAAAAGAAGAACACATGATAAAAATTCTAGCATTCAGCATTTGACAGAAAAAAGATTCTGAACTGCGTGGTAACTAGTGAAAAGTAGGGATCAGAAGAATTATACTTGTGTTGAGTGGACTGGAAGACAATTGCTTGTGAAGCAATCTTTTCTGTCTTTTAACTGTTGTTTATTTTTTCTCATTCTTTAACTATTCCTATGTATTGATTTCTCTTACAATGTCTTTTTGGGCAACAATAGGCTCTCTTGCTTAAATATATTTTCAAATATCAATTTTTGGTTTGACAGCTTGACTTTTAATCATATCATTCTGACCTTCTTTGGCTGTTCCCCACATGTATTTATTAACCTAATTTTAATCCACTGCTAATGCGTTGACACAGCATGAATTCTGGTTACAGCTTCTTAGCTGTAAGCAGGACTTATACCTGAGTCCTCTTATTGTCATGAAGAAAACATAATATGCCTGTCTCTGCAGCCCGAGCCCTTAAACCTCTGGGTAATGCAGCAAATTGTGAAGCACACACATTCCTACAGGCAGCACTAGAGAAAAATGTGATATGTAATTAGGTTTCATGATTTATTTGTCTGTTTCATCTAGATGCTTCTTGCTTCAAAAGTATAAACGTTTGATTAATGCTGTCCTCCTTCTCATATCTCAGCTGCAAATACTAAGTCCTGGGTAAACAGATGGCGAATTAAATTGAATGATAAGAAGGGAGAAGTTAAAGAGCTTTGAACACAATACAGGCAGGCTCAGAACAGAAACCACATTCTCATTCCCTGAAGGGGAAATTTACAGTGCATCTAGCTGACCAAGGGAGGACACTCTTAAATACTCCATTTCTTCATCTGTAGTTGTCTTTGCCTTTCACTTTCAATATTTTAACGCAATGGGTAACTAAACACTGCAAGCTCCATTTATTTCTTGGGGAATTGTCCTCATCATAATGCTAAAAAGAGAGCATGCCTCCCCCACAGCCATGCCTACTCAGCCCTGGTTCGCAAGGCACCAAGGGCTGCAGGAGCTGTCGGAGGCTGAGCAAGGCAGCCCACTCCCCACACAACAAGCCTGTAGCCCACCTTGGACTTCTACTTCCATGGGGACATACAATTTTGCTGGGGTTTCACATCACTGCCAAGACACTGAGCCCATGGATGCCAGAGGCATATCGCCTGGGAGGAGGGACCAACCTCTGGAGAGCTGGAGGACAGAAGACTTTTGTCCTCAGAGTGGAAGAGAAGACATGATTCCCTCTCATCCTGAAGATTTTTGTGGCAGCCTGATAGAGTTCCTATAGCACTCTGCATCTTTCTCAGCACCAATGGAAGGATACAGCTGAAAAGACAAGGCAAATTCTAAAAACTTTTTGCTTCTCCTGACTTTCTGTCATTTGTGTCACCGACATGTTTTCTAAGCTGATTATTAGATTATCGTATTTCCATTTTATTTCCATTCTGTATCTTCCATACAACATGCTACATTTTACTGACACATCAATAACTCCACCAGCAGATGTTTGTGTGTGTCTCATCTGTGCAGCTATGCCTGGCTGTGATAGAGTTTCAATGCACCGTGTTTTCTAATGCCAATCCACTTGAACAGACCGTCGTTTCTTTTCTGCTGCTAACTCTTGCTTCTCCAACTCCCATTGCTTAAAATAAGATCTTTGAAAGGGAAGTTTAGATAGTTTTACACACATAAAAAGCAAACAGATGTACAAAACATTTTTTAATTCCTTCCTGTATCTTTCTGAGCTAGTCCTAGAAGATTAAAGAAAACTATTAAGCACATACAGATGTGTTCATTTTATCTTCTGCGCATCTTCTTTTTCAAAGTGGAACTTCTGTGGAGGAGCTGCCAAGAATACCGTTCACATCAAATGAAACAGTAGTACCACAACACAAGTGGATTTGTAAACAGCTACGCAGAAAACTACTAAACTCCAGAGGTTAACCTGGAAAAAAGCTGGGGGGGGGGGGGGGGAACGACACAACACTCTTTGTTATGGAGATTGATATATCTACAATAAATGCTTAAAAGATCTTCTGCTTTGATCCAGATCTCCACCCCCACAATACTTGAAGCAAGATATACAGCCATAATCTTCTCATTACTATCGCCATGTTGTGGGTCAAAATATTACATATGGTCCTCCGTCTGTTGTTTCACATTGATTCTTACTGACCTGCTTGCAAGGCAACTGGCCACCAAGAAACACAAAGACCAGGCACATTGGGAGGGTCGAGGCTATCTGAATATAGTTCTCTTCACAAAACATATGAGGCCTAGATCCCCATCAAACATAGCTGCACTTACATTAGGCATATGTGTGCCCCACCCATATTACAGTTCTACTCATGGCCTTAGGATAAATAGGTCAGGTAATGAAGTTTGGAGTGCCTGCAACAAAACACGTAAGAAATAATATATCTCATAATGTAGTTACATCTGATTTGAGAGCTACTGAGCTTTGGATCTAAACCTGTTCAGTATATATTTTTCAGTCCTTTGTATGTTGTATGCTTTATCACTATTCCCCATTAAGAGCTAAAAATAAAAATAAATAAAAAATAATGTGTCCTTTTGGATTGGTGTATTGCAATGTCAATTGCAGAAGGAAGTGGAAATTCATTACTAATGTCAGCTAAAGTCAGATCCCACTCTGATTTCTCTGTTATCACAAATGAAGGCTGCATGCTCTACATATATATACATACATGTGCCTCTAGAAAGTGTGCAAAATGTGTGTGTGTGTGTTCGTATGCATGTGTGCTCCAGTTAATCAGATACTGGGAGAAGTGAAAATCAGATCACAATATAGGTAAAAATTAAAGGGAAAAAAAATGCTTACAAATATATACAGTTAAAAAGATGGGTGGACCTTCTATACCAGATGGAAAAAATGTGAAGAGAGACAGAGAGGCAACAAAAGAAACCATTACAACTATTTCCTGTTCAGTTCCACTGGTGCTAGCTTGGGTCTACTACAAAAGCAGCTGCTTAAGCTATTTTAGAGTTGCTTAATACCTGCTGGAGATGAAGTTTCATATTTAAAGATCATGTTACTGACCACTCTATAACATGTTATCATTCTATGTACTGACAATAGCAGTAACAGGGATTTAAAGTTCTTAAATATCATCTATCTAAATCTAATTACAATTTTGGATTTGTTTTACTGTTCTTAAATAATTAAATACAATGTATCAAACAAAACATTGCATAAAAATTACATTGCTCAGAAGTTTTTCTCTATATTTTATTGACTGCAAGAAGTGCTGAGATGAGAAATGAGCTGGAGTGCGTAATTCAGACTTTAGAATTTATTTGTGTCCAAATATATAGTACTGCTTAATAATCTTCTTGCCAAATGTATCATGAACTTCTTATCAAAGAAGACATAATGCTCCTATAGTCACCGGGAGATGGCTCCATGTATTTTGTATGGACTTTACATTCATTTTTTACATCAAAAAAGAACAGCTGTATGTGTTTAGATATAGATACAGCTCTACAGTTCATCTAGACACCTGCCTGTTCTCTAACAGAGTCTAGGACTCACCATCAGAAGGTATCACTGCAACTGGACCCCCTCCACGGCTTAGGTTGATTCGCATGCCTAGACCCTGGCATCATCTGCATGCAAGAGTCAGAGAAGAGGTAGAGGATGTCACCTTTTGCACAGCAGCCAAAATGCTAAAGTGGTTATCCAAAATGCAGGAGGTTTGTCTTTGTGGCCCTCCCCAAGGCAAGAGAAATCAAAACCATTGTCTCCCAGTTCTTTTGTCTGTGGTTTTATAAAAGTTCTGATGCCACCTGCAGGTGAAATTCCCTCTGACACCCATCTCCCTTTCACTTCCCTACCCCTGCCATATGCCCTCCCATCTGCCTGGGGCTAGCCAGACCCCTCGGCAGAGATGAACAAATTGAGTGACATGTGAACACCAACCAATGAAACAAATGGGAAAAAACGACAACAAACAATACCTTTCCCTTCCCTTTAGTAATTTCTGCCACATGAGTGAATTAAATCAGCTTATGAAGGTCTAATTAATGTCAAGGGCAAGTGTTAGAGGTAGCACTGTAGCAGAAGGTGGTTCTTCTTTTGGTGTCAACAAGATACAGCATTAGTTAAACCCATCTCATGCAGGTGTATTTCACATTGTTGGCTGGTCACCGGGCTAAAGGCTTGGCTACACTGCATAGGGACCTGACAAAGTCACCTCCCAGCTCTCCTTGATGGAAGTATTTCACTGCACAGCCAGGAACACAAGCCGAGGAGATCAGAAGCAAATGACTGTGAGAATCAGCTTGCAGTTTAAGGCTGTTCAAAATCGGTCATCATTTATTTTTGATGTCTTTTTGCTGCTCATACTAGGAAAAAGCGAAAATTATGTGTTCTTCCTTAAGAAACACAAAACTTCACTTTTTTTTTTTCCTGCCTAACCATTTAGATTTCCATTTAACTTTTTCACACACGATCCTAAGCAGTAAGAGAAGCATAACAGCTTACAAATGAGAAAAGAAGGTGGTTTATAGGAATGCAGTGATATTTCTGACCTTTACCCCCAGTTTTGCTTCCAAAATAGAAAAGTTAATATAATGGAATATCCACGTAAGTAATCTCTACTGCATTCTCCAGGGAGCACTTTTCCCATGTATTTTACCTTTAATTTGAATAATTTGTTAAATGCTCTCTTTTTCATAATAGTTATTATCAGTTTTCACCTTCAAAACCAAAATCTATATGCAAAATGAAAGGCTACATTCTAACAAATGCTTCCTGTGCTCATCACAATTTTGCAATTAAACTTAAGGAAAACATTAATTTTATACTGACATTGCACTGATGATAGGGCCATATCCACTATATGCATATTTAACTCATCCATTATTGCATTACTTAGTGAGGAAAAAGGAAATGAAATAAAGGTCCTTCTCCCTGGATGATCAATTAGACTTCCCTATTCTTTTCTCCCTCCACTTCTCATTGTCAACATTAAAATGAAATTACATGGTTAGTTCGTATTTCTCATCTGGAAGTAGGGAGTGTAACAATAATCTGTTACAACAAATTACTGAGCTAAAATGCAAACTTTAGATTAAGAACTAAATCCACAGCACTATCATAACTATCTGGTTTAAAATGTGCATTTCAAGAGAAATATTTGTAGGCTTATTTAAGTACTAATGAATTGATAGACAAAAAGCAGGAGGACTTCAGATTGCAGTGAAAAATCTCAGTTATAATGCTGCTCTCCTTTTCTGATTATCCAGCAATATGGTTACCTGAGCTCATATTGGTACAAAGTTTATTTCATTTGTTGTACTTTGAACTCATATTCTACGAAGATTAATGGGAGAACTGATTGGAAAAGCAAGTCAATAATTAGTAAGCCTGATCGTTATCTAGTGTACACGTAATTAGGAAAGGTATGATAATTCTTTTTTTCATGAACAGTGCAAGAAATATCTTGTGTCTAAAACACCTGCCCGGACATCAGCAGCCAGCATCCAAATGAAAAACTGACTTGGAGATATGGCAAGAGGTTGCCTGGCAACCGTTCTTTTATTTTATTTTGAATGGCATTTTGGGGGCAAAGAATGACGGGAAGAGCTTTAGAGGAAAGCAGACTCGAGAGGCCAGCTCTGATCTAGATTCCTGTGTTACTGTACTGCTGTGATTCTGTTCAGCAGGGATGTGGAGCCCACATGGGAGCACGTCGGTATATGCAACTGCACATGGCTCTGCTTTCCCTTTGTGTCCAACCCAAGTCATGTAGGTGACTCAACCAAACAAGCCGCATTAGGAGACACAAATAAACTGAGTTTATTTTGATGTCAGTCATGTTAGGGAGATCTATGATGTCTGACTCCCGGGAGGAGTGCTTTCCCTTCAGAATACGGAATACGTAAAAAAAAAAAAATAGGATCCTCACGCAGACCTGATCTTTTAATTCTTCCAAGTGGTGATCCTACTCAGCACTCTCCAAGACTGACGAAATTTTCAGCTCTGCTGATGTGGAAGGAGCAGTTCTTTGACTCCTGGGACAATAAGTAGCAGATATATGTTTAAAACGTCCTTTCTAAGAATAGTTGGGACCTGTGTCTCTATGACACTCAGCTTAGGATAGATAGGATAGTTCAGTCACCTTTTCAGGATTTTTGGAGTGTTTTGTTCAGACTCAGTTATGAGGCAGTTTATTTAAAAAAAAAAAAAAGTGGAGAAGTTCAGAAGAAAATACAGAAAGTAATACACTAAGAAAACATGTGGCCTTCTCACATGAGGAGATGTGACCTTTAAAGAATGTTATTATTCCAGCAGTATCACCAAGGAAGATAAACAGAAGGTAAGAAGGGAAAAGAAAACCAGATATCAGATATTTTATTTTCTGTCACATGTCTGGACTATCAACAACACCAAGGTGTTTCTCTACAAAAGCAGTAATAGCACAGAAACAGTTGTGTGACTAACCATAAAGTTGGAAAAAGCAAATCAACCTTTGCAGAATCTCTAGATATTTTAACATCAGCAAAGCAAGACAGTTAGGTACTGGCTCTGCTGTTTATGATGCCACATCGTGAGGACAGCAATTTTCCTTCCTTCCAAGATGCCATTCTCTTCCATCTCTACCCTTCAGTTAGAAACAAATAGAAATAACTTGTTTATTAAGTCACTTGAAACATTATCCAACAGATACCTCTATATTCCATTAGATTCATATCTTAAAACACAGTGATTTTCAGAGAGTATTGCTCAACTTTGAGCTTTTGACTGAGTTTGTCAAAAAAATTTCAATCTATCATCTTACTTATGTTTTATTGGTGTTCTATATTTTTGTCATTTTAGAGAAATTCAGTATGCATGAAAAGTGCTGAGGAGACAGGATTGGTTAGCTTCCGTATTAAGAAGGGTCCTGCTTTACTTTGTGGGCTTTTTTGATAGTCTAAAAGACAAATTACTGGGTAGAAATACCAAACTTTATCAGAAATATCATGCTTTTCACTTCTTAAAAGCTGGATGCAACATGAGAAGATTTAGATTTATTTTGCTGGTTTTGTTTTGAGGCAAAATAATTAAAAAAATAAGGTGACGCAAAAGCAAATGGATCAACACTGAGATGAAGAGAATAAAACTGTCTTCTAGGCCTGCTTGCAAGTTTACACTTTTAATTATAGATTTCTGATCTTGCTTTCACTTACAACTGTATGGCTGATAACAAGGGGAAATACTAGTAAATACCAGTTTCATGCAACTCATGACCCTTAACTGCCACGTATTTGCACCTTATCCGAAACATAGCAAATCCTCTTCTACACCCATGTTCCCACATCTTCATATTTTTAAATGAAAGAATTAGCATAGGTGTGGATCAGTGGGATCGAGCACACCTTCATCAAGTTTGCCGATGACACCATGCTGTGTGGTATAGTCAACACACCGGAGGGAAGGGATGCCATCCAGAGGGACCTGGGCAGGTTGAGAGGTGGGCCTGTGCAAACCTCGTGAGGTTCAACAAGGCCAAGTACAAGGCCCTGCACCCAGGCCAGGGTAATCACAAGCACAAACACAGACTGGGTGGAGAATGGATTGAGAGCAGCCCTGAGGAGAAGGATCTGGGCGTGTTGGTGGATGAGAAGCTCAACATGAGCCAGCAATGTGTGCTTGCAGCCCAGAAAGCCAACCAGATCCCCAGCTGCATCAAAAGCAACATGCCCAGCAGGGCGAGGGAGGTGATTCTACCTCTGCTCTGCTCTTGTGAGACCCCACTTGGAGCACTGTGTTCAGCTCTGGGGCCCCCAGCACAGCAAGGGCAGGGACCCGTTAGAGTGAGTGTAGAGGAGGGCCATAAGGATGATCAAGGGGCTGGAGCACTTCTCCTGTGAAGGCAGGTTGACAGAGTTGGGGTTGTTCAGCTTGGAGAAGAGAAGGCTCCAGGGAGACCTCATAGCGGCCTTCCTAAAGGGGGCCTACAGGGAAGCTCTTTTACAGGGAGGGACTCTTTATCATAGTGATAGGACAAGGAGTAATGGCTTTAAACTAGAAGATGGTAGGTTTAAACTAGATATAAGGAAGAAGTTCTTCACACAGAGGGTGGTGAGGCAATGGCACAGGCTGCCCAGAGAAGCTGTGGATGCCCCATCCCTGAAGGTGTTCAAGGCCAGGCTGGATGGAGCTTTGGGCAACCTGATCTAGTGGGAGATGTCCCTGCACATGGCACGGGGTTGGAACTGGGTGGTCTTTAAGATCCCCCCTAAGCCAAACCATGCTATGGTTCTATGTGTCCCAGGGTGAGAAAGCAATTTCCAGTCTGTGCTTTTAAAATAAGCATTCATGCAAATAATAACAGTTGCCGATTTATTTAAACTTCAGCCTTCTGAACAACTGCCCTACTATTAGGAGAGAGACCTGCTGATTTTCAGCCTTTTTTTTTTTTTTTGAACTAAATAAGAACAAATGACATTTAGTTTTGTTATGAAAAATAAAATAAAATAAAATAAAATAAAATAAAATAAAATAAAATAAAATAAAATAAAATAAAATAAAATAAAATAAAATAAAATAAAATAAAATAAATAAAATAAAATAAAATAAAATAAAAATTCAAGACTGAATTCTGATTCTGTCCCTCAGAGTGACAACAACCTTTCCTATCATGGTGCTATCTGGAAACTGCATGAGTATAGTATATATTTAACTATGAATAGAAGTACTGTTTAGCATGGGATTCAGGACAGTAACAGGAACCTACCAACCCAGCCTGAAATTCTCCCTCTCTCTAACAGCAGCTCATTGATAGCTAATTTCTGAGAGCAACCTTTTAACCTGTGGTATATGAATGTACTAGTAATTTAATCTGGAACATGTTTTACTAGTTTGCTTTACAAATCGTCAAAGGCAACAGCAGGAAAACTTTTTATAAAAGGCAATAGATACAGCAGCTGCTTCCTACTTTGTCTACCATAACTGCCACCCTCTCAAGAATTACATTCCATTGATTTGATATGATTTATTCTCAGCAAATCTAAGTTGGCTGTGTTACTGCTTTATTATCCAATATGCTTAGCAATAGTCACACACAATTTGTTCCTGTATCTTCCTAAGAATCAGAATCAAGTGGGACTGCTCTGTAATTATTCATGTTGTCCCTTTCCTTTGCATCTTTTAAAAATAAGTATCACAGTTGCCCTTCTCCTACCTTTTTTTTCCTTTGAAGAGGTCTCAAAAATAACAGCTGAGGTTTACAGAGTGCCGTTTGGAATGCATGTAACTTATGTCTATATTCTTTCAAGGCTCTTTCTTCCATTCTCTTGCCAGTTCTATTCTCTTGCTAGTTAAAACTGTGCTTTTTTTTTTCAGGCAGAGGTCATAAATAAGCTGTAATTGCCTTTATGTGAAGAGAGAAGCAAAAGAGATAGCTGAACACTTCAGCCTTCTCTGCTTCCCCTATTGTTTCCTTTCCCCTTTGTTGCATTGCTCAACTATATATTCCTTTGTCATCCCTCAGTATGAGTTTACATTACTTTCCTCATTTTTTCAGCCCCCACGACACACTGAAACCCACTTTATGACTTTGTCTTCTTAATTTACGGTTACATGCTCGTTTTACCCTTAACATTCATGTGCCAATTTGGTTTTACTGCTTTAATACATTCTTAACAGCATAAATCAAGCACAACATCTTTTTAGAAAGTCTGTGCCATTTCCATGCTGAAGCACAGGCTTGAGCATTGGAAGGTTATGCATGCTGGCATAACAGTTGTCACACTAGAGCTGCAGTTGGGCTATTTTTCCCAGAATTCATATACTGCCTTGCCCCCAGCAATGCGTTACCTCTGTGCCACAGCTCTGCCTGCAAATTTGCTTAAGCACCAGGCTAGTTCTCCAAGCCTGGGACAGTTTAGGAGACACATGAGAAGCTCATCCAGCAATTCTGACAGGTGGAACTATTAAACTGAAAGGGGCTGATAGGCAACAATCTTCTTCAGCAACATAGCTCTTTGGAGGCACAATGTGTCCCGTTACTGACAGAAAAACACAGTCCTGGCAAAATTCTGTATCAGTATCCAATCAAGGAGTAAGGCAGATCTGTGAATTCCAGTGATAAAAGGTGTCCCTAAAACTACTTCAGTCACGTACAATGATTTTTTACATTACCCTTCCTATGGAAATTACCATTAAATACCTAATGTTCATCATAGGTATAACTTGATCATGACCTCAAATAAAGCAGCAGTGTTTTCCAATGTGAAGCGCTATATCTTGACAGAATGAAAAATACATTTAAGTGTTGACATCAATATATTTGTTTCTTTTCAGTTAAAAAAGCAACTAGAGACTTGGCCAGAAAAAGCATATTTTTACATATGATCAATGATTATTTGAACTATGGGGATAATAAATTGATTACAATAGTAATTTAATACTTGTGTCATTGAAACAGAAATACCCAAATGTCTGTCCAGTTATTTTCAAATGGAAAGACTTTAGAAAAACTTTAGAATATTATTGAGAATATAACAGGAGACTGCAACGAAGTGTTTTGATTGTTGATAATAGGTAAACATTTGCAAATGAAAGTACATATGTTAACTTTGTGGACCACTCTGTTATGAAGTAAAGTAAAATGAAAATTAACTTTTGCTTCCAGTTAATTGCCCTACTCATATGCTGAAAAATGCATTGAAGTACAGTGTAGGTAAGTATAATCTGATTCTGAACATTTTATAGCATTTTTTCTTACCTACATGAATAACTTAAGGATCTCGAGTAATATTTAAATTTGTCAGCCTTGACACATGCATCTGTTTAAGTATACCCCACAAATCAGTTACTTCAATATAGTTTGTTAGAAAGATGATACTGTTCTGCATGTTTAAAAATATTAGATGAGGATTGTCCATTTGCAGTTTTAATTTTTATATTTTTATTTTTTTATTTTTTATATATTTATTTACATCATCTAGGACTACCCTTTAACAACTTGACTGATCTTCCTCTTATTCATGTGATAAATACAGGAAATAAGTGATACTGCTTACAGTAGGTGAGTGGTTACTACTGCTCTTGTGGCTTGTTTGTTCTTTTTTTCCAGTAAGCATTAAATCTGGGAACCAAGTTCCGGAGTTACATCAATAATGAATCAATACTGCCTGTGCTTGAGTCAGAGCACTGACAAAGTTGGTGCGAATGTAGATAGGTCTCCATTCCAGGGAGCAGCCCTGCACTCCTATATCCCTTTGCTACCTTTCCACCTTAAGGGCCCTTCCTACAAGTCACTAACCTCTTCAAGGCTGCCAAAAACTTTATAAATAATATAGTAGCCATGGTATTCACTATACACACACTTGATTAACTCTTAGCTTGCTATTTAGTTTTCCTGAAAGACCATATATGCAATACCGATAATAAAGGGGACAAGCATTTAGGGTCTCCTTTTTCTAAACTTCTCTTCCCTCCCTATAGGTTTCCATCATTTTAAAGCTCCTGCTCTCACACCATGTGTGATGGCTTCCATTAACAAGAAAAGAGATTATACTATTTGGTTACTTTATTTATGCTGCTGAACAACCATTGTATAAATCTGCCACCTTGGACACTGACTTGTAATTAGAGGCCTCTCAGAGGCTAGGGTTGCTTACTAGTACATTTCTGTCACCTGCCCATCCTTTACCAGTTATCTGACAGCTGCATCTCCTGAACTATGGGGGTGGTTATTGTTACTTCAAAAGCTAGTGCTATGAACAATCGTGTTTCAAGAGCTGACTGCTGAGAAACTGAGATGTCTGTATAGCAGGAAGGAACAGAACATCTCTTCAGACATCCCAGGTTAGACTTTCATTGCTTGTCAGACTCATCCTGCAGTTGCTAACAATGCAAGCTTTGATTCAAACTGATGTTCAGAAATGAAAGATTTTAAGAGTTTTTGGAAACATTTTGTCCCTCTCTATCTTTGTCCTTTAATCACAAACAAGTAACTATCCTTTTTTGATTTTTTAAGTTACTTTTTGCCAATATACAAAACAAAACTCTATATATGTAAATAAAAATTATAGGTGCTAGTTGTGACAAGGTAATTTCTCATTTCTCAAAACACCTAATAAACTTCATTTACTGACAATACTGAACTCCCATTTTTATGCAGTTAATTAATTACATTTACATATTTTGTTTTAAAGGTCAAATTGGGCTTGTTGTGCAGGAAATGAATTTAAAATAGGCTACTTTTTCACCACAATCCAACCAAAACTAAAATATCAGTGTTTCCTCCACCTAGAAACTATTTAGGTATAAAGTCAGGTGTCATCTCCGAGTCTGATGAAAGAGCTAACTATGCTAAATGTATCTAATTGTACAGCACTCCAGCTCTGCCAAATTTGGGAATGAAGCAGCAGTGCAGCTAGAAGAGTCTTGCTGAGCAACTAAACACTGAAGAATGAGTGATCAGGAGCTTTGTAGGACTGAACCTCATGTGCAGCTCTGCTGATTTGCTGAACTCTGGATGCAGAGAAGCAGAATCAGCAGCCCGTGATGAAACTTGTCATCTCCGTATAATTCAGAAAGCTAACCCAGCAGGGTTTGAACTCATCAAAACTCAGACTATGCACTTGAAGCAGATATTATAAGATGGAGCCTATTGTTTTCTGAACACTATATGTTTTCTGATCATAAGTACAGAAAGCCATTTCAGAGGTGCCAAGTCTTTCTGTAGTTCCCTTTTAAGCTTGACTTTTTATGTATGAAATATATTTAGATCAGATAGGCTTTACAGAAACATTAAGGATTCATTCATGGTCACAGTGAAGAAAAAAAAAATCTTCCCTTGATGGAGCCGGAAAGCTCTGAAAAACATGGGTTGTGACACACTAAGTTTAATGGGAGGGGCACGATATCTTTAACTGCCTCATCATCTTATCAGTCTGCGCTAAGGTTAAAATATTACCGAGCTTGTCTGCATACAAATTTAAACCTTTAAATCTGGCTCCTTAACACAGAGGAATTATTTTAGCTGTGTTTGCTCTTGCACTCACCAGCACTAATACTGGTCTTGCGCTCACCAGTATTTGTATAGATAATAACTAGAAATGTAAATGCAGTCAGTTGTCAGAGCTGGGGACCTATGGCAACTGCTTACACCCCGGTAGAACTGTGATCCCCTTTGCTGCTGTATGTTAGGTAACTTCCATGTGGAAATAAATCATAAGATAAATGAGTTTTAAAAAGTTGAACTACTCACTTTGTTCTTCGTATCTTCAGAACTGAACGTGCACTGCTGAGATTTCAGGACTGCTTGGCAGTCACAGGCTGCTATTGTGGCACATGAAGATGAAGAAAGACTTTAGTCCTCTGAAGAACAGTAACACAGAGAATTACATTTGAAAAATGGATAACCTCACCGAAACAATACTGCAGTAAATTACGTTAACTTTGAACAGCCATTCATTTCATGACTATTTCTTGTTTACATTGAACATGGTCTCATTTCAGCATCATTTGAAATAATCACATGCATGTCATCTTGGAGCAGTTTCACCGCATGACTGTCATCCATATATAACTTGATGAGTCTTGAGGTAAGTTAACACTTCAGCTGGCAGGAGACATTCAGAAAAGTCCTTCTCACTCTCCTGATTCTCCAGAAAATCACCTGAGACAAAAGCCTTGTGACTGCCCACCACAGATGTATGCAGGAGTGGCCGGGCACCCAGTTTGTCTCTTCCTCGCTGTCCTTTCCCTAGAAAAGCATTTATCATTGAGACCTGCTGACTGTACCAAATGTTTTGCACCAGAAGGTGCTGATCAACTCCGGTCCAGTAAGAAAGGCACTCAGACTCTGCAAAGCATCATTTAAAATACTAATTGTTAGAGCATTTAAAATGCTGATTGTTAGATCTCTGTACCTGGTTACTGTTTTCAAGCCATCATGATAAAGCAATATCTGTCTATCTACAGTTAGCCAGGTGGTTAGACAGGACACAGACATTCATGCAGATGGTTAGTTCTTTCAACTTTATTTTTCTATCAGAAAAAAAGAGAGATGAAGACCATCTTCAGGTTGTGCCCCTCTGCTCTGCTCTGTCCAGGTCTGAGGCCCCCAGCACAAGAAGGACGTGGGGCTTTTAGAGCAGGTCTAGAGGAGGGCCTCAAAGATGATCAGAGGGCTGGAGCACCTCTACTATGAAGAAAGTTCTGAGAGAGCTGGGGCTGTTCAGCCTGGAGAAGAAAAAAGCTCCAGGGAGACCTTATTGCAGCCTTTCAATACTTAAAGGGGGCTTATAAAAAAGATGGAGAGCAACTTTTTGCTCAGTCAGATGATGACAGAACAAAGGGTAATGGTTTTAAACTAAAAGAGGCGAGATTTTGATCAAATGCTAGGAGGAAATTCTTCACTCAGAGGGTGGTAAGGCACTGGAAGAGGTTGCCCAGAGAAGCAGTGGATGCCCCATCCCTATGTGCGAAATATCCCTTTTATTCTTACAGCTGGAGGTGTTCAAGGCCAGGTTGGACAAGGCCCTTGGCAACCTGATCTAGTGGCTGGCATCCACTGGGTGGCCCCCATGGCAGGGGAGTTGGAACTGGATGATCTTTAAGGTCGCTTCCAACCTGAGCCATTCTATGATTCCATGATGCCTTAAAACACTCCTGGGTATAAAATGATCGGTCATGAGAATTCAATCTGTACATTCATTAGTAATTTCTTAACTAATTTACACAGAAAGATAATTACATGAACATTTTACTGACTTATTTTTTCTTTCTTTTTTTTTTTTTTTTTTAGGAAAAGTGCACACAGTATCTAATTTCTCACATATAAACTTCCTGGGAAGATTTTTCATGAGCCTTTGTACCTCTTCAGTTAACAAGGAATATCAGTCAGTAGACATTAACTAGATTTAAGAGTAGGTGGGTTTCTAGGAGTAAGAGCCTAAGGGAGTGGATGGTGAAACATGTATACATTTATAAGCTGAAAGCATCCTTTTTTTTTTCCTTTTTCTTTTTTTTTTTTTGGTAAAACTATTAACATAGTCATGATGGTTTTATTGTTTCCTTATTAAAAGAAGTATCTATGGGCTGCAGCTTTCATAGATGCAGAGACACAGCTGGCACATGATTTCTGGTGTTCCATGCAAAGCAGCTCCAAATATTGGGCCTAAGAGCAAATTCTGTTGCTGATGGTGTTACCTTCATGGGTCATACTAATTATGGGAAAATCTTGAAAAATATATATATATATATTGGTCTCTGCTCATTCTCCTTTTTTTTTTTTTTTTTTTTTTTTTTTTACATCAGTGTTATCTGAATAGACAATATGCTTTCCCTCCTCTTTAGATCTATATTCTTGTGGAAATGGGGACATGCAAACAAGCAGTTTTTGTGACATACTTGACCTATATTCTCTCTGCAATTTTTGGCAGGTCATTTAACAACTTTTCTTGATTTCTTCATAAAATAATTGCTACTATTTTACTAAGATACAACAAAAAAAAAAGAATAACACAACTAATTTTCCATTATTGTATCAGCAGCTTCTTTTAGGGAATGATAGCAGACAGTTTACTTAGTAAACTGTTTGTTTCAACCTGCAAGAAATTCATAGCAGAATGAATGTATTACAGAGAATAAAACTGCTGAAGAAACCAAATTAATTGTAAAAGTATCTCACACCATTGACTTTTATGTTATTGTGGTAATATATATGGTAATACACCATGTACTGCCAATTTTGAGAATTCAAAACACAAAAGCCAGTCCCAAAATCATAACAATTACCTTAATATACAATTTTTTGTTGTTGTTTTCATACCCTTTTTTACCTTTCAGAGCACACTCAGAAAACAGACTTAACAAATTTAAGGAGCTTGTTCCTATGAGAATAAAATTTAAAGGTGAAAAAATGGTCCAGCAAACTAGCAGTTAAAAGAGATAACATTAAAAACAGTACTGAATTATCCCAAAGGGGAAGAGAAACTGGAAGAATACTGTAAGACTAAATGGTTATATCAGAAGCTTGTTAATGCTTTGCAAATGAGAGGAGTCATACAAAATTGAAAGCAATGGCATTGCTGTGGAAGAGTAAAATGTAATAGCTGAAATATGTAGGAACAAATTTAAAAACAAACAAACAAACAAACAAACAAAAAGTATTTAATGGCTCTTTTCACCCTGCTATTAAAACCAAAAATATTCTGACCCAATTTTCCATACAGATAAAGTTCATTAACAACTCAGTAAGAGCCACTTTTCGGAAAAGAAGAGGAATAGGCTGAAGTATATGGAGATGTGAATTTTAAAATATAAAAGTGCAAATAATTGATATCAACAGGACTTGGTGAAGATCATCACAAAGCAAAAGCTTTATGGTAATTTTTCAGCTCCCACATCTGACCACGTTTTCTTTCTTGAAACAAAGGTAAGTCATTTAAGAAGATTTCCATTCAATTTTCTCAAGAGGAGGAAAAGTGAAGATTAAGGAATGAGTATGAAAAATGTAATATACACAGGAAATATCCTTATTTTAGTATGCTCAAAGCAGTCTCATATCTATTATACAAGCAGCCCGAGATATTAAGTTTGAGCAGTGCTTTGACAAAGGCAGTCCTTTACAGTTTCCCCCCAATAACAGCTAAGTAAAATATATGCCACATTATTTGTCCTTTAACATTTTTGCAATTTTTTTTCCTACAAAATCTTATTTTAATACTGTAATTTGAGAGCATATCAAGCTGTGTTACCACTCAAAGCATTTAAGGAAAACGGTAGGAAGCAGTTTTTCAAACTACTAGTGTTAAACTGCAGGATTTGTTTAATACAGAATGTCGTGGACATCAAAAACAAATGCATAAAAATCAATCAGACAAATTCATGGAAGAAAAAGTCTGACATAGTTACTAGGTTCAAGAGACCCTATAGGTCACAACTGCAGAATTTTGGAACAGTACCCCAGGAAAAATATCCCTATATATTTAATTCAGTCTTAGAAATGAGTGGGTATATTCTTTGAAATATAATAAACTATCAAATTTTGCATTCATTTAATACTCCAGGCATAAGCAGTCAAATAAAATGGAAAACATTATTTTCTAATCTGACACAGGCAAGCAGCAGCCAGATATTATACATAATTCATGCCTTTTGAGTCTTCAAACTCTGAGTGTTTTAATACAGAGGTAGAAATCTTTTTTTCTTTTTTTTTTAAAGACATCTTTACAGATGTAATAAACTCCAAAATACTGAAAAAAAATAATATAGATTTGCTCAATTAATATTATTTTTGCTCAAGTCACTAAGGTAGAACAAAGAATTATCTGGTAAAGCAGCGATTTATATTAATACTATGTATATGACATTTATAGCACGGCATGTGGCTGTACAAAGTGAACATGGCTATAGGACTTGAAACATTTTAAAGATTAGAGAGCTGTCAATCAATCCTAGTCTGTGGGGAAAAATATTTTTATTTAAAAAAAAAAAAGCAATATGGGTAAAATGAGTGATTAATAGACAGCCCGTAATACTTTATTTAAAAAAAAAAAAAAAAGACAGCCCTTAATACCTTATAAATTAAATAAACAAAACAAAAACAAAAGCATATAATATTTAAAATATTCATTTTAAAAGAATAGTTGTGGGGGGTTTGTTTGTTTGTTTGTTTATTTACTTATTTAAGTTAATCACATCTATGTATCAGTGAAAAGAATGAAACTTTGCAGCACTCAGCACACAGTGTCAGGATGCTCTCTGGAACCCTCAATTCCCTCAAGGGAGCTGTGGTATTGTTAAATTCTCAATTCATCACATTATTTCCAGTCAACCCACTTCAGTCATCTAGATAGACTTCTGTGTTCTCTAGCATTACCCTTCCTACCTTAACCTCAGAACTGCACTAATCACAGCTATGTGACTTCATGGCCAAACAGGCAGACAGACCTTCTGTTCGTGCTAAATATCATGCCAATGTATTCTCCATAGCACTGTGGCTAGCACTCTTACCTTATTCTCCCAAGACTGTTTACATATTTTATGATCACTCATTCAACTTAAAACAAAAATAATCCCACAAGAGGTTCATTCCTTCTGGCCACTCAGGCTATTAGCTTAGGCATCTAGAGCCAAACACTGAACATTTTTCTAATGGGGATGTTCATGCGAAGAACTGAATCTCTGACCAGTGCTCTGCCGAAACTGCAAATGAAAAAAAAAAAATGTTGTTACCTTGGGGATTTTCAGTGTGGGTTTGTCATTTGCTGTGTGTGTGATATTTACACTTCAGATATGTATGAAATATGAGTACGTATTAGCTATAATCCTTTTGGTTATTAATATTTTTTAAACCTTTTTCTTTTGATCAAGAACATTTCAAATGTGTTAGGCTACAAATAAACCTGCCTCATTCCTTACCTTATCATTCTTACGTTTGACAGTAACCACTCTGATAGATCAACCCAGCTAACAATTGTGGGTATAATATTGCTGTAGGGAAGCAATGCATTCATTTTTCAGGCTTGAAGGAAGTCTTCTTTAACCCCAATGACTCAAAAAGGAAACAAAACCCAAATGGGTTTTTCTCAAGTTTTCCTTAACTACCCAGCTTGATTTGAAATTACAGAGATACCTGAGGTTGTTTTAAAGAAGCAAACAGCAACAATTATAACAGTCTCTATATAAAATTCAACTTTTGTAATTCTGAAATATACATAAAAGATAATATTGCTAACATGATTTCTGAAAATGGATCACAACACCACATCAAAAGAAACAGATCTGATTTCTAGGCTATGTAGGACATTAGCATTCTCCTTTTGACCACCTAGAAGCTGCCTCTGTTGAAGACAAAACTCCCAGGTGGGTATAGCTCAAAAGGCTTAAATTAAAGTGATGAAGCTCTTGTCATTCTTTCCCTTCATTCACTTACTGAACAAAATAATTTCCCCCATAATGCAGCTCTGTTTATTTCCTATTTTACTTTCCCTTTCTCATGTAAAATTGCTAAGTTCACTTTTATATTTTTGGAAGCTGCAGAATCAATGGCACAGAAGGGAAAAACAGTGACTGTGCCAATATATAGGGACTGATAGAAAAATAAAACATAATGAAATGCTCCTTTTGTGCCTTTCTTTCTTTTTCTTTCTTTCTTTCTTTTCTTTCTTTCTTTCTTTCTTTCTTTCTTTCTTTCTTTCTTTCTTTCTTTCTTTCTTTCTTTCTTTCTTTCTTTCTTTCTTTCTTTCTTTCTTTCTTTCTTTCTTTCTTTCTTTCTTTCTTTCTTTCTTTCTTTCTTTCTTTCTTTCTTTCTTTCTTTCTTTCTTTCTTTCTTTCTTTCTTTCTTTCTTTCTTTCTTTCTTTCTTTCTTTCTTTCTTTCTTTCTTTCTTTCTTTCTTTCTTTTCTTTCTTTCTTTCTCTTTCTTTCTTTTCTTTCTTTCTTTTTCTTTCTTTCTTTCTTTCTTTCTTTCTTTCTTTCTTTCTTTCTTTCTTTCTTTCTTTCTTTCTTCCTTCCTTCCTTTTTTCCCCAGATACAGGTGTTACCACTTTTATTTTTCTCCTTTTTCCTGTGTTTTCCTATTCCTTAGTCCATCCTTCCTCCTTTTCATTTACCTAGCCTCCCTCTAATTGTTTTTCCTGTTGAACGTAACATTCAAATGTCTGTTTTTCCTCATCAACTCCAGTAAGAGGATATACCAAATAAAAACCCCACACTTCCTTTGGGAGATGACTAACCACAAGGGATGGCTTTTCACTAATACGCTACATTAGTGAGGAATGGGAAAAAGTGCCTCTTCCTCCCACTGAGTGTATTCAGGCTGCTTTTATCACAAATGTGGCTCTGAGACTGGTTCAGTCCCCATCCTGCCGCTTTACTTGCAGGCATGTAGACGCAGGTGGAAGCATTCACGTGGTGGAATTGTGGTCTTTTTCCTTCAACAGTCTTCCACCCCAGCCCACAGATGAGGCTGGCTGCAGAGGCAGAAGGAGACTGAAAGATCTTTGGGCAAGAAGTGAAGGAAGCACCCAGGCTTTTACACTGATGCCACCTATCTTGGCTGCTCCTATCTCCAGATTCCTTTAGTCAAAGTCAAGGGGAGACTCAAGCATGGTAGGCATGTGAAACAAGTGGTTCTGAATTCATCGCTTACAATGCTTCTCCGGTGTTCCTTCTTTGAAAGAGTAAGGCTGTAGATAAAGCCAAACCAAAGTGAACTGACTAAACCAGAAGGCTTTGGTTTGCTTTCACATCTCTTCATTTTCTCCTTTGTAAGCAATGGCTGCTATATGGTATTCACTTGACACCACAGAGGGCTAGATAAATCCTTAGGCTTCAGTAGCACTGCAAATTGTTATTTACAGTTTGCATTTGGATGTATCCAGGGTGAAGATTTTTATGGCAGGTAATCCGGCCCTCTGCTTACTATGCATACTGTGACCAGCAAACATTGCTTTGCAATCACCCTCACTGCAGTTGTATAATGTTACTAGTTTAGATGCTTTCTCTGAATGGTAACATTTGAAGAAGATTCTCAGTTATGTATTTATGCTGATTAGAGTCATTCAGCACATAAGGAGGTGTACAGAAACTGGAGAATGTAAGGGGCAATGCTTAAGGGCATATTTTCCTTGTAAAATATATGCAGATGACAAGCCATTACAAAAGAACTGAATGGCAACATACACTGAGCAGGAGGTGTGTACTTGAGGAAAAGATGTCAGGCAATATGCATGTGTCCATGCTGTATTGGCACAGCAACCAGCCACAACCTAGAAAGTACAGCTACGCTTGCAGTGATTTTCTCAAAAACAACTGAGTCCCCTTAGGCAACGCGATGTACTGGAAAATAACATTGATGCAACCTACATGATGGTCGTGGAAAATTAAAACACCAGAGTTCCCTTTGTTTGAAAAAAGTAACCTGCTTTTTAAAGGAAATATCATATGCCCAAGCCTCCCTACATTTTACACACATTGTGTTGTCTCTTCCCCACTGGTACCCAGGAATGGTTACTGTGACTGGAGAACGGCAGAAACACAGTTTTCTTCATTGTGCAGCCTCCATGGTCTTCGTGGTTTATCTCAGCACTGTCAGCACCCCCAGCTGTGCATAAAAAACACCTTTTCTTTTGATCTCCGTCTTGAACTCTCCGAAATTAGCACTCATCCTGATCTGCTAAATTCACTACATACAAAATGGCTTGTGAATAGCCCAACAGAGATCTAATTGCAGTCTTAAAGATTTCAAAAGAGATCAGTGAAAAGGTAACAACTACCATTTTCATTCTGCTTCAAATTCTTTAGCAGCATTGGTTACTGCACAGAAACACCTGGGGTTGTCTATTTTTAGAAGAGAATTAGAGAATACATAAAAACAGAGTTGTTAGTCTCTCTGCTTAGCGCACACACAAACACAGGAAAGAGGAAAAAATATACTATTTACCCTGTACATTTTATCAATTATTTTGAGATAACAACAAAACAATTAATTTTAAATAAATTCATAGAGTCCTGACCAGTCAGAATTGAAACTACTCAAATGTGGAAAGCAGCCCTATGTTTTTATATGTAACATCAAGCTTTTTTGTTAGCTTAATTAACATTACCGTTCCTTTATGTAAGGAAACATTTTCAGAATTTGGGTTTTATATTGAAAAGAATGCAAATATATATATTTTTTTTACTGCTAAAAAAAAAAAAAACTACTAAAATATAAGCTCCAGAAATTAAGGTACAATGACAGTGTGCAATCAGTTAAGAGGGGCAACTGATGGAATGACTTTCTAAGGTGTCGGATTTTATGTTTAGAAACATAGACACCTATTGTACTGCAGTCTTTAATGATCAGATCCACTGGAAGTCATGTTGACATGATTGTGAGACTGTTCCTGAGACATAAGTCTGCCTGTTATCCTAGTCTGAGAGAAACATAGCATCAGGATACAGAAGTATGCTGCTAACCTGTAAAAAGTGGAGCAAGCTGATATCACATGGAGAGAGGAAAAAAAAATCTTGAAAGGAAAAGTTAGCAAGAAGCAAATGAAAAATAAATACAATCATATGTACTTGGAGTCAGAAATCTCTGCACATATCTAAGACAGTCAAGAGAAGAAACGTCTTATTGCTGTGTACCATTCATTTTCACATGATGGGCACATGAAGATTAGGTCTTCTTGGCCTCTTTAATATAATCTCCAAGAAAATACAATACTAAACTCTAATAGTATAACACACAAGTTCTTGGGATCAAATGCAGTGAAATACACTGCATTATTCAAACAACTAGGCATTAATGAAGGGTGTGTGTATTGTACCTCTTTGCAGACAGGAGAAGAATTTCATTCCAAACATTTCATTCCAAACATTTCATTTCTAAGACAGAAAACATCTTTGTTAGAATATATATGCATGAGCACGTGTACCATATGCTTTGAAAATGATTTTTTTGTTTGCTCGTTAGATAGTTCGTTTTTTGATCAAAGATGACTTTATAAGGTGTTAGATAGTACGATTTCGTTTGAAAGCAAGTATTTATTTTATCCCACCTATCCGTTCCGTCTTCTTTTCCTTACACAATAAATACTATGTGGTACAACAGCCTCTCACTAGAAGCAGGTGTACTTTTACAACCTTTAAAAGGTAAGTTTACCTCTCAAAGTAAAAGTGAGTGAACTGCTTGGCATGAACGGGCATTTGCTCACACTGAACTCTGAAAGAAAATACGATGCCCTTCATAGGCAGCCTATTAATCCTGACCAAGAGAGATTTAGCAGTTAGTGATCCACATAACAGTTCACCTGAGTAGGCACAGGACGGTGCTGTGCTGCCCATGCAGCAAGGTCTTCAGGCATGTGCTGTGCTGCACTAACACCTCAGCCACAGGATAACCTCAGCCAGCATGCTGCAAGAGAGGTGCCTGCAGGGCCTGATTACGCCACCTGCATGGCCTTGCTTTCATCTGAAAAAGCAGCAAGAATTTCTCATGACAGCATCCCTTAGGAACAGAGTTGTTTCCTTGTGAGGAAATTATAAAATAGCTTGAATGACCAAAAGGGAGAATTTCTCTCCCAAAGCAGACAGGATCTGCTCTGCATGATGTGCTGCAGGAAAATCTATCCGGGCTGCAAACAATGCTGCTTAAATGCAGGGTACCCAATACCTGAAGGGACATTAAGATTTACTCACTATCTATATTCTTTTTCTAATTCTGGCTTATTAAAGCAGCTATCTTATTAAGCCATTTGCTGTTGGGCCCTACTTGCTGAGACAGAGAAAGTGCGTCCTATCTCCAACCCGGTACAGAACAGGCAGGTACCTGGCATGAGGAGACAGGAACGCCTTGTGCAGCTTTTTCTCTGCGTTTGATTCTTTCCAAATCCTGCCTGAATCAGAAAAATTGTACTTAATTGCCATCACCAGTAGATCAGACTAGAATAGCTTCAAGTTCAGATCTCAGAATAAATGAAAATTATTGGTACTTTCATGCAAGTTTATAATTAATAATCCATAGGCTGTAATCATACAAATGCTTACATAGATTTTGCAAAGATTTTTTTAATGAAATGACATTATGTAAATGCTCAAATGTTTCAATGACTGAGGCCTGAATTTCTCGCAACACCACGTATTTGACGGTTGAATTAAGGCAAATCTGCTGACTTCTCTGTCTTCTGTCTTTTTTTCCTTATACGTAATATCAGCTGAGAAGAGCAGATTTCTGTAAATATGGCAAGTAATCAGAGAAAATTAGAAAGATATAATGGAATATCTGAGAAGAGAGAAAGAGATGGTGGAGACACAGTAATATAAACATATTTACATGCAGGGACTTCCTTAAGTCCACCCTTTTGTTAGTCAAAGTATAAGAAATTGGTGTAAATATTTCTTCTTTAATATGATGAAAACATAAACGTGTGGATATTGAACACTGTTATTTTTGGATCAACAGTCAACCTGATTTGCAAAAAGTAAACTCAGAGTAAAAGTAAACTCATTTTCAAGGTCTCAAAATAAAGTCTCCACTTGTGCCTACTTCTAATTATTTATCATTATTTGTCAGTCTTACTAATTCTTTGTTCTTTGCTTTAATTCAGTGTTCTGTCTTGAGAACTCACAGAAATTCAGGATGGTTTTCAACGAAGTGGTACCTTACAAGACATTTTGAATAATATATGATAATGGATTCATTTCAGGAACTGGCAAAATTCCATACAACCATAGTAAGACTGATTGAATAGTATTTCCAGAAATTATATACATTTTGAGAATTCTGAACATATAAAATGTTAGATATAGTTACCAAATTGCTATGCACAGACCATTTTAAAGCTATTAAGTGAATTTTTCAGGGTAGGTTTTGCATATATCAAAGTTGAGGGCATAGTTATTTGCCCACTCTTCACACTGGTCATATATAATCTACATATTCTGATTATTTGTTTAAGTGTCCTATAGCAGTTACACAAATGCAGGCAAGGAGACTGGTAAGATTGTCCTCCTGTACTGTTCTGTCCTTCCTTATTTTCTCTGGCTAATAAACTGCATGAGAAGTAAACCACAGATTGTTTTTATAGAGTATTTATAGTTCAGCCAGTTAGATTATTTGATGAAATTGCATCCAGGAGAGAATGTGTACAGGAGGAAACATCCCTATTAAGATGCAAACTCTGCAGTGAAAGTATTTAAGAATCAGGTAGCAGCTGTGACAGTGCCAGACGTAATTAAACTAAGGATCTAAAAATAAAAAAGTGTATGGTGATGCATCCCATACTTGATTTTCCTTCAAGCTGGTAATTATGCAAATTAATCCTAATAATTGCTACTTAGACTGGAATCTTCCTATTACATACTCATAGCAGTAACAAAGATTCAGTCAAGCAACCTGTGTTTTGCTTCTGCAAAGGTTTCCATATACAGTTAAGCTTCAGACAACGTCGGCTTCAGCTTCTGTACCAGTTTTGTAATGGTGTTATGAACTAGATGATGCCAAGGATGTCAACTGCCAGCTGCTAGGGAAGGCAGAAAAGCCACTTCTCCTGCTCATGATACCTCTGTGGGTTAGCAGCCCCTTGGTTTCCTTTTGTTTGACACATTCAAAATCTTCATTTAAGATACGGGAGGCTGTGCTTGCCCTATAGTTTGTAGCGTGCAAACAATGTGAGCACACACAGGTAGAGGTATATCAGTCAATATTTCAGAGTTACTTTTCATACTTTAAGATATAATCACAGAGAGCTATAAAACCCGATTTTACCTAAACAGTTTCACACAGAATACTCCTTGTGCATCACCTGTAAATAGCAATCCTAATATTATAGTTAGGACCCAGGTCATTTTTTTTTTTCACCTGCTTAAAAATTTTTATGTTTTCTGGGTCCGAAAATACATATACTTCATACTAGACAGGACATGAAAAATATTCAGAATGTGATTATTCAGATTTTGTGCCTAAATAACTAAAATTGACCAGAAATAGAAAACTCAGATTAGTATTCTTTGGAAAACTTGTCTGTGATGTCAATATTAAACTATGTTTGAGCAAAGTTGTTTCAACAGTTTGAAAGTTACAAATATTTAAATTCAGCAGTTTCACACAAGCGCATTCAAGTTTTTAAATGGACTTGAAGTTTATACTTATTAACTGTGCTCTATTAAATAGGTACATAGAAGAGTAACTTCTACAATATCTCTTTGCAGAGACTTACTAACGTGCAATTACACTTGGTCTATTGAGTCCTGCAGAATTTGGTTCCATAGCTTCCTTAGATATTAGAAACATTCAGCATTTTTTCTCTTCTCTCTGATGGCAATGATTTTGGAAAGATATTTTTTGTTTGTTTGTTTGTTTGTTTGTATTTTCATATTTACAGATGGAAGATCCCCCACAATGATAATTATTTTCAAAATAATTAATCAATATATGAAAAGCAATGAATACTTTCAAAGAGGTAGCCAATCTTTTTTTTTTTTTTAATTATCAGTGTTTTCATCAGCACAAGCATGTCTGTGCTTCACTACAAGGATATTTCTCAATACGTTATATGATTCATTTGTACCCAACTTACCTTGAACTTGTCTGAGAGTCAAGTTTATCAAAACACAAAAAAGGACAAAAGGGAGAGAAAAGTAAACCCTTCCTCACCGTTAATGTGTCCAAGAATGTGCCTTAAATACAAGTAAACAAACATGTAAAGGAGAAAGACAAAAGGAATGGTATCAGATCACCAGGACAGAATGGCATTCACCCAAGGGCACTAAAGAAACTGAAGGATATTGCTTTGTGACTAATCACAAAACCTCTTTTCAATGGGCCCAAGTATCAGAGAACTGCAAAATGGTCATTATGACACTGACTTTTTAAAAAGCTCACAAAGGAGATGCAGAAAAGAAACTATATAACAGTAAGCCTGACTTCGGCTTTGAGGGAGTTGCCGGAAGCCATCGCAATAAGTAAAACTGATGGGAGAATGGATAAATTATTTAGACTGGGGAAAAATCAGTGTGGTTATTGGATAACTTCTCTTTACACATGAATCCATTGGCATTCTTTGAAGGAATTAGCAATCATTCATCAGAAAGGTCCTGCTGATTCAGTCTATCTCGACTTCCACACTATGTCACTATGTATTACCCACAATTCCCCTACAGTTGTAGTGCCTATGCCTCAAAACGTATAGTGCAAAACTTGAAGAGGTACGCAGATAGGTATCAGAGTTTTGGCACATCTTCCATATTAGCACTGCTAGCTCAATTACGACAGTTCATCCTAGAAAAAAATATGACTGACAGGACATTTCACAGAAGAGAGGGTTAATGCAGAAGAGTTCCTTACTATCTCTCTGAACATGTGAACAGAGGCACTTATAAAACCAGCAGTATTATTGGTAGTAGCAGTGTAAAACCACCATTCAGAACAAACAAAACAATGTATTCATCACACGGTGTGTAACTAAGCCACACCGCATTCTTAAATTTTTAGCAAGCGTGGATCACTGACTGATTCTAGATTCCTCTGAAAAAAATATCATGATTGCATTGAGCAAACATTGCTTCACAGTATATGTGTGCAAAGGGAATTAATGAAGATTGCACTGGAAACCTTCAGATTTCTTAAGATTTAAGTGCTTAACTTTGCAAATAATCTTTTTAAGGTAGTCTCTACCATACGCCTAATAGCTCTGCCACTCTGTGAGGTGGTACACATTGACCCAGAAATGATGGCAAAGGGCAGCACTGTGGTGCATAAGAAACATACACCTCTGTCCAATACTCCTGCAGCGTCCAACCACAGTTTTTGTCATCCTCAGAACTGATCCATTTGTGACTTTCATTATGTGTGAAAGCTTCTGTCAGCTGAACTGCTGCTGGAATTTGAGTTGATCCAGCAGTACATGGGAGCCAGCACTGCCTCAGAACATCTACATTGTATTAGCACCTGTGAGTGTGGAAATACTATGAAGATAATTTTATGATCTACTTAACCAGCACATCTGAACAGCTTTGTTTGTCAAGTAACCTGCTGATTAATAAGAAATAGTACTGTAGCTGCTTAGAATTATGTATTTATAGAATGATGACTAAAACTCTTCAAGTTTATCTTCCATAAAACACATGAAAGTGGGACATTAAAAATATACATTCTTTCTTTTTTAGCGGAGCTGAAATATTCTGTCTTCAGAATATAAAAACATCTAATATTTTACTCTTAAAATAGGATTAGGATGTATAGTCCTAGTAACATACTTGGAATTTGGAAAGTTATTGTGGGAGCTTCTCGTTGCCTGTTGTGAGGACTTTCCTATAATGATGAATTCAGCAATAGGGATATCTACCGTCTATCTCTAGCAAAAGACATCTCTTATTTTTCCTTAGGAAACTGCTAACTCAGCTGGCTTCTATTGCACAAGAATCATGATTAACGTGTGGTTCATCCCATAGGTGCTGGCATGATTATTTGGGCATGCCCTAATGTAAAACTGTGTTTTTTTTTTCCCTAACTTTTCCTAAATTCCTACCATTTCTCTATTTTTAACATATCTGTAAGGGTCCTGACAGCAGCCCTCTCCTGGCCGGGGCTCAGCACCATGCCTGACAAGGGCAGGGCTGTGGGGAGGCCTCAGCCAAGGCTGAACCCCATCCATGGGAGTCTCTTGCAGTGAGGCCTGACTGCTCAAACCCCTCACAGCCCTGCCTGCGCCCGGCCACGCGCCCCATTATCTGCGGCAGGGCCCTGACCCACGGGGTGATGCTGGGACTAACCCTGGCGCTGCCTTGTCACAATGAACCTGCTCAGTGGTCCTGGGGCTGTGTCCAACACTGGTTCCCCTCACCAGGCCTGATCCTGACCCAGTGCTAGGATCCACCACACCTGCAGGCGAGTGGGTATCTGTAGGCTAACATCCCAGCCTGGCCTTCACCCACCCCAGTCCCCACACTGGCGCTTGATGCCCCAGACCAGGGGCTGCCCCTGGCCACCCTGCGGCCCCCCTGCTCCCTGCCTGGGACAGTCCCCAGCTGGCCCCAGGGTCTCCATCGGCCCCCACATTGCAGCCCACCCTCACAGCACCCTGACTGCACCAGGCATTGCAAAGCCTGTGCGAAATGCTCTAGGTTGATGTTTTTCTTTGAGTTTCAAAAAGCGCTGTGATCAAATCAAAGATAAAACAGATAGACTGATTCCTAATACACTCCTCCATGATAAATGTTCACTATAATTACTGATTATTATACTAAGTAAATGAATCATATAAATGAAGGAAGTTTTGTTGCTACACAGAACCAAGCTTTCCAGAAGCATCTCGATTTTCTGTATTTTTCTCAAAAATTGCCACTTATATCAGTCATGTGGCTACACTCATGGGGTTTTAATTTAGGCCATTTTCAAAGATTCTTCCAGAATACTGTGTGGATAGAAAACCATGTTGTCTTGAAATTTGCACTGAGCGTTCAAATATTGCTACCACCAATGAACTATGATGACAGACTTTTAGGAAGAAAGAAAACTTAGAGTAGAGAAGATAATGATTGTAGCTATTTCATCTTGCTGCTACCAACACACTAGTTTAAACAGAGTTATGCCTGACTTTCCCTGTGTTGTTTTTTTGTTTGTTTGCTTCTTTGTTTGTTTGTTGTTGTTTCAGGGAAACAATGAAATGTCAGAATTTCAAAATTTACATCCTTTACATGAAATCAACTACCTTCCTAAAATTTGTTTGTTTGTCAAAAAAAAAAAACTTGTTTTTGCATTATTTGCTTTATTGTATTATATTGTATTATGTACCGATACATGAGACAAGATTTGTATGTTTTCATTTAAGAATGTAAAAGCTAGACATTTAGTCTAAGTCAATACCTCTAGACTCCATTTATACTCAGTGGGGAAAAACAGTTAACTCTAAAGGGTAAGTTATCTTAAGTATCTAAAATAAGTCAGCTGGAGTTAGAGAGGAGGGTGCCTTTCTCAGGTGACAAGTGATAGGACACGAGGAAACAGCCTCCAGTTGCGCCAGGCAAGGTTTTTATTGGTCATCAGGAAGAATTTCTTCATGCAGAATGTGGTCAAGCTTTGGAAGGGGCTGCTCAGGAAGTGGTGGCATCCCCATCTCTGGGAAGTATTCAAGAAACATGTGGATGTGGCACCAAGGGACATGGTTTAGTGATGAGATTCAGTAGGTCAGGTTGATGTTTGGATTTGATCTTAATGGTCTTTTCCAACCTAGATGTTTCTATGACTGTGTGATTCTGTGAATTGCCTCAAGCAGTATCTTCAGTGCAACTTCAGATGCCTGAGATGGATCTTACAGTGTCCAAAATCATGTCCTATCCAAAAAGCACACTATATTTTTCTGCTATATTTACTCAAATTTCACAGAAATTAAGCTTAATATGGAATTAGCTATTATTGTATGTACTGGAGTACAAGCATGCTGAAATGAAATATGAAGACTTTCATATATAATGTCATATTCTGAAAAATACTGAAATATACAGCTCCACTCCCCTTCTACAATTCCTACAATTTCTAGCATTTTTACTCCTAGCAAATGTTGCAGGTATCATCACTGTTTGTTTATTTATTCCAGATAACAACCATTTGAGAAGAAAAGTATGAGTAAAGTTGCTTTCCTGATAAAGAATTTTCTCAAGTCATATCTGATCATGAGAAAAACTTGGGGAAGACAATATAAATTCCACTCATTAGGAAAAATCCATAAAAATCTGGTTTTTAACAACATTATTTCCATTGGGCTTAGGGCTCATTTTTAATCCATTCTATTTTTGCTGCTTGTGGTAATAAGTTACTCCTGTACTCAGAACAGTAGTGACAGATTTTAAGCTGACTATATCTTTTCTAGTTTTGGAAATCAGCACTTCAGCAAATTCATATGTCTCTGTTTTATGAGTTCGAGTTTTAGTATCTTTGCAAACAGTTTACTATTTGTTCTGTGCTGAAATATCAGCAAGCTGACAGCTGCCAGTCTTAATTCAAAACACAATTTTTGTTAATATGCTTATAATACCTTGGGGTACAATGTGTAATTCTTCTCTTGATCATGGGCAATGTTTTAGATGTAAAGATTCTAATTTCCCTCAAAATTCTGTCACTTGTGTCCCAATTTTTGGTAGCTATGTTAGTTTAGTTTTAACTAAAACTCTCCTAACAAGCTTCCTTTGCCCACCTGTTAAGATACTAGCTTCTTTGCTCTTTTCAGGTCTTTTGAGCAACCCAAGAGGGAAGTTTCTGATGCTTGCATTCTAACTCTTGTCTCCTTGCCTATTATAGTTGCCTCCTCTTACTGTAAAGCAAGTGCTATTTTGAAATCTTCAAGGCTTACAAACTTCAGTACGTCAGGCACAAGAACTGAATTTGGACTTTAGGATCTCTCTGCCCTTTCTATCTCTCAAGGCTAATAACAGTGTTAAGTATGCAGACATCTGACTTTAACCAAAAAAAAAAAAAAAAAACCTCCTCTTTTAGAAAGCTGAAGATTTAGGGTGCAAGTCCAGACCTCTTCTGATGTCTGGACTTGAGCATGACTCAAAGTGACTCATTCTCTGGACTAAACTCAAAGCCATTTTTCATAAATATTCAAGACCCTCATCTTTCATATTCTTTCCCGCCTCACTTCTAGCACAGGAAACTTGGATATATTCCATGCAGCTATCACTTTCCTTCAGATTGACAGGATAAAATGCTATGATACTAAAAATTATGTAGCTTTAAGAGGTAGGACATCTCTATTGGTTCAGTGGCAGGATGTCTCTATTTTTAATCCTGTAACCCTGAGATGGGATTTCATTTCTGGCACTAGTGTCTAGAGTTTTTTTGTTCCCTTTGATTTCCCTTAAAAGTGTAAACCTTAATGTGAACCAGACAAACCACCATCAATTCTTAACGTGCTTCATTGCTCCAGGTTCTCTGATCTAATTAGCTGATGGATCAATATTTAACCAAATGAAAAATTATAACCAAAAAAAAGGCTTTACACACACCTTCAGGATTCTGGGCTTACAGAATATCCAAGTTTTGTACTATTTCTCCTGAAAATCATCCTTTTCTCCCCCTTTGTTACACTTTGGAATGCTAGGCATATAGTACTATGGGTTCTTGCTTTCACATTTCTTTTTGTTGACTGCAGCTACCTCTAGCCACTGCTGTATAGCAGAAGACTAAGTACATTATGAGTGACATCTTAATACCGGACTATTAATTACTCAAACAAAACATAAAAAAAGGGAAGTTCTCCTTGTTAAAGTTCATTTGACTTTGCAATGGCAATCCTTGAATAAACAAGGATCTGTAAAACCACTGTCTAAATGGTTCTCCCTAAAGTTTTACTTATTGAAGGTCCTCAGGTTTGGACTTCATTCTGAAAGATAAATATTGCATCAAGATGCAGTTTGAATCCACAATGCTGCACACTACCAATTGTGAGAAATTATCTTCTCTTCAGAGTGGTGAGAATGTCATTCTGTTTAGTAATATAGTTAACATAAATGATAAATGATTTATTTTTCATGCATTTACTTCAGGCATGCCAGTAGGAAGGCTGTTCACAGCAATCTGTAGAAACAACCTTGGTAAAGCACTTCTGATAACATTCCTTCTTATAATAAACATCTGAAGATATGGAGCAACAGATAGAGGACTTTTCTTGGTGTGTAAATTTACCTTAGAACAGGCTGTAACTTTTCAGAATGTTATTTCCAGTATGATCATCTTGTTCATTTGTCAACCTACTTAATCAGTACCACTGTACTTTTCTGTCTCCCATTAGGTTTTTAGATCTTTCTGGGATGTCATCTTATGTTTGCTGAAAGTGACCTGCTTATGTGTGAAACAATGCAATGGAATACTAGAATGATCATCACAGGAAAGTGCTCTGAAAAACAAAACTATAAATAGTAACAGCCTTCAGAAGGGTGACTGGCCAGCAGTCTGAAAAGACGAGAAAGCAGATTATTTCAAAAGCTGTGTTAAGAAACATGATGTAGTTCATTACTCTTAAGTTACTGCAGTATATGAGTGACCATTTTTCAATGGACTCCCTAGCAGGCACAAAGGCAAATCCTGTGTTTGCTTCTGGAAATGGTAGATGTAGCAGCGCAGGGAGGAATGGGAGGGAGAGGAGAGGTCATAGCTAGGGCAAATTCTTGCTGATTCCTAGTAGCATATGCTTCCTTACGGCACAATTTAGAGCAGCTACAGACAGATCTCTTGAGAATCACCACTAGTTAATATTTTTCCAACTCTTCATATTTCTTTATCCTGTGTGCGGCAGGTTATCTCCGCAGTTTCATACAGTGACTTGCTCTCCCCTTCATGAAGGCAGATGGTGTGTAAGGCAAAGTTTACTTCTTCACAAGCAGTACAGCAGGTGTTCAGCCACAGGGGCCAGGGAGGAGCTATAGCTGCAAAAGCACTGCAGCTGCTACTCAAAATGCCCTCAGCATACCTCCAAGCTGGTCAGGTTCACGCTGCCAGGACAGATACTCTCCTTACTTTTTTCCTGGAGAACAGGAAAACCAGGAGATAGTCCTGATTGCAGCACTTCTCCACAATAATCACACAGTGCAGCTAGCTCATAGTCAAACAAACAAATGAAATATGTGCAACATATTTACCTGCAGGGCCTTAAGGAACCAAGGAATTGCAAACGGTATATGACTACTGCTGTTGCTTCATTTTCTTAAACTTGATTTTGTTTAGCTAGTTTAAGATTTTTTCTTCTTTACAATTTCTTCAACAGAGACATTTTTGGAAATAATGAATAAGAAATTAAAAAGAATTGCTACCTCATATCTTCTGTTTTCAGTATTCTTGAGCGAGATGGAGTGTAAGATCAATTTGATTTCAGCATTAGTTGCTTTCATTGTTACAACTCTCCACCTAACACACAAATTAAATTTATTTGAAGACAGACTGTCATAAACTGGATTCAAGAAATTTCAAAAGTCTATCTCCATATATAAAGAAGAGACATTTAACAATGTTTTTATTCAAACTGCCACATAGCTGAACATCCTTTGATTTATCCTGAACTCCTTAAAATACTAACGTATGGTGATTCTCATCCTTTAGGTTCTTGGCAATATGTTAGGGAAAGTAAAAGGGGCTGAATTTATAGAAAAATTTACCAAGAACTACTGTCTTTCAAAAAGCCATGAGCAGCGTGATACATCATATGATTATGTAAAATATACCATTTAGAACTACTAATATTAGTTTACTTATCTGATTTTCATTATATTGATCAAGGTCATATCAGCTTATATTTAGCTATTCACAATCATGGTTTGTAGGACACAGTTCTATGGCCCCTGAAACAGAACAGGGATAATCAGGTCACAGCAATGACAGAAATGGGTAAAACTAAAAATTATATTCAAATGACAGGAAAAATTCATTACTAGAATAAGCAATACAAATAACATTAAAACATAAAATATTCAGTTATTTATCAATACATACTAGATTTCCTAAGTATCTGGTTGATGCTCAAAGACACTTCCAGTTTGATATTGGGTTGTGACAGACTCTGTGCAAGAGGAATGTGAAGGGGCTTGGCAAGGCAGTTCCTCTGATCCTAAAGAAGGGGCAGAGCTTGTCCAGGCCCAAATGAGAAAAGAAAGCTATAAAATATTCCAGATCAAATCTGAAAAAGAAATGAAGAGGGATAAAAAAGAATTTGAAGAGTGCCTTGCAAAGGATGCTCAGACCTCAGGAAAAAGGTCATTATACACATCAAAAGTGGTAATGAACCTGGTGAGACTGCCTAATGACAAAAGTATAAAAGGGTGGTTCAGAGATGGCAATACTGGCACAGAGAATCTCAAAGAGCTGTCTGTACCAGGTAGGGGAACACCAAGCCCACACCTGCTTCATTTCACGTTGGAAAGTAGGAGACATTTCTTCTCAGAAAGAGTGGTCAGGCATTGGAACAGGTTGCCCAGGGAGGTGGTGGAGTCACCATCCCTGGGAGTGTTCAAGGAAAGGTTGGACCTGGTGCATAGGGACATGGTTTAGTGGGTGACATTGATAGTAGGGGGATGGTTGGACCAGATAATCTTGGAGGTCTTTTCCAACCTTCATGTTTCTATGATTCTATGTTGCACTGATCAGAGGCTAGAGACTGAGCTGAAAAATGTCATGTGGAACATGTGGAACAAGGTAGATAAGGCTGCAATCTGCTAGATCCTGCATTTTTGCCACCTAACCTAACCCATAAAAATGGCCTAAAATAAAGATGGAGAGGGACTCTATCAGGGAATGTAGCCATGGAACCAGGAATAATGGCTTTGAACAAATGGAGGAGAGATTTAAATCAGATGTGACGTGAGGAAGAAATTATTCACTCGCAGCCCAAAGCGCACATGGGAATTAGGGCTGAAGATGCACCTTGCTTCTGTTCTTATCCGTAAAGAACAGAATGAAATTACCTAAAAAACAGTGTTAAAAATAAACCCAGGGCACAGGATGGGAGGTGCAGGGCAGTCCCTGTGGCCAAGGGGCAGCCTTTCTCTCTGGCAAGGCAAATGGCCCAGGGGAGCCAGCCTGAGAAAAGAGGCCATCAGCCCCCCCAACCCTCCTCCTTCTTCCGCGTGAGGGCATCTTCCAGGCAGGCCACTCCCAACACACCCGCCCAAATTTGGCCACGCATCAGCCATTCCATCGCAGAGGCTCGCTGGGGTCACAGTAGCCACCACTGACCCACCTTTGCCACGGGCCCTATAAAAAAGGGCCCCTGCAGGTGGCCCACCATTCACTGAGCTTCTAGGCACTCTGACAGCCAGATTGTGTGGTGGGAAGAAGTCCAGGAGCGGGAAGGTGAGCGGCAGGCCTCCTCGGTGTGAGAGGACAGCGATGCAGTCCAAGGAAGCACCGAGCAGGAATGCACCTAACGAGAAGGAGACGTGTCATGGGCGGAGAGATAGCGCCTGCGGCACAAAAGACACCAGTGCCTACAGGACCTCTGGCACGCAGCCCACAGATACATATAAGCAGTACCATTGGCACTGCAACAATGCGGGGAACAGGCCAGCCCCTCAACCACACAGTGACAGGGGGCCTGGGCTTTCTCCTAGCCGAAATGGCAGCGTGAGGCGAAGGCAGGACCATCAGCCACACAGCCGCATGGGGCAGAGGCGTGCCCATAGCATGCAGCACAGTGTGGGACCCAGGCATGGCCAGAAACCAGATGGTGGCGTTGGACCCACAAATGGAAATCAACCGCACTGCAGCACAGGACGTAGGCGGGAAAGTGGACGACTCCATGGTTCGGCACCCCAGCCGGAAAAGTTTCCGGACCAAAGACATCCCATGTGGCCAGGCCCCGGCAGGGACCGGCTTGATCATTGGCAACTCCAAGCAGTGCCCAGTCCTTCCCCTAAACCAGACAGTGACTCGCAGCATGGGCCTTACAGTTCGCGCAACGGTCACGTGGGGCAAAGTCAGGAGCATCGTCCAGAGAGCTGCATGGAGCAGAGGCATGCCCATAACCCACAACACAGTGTGGGACCTAAGCATGGCCGTAAACCGCATGGCAGCGTCGGACCCACGAACAGAAATCAACCACACAACGGCATGGGACCTAGGTGTGGAAGGGAACGACCCCGTGGTTCGGCATCCCGGCCAGAAAAGTCTCCTGACCAAAGGCATACTGTGAGGCCAGTCCCCAGCAGGGACCGGTGCGATCATCGGCAACTCCAAGCCGTGCGCAGTCCTTCCCGTAAACCACACAGCGACTCGCGGCATGGGCCTTACAATTGTCACAACGATGGCATGGGGCAAAGGCAGGAGCATCGTCCAGACAGCCACATGGAGCAGAGGCATGCAAATCGAGCAAGCCCAGACACATATAAGCGGTACCATCGGCACCGCAGTGATGTGGGGAACAGGCCGGCCCCTCAAACACACAGCGACAGGGGGCCTGGGCCTTACCGTAGTCGCAACAGCAGTGTGAGGCAAAGGCATGAGTCTCATGAAGACAGCTGTGGGGAGCAGAGGCATGCCTATAGTCCGCAACACAATGCGTGACCCAGCCACGGCTGTAAACCAGATGACAGCGTCAGACCCATGCATGAAAATCAACCCAACAGTGGCATGGGACCAAGGCGTGCAACAGGACGGCCCCCTGGTGCGGCACCCTGGCCTGAAAACATGCCGGACGGAAGGCATCCCGTTTGGGCAGTCCCGGGCAAGGCCTGGCTTAGCCTTGTGCTGAACACCGTGGAGCCCATGGAGCTGGATCCACCAGAAGATGTGGAGGAACCGATGGAAGTGGATCCACCTCTGCCAGAACAGAGCTGGGACTCCCGCAGCATGTCTTTGCTCTCTGCCATCAGAGAGCACCAACACTGTTGCAGGAGTGCCCAGCCGGCTCCCTACTCGTCATCGCGCAGACTCCATCCTAAGTATTAGCTTGGAGCCACCAAACACCATGGACATGCCGCAGGCTTGCCTGCTAGATGTCCCAGCAATAAACAACTCTGTTGACGATTCTCAGGGGTTGTGTGAGTGCTTCTTTCCCATCCGCCAGCCCTTGTGCAAGAGGTGGCATCCCTTCTGCACAGAGCCTCGAGGAAGAGCACAAGAGAGGACCCAGCTTCCTTCGGGCTGCTGCGCTGGGGTGACAGGAGGAGTCCCTGAGGGCCACCATGCACCTTTAACATTTGTGGAAATAGACTGAGGGGTGAAAATAGTAGTGTGTAAGCAATGATAGGTGGCTAATTTCTTATACTAGGAGTGAGTGTCTATAACTGAGTAATTGGGAACAACAAACGTGGAGAAGGCTGAGGTACTCAACAACTTCTTTGCCTCCCTCTGCACTGGTAGACGGGCTCCCCAAGTCTTTCATTTCCCTCAACCCATAGATGGAGGCTGGGGGAGCAAAGTCCCACCCACTCTAAGTGAAGAGCAGGTTTGAGACCACCTGATGAATCTAAACAACAGGGACAGGTCTATAGGATCTGATGACCCAGGGTCCTGAGGGAACTGGCTGATGTAGTGGCCAAGCCTCTCTCCATCATAGCTGAAAAGTCCTGGCAGTCAGGCAATGTCCCTGGTGAGTGGAAAAAGGGAAACATCACTCCCCTTTTTAAAAAGGGATGAGAAAGTCAGGTCGTTTAGAAAGCAGAGGAACTCCTACTCAGACTGGGGAGGGAGAAGAAGATGAGATAGGCTACTCTAAAGTGGCTGGCCCATCAGAGGAACAGGAAGATGAACAGGAAGATACCTTAAGGGCATCAAGAACTAACCAAGGCCTATACCAGAGTGAGCCTAACTGGGAATGAGTGGCAAAAGCACCCTAATGTGACTGGCCCAGATGCTCTGTGCATCCTTGGCATAGGCTATCTCAGGAGAGGATATTTCAAGGACCTTTTTTCTTCAGGGAGCTAATCTATGCAGGGGACAGGGGGAGATGTTTTTTCCCACTTATCCACTCTCCCTCTCTCCTTCACCCGCCTCTTCTCCTTCAGGCTAGTTACAATAGCTCTTCAGGTCTTTGAATATCCTTGGGATGTTCAGACCAGCATGTTCTTATTGTTATGTCTCCTGAGTGCGCTTCAGGTATTGTCCAAGGTTAACCAACTACTTAGGAATGCCATTCAGAGATCTGTTCTGAGGCAAGATAGTTATGAGTGGCAGGCAGTGTCGGAGGATATGGGCGGGCATCTAGAGTAGTGGACACCTCCAGTGCTTTGGAAATTCGCCCCTGAACAGCTGCAAAATCCTAAAAAAATGGCAGAATGATTGAAAAAGGTGTGTCATCACCCTGGCAATTCCAGAGAGACACAAATCACTGCAACGTGCTGGGGCTTAGCCCAATGCGACTGCTCACCACCTGCTGACTGATGCCCAGCCTATCCCCAAGCAGCCGGTACCCCTGCAGTCCCCTGCCTGCCACCCCACATTACTTGTCCAGCATGACGCCAGATGGTACAGCCCTTTGGCCCGTTGGGGTCAGCTGTCCTGCTTCTTTCCCCTCCCAGCTCCTGCTGCACCCCCAGCCTGCCCATGGGCAGGACAGAGCGAGAAGCTGAAAAGTCCTTGGCTTGCTGTAAGCACTGCTCTGCAACAATTAAAACAAGTAGGAGACATTTCTCCTCAGAAAGAGCAGTCAGGCATTGGAACGGGTTGCCCAGGGAGGTGGTGGAGTCACCGTCCCTGGGGATGTTCAAGGACAGGCTGGACGTGGTGCTTAGGGACATGGTTTAGCGGGTGACATTGGTGGTAGGGGGATGGTTGGACCAGATGACATTGAAGGTCTTTTCCAACATTAATGATTCTATGAGAGCATACCCGCGCCACACCGAGAAACCCCTAACATCTGCAACCCCCGGCATGTGCTGGCCGCACGGCGGGGACACGCCCACCACCACCACCTCGGCGCATGCGCGCGGCCGCCACCGCCTCCTCGTCGGCGGCTGCGCGCTGCCTTCTCCCCCCAGACAAGATGGCGGCTGGGAGGTCCGGGCGGGGAGCCGAGTGAGGCGGGCGGCCGGGAGCCCCCGCCGCCGAGGAGGGCAGTGGCCGCCCAGCCCCGCGCCCCGTATGCGCGGCCGTCGTCGCCTTGCGCCGCCCTCCAGCCCCGTGTGGGTCCGCGCCGTGTGCGGCAGCGGCGGGGCAGTCGTCGGCGGAGCTGCAGCCGGGCGGGGAGAGCGAGGCGGGCACAGGTGAGTGAGCCGCGGGGCGGTGGGGTGGGGTGTGCGGGTGGGCGGCCCCCGGCGGGGCTCCCTCACGGGGGGGAGCCCCGTATCAGCCCGGCACGGGAGGGCGAGCCCTGGGGAGCCCGCCCCTGCCGCCCGGCTGTGCTGCCCCTGCCACGGTGCTGGCGCTCACCCGGTGCGAGCCTGGTCTCGGGTAATCAGGAGCTAGTCGGTCGCTTTCTAGCCGTGGTAGCTTGAGGCGTGTGGTTCTGGGCTTCCGAAATGCACCGGAGCGTTCAGGTGTTTGATAACTAACGTGCTGCTGGAGCGTGAAGGCAGTGCTGGCAAGGCCCCCATACTGGTTCCTGGGAAGAGCTCACCTGTGCTCTTCCTTGAAAAGATCAAGTCCTTGACTGCAGAAACCATCCTTTGCCTGTTACATTGATCTTTGGCTTCAAAACTCCACATTTGTCCGGGCTGTTTCTCCTGTTGTGCCTCCTGTCTTCACAAGAAGTTAAGGACTTTGTGCAGCAAGGGGTGGGTCTGTACAGGTGTGTCTGACTAAACCTGACTTTTCTGAAGTCATGCCAGCTTTGACTGCCCTTCGTAGCTGCAGAAGCAATTGAATATGAAGTGAAATAGTTCAGATTTGTGTAAATGTCAGTCTCCTTGTGTCACCACGAAGCAATGGAGAGGTGAAGATGCATGTGTACTGAACAGTGTAACTGACTTGTGTGCTGTTGCCTCACCCCCTGTAATAATCGTGAGCGGTGTGATAGTAGTGTCCTGTAAAACTGGGAAGATGAACATTTTGGTAAAGTTGTTGTAAAAACTTAACTTTCCAAAAACTAAAAATTTCTGGAAGCTGATTTCATGTATGTACTTCTACCAGTTACTAAATGAACAAGAGAATGTATTTCTATGCACTGGTGGAGAAGCAGAGGTTTGAAAGCTTTGCTTCAGGAGGTTAAAACTGAATTGATACAACTAAAGTTTTCTTAAGAAGACTATTGCAAGAGTCAAGTAAGATTAGGTCACTAATTGAAAGACAAAATAGCTTTTTTCCTATTCAGGTGCTGTAGTCTTTTATTTTTAAACTGTGTTTGAAAAAATGTATGCTAAATGGTTTCGTCTAATCTTTAGCACAGAAGAAACATTAGTCTTCTTAAAGTGAATGCCATGAGATCATTGTTGTGCTTCAGTTTCAACTTCCTCAGTATGTTTCTTTTCCTCTGGTTATGCTGAAGACTATTTATAGGGTAGCTCTGCCCTGAAAAAAGACCTTGCAGTAGCAAGTAGTTGCTCTCCTTGGATGCATTAAGTTCCAAAACAAATATAAATGGATAATTTGCTAAAAGGCTTCTATACTAAATGGTATAATGAAAGAAACAACCCAAAACTGTGGTAATCCAAGTGGTGATATACTTGATGTTTTTTTTTACTTCTAAATATTACAATACCAAACACTATTGAGCGTATGAGTATGTATTAGGAAATGCAATGAAATGCATGATCAAGTACATGAAGTTTGGATACCCAGGCATCTGTTAGGCAAAATGTTTGTCAGGTAACCAACATCACAATTCCAGTTTACTTACAGTATCAAACTGTAATGCCGTCGACAATGTGCTGTGCTACTGGGTGCACAAAGTTTCAGGTTCTTCATTTAGATCAGTATTAAAGTGAAATCAATAATTATTGGCCTCAACAAACATTTCATTTTGCATTTACAGTACATTGTGAATGCTTTCAAAAATATGTATGCATTTGTGTATATATATTTACTCTCAATGGAGACTTCTAGATTTGTAGAACTTTCTTATATCTAGATGCTGTTGTTGGTAAGGGAGTTACATCCTATTACCACATTGAAAACTGAACAGAATAATAAAAAAACTTAATCCTACAGTGATCGAGAGAAGATTTTTGATTTAACAAACTTTATTTTGCGTGGACTCTGAAAATTCTTACTTTAAGTAAAAGCAAACTAGTTTGGACTGTGCTGTAGCAGTTAACTTTTCTCGTTTCAAGCAGCTCAGTAACAATAAATAGAATCATTCACATAGGCGTTATATTTGCTTTTTGAAATTTTGTATGGTTGCAAGTTCTGAAACATTCTCCACTGCATTGTTAACTTGGACAGTAGAAAACAGAGTATCCTTTCTCTGTATCAAATTACCGTGTTTTTACAATATTATTTTAGTAACTTGTATGACAGTGACTGAATAAGCAGTGGATAAGTTGACTGAAGTGAGGTAGCTAAACGGCTTGGTGAGCAAAACGTACATTACTAACCTTTCATGTTTTTATGAGACTGCCAATATTACGAATGTTAAAAGGAAAAAGTATCTTTTATGAGCTTAACTTTCAGTGAAGTCTCAGGTTTGAGTTTAAAAATGCAGTGTGACTGGATGAATGTTCAAGGACTCTGCTGGGAAATGTACTCTCGTAGTTTTAAATGATTTTTTAATGGATCTTTTAGTCATTTGCTGTTCAGATTGGTATTATTTTCATCATCCACTTACTTCCAGTCTTAGCAAAGTAAAGGCTTTATATATACTCTTAGCTTTGACCCCTGATTCACATACCCACCTTCTAATGATCTGATATTTAATACTTCTGGGGTTTTGATCCTAATTAGCTTGATTTACAACTACAGTTATGAGTTTGCTAAGAAAGCATTAAAAGGACTTGTGATATTGATTTCATAAGTAACTTATATTGTGCTCTTTTGAAATGTTGCATGTTAGGTGATGATTACTCAGTGAAAGTTTGCATTTTTTACTATTAGATATAGCTGGAGAACTCACTGAAAATACCAGAGGTCTATATTCAGGGGATTCTATTTTTCAATGAAGCTTATGGGAGGGGTAATCTGAATTTGCTGTCAGAGATTAATAGGGTTCCATGGGCAAGTTCCTTTGTGTCTTTTTATTGTTTTAATATTAGTTATCACTGGTGCAGATGTGAACCCTTTGAGACTGGAGGGGATCTATTTTAACTTTACCTTGTGGAGTTTCAGATGGCAAGAAGTAAAATTCAATAAACAAGATTTTTTTTTTGAATTAGTTTTTACAATTTTACTAGCACAAGTTGTTTGACTTCTTTATGGAAATGGTAAACTAAATAATTAAAATTTGAGCATGGATAACATTTTGAGGCGTATTAAGTGTAGTGTTACTCCTCAGGTACGCATTTTAAATCACAAATAAATGTAATGTTAATCTCAGAGAAAACACCTTACTTGGGTAGACTTTGTAATTCAGAATAAAAAGAACTTAGGCTTGTGTGAAATAGTGCGATAACATCTTTCTTTATACTGTTGTTTTTTTTGAAGGTGGGAACTTTTTACTCTTAACTGCTATTAGAACTCTGATGCAAAGCATCATTTGAGGCTTAGTTCTATGAGATTGTTTGTGTGAAAGTTGCACACTTTTTCTGGAAATTGGATATCAATAGAAAGCTTTTTCTTATATAAATTGTCACGGTTAATGCTGTCAGTGTTGATTGTTTTAAATAGATTCTGCAAGGTGCTGAGTATCACGAAACTGAATTTGGCTGTTAATGGATTGGCCTTTTTGTGGTAACTGGCATGTGGGGAGAACTGGAAGGAAACTAGGACTTCTCATTGTTATCTGACGAGTGCAAAGAAATCATGAAAGCATAATTTGTGAGAGTTGGCTCTCCCTTTATTAATGGAAAAAGGTTCTCAGGATCACATGAGCGTTTTCTCTTCTCTAAAACCCTTGCCATGGAGATCCTGTATTGCTGCTGTTCTTCCTCTTAAAGGGGCTTCAGCTAAAAATCAGTTCAGAGGTATGCAATGTTCTTCACACACACACATATATATACATATATATATATATACATACAACGTTATTATTTAAGGTATGTGAGTACATCTAAAAATTCCAGGTTCACATATGTAACACAGAAATTCAGTTACTTTATCTACGTGTGCCTTCTCTCACTTACTGTTCTCTCACTCTAAGCTGAATGAGTCATACTTTGTTTTTATGACTTGGTCATGCTTTGCAGCTATTTTTTGGAGTAAGATTTTAAACTTTCTTGATATATTATAAGCTGAAATTCATTGATCAATGAGAAACATTGCCATTCAGCCTCTCTGGCTTGTTTTGTTACAGGTTCTGCTGGAATTTGCATTTGAATTGCAAACTTCCTGTTTCAGTACTGGAATGACTTCTCAGGCATTTAAATAATTTTATTAGACAGAAAGCATGTCAGGATGGGACTTACAGCTGTCACTGCATAGACTGAAATGGATTCCTTCTCCATGTTTTGCTTGCCTCAAGACATGTGATTTCATGTTATAGAGGAGTATTTTTCCTAATTGATACCAGGGAATGTGGAAAAGGAAATTACAGTATAAATAAAAATATGATGTGGATATCCGTCTGGATAAGTAAACAAGAAATGAGGTTCAAACATGGTGGTGAAAATGAGATGTGCTCTAATATTAAATGTGTCCATATAGCTTTAGCGAAAGTTACCCATCAGGTTTGTCTTTGATTTACATTTTGTTTGACAAAAGTATAGTGAACCTCTGGTCACAGTCTTTATACTTGGGTAAATACAGCAGAAGAGATCTGAATCCATGTTGGTGCTTTTACTATCCTTGGATAAATAGAGTAATCTTCAGAGTATAGGAACAGATATTATTCCTGCAGTAAATGGGTAATCTTCAGCATGACAGGACAAAAAAATGTTACTGCTTCAGAATTATTACTAGGAGGCTGCCCAATCCAAGTAGACATACGCAGCATGGTTTTGCATTGTAATTATTTCCTAGAAGTAGAGGAGTATTAATGAAAACAAGGAAATACATACAGCACGTAGTGAGCAGAGACTTTTGTTGTTGTGAAGTGTTTCTCATTTGGGGTTTTTACAACTAACAGTTTTCTGTAAGCAGTCTTTGTAATAAACTTGTGGCCTTCTCTATTAGAATAGCTGATTGAGTTCTCTTCTCTGTAATTCAGCAATTGTAATGACAGTTGTCCTGTTCGTTGTAGGTAGCTGTTACAGCACTGTGGGTGTACAGTTCTTGCTTAGTGTCTTGCAGCTGATCTCTGTCCTCAGAACAGATTTGCCAAGCTTGTGCAGTTTGATGTGAGTAATGTTACTTATGCCAGTTGTGCATGTGTGTGGAGTAAAATATAACGAGCTGTGGCTGGTAAAAGTAGTTATATGTTGTAGCTGAGAGAATTGGAGGAGTGTGTTGGCAGAGCAAGTCACACTGAAAAACTGAGGTGGGTGTACAGCTGTACCTGTGTTTCAGGGCTTTTGTTTGGTTTAGTTACGGCTTCTCTGCAGACCAAATGGCACAGTTTAACAGCAAATACTACTGCTCCTTGTAAGAGGACTACATAACAAAATGGCTATTTTCAGTGCTTGGGTTTTGTGTTAGGGAATAGGATAGCCTTTTTTCATTGGAATACCTAGTGTACAGCTAACATTCATGTACCTTTCTCTGGGTATGTCAGAGGGCGTGTGAGGCATGTCTTGGGAAATAAATTTACCATGTTGGTACCTGCTTAGTGGCATTGGAATTTAGTTGTGTAAGAACCAGTCGTGTTACTTGGTATCGTAACAGATACTTTAATGATCAAGGTTTCTAATAGTGAGATGTAATGACAGCTTCTGTTTTATTTGAATGATAATGGGAACGTTGAAAAATTCACTTATCAATAATTTAAACATTAAAAGTGTTTCTGTATTTAAAAAATTCTGGAGTCAAAAATGCCCAATTTCTTTCATTTAATAATGCAATTTGTTCCTCATTGGCTTGAGCCATCTGTGAAGAGGTTGTTAGAAAGAAGAACAGCTTCGTTTAACCTCCAGAAGAGTTACTTCGACCTTCTTCTGCCAACAGTTGCCTCCATTACTTTGTGCATGTACTTTGGGATAGTGTAAGGCTCAGTAGACTGTGGAACATGACTTAGCTTTTGAAGGTGGAGCAAAATAGTTTGATCAAACAAGTTCATATACTTGCTAAGTTGTTTTATGTGTCTATAGTATATGAATGAAAATACTGAGCTCAGCTGTTCTTGGTGATGGTAGTGTTGTCATAAATTTAAGTTCAGATGTGAGTCTTGCAGAGAACTTCGACTTTGCCTCAAGTTGCTGACATCTTCGTGTCTATTTGTCTTGGTTTGTGCTAATCAGATTAAATATATTTTTTTCAGTTAGTTGTTTTCAAAAGACCATGCTAATATCAGATGCATTTGGAAAATATAGTTGAAAACACTTTTTCTAGTTGTGAAGTCTTCTGGTACTTATATTGGTGTTTACCATTCAGTAAAGATTAAATAAATGCAGCTTAGTTAAATTGTAGAATTACAGAATCTTGTTCTGAAGACCAACAGTTTAGCAGGCTTTCATTTGTGAAGTTTTTGTGCAATTAAATGCTGAATTCTGGTTCACAAAGCTTTGAAGCATTGTCAGAAGTCTACTTATTGCATTGCAGAGGCCTAAGGAAGTGGATGACCTTCACAACATCCTTGCCTACTTAGTTTTAAAAAAAAGTCTTTCCTGTAGATGATCTAGCATCTGGTGTGGACTTCGTAGTATCTTGTTGCAATCTATTTTTTTTGAAAGTGCTGGTGATTTTATCTTTTTTTGCTATTCAGTGAAAACTTCAACTGCATAGGAAGGTACTTCATTTTCATAAGAAAGAGAAATCAACATCCATTCTGAAAGAAGTTCATAGTCTTATCAGTTCTGCTGTAGTCCTTTTCCAGTTTAATGTTTGCCTAGGAAGGAATTCTCTCTACCTCGTGTTCAGAAGTTCAAGCAGAAAATTCCCATTTATGATGTGCGAAGCATATAAATCATAACGGGCGAAGTAGGTGTGATCTTCTCCTATTGTAGTTGTTTTGAACCAGAGCTTTTTGACGTTCTTTTTTATTTTCAGAATTCAGCTTTGTTTTTTACTTCAGGGCGGAAGGGGGATGGATGGGACAGGTTTAGGTATTTGAATTAGACACTCCACAACGGAAACACTGTGCATGCCTTGAATAACAGGATTTCTGGAGTTAAATGCCTGCCTTGTCTCACTGAGTTTGTTTGCAGCTTCTTATTTTCTGCTCAGAAAGATCTGTATTCAAGATCTCTGCTCTTTCTGTTTCCCACAGAATTCACAAACGAAGGGCTCGTGTGAAGTCTTCTTGATTAGTCTGTATTAGTCATTAGAGGCTTGGATGAGGAATGAGTTTAGTTAAATGGTTGGCTGTCAGCAGGTGCTGTATATGAGAATCCAGACCACCAATAACAGCAGGAAAAAGAATGCTGATGATGTTGGAAGTTATTTATTTAAAATTGGCATTAGTAGCTTCCTTGTCAGCAGTTCTGGAGTAAAAATTCTCTGTGCCTGTAACCTTGACAGTGTAACTGGCACCTGCCACTGCTGAAAAGACAGTGTCAGTAGGCAGTGCTGAGATTCACGACAGTCCAAGGCTAGCAGGATCTACTACTTGGCTGCGTTCCTCCCGAGTTGTTGCTTTTTAACATGAAGCTAAATGGATTTTTTTTCATTACACAATATAACAAAGTTTGTTTACACAGTTTGAAATCAACACTGGAGTCAAGCACAACTCTGAATACTTTCAGTTCTCATATAGAATTTAAAAAAAAAAAAAGAAAAAAAAAAACACTTGTTAGCAGTCTTCATCATTCCCCCACTTTCAGCAGAATTATTGTTGGGATTTTGTTTCCTAGTATCCAAATCATTCAACTACAAGCTCTTCATTTTTTAAGACTCCAATTCTAGCCCAATGTAGTAGAGTTGTAACTCAAACTTACATGAAATTACTATTTTCACAAGTGCAAGAAAAAAAACATGGTTTCTGCCCTTTACTCTAACATTTTTCTACATTTTGGATTTTGCTATTGTTATTTGTGAGGAAACCACAGATTTAACTTAGAAATACAAGCTTATGTTATTGGCTATTGTGATATTTTTCTGCTTTGGTTCTGAATATAGTTTGTTTATTGTTATGTATGTTCATGACTTTAAGTTCCATATACTGCACATGACTGAGGGTAGAAGTGCCAAAATAGGTAAATGTACTGAATTCATATGTTTAAGTCTCTAAATGTTCAGAATGAGCTCCAGAAACTTTCAAAATCTGGATTCAGCTTGAAATCAGTGAAACAATTCTAATTCATTACATCTTTTTTTCTCACTTGAATGTCATTCTTATTATAATTGCATCCAGGCCACCAGGAAACACAGAATATGCCTGAGTACTAGCTCTTACATGGATGCAGTTAATATATTTCTGTCTTGCTTAAAGTATCCTTCAAAGTTTAACATGTACACTGTAAATCTGTGTCCTTGCTTTCAGTTAGACTCAGTCCACTGTTGTGTTAATGTATGTAAGTGCAATCCAGTAGCCAGAATATTATGAGAGTTCTTGTTAGTTAATACAAGACTAATAGGATGTTTGAACTGGCATGGAATTAGGTCCCTGACAAAAGGTTTAGATGCCAGTCCAAGTGATGGCTTGCTAATTAAATGTCTAAATGTCTTTGTTAAGACCTTGAGAACTAGACTTGATTCATAAAGCTTTTTCCAAAAAATGTTTCAAGTGCTAGAAGCTGAAAAGAATGAATTGAATTGAAAAAGAGACCTTGTCTTCCTCTAAAACTAGTGGATTTGTGTATTGCTTTATTTGCATGAAAAAGTAGTTTTCTGTACATGACTGTCTTTGTACTGTTCCAAGTCTCTCTCTCAATTTTACTTGTAAGCAAGATGTCCAGATCTTTTCTTCACAAGTGAAATTGTGCCTTCAATGATAAAAAGGTAGTGAAGAGTCCGTGTGACAGCGTAGTATGCATGCAGCAAAGAAGACCTGAAACCAGCTGTAACAGCAAAGCCTGGTTGTAATTAACTATAATGATTTTTAAGATTATTCGGATATTTTAGAATGCTGTATCTAACTTCTTTAGGTAATAATATAAGAGCATCTGCCTTCAACATGCTGGTCACCAAAGCTAAGCTTTGCATTTGCTTTCTGCCAATATATTAATTCTTACCTTTAAAGTCAACTGCTCCGAGCATAGATAGCATAGGAACATGCAAGTTTGTGTTCTGCTCAGTGAGGATTCTCTTCCTTGAAAACTTTCTGACTTAGGACTTGCAAGTGTTGGAGACCTTTGCAAAGGCAAGGAATTGTCCACCTAGTCAGTTTGCCTACAACTCTACTTTTTGAGGGAGAATTGTCTTAGTTCATTCAACTCACATTCTTTACTAATGGTGTAATAAGTTCAAACATGGATGGATGGTGCTATCATTCTTGCCTCTGCACTCCGTTTCTCAAGTTATTATGTAATTATCTTGCAGGAATCTCTAGAAGCCCTTTAAACATCAGAGTTGCTGTGTGATGGGCAGACATCACATCCATAAAGACAGGACTCCTTTCTGAAGCAGCAATGCTGCTCCCAGCCTTTGGTGTGGAGTGTTACCGTGCATGTAATCTGGGAAATAAGGTTTTCATGAAGCTCGCTACTAGCATTTGCTAACATTTACTCTTTGAGAGATGAAAGGCAAGAAATGGTAAATAAAAACATCAGGAGAGTATCTGCCAGGTGTAGACTTACAAGGCTGATGCACTGGTAGCGCAGTTGCCTTTTAGTGAAGCCATACTACACAGCCTTTCATCAAAGTGCTTGAACTTGATGGATCTGATCGTGCTCTGTTGCGTGATGGAAGCCTAGGTGTAACCTTCCATGTAGAGGGTGCGTGCCTGGGCACAGCAACAGTTCCCGCCAGGTCCCTCATCCAGATGACTCTAATCACATACCTGTTTGCTCATGTGATGCATGAGTACCACAGAACGAACACTGCATTGAACTTTTGTTATATGATGTGTTTGATCACGAGATAAGGCAAACTCAGGAAAGCAGAAAAAGTAGGAAGTAAAACTGAGGAGCATTTCATACATAGTCTTAGATAAGGACATTTCCACTTCTTCCAGTTCAGTTACTGGAGAAGGACTTTGGTTTTGTGTTCATGTGACAGAAGGGATTTTGCCAATGACATGGGATCTCTCCTATGGTTTCATCCTTGTCAGAACAAATAATACCTACTGTGAAGATTTCTTTGCTTTACCACCTGTGGTAATTAACTTGTGAAATGAACCCCACATTGTGGGAACTCCCTACTTTGTGGGAAATGCTTAAAATACTTGGGATCTCAATTTAACTTGATTGGGAGGCACTAAGTTTTCCTGCAGAACTACTTTATTTGGAATGTTTGTGTAGAAACAGTGTCTTCTGTTTGCCAGAGTTCATGTAGGATTACTCAGTACCAGGTGAATTTAAGTTTAAATGATTCAACTTGTAACATTAAAGCAATATGAATTATTTCTAGTAAGGGATTCAGTCTTAGATCAAATATTTAGAACAGCTATTAAAGAGTATCGGATCAACAAAAAGCAAATCTATCCTGAGGAGCAAGTCATGAGTATCGAATGGGTTTTTCTCTGAATCTCAGCTAGTTTGGTTTGGTGTTCTAGCTGACTTGCCTCAGGGATCTTTGAAAATACTTCATTTCTTCAGTGAAGATTGAAGTATTAGAGATATATGGTAGGGGAGGGCTGGAGGAAAAATAAAAAGGAATGTGTACACTTACCAATACAGAAAGCTTTTCTAAAGATGGTTGTGATGGTTTAAAATTTTCTCTTCCCGTGTCCCTGAGGACTTGGAATAGGAAATAGAAAATGTAGCTGTAGTCAGTAGGATGGTTTTCCTTTAGCCTGAGGTTTTTGAGAGAGTTGCAATATTATACACCTTAAATGCCCAATGGTATCATGGGGTTCTAATATTTAACACATGCATCTTAGGTTTTTCAGTTGAGTAGCTGGTAGCCTTGGATCCAAGCTGGAGAAGGGGAGCACTGGCATTCAAACGTGCATTCAATCTAGATCAAGGAATTTAAAAGCACTCTAGGTTTCCTGGTTTGACAGGCTTAAAAGGGCATTTTCTTCTGTATTATTCCACTGATGCTTTGTCCTGGACATGGTTGTCAGCCCTTTTCTTCTTCAGTTGCTTTCTCCCAGTACTTTTCTGAAACAACTTTGTTAGTGGTAAATGTTTAGTAGTGACTGTCTCAAATGCTGTTTCTGTTACTTTGAAGTTGCACATTCGTTTCCAAGATGAAGAATGGGCCAAAGAAAAGCTAGCTTTGCCCAAGTCCTAACGGTGCAGGTCACTGAGCACTATTGCTACGTGTATAAATCTTGCTGCTGGAAGCAGCTTGCCTTCTGATGTAACAAATACTTGTTCTGCATTTTTGTCAAGTTAACAGGTAGATTAATTGAAGAAAATAACCACAGTGGATACTGGGCAGATTAGTCAGTGTCTGAATTGGCAGACCTTGGGCAGACCAAGTTGCCCATCCCAACTTGAATTTTTGTTCCTTACTGACTGTTCAGCAAGCTGACCTTTTTTTTATCAGGAGAAAATGTCTAAAATATTACAGACTCCTCATTTTACTAAAACAACTCCCTCTCCCCCCCCCAAAAAAAAAAAAGAAGTGAGAAGTCTGTTTTTCAGCCTCACTACTGTTACAGAAGGAATGTTTTGAAGAATTCTAAAAGAAAAACAGAACTCCTAGTATCCCCTTCCATACACACCAACACCATAAAGCCCCATATGTTGAAATGTCTGTGGATTTTAACTTTAAAAAAATCACTGAACTATGTGCCAAGAGAATAAAAAAAAAAATTAGTATGCCACCAGTATGCTTGAAGGTTTCTTTTACAGCCAGTTCCCAAAGGGAGTGGAACCCACATTATACAAGGAAGCATTTTTATGGAGTAAATAAGCTGAAGGGAGCAAGAACACTTCCAAAACAAAAGCTAACCCAAAAACATGATGTGAATCATTGCACTTGATGATTAGTATGTCCGTGAGCAGGAGAACTGTGTGCTGGCTGGGAGTCTTGTGGTGCTTAGTGTTACCTGGAGGCACCAGTCCCTTCTGCAGGAGTGCCGCCTCCTGCAGAGTCTCCACATTAACAGAAGTCAGCTAATGATGAAGCACGGTCTGCATTGGTCCTGAGGAAAAAAAGGGCTTTCTTTCCTGACTTTAACAAGTAAGAAGCTAAATCTTTATAGGGTGAGAATTGATTGTCATTGTTGCAACACATTGAGGGTATAAACCTTGCAAGGAATTACATTCTTGAAGGATCAAATAAATTGTGAACTTCCATGTGTTTAAGCCCAAATGGATCCCTGTGCTGTCTGGTGTGACCCCCCTATATAGAAGCTGCAGAACATTTAAAAATGGTATTTCTTAAATATACTGTCTCACCTTGTGGGCTCAGCTCCTGCTGAGCTTCATGATTTGATTAACCAGAGAGAGATTAGGAAATTCACTTCCAGTTTGTCTAATTTCCAGCTGCTGGATCTCTTTACACTTGTAAAGAACTTAGAAATATTTTCAATATATAGTAATAAAAAACAGTCTACTTTTTGCTATAATTAACTTGCACCCATTTAACGATACAGCATAGATCTTAGCAAAGTGAGCCATTTTGTGTTCCTTCTTTGAGCTCTTTGGTACTTTATGTACGGAAATGTGCATTTCTTGATCTTTTAAAGGAAAATATGTATCCTTGGATTCCTTGTGAACAAGTTATTATGTAAAGGACAGATTTTATATTGATTTTAACATGGTTGTCATCTTCTAAGAGCCTCTGAGGTTCAGGCCCTAATTTAAGGGTTTAAAGACTCTAATTGAGAGAACTCACAGCTATGACTGAGCAAGATCGTTGTGGTGTTCCTAGACTTTGTCACAGCATTTTCTTAATGCAGTGGGTATTAAAGAATTTCCTATAATTGGTCTTAGTAAGAGGTGATAGCTGGAACTCTTTTCTCTTGGCAGACATGGAGAATGGTGATAGTTAACATACCGTGTTGTAAAGGTCTTTGCTTACAGGGTTCCACAGAAATTGACCTTTTCTCTTTTTCAATATCCTGGGCAAAGCACATGTTGATGGCTTTCAGCTAAATAGATTTTTAACTGATTTATTACTACTAAAATGTCAGAATGCTTACAAGGAATCAACTCTTGCATTAAGAACATCTGGTTCAAACCAAACGAAGGGAAGACTGAAAAGAAGATTGCAAAGAAAAAGGTATATGTTCTAACAGTGATAGAGCTTCCATTTGTCAGAGTGGTGTGGAGTTCTGGGATGCTCATAGGTTCCCTATAGAGCTCAAATAATCACATAGCATTATGTCTTTTAGCAGTGACCTCTTCTCAACCTCAATATACCAAGGAACTTAATCTGATCATCCATTTGCACGTGCATTCATCCATTTGTTATGTACACATTTGAAGACTAACTTACGGCTGATGCGACGTATCAAAAATAAGAAAAACATTGCTTTGTCACGTAATTCAGGCCACTGTGATGTTCTAGGTATATGCTGTGTTTCTTCTACTGGGTCTTGCTTGGAATCAGTCTCTGAGCAGCTGGTAGGTGTGCAGCACAGGGCAAAAACATAAATCAGCTATGAGCTGCGCTGCAGCTAAGGACAAAATATGCTAAGATGAAATGCTTCCCTTACAAAAGATTATTCTAGTGAAGACTGGACAGATCCAAAGCCTGGCACTCCCTGAGAAAGATTGGAAAATATAAAATTCTTGATCTTCCTGTAGATACTTGATCTTTTTCTGCTGTAGAGCCCAGATGGGGAAGAGACGAGAAATGAACAAAGTCCTCTATGAAGAGCTTTTTACTATGAAACACCTTTCCCAGAGAAGCCCAGGGGTAGACTAGACGTGGGCTCTTCTGTGGAAGACGTTCAGCCTCAGGTACAGTTAACAGATTACTGAAACTGAATTAAAGATGCAGTTACAGGTTTCCAAAAAATGATGAATAAACCTTCAGCTTGGTGGAGGTCTACAATGAGTGGGTGGGTGCCTGCATGAATCAGGGAGGTAGAATAAAGTAAACTTGAAAGTCAACTGTAATTTATCCGGTTAATCAGAGCTCGCTTTCTGAACATGTTACAAATGAGTTTTATAGCTTGAATCTGGGGGAAAAAAAAGCTTTCCAAATTTTTGTGAAAGTCTACCTTCGTAGTGGACTGAGCACCATCAATTTCTGTTTTTTCTGCATCTTTAGCTTTATCTTCTTTTATGTTGTTGCAGCAGAGCTCTTTGTAAAGGATTGTTTTTCATTTAAAAAAAAAATCTTTGTGAAAATTAGGGCAGAATGTTAGTATTGGATAAGATGAAGACATCTGCAGTAAGTTGGAGATGGCATGAGCAGATGTAGGTATGTATTGAACATCTCTGTTGCCTTTCATCCGAGGTACTGCACAGCAGTGATCTGACTTGCTGCCTTAGAGGTGAGGCCCAGAATAAGTGACAAACAGTTTGTTGATATTTGAACAGAAATATTTCTGATAAAGGCTTGTACTCCAAAGTCCATTAGAAATGAGGCCTAACAAGTGTTGCGCATTGCTATAGCATTAAGAGGTGAAAAAAACATAACTGAAGGGAAGGCTGGAAAAGTAATGTGTCTGGTTAGGAGAAGAAGAAAAACTCAAGGCATGACTGGAATAAGAAGTGATAATTACAGCACAGATACAGTAAGCTACTTAACATGCCTGAGAGCAGCAGCAGAGGAAATGCAATACAGGACTACTGTGACATTCTTAATTAGAGGATGAGGAAATGGTAGCTAATGTAGCACGTAGTCAGTGTCAGATGTGGTTCCTCATGAACATGAGATAGAAGAACGGGTAAATGAATGGTGAAGCCGGCTGCATGAATGGTTTGCTGGGCAAAACCCACTTCCATTGTTGTACTGGAATTGTTGTTGTACTGTTTTTAGAATATATGTGACTAATATTGCAGATTGGTCTGTGTATAGATCTACTTGAAACTTCGTTTCTTTAAGCTGCAACAAGAAACCTGCATGCAGTTGGAAAGCTTTAGCGAGATAGAAGAAAGCATGAGTGGGAAATGCCTCAGAGTACAGTATTTCCAGACAAAAATGAGGAACTGGCAAACAATAGAGCATTACATAGCAAAGGATGTAAAGAGCAGGTGATAGCTTTCTGTAAATCTGATTTATTTATGAAATAATTAAACAGAATACATTTTTCTGCTTATCTCATTCCGCTTATGTTACATGACTTTCTGGTAGTTAAATGGCCCTGTTAAATGGCCCCAAGATGTTTTTTGTGGAAAAATCTTCTCAAGCTCAGGAACTTATAGCACGGCCTTCTGCAAATTAGAAGTGGAATTTTAGTACATTAGCGTAATAGAAAATTTTACAGGAACAACTTGCTTTCTGATTCTCTATCCTAAGGTCAGAAGTTTTGTGCTTGCTTCTGTAGGAGAAGGAGTTGAGTGCAGGTCTTCTGGACGATGCATAAGGAACAGAGGTTTTTTTACTGTTCTTTTCTGTATCTGCAAGAGAAAGGTGGTATGTTAGTTTCTTGTTCCTCGGGAAACTTTTTTTTTTCTGATGATAGCTAGATATCATTTGTATAGGGAAATAATGCACAGTGTTTCTATAAGAGTCTTGGTGGACCAAATAGGAATATATTACTACATAGGTTAAAAAAAAGAAAACTCTGAGAGCGGGTTGTGAGTTATTAGAATGGTGTGAATATGTGAACTGTGGCTGGTCCTAGTCACATGGTAAGGACAAGGCTCGGAGGGAACAATGCTCAGTCTGTGTGTGGTAGTGAGAGGTGAAAGCAACTTTACTTCACAATTTCCAAGGCAATGACAAGCAGAGAGCACGTTCTGCTTCAGTGATTTTTAAAATAAAGTTAAAAGAAAGGAGGCAGTCTTTGGTTATAGCAGCTGCTAAATATTTCATCAAGTCCTGTATTAAGATGAAATTTACATTGTTAAACAGTTGTGAAATGTTTTCACTGTTTTATGTTAATAAAATCTGTTTATGCCATCTTTATAAAAGATGCATCTCTGTGTAAATCAATGTGTAAAACTTGTAGTGAAGTTCTGAAGATAAGATCTCTTAAGTTGGTGACACTACATATCACATTTGTGAATAATACCAACCACAGTGCCTGGCAACAGGGAGAGGGAGAATTTAACTCATTATCCAACCCACTCACCATGCCCAGAGTCTCTGGAATAGTTAGTACTGTGCATGCGCAATGACTAATAATGAAATATCAATCACTTCAAATATATGAAATAGTGAATAGCTTCTGGGAAGGCTTTCAGGGAGTGGGGAAAACGGTACTGCTGCAGAGGGTGAGGAACTGTTCCATTTACTGTCAAATTGTCTAAAACCAGAAAATCTCTAGCATTTTCTTTTGTCATATTCTTGATTTTTTCAAGAAGCAAATAAATGTTTGTGAGAATGTCTTTTGTTTTTAAAAACATGTGAATCTTAATGTGCTCAGAGCTTCTATTTAGCACCGCTTAGTAGATCTGGTTGACAAGTTCAGAAATTAAAAAATACGGCTAAACTTTATTTGGTCTCTGACTGGATTTACGTAAATGTGTTAAGTTGGGAAATAGTGCACAGATTGCATAGAATATTTTATGCAAAGATTGTTTATTTGTTTTCTGAAGCACAATTCCTACTTGTCTGTTTGAGAATGCTGTGCTAGGTACAATGCAGGGATTTGGTACAAAGTAATACAAATAATTGCATTTTGAGCTGATGAAACTGGTTTTTGATGACAAATTGTGTCCCTGGGATTTGATAGCTTACATGCAGAGATTTTGTTCTTTTAATCAGCTTCAAAGTTCATGTAATACATAGTAGGTATTGCTAGATCTGTCTTGGGTTTTGGCAATGGTGTCTTTTAAAGGATGAAAAAGACATCTTGTTCTTTCTGCTCAATATTTTATTTTGGGTTAGGTACTTTCCAAGTCTATACAAGACTTTTCCCTGTACAATTCCTTTCAGTGTTGTTTTTTGTTTTTTGTTTTTTTCTGAGAGCCTGACTTTTTTTTAAATCAAATGCTATTTTATTGCTATCAGGTCTATTAGATGCCAGTCCTGCACATAGAAAACAGTTTTGAAAGAGAGCAAATATGTACCATAATACCATTTACCTGTTCAGTTTCATACCATTGTTTCAACACCACTGAAGTATACAGTATGAGAAATAAACTTACTGCTAATAACATGCTGTATACTAAACCAAATTCCACTTAATGTTGGATTTTGCTTCAGAAGCAAGTGCACGTGACACAATACGAGATGCCATTTTTATAAAAATCATGGCAAAGTGGACATTACTATGAAGAAGGGAAGGCTTTCTGTCTCCCACTCAGCTGTCACGTTGGCAGAATATATTATAGAGAATTTGTGCTGCTGCTTATGCTCTGCTTCTTCCATCAGTAATAGCAGAACTTCAGGCTGTTGAACAGTGAACATAAATCTCTCATCGGTACTGAATTTAATCAGACTTGGGCAACTTGTGAGTACCAGGCTCTCAGAGGACTAACCAGTACCAGAACTAACAAGAATCTTTTCACAGACTGAGGACTGTAGCTAGTTTTTCAGAGGTACAGAAAATAATGGAATACATCCTGTAGCCTTAGATATTCCTAATTTGGGTTCTATGAAGAGCTAGTGAAAATTAAGCCTACTTCTCAAGGTCAGTTTTTAGTTTAGCAGTGTGCATTTTAGCTTTGAAAGTATTGAGGATTTTAGTTTCTTGGGCATTTTCTCTGGCATCAGTTCTCTGGTATTGTCTCTACATGCTTAAATTAGTTCTAACTGCATTGCACCCATAAGTTATGAACATGATTTAAAACCATTAGTTGATAAACCTGGTTTTATAAGCTGCAACTCATGTTGCAACAGCTTGTCAACTGGTGAGTGCACGTTTGGCCCTGTGTACATTTGAGTATACACTTAATCTAAGCTAAATGATTTTAGGATGGAGAGAGGTGCACAATAACTGGGAGCATTTTGTTTTGCTTTTCTGAGTAAGAATGGTGGCATATATCAAAGTAAGTTGACTTTTAGATCTAATGCCTGCCTAGAGTATAACTTTTTAAACCTGTTAAGAGTAATACGATAATTTGTTACAGCCTGAGGGATTGTTAGCTCAGTCTCCGTATGTCTAGGTTCAAGAAGAAACTGATCAAAGATAAAGACCAGAAGGATGTCAATTGTTGACGTTGATGTTGCTGTTGTTACAAAGCTTCTATTAATTACCCCAAAAATGTGGCCCGAAACATCTTTGTGTACTGTTCCAGTTAACTTTGTTTAAAATGCTTTATCACAAACTCAAGTGTGGGAACACTTATAACTAGGCATACTGTTGAGGTCCTAGAGGTTTTTTGTGATACCCTGTTGAAGGTTGCACATAATGTCACACAGTCTCCTTAATCCTGAAGACATTTGATGAAAAGTTACTTGGTAAAGAGCATCTTTCCTGAGGGTGGAGTGTGGTCTTCTAGGGATGCAGCCCAGAAGGCCAACTGCATCCTGGGCTGCACCAACAGAGGAGTGGCCAGCAGGTGGAGGGAGGTGATTGTGCCCCTCTGCTCTGACTTTGCGAGGCCCCACCAGGAGTGCTGCGTCCAGGTCTGGGGCCCCCAGCACAAGGAGGATGTGGGGCTGTTGGAGCGGGTCCAGAGGAGGGCCACAAGGATGACCAAGGGGCTGGAGCGCCTCTCCTGTGAAGAAAGGCTGAGAGAGCTGGGGCTGTTCAGCCTGGAGGAGAGAAGGCTCCGGGGTGACCTCATTGCGGCCTTCCAGTACTTGAAGGGGGCTTATAAAAAGACGGAGAGCGACGCTTTGCTCAGTCGGATACTGACAAGGTGAGGGGGAATGCCGTCGGCAGTGCCCAGCGCAGCTGCCCGCCGCCCCGCCTCGCCCGGGCTGTGCCGCAGCGCATGCGGGGACGGGGCCGCTCCCGGCGCGGGGGCGCGGCGTGGCGCGGGGACGCCCCACCCTGCGCGGCTCCCGGCGGGGGGCGGGGCCTCCGCGCCCATTGGCTGCGCGGCCGCGCCGGGCCGCACGTGACCGGCGGGGCGGGGCCAGCGCCGGGGCCGGGCTGTGCCGGCGGCGCCGCGGCCGTGTCAGCGGCGGGCGGGGTGCGCGGGCGGAGCGGCCGGGCCGGGCCGGGCCTGGCGGCGGCGGCATGGAGGGACCGCGGCCATGGGGTGAGTGCGCGGCGGGCGGGCCGGGGCCGGGGCCGGGCCGGGCCGTGACAGGGCGGCGGCGGGCGGCGAGAAGAAAGCGGCTTTGTGGCGGGCGGCAGCGAGCAGCCGGCACGGCACCGCTTTGTTGGTTGCGCTGCCGCAGCGGGCAGGGAGGGAGAGGAGGAGGGAGGGAGGCGGTGTGCGGGCACCCCGCGTAGAGCGCCGCCGGGAACTGGGTCACCGCCGCACCACGCGCCCTCCGCGCAGCCACGGCGGCTGCGGCCGCGGGGCGCCTCTGCCGGCACGTTGTCCGGGCCCGGCCGCCGGCCGAGCGGGGGCTTAAACCCACCCTGCGGCTGCGTGCGGCGTGCCCGGCTGCGGGGAGCGCCCGTCGTCGGGCGGAATTCCCTCCGAGGGACTGGCGAAGGCCGGCTCGCTGTGGGCGGTCCTGCCTGAAGGATGCTTCGCAAAGGTGTAGCAGGGAACGGGCGGCTGCTCGGTTTGTAGGGCAGCGTTTGCAGTAGGTTGCTCCTCATATATACATAATACGACATGGATTCATCTCATTTTCTACATACCTTTCTCCATGTGACACTCATTCTGTTCAAATTGGTCCTTAGTGCTTATGCCTCTATTATGCACCCTTTTTTTTTCTTTTACCTTCAGTGGAGTTTAAGGATTCCCAAATAGTTGTCAGTATAACAGTTCCTTGAAAATAACACGTAGGCGTGTGCACTGGAAGTCATTCCCTGGAACCAGACTCTTATGTATTTTTGAGGAGGCTCCAAGTAACGGGTAAAATATTTTTGCCACTTTCTTAGTCCTGTTAAATGATGTGCAAAAAAGGTTTGATGAAGCTAAATCTTTTTTTTTTTTTAACTAAAACACCCCCTCAAAACATTGTGTACCTGGACCTGGATCTAATTTTAGAATCACAGGTTTGCCATCTGTCAGCGAGGTATGGATTATGTTAAACTTTAGGACATCAGGTGAGGACTTAGCAGTTGGCTACTGTTGGTGATTCTAGATTTTTCTCCTATATATTTTGAATGTTCATTCCAATAGCTAAAATATTAGAAGATGCCATAGGTGCAGAGGTGCTTTGACCACTTTCTTTTCTGAAAAGAAGGAAGGTGATAAAAGCAAAGTAATAGTTGTGATAATTATTATGGTGATGTTTGTTCCTTTACTTCTTCAGAAGAACCATCAGAAGAGATGGTCTTTGTGTTGTTTTGCATAACAAGTGCAGTATTTCCTGTGAGTAGTCATGCTCTTTAAAATGGCAGCTTGAATAAAAGATCACTTTTAAGTATATTTTAAATGATTCATGACTGCAGACTTTCATAAGGTTCATCCTTCAGATCATATCATGATATTTGCCAAAACTTTTGTGCAAAATACTGGGTTATGATACATGTTCTGATGCATGTTGCCATAGTATGCAGCATATGTTGGAAATGCTTATATCTAAACTGGGTTACCTTTGGTCTACAAGTTCTTATGTTGGATTTCTGTATTATCATAACTTAGTAAAACGCTTTTGCTGATGAGATGTTATTAATTACTTTTGCATCAATATAACAATCTTATTTAAAACAGGCTATACTGCTAGTGATACACAGTAACTGAGTTATTTTTGGTGAAGACCACTGCACGTCTCCACTGATTGTTTTCCAAAATTCGTACAGGACATGTGGACACATGCTGATGTATTTTCTGTGAGACAAAAAGTCTTCTGTTCTCAAAAAGTGCTGAAAATGAACCCTGAAGATGACCCTGATTGATAACCTATTTAAAATAATATTTTTTCATTATCTTTGTTTTTTCTTAATTGAGGCTGATTTATTTCATACTATTGATTTATTTTAACTGAAAATACAAATTAAAAAGAATAAGGACCTGCCTCAGGCTTTCTGATGGCTTAAACTTTCTGGAATTGGATCCTTAAAAGATGATGAGAAATGAAAACTAAGCAGCAGCAAGTCATATGCAGTGAGAGCATACGCAATTCACCATGAATAGCAAAAATGATCATGCCGAAGAATGAGTGTTCAGGATCATGAATCATCCCTGGTCCAATATAAGTTATGATTCAAGTGATGTCTGGACTGCTTTGTGTTCAATATAGTATTTAAATGCAAATCATGTTTTGTATTTTCACAGTCGTATTCTGAATGCAGCATGACTAACCAGCTAAGGAACTTCCCAACACAGAATTCTAAAGGAATAAGTGAGGTTTTTGTCTTGAGAATGTAATGAAAGCTGAACATGACTGTCTATAGCCTGAAACATATGATTTCTGGATTTCCCTCTGGTTGTACTAATATGATTTTTTTATTAGTGTTTTTTAGTAAAATCCTAAAGGTGAAGTCATCTCTATTTAACACACACACAACTGCCATTAAACTAGACCTGTAACAAGGAAGGCAGATCATGGTTTCCAATCAAACCACCATCTTCCTTCTCTCCTTCCTCATGGTCTTTTGAAGAATGCAGAGAGCATGGATCACTTCTTATTTTGGCACCTTCATCAGCCAAGCTATGTTTTTGTTTTGATTAGGAAGAACAGATGATGCATCTGCTTATGATCATTTGTGAGTACAGGCTGAGAGCGTGAGCTATGAAGACTGTCATTGCTAGGGCAAAACGTACAGCATTCTGTACTACCTGCATTTGAAGGTGTAGCAGGTTGACTTTTGTGCATGATAAAGCTCCTGCTATATTTGAAGATGCGGTGCAGTACAGATTTTGTAGCATACTTACCTGTGTTATTGATCTTAAGGAACATTGTCCAGAAAATATGACAGTGGATCAATACGTCTTGCCAAATTGCATATTAATTTGGGGAAGAATAAAAACAACAACAGCAACAACAAAAAAAACCTTCACCCTATCCCGCAGTCAGAAGGATTTAAGAAGGTCAGGTATACTAACACTTAAGTGTTTTGTTCTACTGCCCACAAAGATAATCTGTGTGCAGATGTAGATAGAAGAACTAAGAAGAAAATCGTCTTGGTGCAGGTGAGGTTAGGAAGAGAAAGTTGAGCATGGCTTACTTTCCAAGGGATTTCACACATTGTGTTAGGATAACTGAGAATCGCTTTTCATCTGGATCTTGTTTCTTCTACAACGGCCAGAAAAAAACACAGGAACTCAGAGTACCTACTCTAGAGATTATCATTTGGTATAATTTGTTGTTGGTTCTCAATTTCAGTTATTTGAAATTTGTTAAAAAGAGTTACGTTATTTGCGGCCACTTTCTCATATCCAAGTCCTTGCTGCCGAAGCAAGCTCAAGAACAAGTGAAGAACAGTTTCTACTCTTTTCTACTCTTTGCTGCATGTCTCTGACCTGAGCATGCAAATGCAGAACGAATGAAAACAGAAGGTGCAAGACCTGCTGTTCCATTCATGGCAATTCTTACTTTCTGCCGAGTATTTTCTTAATTCTGTTCAACCACACCCAAAGCCATCGAGTCTTTTCAGTCTCCTCATTATGTTTGCCTGCCCGCTTAGAGCAGATGATAAAAGAGCAAACACAATACCCTCCTGTCAGGCTGCTGCTGACTGGAAGATTTATTTAGGGTTTGTTCTTTGCTGCAGGTAGGGGTAGAAACAGTGAAATGTGCTGGCCAAAAGAGCATTTTAATAAAGCATAGGTCTGCCACAAGGTAAAAATAGTATAGTTGATCAGCGTGGTGCTGGAGAAGGCAGAAGTTTGATTTCTGTGCGTGTGAAAGAATCAGGGTAAAAGACTCTTATGACCTGAGGCCGATGCAGTATTTTTCAGTGAGTACAAAAGAACAATGTTAATACCTATGAAAGATAAGCATTTTAAATTACCAGGTCTGGAAGACTTGCCCCCAGCTGGACTGGGTAAGACAATCTGTGGCCTAGTGATAGTCATTTTTGATTAAATTCTTAAGCACAGCACCTAGAGTGCTGGTACTTTGCCAGAGTTAAAGAAGGACTAGCAGAAAGATAACTACGTATAAACCATTTTCCTGAAGACCAGCTTCAGACAGAATAATGGAAAACGTAATGAAGGGTTTAGTCAACAGAAAAATTGAATTAATGCAAATCAGCATGGCTTGATATGTTCATAGTAAGAATGGCCAAAAAATTGCTTTATTCACTTGCTTATATTAAAAAATGTAGTTGTATAAAAATGGTAAACCTAAGGCTGAGATTAGTAAGGGTGGCTGGTTTACCTTAGAACAGCTGTGCTGGATTTTTGTTTCCGTCTGTCAGCCTTGCCAGTCTTTCGGGAAGAGTTGTGTAACAGCTGCTGAACCATTGTGGTTAATGGCCCAGCATATTAAATTAAACCGACACCTATTTCAGACTACCTTGGTAGTCAGGCAGTAATCTGCAGTGGTTTAGCAGCTGCTGCATGAGCAGCTGAGCCCTTCTCTCATCCTTGGGTGGGAACCTTGTGGAGATGGGAAGGGCAGACAGCTGGGGCTGGCACCCTTACAGCCATGCCAGTGTTAGCCCTAGTCTCCTCCAAGTCAGAACCCTTAGACTTGGCACTTTGCAAAATGTGTTTTGAAGTGTGTTTAAGCTAAACTAATTGGAAAAATCTCAGATATGCAGAAATGACTGTAATTTTTTTCCTGAATTCGGTGTGATAAGCCCACGAAGAAACAATTCCACCTGTAGCCAGCTGTGAATGAATGACTGAAAAATGACAGAATGGTAAAGAATGGTAAGGACAAGATACAGAGCTCAGCACGGGACAACTGGGTAACGCTTGTGGGTATAGAAAGAGATCGAAGTTGATAGTCTTTTCCAACTGTACTAAATTATAATCTAGATATTTATCAATTTTAGTTGCAATGATTACAAATTGTTACCTTAAGATAAACTACATTCTGAAAAATCTCCAATTACAGTGTACAGAAGCACATCTGCTTACCAGTGGTAATAAAACATTAGTGATGGTAATAAAACGTTAAATTTTGTTTGCTTTTTAGAGAGTTGAACAAACATCTCTTTTGCTACTTTCAACAAAGTTTGTAATCTGTAATCAAATTACCTGGAGCCATGGTTGACATTAGTGTTGTTTGATTGACCTTTTTGAAGAAAATAGTTTAGTTTTTTGCCACTGATTTTTGTAGCTGCACAACTTAACTGTTAATAATAGTTATATATAAGTATATATGTATCTATATATCACCCTCAGGCAGCTCACGTAGGTCCCAGAATAATAATTCTATTGAAAAATTTTTAATCGAAATAAATAGGTTGTAGGGAAAAATATTACCTAGCCTTACGTACAGGCAATAAAAGTTCTCTGTTGTTGAAAATGTTCATGGTAGGGTTTTATGTTTCAGATTATTCTTTAGCCTCTTCTGAAAAGACTTAAGACAAATTTGTTGTACAGAAGTTGTTTTATAAAAAACTATGATATGCTAATAATTACATTTTTTTATGGATTAAAAAACAGTAATGGGAGTCTGAAATATTTTCGTAAGAATATTTGATTATTGTATCACAAATTATTGAGCTTGGGGTTCTTAAGTAGAACTTCAGGGCTCTTGAGTACATGTGCTCATCAATTTCAAAGAAAAAAAGAAATGCTCTGATCAATAAGAAATTGTAAGTGCTGAGAAGATACTGTTGTTATTGTTTTGTTTTTGTTTTTTTTGCCTGCCTGGGATTTGAGACTAAAAAGAGCATATCTAAACTCCCAGTTCCTGGGCAGCTGTTACTTGTACAGTTTTTATTAATGTGGGAAAATGCATATCTAAATCTTAACAGTACATTTGCATAAATGTAGGCTTCTCATTAATTTTGGTTATAGAGTGTGAAAGAGTTATATCTAGCTTGAAATTCTTCTTTGTGTATATTCACGCGAACTGCTGATTCAGTACAGCATGAAATTTGTTGTCATAATTTCACCTTACTTTGATAAGGGATGGAGAAGAAACCTCTTGAAGCTGAGAATATGGGTAAGGCGCCTAGGAGACCTAGATTTTAGGTGCTTCTTATATCAAGGGAGTTAATATCAAAGTTCCTGTATCCCAGGAGGGTTGTTTCCTGGAGTAAATCTAGAAAAAGGGGTGTCTCCATGATTCCATTCAAGTCATGACCCCTCTGCAAAGAAGACAGAGTGCAAAAGGGACTTTGACTCCGAAGCGTAATAGTGAACTTCCCAAGGGTGGGTCATGCTCCAGGTGTCATGCATTTTCCTTTAGGATGAATAAAGTAAGTGTGGAACTGGCATTGGAGCGCAGAATTCTTCCCACTCCCTTCCCCTTCACAGGGTGGTGGCTTTGTATGTGGAGCAGAGAGTCATTTAGTCTTGGTTCTTCTGATCCTGGCCCCAAGAGCCTTGAATGTGTTTCTGTGTATGTGTGCAATGGACAAACTTCAGGATGATGGGCCAAGCTTTACCATTCATGCTTTACCATGTGCTGGTAATGTGGTCTCTACCATGAAAAACAGCGTATGTGACTGTGAGTCCTCTCTGCAGAGGGCTCTCGTTCTTCCCTCATGGCAAGTGTTTCAATTACTAAGAAATTACTAGGATGGAGTAAAGTGATACTGCTCATTTCTACTGCTGCCACCAATTTTGTGTTTTAAATTTTTTTTTGTACTCAATTTATTTGGAGCATAAATCCAAGAACTGGTATCTGCAGCTGAACTCTGATGTGATGCATCTAGTTTGAGGCTGTGGGAGACAGCTATTTCTGGAAGACAGGCAGATCTTGGGGTGTGTCCTTCTTTATACCATGTTCTTAGGAGGCAGTGTAAGTGAATGTTCAGAATGACTGTTAAATGGCTTCAGTTTTGGGGTGTTAACTGAATGTCCATGGGACAGCTTGTGTCTCACTGAGCCTTGTGATTTCAGTCTGCCTGAGAGAAGTCTGGTGTTCAGCATCAGAAAGCCTGGGTGTTTGTGGTCATGCATTACCTGTCAGTTTCCTCCATTTTAAAATGAAATAATGAAGTCCTTGGTGAAATGTCTTCACATTTCATTATTTCAAAAGGTGCTGAAAGAATGAATGTAGGAGAAAAAGATACAGATGGATTGAAGATACAGGGGAAAAAAAAGTACAGTACGTAGGAGAGATGAATAAAAGTATAGTGTTTTGTGATAAAGTTTAGGAATACAAGACTGGATTTCTGAATTGCTGAGTACCATTCCTTCCTGTGCAGTGAGCTAGGCAAAGATGTTGCTGAATTTACAACTTCTAATGGTAGCTCACGGTCTATGTTGATTAATGACCAATTTATAGCTGTTTCTTCTGTGTCAGTATTGTTTTTTAACATAAATATTTTTCTCCTCCTTGAGCGTTTTCCCCTCCCTGATAATAAAGCGTAGCCATGTGATTACAGCTGTACTTGCTGAAGAAGAAAGGTTTGCCCATCAAGTCTCTTCTCATGAGAGACTCTGCAGTCCCCTGATCATTTAGCATCTTTCTCTGCACCCAGTTGAATTCACTTTTCTTACCTGTACCTTGTAAAATGGCCTGATAACTCCAGGGGTCATGATTGCTTTCCAGGTGTCAGGGTCATGTTGGTAGTGCTCTGGCATACAGTAACCTGACTGCTGCGAGGTTCACGTGACTGCTCCCCACTCACTGCTTGCTTCCAAGTGACAGGATTCCAGCTCACAATTTCACCCCCTTCATACTGCACAGGTCCTCACATTCTTTATGTATTATATGTAGCCCTCTGACCTCATGAAGATTCTGGAATTCATGGCAGCAAGTTTGCTGCCACCCAGCCATTCCTGGTGCCTAGGTTTAAAAGCCAAACATCTACAAGTACCCGTCACAGACTGCTTTTGGTGGAAATTCACTGGTGACCTGGCTCCAGCCCATCAGCTTGGCTTTGAGCGCTGCCCAGTATCATCTTGTCTTTGACTTATTCCTTATCTGCATACAATCTTTCTGCTCATAATGTCATCTGATTTTACATGTGGCACCGTGTCAAATGCTTTGGTGCAGTCAGAGTAGGCCAGATGTATTACTTCTAAAAAGTAGTTTGCTGTTCCCCTCAAACATTTTGGTAGTCTGCCCTTTACAGGCAGGAAAAAAAAATACCTTGGAGGGGTGGGGAGGTGATGTTGTGGTTTAACCCGGCTGGCAGCTAAACACCACACAGCAGTTCGCTCACCCTCCCCCCTCCCTCTCTGGGATGGGGGAGAGAAACGGGAAAGTGAAGCCGGTGAGTTGAGATAAAGACAGTTTATTAAGACAGGAATATAATAATAACAATAATAATAATAGTGATAATGATAATAGTATTAATAATAATAATGTGTAAGAAACAAGTGATGCACAATGCAATTGCTCACCACCCGCTGACCGATGCCCAGCCTATCCCCGAGCAGCCGGCCCCCCACCCCAGCCAGCCACCCCTATATATTGTTTAGCATGACATCAGATGGTATGGAATACCCCTTTGGCCAGTTTGGGTCAGCTGTCCTGGGTCTGTCCCCTCCCAGCTCCTGCTGCACCCCTAGCCTGCTCGCTGGCAGGACAGAGCGAGAAGCCGAAAAGTCCTTGGCCTGGTGTAAACACTGCTCTGCAACAATTAAAACATCAGCATGTTATCAGCGCTCTTCTCATCCTAATCCAAAACATAGCACCCTACCAGCTACTATGAGGAAAAATTAACTCTGTCCTAAGTGGAACCAGGACAGGTGAGTAAATGTCTGCGTGCCCCAAGGAAGCCCAGGTGCCTTAGCCAGTGGAGTGTCAAGAGTCACTGTAAGCAGTGCCTACATGGCCCGCAGTCTGTTTTTCGGTCCAGCTTTCCATGCTGTTGCAGCCTTTTGGGTGGTGTAGGGAGGGTGTTTTTTGTAGCAGGGACCCCTGCAGCAAGTGCTGGAGTGGTGTGGCACTGGGATTGCAGAACCAAGGTGGAAACTCTGCCTTTCCCTTGTGTGGTGGTGTCTGTGCCAGCACCAGGTACTGCCCTTCGCCTCTCCTCTAATGCTTCAAGTAATAACACAGGGATATGCAGGTAGTGGATTCAGGCTTCAGCCCTGTATTCCCCCAAGCCTTGTTCTGTGACCAAAACCTTGTCATGTTACCAAAACATATGTTGTGTTGATTTTTTTGATTTTGTTTTGTTTTTGGGGAGGGGAGGTTCTCTTTAAAATTCCTGTAGTACCATGCAATGTTACGTGAATGCCGCTGTAGTGCAGAGCAGCTGCCAGGCATTGCTGCATTTCACATTTGTGCCAGCGGCCTGCAGCGCCTTACCAGCCAGCAGCAGTGAGCTTCTTGCTGTTCTCTGGCTCCCAGTTACAATACAATGCTAATTTTTATAACTACTAGAATTGGAAACATCTACAAGCTATCTACCTTTCCCCGGGTTTGTGCAGAATTGTCCTTGCATTTTATGCTCTGAAAAGAAATATAAATTATAGCTTTTAGTTTTACTAATAAGAATGCAAAAATAGTAGTTACTAAATAAATACATCCATGAAGTGGAACAGAAGCAGTCTGGCATTGTTTTTTCATTAAAACTCTCTTTAACAGCTTTCCACCTTTTAGGTGAAACTGGTGGTAAAAGCACAGAATTCATGAAATAATTCTCTCAAAGTCAGGTCTCCCTTAAAGCATGACCAAATTGTGTAAAAAAAAAAAAAAAAAAAAAAATTCAGCTTATTTATAGTGTCATGGAAATCACAATTCCATAAATGGTAGGCTTCTTCCTTGGCCTTTCTGTAATGATGACAGATGTTTAGGACACGAAGATCTGTTTCTTGAAAAAGAAAGAAGCTAGTCATATCAAATACACTACAGCTTTTGTTATTTTTCCTGTTTTCAATGGTATACATTCTTCCTTATATTTCATTCAGTTTAAATTCAGAAAAATTAATTTTCAAATTTTATATTGGGGAACTAAATGAAACCTCTTACGGTAATTTTACTTACCTTTTAGTTGACTTGATAATTCAATTAAGATTTATCTGGAAGAGCAAACTTGATTATATAAGGAGTTACACAAGCAGGAATGTCAAAGGCTTAACGAGAGTATACACAGAAAATGCTCGCTTGCTAGTGTAGTTTTCAGGATAGCTTGCAAGCTGTATTTGCAATATGTTCCAGAAGTTTAGAAAAACTGCTGAATAGGAGGTTTTAGTTGTTTCATGTTTTCCAAAGTATTGAAGTAACGATGAAAAGGAATCCTGTCCTGTGAAGTTATGTTTTTCTCTTTTGGGTTTAACATCCTGTACCTAGGAAATTCTCACTATGATGTTAGAAGGGTAACTTGTACTTACATGAAGTGGTGGGCTTCTTGTTATTCTGATGAATAAGAAATTGATCATTTTAGCTGTAAAGAGCTTTGATCATGGTTAGCCATGTTTAGTTATATTGTTTGTTAGGGGAAGAACTTCACTTTTTTGGTATTTGAAAAGTGGGAAACAATTTGAATTTTTATCATTTAGTTTTTTTCTCCTTTGTAACAGCTGAGTAATTTTGACTTAAGACTCTGTTACGATACTAACCAGAATAACGCCTTTTGAAAAGGCATGTATGACCTATTAGCACAATCACTGTAAAAACAGCATGGTTTGTGCCGTAACTTTCCTAACCTCTTGCCGTAACTTTTCTGCTGTGCAATATGACCACTTCTTGGGTTTATATTGCATGAATATTTCCTTTAATCTTCATTGCTTGGAGTTGTTTTTTCTTTTTTTTAACAAAACACTCCATTACTAGCACATTTATGCTTTTATTCTGTTAAAATTTGTCAGTATTTACAGTTCTCTTTTCACACAACATCTCCATTAATCTGGTCTGTTCTAAGGAATCTTGAGCCACTGGACTGACCACCTTTTGTTTCATAAAACCTGTAGGTAGGCGGCATCTTCTAGATATGTTTGGCAGTGCTAGTTGATTATACATAAATGATTAAATATGGTCTATTATCTCTATAGTTTTTTATTGCTAGAATTGAAGTGCCAATAAAAGGAATGTTATTACATGATGCTGTGATTTTCCTTCATGTGTTCTGGGTTTCCCTTATACCTAATGCAGTCATTAGTGAACTACCTTCATAAGCTTAATCATGTGTATCAAAGGGAAGCCCGTTGGAAAAAGCCTTTGAACTGGCATTCGTTTTAGGCACGGACAGTTTTGTTTAATGGGTTTAAATTAAATGTTTAGAAAGTTCAGTGGTAAGTGGGACCGAGAAAATTTTACAGTTAGATAAATCTGGGTTTTTTGTTTGCTTTGTTAAAATGCTCGTGTTTAGTATCTTCTCTTATTTTTTAGGGCTGAGGGTAGCCCAGGATGGCAGCAGCTTCCTATGATCAGTTGTTAAAACAAGTTGAGGCATTAAAAATGGAGAACTCCAACCTTCGACAGGAGCTAGAGGACAACTCAAATCACCTAACAAAACTGGAAACTGAGGCATCTAACATGAAGGTATTGCAAGTGCTATCTATCCTTTGTGAATTATTGTTTCTGTTGATGCCTTTTGTGTTTGATTGTGTGTGTTTCAATGGACTGGTGGTAGTTCAACAATTTCAGTGTGCTTCAAGATTCCTATAAGACTTCATTTACAGGCCGTGTAAGGGAATCAAATTTACTTAATTAATCAAATTTACTTAATAAAATGTACTGTTTTTTGTTGTGTTTTTTTTTTAATTTGGAAATCAAAATATTTCAAAACTGTTTTTAGAAGCTCCTTCAAGCGTTCTAGCTTTTTTCATGGTGTATCATAATTAAGTATTACCATTTTACCACTGCCGTACTTGCCAGCAGAAAGTCATGGGAGAGGCTGGAGACTATCAGTGTTTTAAGGTAAGTTTAATAATTTTGGGGTTTATTAGAGTTACAATATATAGCATCCCCCAAAAAAAAGTTCATTTTAAAATAAGACCAGAAGCCTCTCCCAAGGCCTAAATTCATACAATAATTTCATCCAAATAATTCATACAATAATTTCATCCACATCTATCTATCTAATAATTTCTTATGTCTAGGTGTAGGCTTTCAGAGTGACCTATCCAGGACAAAACACTAGGCGAAAATGGATTTTAGACTGATTTTGATAAACTGGAAGATATATAACAGCTGCATCTGTGTGACAATGACCCTGAAGAAGGCAGAACTTCAGAAACATTCTAGCAGCATTAATAGGGTGCCCTTCTTGAGCTGACAAATCTTGCTTCTTTTTGCTAACAGCCAGCAGAACCAGAGCACTTTTGGTACCAAAGTTAATACTGTTATCTCTGCAAATGCTACTGCATAGCATAGGCTAGCTCTAAATATTAAACAACATTTGTGGACAGTAGTGTCTATCTCCTTGCATTCCCATCTTTGTATCATTGACTTACTGTTACCTTTAGCTGATCTTTATTTTTTAATACTGTAATCTGATTACTATAGCAATTAAAAAAAAAAATACTTTTAATTGAACTTTCCTTTCCTCCAGCATGTGGAATGACCTATATTCTCTGTCAGAAGGATTTTTTTAAATTCTGAATCATTGTCATTAGAAATTACAACACTTAAAAAGAACTACAATTTTTTCGGTTATATTTAAACCTTACGTTGCAGGGTAAAATGCAAATCTCTCTTCTACCTAAACTGAGATGAAGTAATAGTCTGTAACACACCGGCTACCTGAAACTGTATTTGGTATTAGCAACTGTGAAAAAGAACTGTTTGCTTGCTTAATTCTCTATCTGAAAGCTAGATCTGTTACTTACACTGTTTTTCTTAAGATAATATTATAACAAAGCTATCAGTAACTTCCCATCTCTCTCTGTCACTGCTGTCTAAAATTTCCTTTACTGCAGGGAGTGAAGAATGGGATAAATGATCTTCACAGTTTTGAAAAGGCAAAAACAAAAATACCTTTTTTCCCTTGCTTGTTCCCATACAGCTCTTTTTGTGTGTGTGTGTAGATAAATTTCCAGTGACATAGAGACAGGCATTAATGCCTCTAGGGCATTAATTCGGGATGTGGGACAGCCTTATTCCCTTACTTAAAATCTCGTGGATCACCAAACTGAAAGCGGTTCTATCACACTCTACAGAAAAGTGTTTATGCTTGTATTCCAAGTAGGTACCTCATATTTTCTCTCCTTAAATGACAAACTGGATATGAGGAATTTATCCTAAAACACCTCCAACTCAAGTGTCAAGCTCAGGGTTTCTTTTCATTTTGGAGGAAGGAGGTTGTTTAGACTAATCTGACTTTTTTTTCCCCATATTCTATCAGAAGATCCCGGGCATATCTGGTCCTCATGAGTGTTTGCTTCTGGACCCGAAGCAAGATGCCATTTCTTTCTCTTGTTTGTTTCAGACATATTTGGAAAGGATTGAAACCTTGCTTTGTCTTCCTTATGTTGAATGTAAAGGATATTATGGGAATCATCTTAGGTACTGGAGCGTGTGGGTGAAAAAGTTTGATGGGGATCCTGCAGGATTCTGTTCAGTCGGGAGACAATTTTAGTATTGTACGTTTTCAGAGAAAGTACATAGTGGCTTTGTACCACTGAAAGAAGCTGCTTTATTCATGGTTTATATGGTTCCAGTGCCATGATTAGGGATAATTGCAAGAAAAGTAATTAGAAGAAACAGGGAAGTGTAGATAGAAAGCCTCTGGGCTACCATATAAGTAGTTAAACTCCAAATACTTTCAAACTCTAGTCCTTTGGGATGGCACATAAGCACTGTAGAGCTGTAGAGCCACTCCTCCTGCGAAGTGCAGTCCCAAACATGAAAGGGATAAAGGGAGTGGTAGTGGGGCAGATGAGTTGTGGTTCCATGACATTATGTGCAGCAGTGTTGTCGTTGTTACACCATTCATTTTGATCTGTAGAAATATTTTGTAGTATTTCTTCAGACTGTGCTAGTATGTTTGCCTATTCTGCCTTATATTCTTTAATCAGTCATGGAAGGCAATCATTGGGAGGAGCATTTTAAAGACAACATTCAATATCTTTAAAGAAATTGATTTTGAAAGTAGTAGTGTTAAAATGTTGTGCAAGTATACCTCATTTTTATAATCTCTCCATTTCAGAAATGTAAGATAATCATACTGGAATTAAAAGCTTAACATGAGCTCATCTTTCAGCAGTAGTTTACAATAAATGCATCTGTCCTGTATTAGAACAACGTCTGCATCTGAATGCTTCATTTTTAAAGCTAAATTTCATAATTATAAGGGAAAACTGTTCTTTGCTGACCAAAAAAGAACTTGAGGGGTAAACAAAAAGATGAATGCTATCTGGGTGCCAAAATGATTTATAAAACAGTGTATACTTTGTTCTTTATTTTGTGTTGTCTTAGAGATTAACTGTTCAAACAAAAGAAATCCCTCAGAGTATTATGACTAACTTGGGAAATTCTGTCGTTACTGTTCGCTTACTGTCAGATGAAATACAGCAGTTCTGTGTGATAAAATGTTCTCTCTAAATAAACAAATAATGCTGTTTGATGGTCAATGAATTAATGATGTTGGACCATAAACTGTTCTTTTATGTTTAAGTGTGTAGGTGTAGATAGTAAGCATAACCACATAAAACACAGACTGTGGACAAATTTAGGAAAAAATGGACTAGCAAATTTGAGCTCAAAACCTGTAATATTCTTGAAGAGACAAAAAGCAGTCCAGCATGTACACAGAGTTATAGTCCAAGCTCTACTACTACTCGCCTGTAAATGTACAACTCTGTCAGAAAAAGACCTCAATTTTTAAGGCATAAATTGCGAGTGAAGACTGTCCTACCTGGTTTATGTGAAGAACAGCTGTTAAGGATGGTACATTTTTTCATATAATACTGAATTCATATTAATATTTTTCCCCATATAAGTTCTGTGTGAAAGTGGTTACTTTTAATTTAATCTCAGATACGTAAAAGCTTGCAAAAGAATAACTTCCGTTATGTTTGATTTCCATGCTTGCTCTGTCTCTGGTTGGATTTCATTCTAAAATAATAATTTTGTGTTGTCTTGTGTAAGAAAGATGCCAGCTTTATTACGTGCACTGCTCTGTGAGCAAAATGTCTTCCCTTTTGTGTTTATATAGCAAATTTAAAATTGTTTTCCGTATTATTTTCCAGCTCACTTAATGTCCTCTATACTTTGTCTACATGTATCAATACAAAATAGATTCAGATATCATGATTTTTTTGAGAAGTGTTCTAAGTAGCTGAATCTACATGGTAAAGAAACAAAGCAATGGTTAAACTTCTGTTCTATGGAATCTTTTTTTCTTTTCATGTACATAAAACACACTTTTCATATTTTTAAATTTTTTACATTTATTTTTTGGAGTTTTTTTGGCAGATCATTACCTTCATATAAATATTTTAGTTGTAATAATTTTCTGTGTGTTTTTGTTGTTTTTATTTTTCATTGTTTGTTTACAGAATTCAGATTTAAAAGACGAACTCCTAGAGAGCTAGTTACTGTGATGTTCAGTGTGGGTCCAAAGAGTGGTTTATTTTTGACATGGAAAGTATTTGTGTTTTTTTCTGTAAATTAGCAGGGTAGTAAACCTTACGATGCTTTTTATTGGTGGATTGGAACAGATTTTGACTAAACAAAAAAAAATAGTGCTGAAATTTTGAGAATTTTGATTTTGAATATGTTTGTACAAGGTTTAGATAATTGAAAGTAGCTGCAAAAGATGCTTCAAGACAATATAATATTACCAGATTTATTTTAGGTTTGTGTATGCTTTGTGCAGTTGATTAATTAATACTTTAAATTAGCTGAATTAAAGGTCAGTGGTGTGCTATACAAGATGCCATGGTGCCTGTTCCATGTGTAGTGGTCATGCTGGACTTGTGAGAATATGGGAAAGCTTATTTCTTAAAAGAGCTGAGTGTGATTTTTATATATAAAAAAAAAAACTTGCCTTTTATTTTCTCTGCAAATATAACTTCCTATCATTCTTTCTGTGACTATTTAAAGAGATGAACATACAGATCCTTAGCAAGAATAGCAGAGTCACTAGCAAGATGGCAACTTAAGAGAACAGTAACAATAGCTTGGTTGTTTCATGAAAAAGATGGAATCTTAAAAATGCACTGCTTCCAGCTTGGAGTCTGTTTATAAAAACAGGAGATGGATGTTCAGAATGTTTCAGGGGCAGACTCACTGGCGGTGTTTTGTCATTGTTACACTTTTTGCTTAGGAACTCTTTGTCAAGGTGTGGAAGCGGGCTTTTGCCTTAAGAGTTTAAACAACAGCAACAACAAATAATGCTGATTTTTTTACACCAAGAATACCAGTGATTGAATCACATCCTTTTTTAGAAAAGTTTACTCTTGCAGAAACATAAAAATTCAGATGTTATTGGCACCCTTTATTCCTCATATGCACATTTTAAGGTTTGGTTCAAAGCGTCTGCCAAGAGAAAGCAGTTACATATTTTGAAAGAGGCTTTTATCTAATGCTTTCCTGATTATCTAAACGGGTGATTGCATATTTTTTTAACTTGCCTTCCTCATTTACTGGTCAGACTATCTCCTGCTTAGCCACTATTTCTTGATACTTAACCATGAGAACCTGCTTTATTCTGATCAGTTGTCTCTCTGATCATCAGTGTTAATGATCCTCATTGTAAAGCACAGAAGATGCCAAGAAGTTTTTCTGTTTCTGGCACAGGAATCCATTTCAATGTATCATGATAATCCATGTGTTCGCAAATCAGAATTTGAAGCCTGTCGTATTTGAAGCCTGACAGAAATCCCTGAAACATACTGCTTACAAATTTTGTCACATGTTGTATGCATACATGGTGTGTATCTTCCTAGACATAAGTTTAGTCAGGTAAACGGTGGATACATACGATTAATGGATACCCATATTTGTAATCCCATCTTCAGTAACCTATCAGCGGTTTTTACTATAAAATACCTGAAATTGTATATTTTACTACTGTGTCAGATAAACAGGTCTTTCCCATCACTTTCCAAAAGGAGAGTGTTTGTTGCTTCAACTTGCTTTTTTCCCTTTTTCTTTTATCTTTGGAAAAAAGATTTATAGCTGACATCACAGAGTAGAGTATTTCAGCAAGGCATACAGCAATAAAAAAAACCTGAATGACGTTAAGATATGAAAGTAAAATATTCGGTACACAGAAGAGAAACACATTAGAATAGATGTATTTGATCTGGAATTCCTATTAGTGAATAGGGTAGTAAGCAAGGGTAGTAAGCAAACTGCAGTGTAACTGTGAAATGCTTGTATTTGAATCTTAAATTTTAGTATGGTAGGTATGTCTTTGTGCTTTCTGTCACAGACTGGAATACTAGCATTATTTCCAGAGCAGTCACTGGAAATCTGATTTCCAAGTGTTACGAGGTATCTGATACTTTCACAAAGGGATTGGGACAAGTATAATAGAGTGGGTTATAATTGTTTGATAACTAAAAGCAGTGTAGTAATATTTCCACAGTAATTGCACATACAGAGCTTAGAGATATTTCCTTGATATACAGAGGGCATCTCAGGGGTTCTGCCTGAAAATTTATTATCAATAATAGAAAAAGTTAGCATGAAGGTCTAAAACAGATACACGAATTGCTTCAAAACACTTGAGTGAATATCAAATATTTCTGACATTTCACTGTATGAAATTACTGAACTGTCAAAAGTAAGGTGTAACTTGTGCCACCCTCTGGTTTTCAGCAACTGGAAGATTGAGGTATAACCCCCCTGGCTTTCAGAAAGTGGATTACAGCCTAGGAAAGAGGAAAAATCATTTCCCAGAGTGGTCTCGAGATACAGGTGCTTAAAACTGTAGTTAACGAAACATTTCCACAGTGTTCCTTGGCTTGTCAGCCAGTCATTTCTTGTTTGTTCATGGATTGCAGAATTTCTGTGTGGTAGGCTCCTTCCTCACAGCAATTCATCACGTATAGCTTCTTAGTCAAAGCTGCTTTCCTATATAATTTAAACTGCATCAACTTTATTGCTTTAGATTTGGACCCCTGTCTCCCGGGCTTCTTACCCAGCATGTTTTCACTTTGTTCCTTATGTATCTTCCTTTACCCTTACGTTTAACAGATAGCAAATAATCACACACTGTCAATCTATAGGACTCAAACTGAAGGTAATCTTTTTTTTTTAATTTGACTCTTCCACCAAACAGACATCTGCACTGCTTATCAAATTTGTGTATATAGTTTTTCTGCAAGATCCTCTGCTTACTTAAGTCCTTCTGGTTATAATAACCACTGGTGCTTGTCAGACAATGATCACGATCTCTATTATGTGTTTAAAATGCCCTCAGTGTGAGTGTTATGGAAGGTGGCAGGTGTGATGCCACTTTTCAAGAAAACATCCTAGGGAAAAACTGCTGATCTCCCTCAAAGATTCTTGAAGATTTGGGAAAGTTCTTTGATTGCTATGTGAGTTAAAGGTAGAAAATAAATAATAGAATAAACAATAGAGTAAAAGGTCTTTTTTTAGTGTAGTCAGTAGTGACCTAGTGGGATTTCTGCTATGACTTGATTTTTTTCAACGTATTCATAACTTATTTGGAGGAAAAAAATAAAAATAAAAAGATGTAAAAATGAGCGCACTGAGCGTGAAAAGCTGCAGGATTTTGTGGCATTGAGTGACTGAGGAAATAAGTGCCAGATAAAATTAAGTGCATTTGGATGCCAAAAATCAGTCGGGTTAGTACCACCAGAGATGCAGATTCAGGAAGTCTGCAAGTTAAGCACTGCTGGAAGCTGTGAGGAGGGATACACAAGTGAAATGAACAATGTATTTTTTGTTCATGTATATGCTCTGGGTTTCTGCTAAGGTAGGATGTTGGCACGGATTGGCATTTGGTCTGACTCAGTGTGAGGATAGTGCCTGCTTTTGCCTCCATTCTTGTTTTCCCAGTAGGGTCACAATCTCTTAAGACTGGTTGGAGCATAGCCCCAGGAAGAGGAGGAGGAATCTTCCTTCTAGAACTCCTTAGCATTATGAAGGAGAGGGCCTTCAGAGGCCAGGTGTGGGAAGGGATGGTGGGAGGGGGAGAGAGGAGGGAAGGTGACAACAACATGCTGGGGAGCCCGTAACTGATGAAGAGATCCTAAGAGACTGCAGTAGAGAGTAGGAAATGGAGCAGTCTGCCTGGCTGGTGATGGAAAGAGCCCTTTCTCTGAGCAGGTAGCGATCTACAGCATGTGCTGCAATTCACATCTGCCCTGCAAGGGGTGCAGTAGGGAGGGAAGAGTTGTATGGAGTCTCAGTAATTACAGCAGAAGTGTTTTTTCAGGTCATTCAGATTGTTGTTATTTTTTATTAAAAGGTTCACTAATTATCCTGGTTTATAGCTTAGCTTTTTGTTCTGTTTAAAACCTTTTCAGTTGTCTTTGGGAATTCAATAGAAAGCCTTAATGAGAAGGTCTAAGCAGATCCACTGCATAGCTCTGGTCCTAAGAGTAGCACAATCCTCAGTACGTTAGTTCATGGAAAAGTACTTTTGCAAATAATTTCAGGAATGTTTTTTGTTTTTTCCTTGTTTTGGTGAAAATTTGTACTCTAACATACTAATTGGGACAAAAATGTTTGAAAAGTTAACTTTGAAAATTCTGTATAAGGTGGCTCTGAGATAACATGATAGAAAGTGATGGGGTTTTTGTTTGTTTGTGGGTCATCTGCTTCTTTGTGGTTGTTTTTAGGAAACTTGAGTTATTAGATTATTTTAGAAGGATGGGAGTATTTGAGTAGAGTTGCCAATACAATCCAGTTGCTTTGTTATAGTTTATGAAGCAGTTGCAAAAGATTGTGATCATACTGTGAGGTCAATGACTATGTTTCTGTGAGACTGTTGAAATGTTGCCATTTCTTACTGTATCCTTTGCTTCCAGTGTTTTATTTTTCTTCCCATCATCCTGGTTCTGACTGTATATGTTTGTCTTACAACTTTTTAGAGAAGGATCCTGTTTACATTGATACAGATGGGAGTGAAAGAAACTTTTGCTTGCCACTTAGAGCAGTTAAACATAAATTTTCCTTCCTTAATTAGCTTGTGTGTCACCAGCTAATGAGAACCTTCTAGCATGCTCGACATTTGCTCATTGCCATGCAAGTAGTGTACTTCAAGAAGTGGTGCCTACATTGAATTTGTCTTTGTCCTGGCATTGTTTCCATGCATTTTCCAGCCAACTTTAATAAATCAGCTTCATTGTGTCTGACTGATTCTTCAACATTTCGGTAAATGTGGCCAAAGTTAAAAGGTTTTTTTGTACTTTTTACAAAAAGTTAGGCTCTTAGGAGTTATTTGTATGGTTCTGTGTCCTCTGACTTAACTGAGGTTGTTTTTCTTCTCCTAACTTCCATTTTTAAAAGCCTGTTTTGATATATGTTCCATCTAGCACACAGTAGAAGCTTTGTTTTGATTTCTTCGATAGTTCACTGAATTTTGTTGTGGCCGAGCTTTAGGCAGGCTTTAAGCAGAAACATAAATTACGGCAGACAATGAAGGGAAATGTAGAAGGAGCTAAAAGTGTTTTGAAGAACAGCTTACGGTGCAGTAGTGAACAAGAGGAGTTTGAGTAGTAAGCTATCCTTTGAAAAGGAATTTTTGTGAGGGAATTAATGAATCAGAAGTATAAAGACATTTCTGTGAAATTCATCTTTGTATCCATTTCCAGTGGTGGGGATGGTACAAATTATGACTCCCAGGTCTGTTCTTCACTTGTAACACAAACGAGCTTTGAAACAAACTATGAAAGCATGGTCATTGACACAACAGAGGTTTTTTACTTTTTTCTCTCTTTAAACAGAAAAAGAAAACACCACCAAAAAAAAAAGGCATCTCATTTGGGTTTGCACACTTAACCATTAAGGAAACATGAGCTTTAAGATAGATGATGATAGATTTTGTAGCTGGTCTGTATACACTATGATTGTAGAATCATAACATAGTTTGGGTTGGAAGGCACCTTCAAGGCCATCTAAGTCTAACCCCTCTACCATGGGTGGGTGATACAATTTTACATATGTACAAAAAAAATCTTCTGAAGTTAGCATACTCAGTGCTTACAATAAGGATGAAAATACACCATTGTATAATGTGTTATTTTCTAATTTACATCTGCAATTGAAGTTTCGAAGTGCAGATTTTCATGCATATAATGATGTGTAGAGTCAGGAATTTCTCTTGAAAGTTATATTTTGACAGAAAAAAATTGGCTTACCATGTTAAAAACACGAGAACTGCATCCTCTTCTGTCAGCTGGATTTCTTAGCCTGATAGTGTCTCTTTCATAAGCTATGGTCTCTATATGACTGGGTAGCCTACATCATGGAAATTGTTTGACTTCAGTCACAGTCAGAAATACCATGTCCAGAACATTGAGCAGAAAGTAGGAGAGAATTCAATGCAAGTTCAGAGTTGCAGATCTCACGTGGCACCATGTCATCCTAGACAGAGCTCAAAACTCAATTATATTCAGTACAGCCAACCAAAATATTTTGATTCAATAATAATGACTGTTTGCTTTCAGTATAACTGGATTATATTTTGTATTCTAGAATAATACAGCATTTTAAAACTCAACTGCAAGTTAGCTGTCTTTGTAGTTGTGTGTGTATTTAACTTCATATCTATTTAATAAGGGGGAGATTGGAAAATATAATAGTAGCATGGGATCTGACACCTTAAAAGTCAAGTCCTCTTCAAATGTTTGGCCCAGTGGGTATTTGGTCAGAGGGTGTGCATATACCATTGCTCTTAGTGAAAACCTTCTTTAGCTTTATACTTAATCCCATTCTGCACAGCAGGCGTTGTAAAAACAGGCAGAACGTAATGATGACACCTTGTTTTTGTTCTGAGTGATGATACTAGCTTTCCACTTGTTCCCCTCAAGCCTTCATATTTGCATTGTTTAACTGCCTGTATGATCAGTGTTACTGTACATTATAATAATTCACTGATCTAGTCTGAGGATAAATTTCTGAAGATTTTAATTTCATCTGATAGAGACACTACTGTAACTGGTAGTGCTTTGTTTGATGAACAAGAAGGGAGCGAAGCCATGGATTCAGCAGTAACATTCCTACCCTGAACAAATATTTGTGGAGTAGGTGCTAAATTCTGAGCTTCTGTACCACATGCTGTATTAATTTATTCATTATGTTCTTTACAACATATGATTGGTTTCCATTTTATTTCAGTATTTCCCTTCCAAACTTGTAAGCGGCTGAATTTTTCAAATGTTTAAGGGAGATTGTTCATAATTAGCATAGGAAGCATGCTTCTTTTTTTTCCCCTTCTGTGAGCTTTCATCTTCCTTAATCTTGCCTTATTCTAAGATGTATTTTCCACATTCTGGATGTTTCTGTTGTACCCTATGCACCACACACCCATGCTTTTCTTAGGAGGGAAGAGTTAATGTCAGTTGTAAAGCACATAAAAGCCTGTCACATCAGAATTATAACATGGAGGAAAAATACTATACTGACTGTACAGTAGATATGCAAGGGATAGTGAAATGTGTAGAGACATCCTCTTAAAAAGAATGTTAACAGTAAACTGGAAGATTTTAATTCATGTGGATTGAACATTTGGAAATGTCAGTGGAAGAAAATCCCTTAAGCTGAACAGATTTTTACAAATTGAATCAAATGATAAATCTGGAAAATATTTTTCTTGAGTGACTCCACGTGTAATGCATTTAGACATTTGCAAATAACTTAAGTTCAAGTGAACTAAAAATTGCACCATATTCTCGTTGTGGGAGTTACATAGTTTTTTTATGAAATGCAGAGATGTGAAATAGTGAATTCTGTCAGTAAAGAAGGAACAGTGGCATTGTATTGACATTGATTTGTGTCTTTCAGTTTGCTGTTCTGATTTCACAATAACTAATATTTTTAGCACAGTGTTTGCAATTGAAAAGATTCTTCCAGAATCCAAATTGGTTGGAAGATTGAATAAAAGGTTTTTCTATAATTTGGGTGAAAATGAGCTGGTGATATTTATAGTTACTGATGTTATTTTAGACAGTGTTCTTTCTGAGCATAAAATAAGGTGCTTTAGTTGATCTGACAGTGGACTTGCACTAAAATCTTAATGTGTTTCAGTGTGCGGTTACAGCAAGTGACAGCTCATGAGCATGGTGGCATCATGCAAGTAATTTTCCTTTAAAAAGTGACGTTGTTTGAAATTAAAATGAACAACATCATTTCACATAACAAACGCTTTATTCTTTCTACAGGGTTAAAAGTTGAGCTGTTCCTGTGTTTGACCTCAGTCAGCAGTACTGTCACCATCGCTGTGATCACTTGGGCTTGGTTATAGGGTTGAGGAACCAGAGCAATTGCCTGACACTTCAGCCAGTTAAAGGGCTCCCACCAAGCTTGATTAAGTAGCATTGTAATTTGCCAGAATGTACAGGAGTGAAGGGCCGTTCCATAATGCTCACTTGACCCCATGAGTGTCACAGCTACCATGTATGAGAGTATTAAGGCACTGTTGAGTTGATACAGCTATGAAGGGTCATGCTAGACGTTGAACTTCAGGTTCTGCTCTCTATAAACAAATAGCAAACAGCATTCTGATTTTTCCCCAGCTGTTTTGGCACCTAATGCTTTTGTTGAATTTGAGTGATGGATGTGCTTTTAGTATGTTGTCTCTCTTTCTGCCCTTTTAAACCAATAATTGAAACAATGTGCAACACTGGGTTGAAATGTAAAAATCACTTTAAAATTAGAGTTGAGCTGTATTGTAAGTTTTCAGCATATTGCATTTAAAAACATAAGCACAGTTGCTGACAGAAATATTCTCACTTAAAAACAATGCAAAATATTTTTGAGTCATTCACGATGTACTATTCCCATCCTGTACAGTACTAAGACAGATGTTCAATTACTGTCTGAAATTATAAACACTGCCTGTATTTGTGCAATTAGGCCTGGTTTTGTATTCAAGTGTTAGAAATATAGTGCTAATCAGGGTAAACATAACCTGAAATATGAACTGAAAGATGACTCAGGTTTCGTCTACAAACACTGAAAAATACACACAGTGAAATCTAGTGTATAGATGACAGGAACGTCTTCATTCAGGACCACGTATAGTTACTGGCTGAAAAGAGTTTCTTAATAAAAAGTCATTGACAGAATAGCTTTTGGTAGAAATCTTTTTCAGTGCAGGCTCATGCTTACCTTTAAAAGAGCCAATAAATTTTAAAACAACTTGTTTGCTAACTATCAAACTGAAACTGATCTGTGTCTCTGGAATACTGCTGCCAGTGTTTTCATGTATTTAATTTTTGTTATTCCCATACATTTGGGCACTCTCTGAATATATAAAACCTTTAGAAAAGTGCATAAAAATAGTAAAGCTTACTCTATTTAAAAGTGAGGGGAAAAAGCAAGTATTGTTTACAGAAGACTAAGCCTACCTGATATGACCAGACTCTTGTAAATGTTCTGTCTTCTGCCAAAGAAGTATATACGTAAACCAGAATGTGTTTGCACAGCTACCATCTTTTTAAATATTTTCGGATACAGATATTTAATACACTTCCAATCCTCCAAAATTAAATATACTTTTAAATCTTAACTCACTGGGATTTGAAATTTGGCATTATTAGCATTGCGTCTCTGTGGTTCCTTTATTATTAGCAGTTTGAGTAAATTTACAACACTTAAGCAATTTTATTTACAAGTTCACTACTTAGTTGGGTGCATTTACTGTCAAGGTACTCCTCAGTTGTTTTCCAGTTACTTGCTGATGGGTCTGATCTTTTTTATTTAATTAGCCATGAATTAGTTGTAAGTTTGGGACTATATTGACAGAACACACATAAAGACATTGTTTCCTTCACAGTCCAGAGACTGTGAAGGCAGAAATGTTTTTAAATGATGGTGAGTCATAGGGACATTGCCATTTATTTCCAAAAGCATTCATGTACTTCTCCTGTCTGACTAGGTTATATTTAAGAGACCATTAGGTTATATTTAAGAGACCATTATAATGATTTAATTTTCAATTAATTAAAAGAAGAGGAAAAAAAACCTGCAGCTTTTTTTATAGATTTTATAGATATACTTAGATTTGTGTAACTATTTTGTTAGGAAGTCACGATCAAGTAAAGAATTTGCTTAAAATAATGGTATAAACTCATACTAGTGTATGTATTCAAGCTTGCATAATTAAATAGAAATATTAATTTAGTTAAAGTTGTCCAAGTTTAAATAGACAATTTTGTACTATTTAACAGGCATGATATCAGAAGACATGAAAGATTATTGTTCATAGAAAAGCACTATTTCAAAATGCTGTATTAATCTTAGAAAAAAAATAGGAGAACTGCAGGTGAAAGGAATGTGCTGAATCCTGGAGTTATAGTAAGTATAAAAAAAAAAATGTGCGTTATCACAGTTAATTGCCATGTTTCCTCCAAATCAGTTATTGTGGACAACTTCTCCCTTTCTTTATTCAAATAAAAGCTCAAATTCCCCAATGTGTCATTTTAGCACACTCCTTCATTTTTCACTGGTACTGGGGGTCTGCATCTCCCTCTATAACATTTCTGTCTTGTCAGTTTAGATTGTGAAGTGTGCTGTGACCAAGCTTGAAATAGACACAATAGTCTTGTAATGGCACTGTTACTTAGCAAAAGTGGTAAAGAAAACAGATGGTGAAACGCTTTACCTGCTAAATAGAAAAAATGCATGTGCTGTTAAGGGAAGAAAAATGGGGTAAAAAAAAAAAAGTAAAATTTAGAGGTGCAACCTAAACTAATGAATTGCAGCAGAGAAAATTGGGAAGGGTGATTCACTTTGATTTTTATCTGTTGTCAATACTGGATGTTCAAGGAGAGAGAGCAGTCCTTGGCTACCCAGACACCATGCAGGCATGTAGTTTGGTGGCATAGGAAAAGGTGATAATATTTCCACTTAGCTGTTCACGCTGACCGTTGAAGCAAGAAGACTCATTGTGTAGGAAAGTATCCTGAGCCATCTCTGAAATTGCAGGACTATAATACCAGTATGCAGAGAGGTGAGAAAGAGGCTTCTAAGAGAGCAGGAGGAAGGGTTGGAGGTTTGTGGTTTTTTTTGTTTACTTGTTTTCCTGCACCAAGGTGCTGTTCACAGAGGAGGAAGGTTCATCAGTTTTTTTCTAAATTTATCTGAGTTGACAGGTCTTTCAGAAGCCTGAAAAACTCCCAAGACCACTGCACATACCCACATTGCCCTTTTAGGCTTTTAAGCTAAGACTGCTGTCTGCAAATGTTACCTGCCTTTGTGTCAGATAATGTAGGAGTCCGTCATTGAAAAACACCAGATTATTCGTTTGTCTGACTTTGCTGACAGGGCAGATGTTATGTATAGAAATGGCTGTGCCACATGGCTAATGAGGATGCCCTTGAACACACTTAAAAGCACAAGCACAGTGGAGATTTCTTTCCAAGAGCAGTGATTTCATCACACCAGACATTATCCTGAAGGCTATGCCTGCATTAACAGGGAGCACGGTAAGCACAGATCTGTAGGTGAATTACATTGAGGACCCAGTGTGCATAGTATATTTATGTCCCCCTGATACGTATATACATGTCATGGGATTTTGGTTTTGGACTAGTTACAGCCTGGTCCCATGGGTTGAATGTCTGTTAGCAGTATTGAGAGTAACTGCTGGCTTAGTTTGGGTGTGAAAGAAAATCAGTTTACACTCTTGAGATCATTCTACTTTGTGAATCAAAGTGCAGCCAGTGGGGGCAGCTGGGAGTCGGGCTTCACAGCGATCCAAACAAGTGCACTGGTGTGGGCACACGCCTTGACTTTGCAAGTCAGGCAATATGTAAACTGGGAAATTTGGCCTCAACTCACTACCAGAATTATTTTCAAAAAACAGAGTAGATGTAGTTCATACATCTAGAATCAAGCAGAATTACTCTGCTTACAGTACTGGCATGTAGTTAAATAGTGGGTGATTGCAGAGTGAGTTTGCTGCATTTGTTCTCGGTGCAGTGCTTGGAGATTATATTCCTAGGACCACACACAGTAAAATGAGTAAAATACTCAAAATCCTTTCACTTTATTTTTTGTATGAGGAAGAACAGTTTGAGTACAGAAAACCTCAGTAGCATATCTCTTTAAAGTCAATAATACCTTGTCTTCTTGTAGATGCCTTTAATTTCTTTTAAACAGGTTCCTTAAAAGGAACCTTCTGTAGAAGCTGCAGGGATCATTAATGTAGATGATAAGGCATACTGAATTCAGAAAAGAGCAAAACAGGGATACAGAGATTTTTAAAGTCATCTAAAATTGAATAGTTTTTGCGTTTGAACAGAAGGAGTACAATTCTAGATGTAGACTGTGTGTGTGAAAAGTATGGAGTACCATTCATTATTCAGAGTTTTTGTTTCCTGACCTTTGGTGCTTCTTAACATATTTTCTATGCCATAGTATGAAAAATCATATTTTAAATTCTAGTAAGGGCTTTTTGATTTATGTCCAGTCTTTTCAATTAATTTTTACTATTGATGTATCCATCATTATGATATCGAAAAGGCATTCAGTAACTTGCATTTAATTTTCTTCTTGAATTTAGGCCACTGAGCATTAGGGACTTGGGGGCTTACAGGACCCTTTCTTTAGTACAGTAATCATTTATTATGAAGCTTTTTGTGCATTAGAATTATGTTCCTTCTGCTGTATAGTTCATTTAGTTTCCGTAGCGTGCAGGTATGTTACTGGCGTTGAAGCATCAGCTGCATGAAGGAATCCTAAAGAGTAAGCCTGATAAGATGATGCCGTGAAGGAATCGTGTCTTTTTCTCATAGGTGTGATGGTGACAGAGTTGGTGGTGGTAGTAGCAGTATTAGTAAGAATAATTATGACTCTCCTTGCTGGTTTACAGTGTTGCTAACTTCTGCTGATACCTTTAAGGTTTAATGTGATATTCAAAATACTGTAGTAACTTTTAGTCATGTACCCAAATTTTATTTTTACAAGACTAATTTTAGGTACACAGATGAAGAAATTTGACTAATTTCTTTGTGCTTCCACTTCTGCATCTCTAAATCAGAGATAAAATGTATATTCACTTTGAGAAGGACTTCTAAATAAGATAATAGCTTGCATTACCAGAGAGTCTGTTATTCAGGATATACTTTACATTGTGACAGTGTTTGGGGACATGCTATAGAATTTATTTGACAGAAATAAAAGTTGTGACACTTGATCACTGGTCACATGAAGTAAAGTTTACATGAGTGTCTCAGTAGGTGTTACATAAGTGTGAACTTAAGGACAGTTGATGTGTATTCACCTTGTGGTTTATTATTGTAAGGATTTCTTAATGAAGCTTAATTTCTTACAGGAGGTGCTGAAACAGCTACAAGGAAGTATTGAAGATGAGGCAATGGCATCTTCTGGACAAATTGACTTACTAGAACGACTTAAAGGTAAATCTACAATTATGTTTTAAATAGGGTCATTTGCTTCTTAATTGCTTTTTCTTTGGGGTAAAATTTTCAAACCCAAATGCACCTTCTTTCCGCTGCTGACTTTAGCAGTTAGGCATACTCTCAGTGCACAGTTGTTTTTGTTTTGGCTAAGCATTTTAAAGACACATTTTCAAAAGGGAGCATGTTTCTAAGTTGCTTTTGTGCTTTTGCTACTGTTACTGTAGGACTTCATATGAATTGCATTTGATGCAACTTCCACTTCATACAGTATTTCAGAAAAAGTAGATGTAATTTTTAAAATTAATGATGGATTAGTTCCATGATTTTTCCAAATCTGCTTGCATGCCCTACCCTCTCTGTGTCACATTACTGGAATTGTATCTGCCATGCTGAAAACTGATAACTCCTTCCCTAGACCATGTGGTGGAATGTGCACCATCCCATATAATTCTTGCAGAGCAAGTACAAATCAGTAACTTTCAATATATATCCATTATCTTTACTACTGAACCAGAAATATTGTAGAGGGTGTCTACATTTAAGGGCCTGGTGGTGACATGTCATCATCTACATGACAGTGAAGCATGTACAAGATAGCCAAGGAAGAGGCTGTAAGTGTGCCATGAGCAATTCCAACGGCATTTATGCAAAACTTGGCCCATTTCTTAAGTCTTCTGGGAAGGAGGCAGGCAAACTAGTGTGGGGACACTGTTCTGATGAGCAGGACTGCAGTAGTTTTGCCATCTGCTCAGTGGACAAGTATTCTCTAAGTATTCTCTATCAAGATCGGGGTTGGTTCACATTATGTTATTTTGTGAATGCCAATGCAAAATGTTTAAACTGTTTCCATCAAAAAACACACATTTGTTCATGAGATACGAAATCAAGATTGAATAATCTCCTTAATGTGCTGATGAACTTCAGCTCTGAAACCGTTTGCTCTTTATTTTCCAGAATTGAACTTGGAAAGTACCAGCTTCCCTGGAGTAAAGTTAAGGCCAAAGGTGTCCGCGCGTTCATATGGGAGCCGGGAAGGGTCTGTGTCAAGCCGTTCAGGAGAGTGCAGTCCTGTTCCCATGGGATCATTTCCAAGAAGAGGATTTATGAATGGAAGCAGGGAAAGCACTGGTTATTTAGAAGAGCTGGAAAAAGAGAGGTAAATTTCTTCATTTATTTATCCAGTGTACATTGACGACTTCTGATTTTACTTTGAAAGTTTACTGGCACGCTTAATATTTAGCTGTCATGAGTATGATTTTTGCTGTTAAGGTATATTTACCTTAACAGGTAAGGATGCCAGGACTCTGCATTATATTTAAATACACACAACAAAAAATATCTTAAAACACCTAGTACACTTTCTACTGCTTCTTTATATTTGCATTTCATTATTACTGTTTGTTGGAGGTTATTGTGTTTTGATCAGCAGATTGTCAGCACTTTAAATATTTTGAGAGAGAGAGCAGGGCATCCCAAACACCTCTGTATCTCTTAAACATTACTGATAAGTGTTGAAGCTGTAACAAGGTGATGGTGCAATCTTTCTATTTTTTTTGTAAATGGTTATAGCTACCAGCTACTGAGCTGGTTGATCAGTTATTTACTATTAGTAGATATTTGCCTACTGATTCTTATAACTTAAAAATTATCAGCTAAACGAAAATACTTAATCTTCAGGATGTAATTCCTGTGTGATGTTTTGCATGTTAGCAAAACCATGGAGTCTCTTTTCTTGGAAGGCCGTATTACCCACTTAATTTGAAGAAGGTCCTGAGCATAATGCAGAGTTGTAGTATGTGATTATAAGACAGGGTTTTCTAAAGATTTGGTCATTGAAAGAGACTTAATGGATAGGATGTCAGGCTGTGGCGCTGCAAAACAAAATAAACAGCAACACTATATTTATGCCTAGTAATTTTAACAAGCCAAAGAACACCATTTGGAACCATAATATAAAAGTTTGGTGGGTAATAAGTGGTTTGTGGGGCAGCATCCTAACAACTCTTAGCGGCCTTTCCTGGTGTTGAGTAAAACTTTTGCAATCAAGAGCTGAAAGAAGTATACTTTCCCTATAAGGTACTATTTTGAAGGCCCTCTCTGTTGGTCCTATTAGTAAAATGAAAGTAACTTCCCATGGATCCATACTGAGCCTCTGTAGCGGCCCCTGTCTTTTTTCATTTTTTTCCAGTTACTCAGGATCACTGATCATGGAATCAGTAAGGTTGAAAAAAACCTCCAAGATCATCTGGTTCAACCATCCCCCCACCAACAATATCACCCACTAAACCATGTCCCTTTTAATATCCAACCTTTCCTTGAATACCCCCAGAGATGGTGACTCCACCACCTCCCTGGGCAACCTGTTCCAGTGCCTGACTGCTCTTTCTGAGAATAAATTTCTCCTGATTTCCAACCCGAACCTCCTTTCCTCTCAAAAATATAGATTCTTGAAGAGCTGGATAGGAATATTTCGGAATCTCTTCCCACTCTTAAAGGATCGAATGTCTGCCATTTGAACTTGGGGCTGTTCCCGCTTCCATTTTTCTGTTGAAATGATCTTCCATTCTCATGCATAGAGTATTGATAAAAGAGCCCTCCACGTGTAGTATTTGACAGGGACAGGGCACCTTACTCTTACCCAGAATAAGAACCTAGCAGTAGTCTTTGATGTCCATCCTAACAAAATACTGTACCTGCTTTTATTCTTACCAATGTTGGTTTTTACCATGCGGTACTGAAATCATTAAGTGTAGCTGAGGCTTTCCATTATAATTCAAGTGAACTTCATGTCACTCAGAACGAGAATGGTTAATTTAGAGTAACTGGATTTCTTCAGTTTGGTTAGTGCATCTGGTTTATGATCTGTGATCCTTTCCCACTGTTGTGAATTCTGAGGTGATAATTTGGATGTTTTGCTCATCAATAAAGAGAGCTGAGGCAGTGAACTGGTCTATTTTTAAAATAATGCTGGAAAAAATGGAGAGGGTTATTTTAATTTCATATGACTTCAGACAGTGTTACCCTCATAGCTAAGGGGGTGAAGATTAGTGCTGCTGAGAAGATGATCTGTGGCATGACCAGATAACATCTGGCTTCATTATTAATGAAATGGTGGATAACCAAAACTGTCCTATTCTTTTGGCTGTTCCAAGGGACATGTAGGAATGCTTAGGGCATTGGCATGGGCCCTAGGTAGCCAGAAGAATCAGAACTTGGGGTAAAGGACACAAGACTATACGTCGTGAATCACTACAAATTCTGAAATGAAATTAACTAGTTTTTCTATGCTTTGTGTCAGAATTTGTTTGGTATACTTACTAAGTTTCTGTGTTTCTAAACATATGTTTCTGCATAGATTATTTGCTAGTAGAACTTCTTTTGCATTTAAACAGGCCTTTGAAGAACTCATGGAACTTGACAAACCTTAAAATACTAAGACAATTTAAAAAGAAACCTAAGATTTTTTGGAAACCTGCAACACAACATTTCCACTCAGTATTTTAATACACTGGAAAAATACATACTGCGTTTGGGCAAGGACCAACTTAAGTATTAACTGAGTGTGAACTTGGCAAAATCATGGGATGTTTATTAATTAAAAAGAAAATCACTAGATGTTTATAAATATAAACAAGTAAGAAACAATAAAAAATTGCTAAAATTTTTGTATTGAAAATTTTATTTAGCTTGGCCAAAAATGATCATCTGAGAGGGAGAAAATTAACCAGTTGGTAAGATTAAATTGTTTCTGTGTTTCTCATTTGCTGAGTTCTCTTCTAGTTTTAAAGTCAAAAAGAAAAAAGTAGGTAATATATTTATTTTTAGTTTACCAGTTCAGAATACACTACTTAATAAATATCTCCTGCTTTTGCTCTCACTGTTTTCAGGTGTATTTGGTAAGAAACTGTCTCAACAAAACTTTCCAGAGTATACTGCAGGTTACGTTTTATAAACTTCAGGTTACTTTCTTATTTGATTTGCCTTTTACAATTTAAATATTCTCACTCTTGTAAGCTCTGTGACTTATCACTAGAGCAGGTAGTCCTGTGTTGAATTTTGTATGAAAATACATATATTCCTTGTTTGTTCTTTCTGGTTTATTCCAGTCTTTTTTTACTTCTAATGTTGATATTAAGCATTTTCTCTTGTCTCATGGCTTCTGTCTCCCTGTATCTCTTACCTCCTCGTGGCTGACTGTATGACTTACATATGTCTTCACAATATCTTCAAGTTAGTGTTTGGTTTTCAAGATTTTGTTGTTTTATTGCCTGCCAGTGGAAGTAAAAGTATTATTTATAGTTGCGTAATGCAAGTAGAATAGCATAATATTTTGTTACCCTTTGCTGTTTTAGCCTTTCAATAGTGACATGATTATCCAGAAAAGATTTCCTAAAGAGGGAACTGCTTTTCTGCAATCGTGCATTCATTGTTTCATTTGTTGCTCAGAACTTCAGAAAAAAACGCATCACAAAAGTTTTTCTAAATACTTCCTCATTAGAAAAGCTGTTCACATTGGAAACTTTCTGTTAACTCATTAAAAACAGTCATGTTCCAAAAGCTTACATTTGCCTTTGCTGCATTCTCACTGAAGTTGATGGTGTATGACAGAGGACAGAATATTCTCTGTTACTGTGGAAGTGCTGATATAAGCAATTTTGGGGTGTACAAAGATGGAATAACCGTGCTGGGATTTTCCGTCAATTTTTTTTCCATGATCAGTAACAGTTCTTCCACCTTAAACACTCTTCTAACCTAGGAAGTTCCAAAAGGCTGCAAAAGCAGCTTTATTCTGGTTGGTGTATTTATTATCTGATAGTAATGTAAGTGTGGGGAGCAGCTTATCATACACATCTACAATGACTTGCTGCTTATTTTCAAGGAAATTGAAGAGCAACCTACCATGATTGTACGAACTCCCTTCAGGCTTTGGACTGACAGACCTTAAAGACATTGGTAAAATCTGAATTCTACTGGAGCAGTAATACCAAAGTAGTAAGCCCAAATAGAGCATTGCACAGAAGCAAAAATGACACTATCAAATTAAGGGGGACACCCCCAGGATATGCATTATGTTGTTTGTGGAGCACTGATGGTTCCTAAGTTCTTTTCTTGCTTCTAGCATCTGTTAGGCATGTCAAAACAGATTGAATGACACAGTATCTCATTCACGAGGTGAATACCCTACATTTTGCAAGAGAAACCTAATTGCATGTTCACTTAGCTGAAAGTAATCCCTCCTATTTCTACTACCAATTCCTTGACACCCAGAGGGAGAATTAGTCGGTCCTGTCATATTTGCAGTCTTTGTATGGTTTTAACCAGCAGTAGATGAGAATAATATGATTAGTACTGTTAGAAAACACATTTAGAAGTAAAAATACTTTTTATGAGAATTGCATTAATTATACTTTTGCAAAATTGATTTCACAAATTGGACGCAACCAGTGCTTGGACACCTAACAGTGCATTTTCACCAGGGTGGAAAGACGGGAAGCCATGAAGAATGCAGGCGCGCACAGAGATCAGGCAGGCAGGTTATGTGTTAGAGGATAGTTGGGAGGCCAACAGAATGACTTTCTGTCACAGGCTTTTCTAGAGCACAGTGTATTCACATTTCATTCTGTCTGTCTTAGGGAATTCCAGCCCAGGTACATCCTTGCTTTGGGTATGGAGTATTAAAGTAATCAAAAATAGTTTGAAATGTTTTATTGAAGGAACTAAGTCATCAAGTCCTTCAAAATACGTGGTTTTAATTTCTTCTACTTGAAGTTCTTTCATGTGGAACTTCAACACAGGTTGTGACTGGGATGCATTAACAAAGTAGTCAGGGGAAAACTTTATTGTATGCTGTTATTGTTCCTTAAAAACTTAGAGTAATTATCTGTAACGGTTTCTTGTATTTTGTAACACAAAGATTCATGTGGCTGTTGCTTGGGAAAACCACAACCTGAGATTAGAGACAGACAGATGCAAAAGTCAAGGGATAGGAAGTAGTACTGGGCAATTTTCTTTGCTTCTTTCTGTCCTCTGGCTTAGTGTTTGAGTTCAGTCTTCAGCTTTATCTGTCCATCTTTTTTTATGAATACTATGCACGTTTCATTTTTAAAAATATTCTGTGATTTCTATGTTTACCTCATCTGTAATCTGATAAAATTTTTTGCATTTCTTTAAATGTTAATGAGCAATATTAAAATGCTGGAAGGAAGAACACTTGCAGAAAGCATTTATAAGAAACTAATACACTTTTTGAAAAAAATGTAGCTTGCCTGTATACTTGTACTATTCAGATTTTATCTGAAAACCTTAATTTTGAAAAATGTGATGAAAATAAAAAATATGTAACCATACTGATAAATTTTGCAACTACATAAATGTAGTTTATGAAGGATTCATAAAATAGTAGTTACAATGTTTAATAGATTTTTTTGGTAGTCTGAATGTAGTCAAATTCATACCGTTCTCTATATGAGAATATTCAGATCTACAGTAGGTTTGATACCCATTTAAAATGTTATAGACAGGATACATCTGCAGTGGTTTATCACATTTGATGGTAAATACTCTCTTCAAGTATTTTTAGTAATCATACAAGTAACTTGATTTTGTATGCTTTGTCTTGTTTTTGTATGGGTGACAGTTTAATGAGGAGACGCTACAAAAGGAGAAAAGATAAATGAATTTCAAAACAAGATTCTGAGACATATACAATTCTGTAATTTCCAGGCCTTTTCATAAGTAGCAACGGTAGTTCAGTGTGTCATACAAAACTTACCGTCTGAAAGAATCATAGGATGTTTCAGGTTGGAAGGGACCTTAAAGATCACCCAGTTCCAATCCCCCTGCCCTGCACGGGGATGCCACCCACTAGATCAGGTTGTTGAAAGCCCCATCCAGCCTGGCCTTGAACACTTTCAGGGATGGGGCATCCACAGCTTTTCTGTGGGCAACCTGTGCCAGTGCCTCACCACCCTCAGAGTGAAGAATTTCTTTCTAACATCTAATCTAAATCTCCCCTCTTTTAGTTTAAAACCATTCCCCCTTGTACTATCACTACACCCCCTGACAAAGAGTCCCTCCCCAGCTTTCCTGTAGGCTCCCTTTAGGCGCTGTATGGCCTCTGTAAGGTCTCCCTGGAGCTTTCTCTTCTCCAGGCTGAACAAACCCAACTCTCTCATCCTGTCTTCATAAAAGAGGTACACCAGTCCTCTAATCATCTTCTTGGCTCTCCTCTGGACTTCTCCTCTGGACTCACTCTAAAAGGTCCCTTCCCTTCTTATGCTGGGGGCCCCAGAGCTGAACACAGTGCTCTAGGTCGGGTCTCACAAGAGCAGAGCAAAGGGGGAGAATCGCCTTTGACCTGTTGGTCACACTTTTCATGTAGCCTAGGTTATTGTTGGCTTTCCGGGCTGCAAATTCACATTGCCAGCTCGTTCAGTTTTTCATCGACCAGTACCCCCAACTTCTTTACTTGAGGGCTGCTCTCAATCCATTTGTCCCCCAGCCTTTACCTGCAGAATCACAGAACTACAGTATCATTGAACAGCTTGGGGTGGAAGATCTAGTTCCAACTCCCCTGTCATGAACACCTCCTGGGATGGGATCCTGGGATAGGGCATCCACAACTTCTTTTCTCTAGGTATTTGGTTGGGATTGCCCTGGTCCAGGTGCAGGACCTTGCACTTGGCCTTGTTGAACCTCATGAGGTTTGCATGGGCCCACCTCTCAGCTTGTCCAGGTCCCTCTGAATGACATCACCTCCAGCATGTTGACCGTACCACACAACTTGGTATTATCAGCAAACTTGCACTCAATCCCGCTGTCCATGTCACTGACAAAGATGTTAAACAGTGCCAGTCCCAATACTGATTCCTGAGGAGCACAGCTTGTTACTGATCTCCACCTGGACATTGAGCCATTGATTGCAGCTCTTTGAGTGCAACCATCCAGCCAATTCCTTACCCACCGAGTGGCCCATTGATCACATCCATGTTTCTCCAATTTAGAGACAAGGGTATCATGGGAGACAGCATCAAATGCTTTGGACATGTCCAGGTAGATGATGTCAGTTGCCTTTCCCCTATCCACCAATGCTGTAACCCCATCAGAGAAGGCCTCCAAATCTTGTCAGGCACAAGCTACCCTTAGTGAAGCCATGTTGGCCATCACCAGTCACTTCCTAATTTTCTGTGTGCCTTAGCACAGTTTCTAGGAGAATCTGCTCCATGATCTTGCCAGGCACAGAGGTGAGAGTGACTGGCCTGTAGTTCCTTGGGGCTTCCTTTTTTTTCCTTTTTAAAAATGTGAGTTATGTTTCCCCTCCTCCCCTATTCAGCCATTACTTCTCAAACGTGGTGGACAGTGGCTTAGCAACTTCATCTGCTAGTTCCCTCAGGACCTGCAGATGCATCTCATCAGGTCCCATGGACTATTGCTCTTTGTTAGTGAGAACGAGGTGCAGCACCGCATCTCTGCTTGTTGTCTCCTCTCTCACTTGGAGAAGGAAGTCATCATCGGTGCATTCCAGGAACCTCCTGGATTGCCTGTGGCCCGCTGTGCTGTCCCTCCAACAGATACTGGGGTGGTTGAAGTCCCCCATGAGGATCAGGGCTCATGAATGTGAGGCAGTTGCTGTCTGTCTGTAGGGGGCCACAGAAGCAGGATGAAAGTTAGCATATGACTAATAACTGTGCTTTAGTTATCACTAAATGCTTCTCAACTGTAGATTTCGTACTGGTTTTATAGAGAAATTTAGGTATCTTTTCTTTTATAGATGTGGGTCTGATACACAAGAAGTTACAGTGACTCACTTAAGATAGCATAGTAGATAGTTTGTTCAGCTGAGGCAAGGGAACAGAACCCATGTTATCAGTTGTCTTGTTAGTGCCATCTTCCTCAACCTTGTTTCTAAATAGATCTTTTATATTGGTATCAATGCTCATTTCTGTACTCATATTTGGAGATGAGGTCTTAATAGTGAGACATTTCCTGCTTCTGTTTTCAACAGATCTCTTTTGCTTGCGGAACTGGAGAAGGAAGAGAAAGAAAAGGACTGGTATTACGCCCAGCTTCAGAACCTTACTAAAAGGATTGATAGTCTCCCCCTTACTGAAAATGTAAGTAACTTTTCCATGCTTTTTCATGTATCTGGTGCTACAATCTCTGTTTAGATGCTGTGTATGTCTTACAAATTTGGTGACTTCCTCTACCATTATTTTAACTTAAAACATTTTTATTCACTGTGTAAAGCTAACTTAGTCTCAGTGATACATTTTTCATATATGATTTTATACGTTAAGATTCATACCTATCAGTAGGAATGCCAGCGCTGGAAAGGAACACTGAGAAGTTATTATGACAAATAAATTACGTGTCAGTAAGCTCCTTCTTTACCTATATCCCCCAAAGGTCTTTTTCTTTTTGTTTCTGTTATTTAATGGATTCTTTCAGTTTTGAGAGCAGTATGAGTCTAAGAGACAATTTACATAAGAGCTCTTCTTTCAAAACAGTGAGTGAAGTGATGCTATACTGTACAGTTGCTCCAAGCTTTTACTTTTATATCTCCCAGCTGTTCACAGTCAAGTCACCATTACCTAGGATAATGAAGATCTCTGGTCTCCAAGAATAATACAGGTTTTTCTGTTGTCAGACCTCAGTAGCTTGGATGTATTTGCAGTACATTCCTTTGTACATACAGTTTTGGGAAGATCTGCTTGCCCATCTTTACAATCAAACCTGCTTAGGCATTAGTCCATGTCCTGGAAATGGAAATAGAATGTGGAAACACTTCATTGATTGGGGTGAAGCAGCTGGACTTCAGCATATCTAACAGTGAGTCATAGCCAAGCTGATCAGAAAATTGGAAGCAAGAGGAGAAAGTCTGAAATAGGTCTTGAGGTACTGCAGTCCTTTTGCAAAGGCCCTGTCAGCTGTGTCTGTCTCACTCTAAATGTATTGTAGGTTTTAAGATTTATGTCTCCTCAGTTTCACAGATAATCAATTAACTTAGTTTTTCTTATTATAATACCTTACCTAATATCTACACTAAAACCCTTCTGTGATAATTTAGTACTACTAATTGCATCCACAGTGGAATGGAAGACCCCGTTCTTTTTAGTAACATTTTACGTATTTGTAGATGATTCTGTCTGGTGTTGACTCTCTTAATGAACCTTGTTGAAACCTTCTGTGAGAGCTGCCCTTGGACACTAACCTGTTTGAGAGCTGAATGATTGGCTAAAAAGTGTAGTGTAGCCTCCTAGGAAAAGATACATCAGTCCTACTTGAATTTTCTAAGAATAACTAAAGTTTTAAACTTCAGAAAACTTTCCTCATGTTCTCAGATTTCTGCCTAAGTGTAGCCCACGTCTTTGTCTTACACACTGAAAAGCACAGCCTTCTCATTTCTGTGCAGCTGAATTCTGTGCAGCTGTGCAGCCAGTTCTACTACTTCTATGCAGTAGTAGAACTGGCTCTAGGGCTGTGTCTATCTTTACATTTCTTTCCATATGTCAGTAGCTGAAGGCTTCCTTCTGACATTCTTTTAAGATCATTTCCCAGAACAGAAAGGGTTTATGAATTCTGCCTTGATAAGATTTTTGCATATTACTGGTGAAACAAAGCTACTAGACTGTACGGGCTTTGATTTGTTCCTTTTTCCACACCATTAGAGCAAAGATGCAAAAGTCATTTCTGTCTTCTCTTGATGATTATCAATACCATGGTGCAATGGCTATGTAAAAATGCCTTCTAGTTTGTTTTTCACATCCATACAGTCATTACTTTGATTTGTCCTCTATTTTGCTACTACTTTTCTGTTGCAAAACAGAGGTAAGTCTTCACAAATGAAGTACAGATGCAATACTTGCTCGTGACCTCTCTGCTTTTGAAAGAGTTTATGCTGTACTATTCACAAAGGTAGTTGTCACTGATCTTTAAATGAAAGCACTTCTAATCTTCTATACCATTTTTTCATTTTACTTGCCACTCCCATATAGCTATAGCTATAGCTCCCGTATTTAAACTACTGACCTGACAAGAAGCTCAATAAACTTACATTCATCTGATAAGAACAGCGAGATAGGAATGTGATGATATGCATTGAAAGATGGTACTAATTCAGTTTTTGAGCAAACATGTTTACTGAACCTGTTTCCATTTTCCACATGCATGAATGAATATATGACCTGTGTGCATGTGAAAAATAGTTAAACTTTTAGCTGAAATAATCGCATTGTTAGGCCTAGAGAAGATGACGCCTAGGAGGGATCTAATTATGTCTTCTAATACTTAAAAGGTAGCTATGGAGAAGAGAGATGTACTCCTCACAAGGATGTGTCGTGACACAACAAGAGGGCACAAGTTATTTCAGGGAAAATTGTGTGTGTAGGTAACAAAGAAAATGTTTGTTGTGAGGACCATTGAACGTTAGAATTGGTTTCCTAGAGAAGTGGTGAAATTCGCCCTGATGGAAATACCCAAAACTTGGCTTGACTTAGGCCTGGATACCTTAATCTAAGACCTTGCTGACCAGGTAATCTCCAGAAGTCCCTGCCATCCTTTTCTGTGTTTGTCATCTTTTAAAATAAAGCCTGAGGGACTAGCACTTAATTGACTTTCCTGCTATTTTTTTCTATTAGTTTTACAGACTTGTTTTAAATCTACTTTAAAATCATAAATTGGTTTTGCTTGTGCCTTGAAAAACATATAATTGGAGTGCCTGTGTTGTTATGAATTGAACATCTGCCTTTTTCACAGGATAATTAAAAATAGGGTAGATAGCAGAAGCATGAATACCATCACTTGTTTGCAGCTGTTTGATACCTCTAAATATTTTTGAAAATACTGATTCAAATGGTACGCGTAACATTTTGTTGGTACGCTGAAGTACATTAGTAGCCAAATATTCCAGGCTTGTAATGAATGATAATGTCTTAGTGTTTCTATATTGTATTTAGTCATTTGGCAAAACTTGCAGGTAGCCTGTTAGTTGAAATATACTGCGTGCTCTTGTTTTTAATAACATAGTCATATTTTAGGGATCTATTATTTTGGTTTTTGTTTATGAATTTTGCTGTCAAAAGTAATTGTTCTATTTTTTCAATGAAATACTACATATACGTAAGTGAGGTATATGATGTAAATGATGTTTGATGTATTAAAATGTCTTTTCTCTCCTTCAATTTCAGTTCTCCTTGCAAACAGACATGACCAGAAGGCAGCTGGAGTATGAGGCAAGACAAATCAGAGCTGCAATGGAAGAACAACTGGGAACTTGTCAGGACATGGAGAAACGAGCACAGGTATAGTTCTTTCTTTATGAGAGAATGAAAGAAGTTTTCCTGTGATTTTATTAAATTATTGGTAGTTGTGTCTTTAAAATGTGTGTGAACAAAGTGATACCACACCGTATTTAGTTAGCCTTTTAAATACAAAAATAGGAACCAGAACTTAAAAAATAGCTACTCAACAAGCAACACCCTCTTCTGCCTGTTTGGAAGAAGACTTGTGAGTTAGACAGAAGTAGACTTATATTTTCTTCAGAAAAAAAATTATGATGATTTGCTTTTAATTTATTATTTTAGCTTCACACAAGCATGTTATTCAGCTACTTTGTTTTGCTTCTATAGTGCTGTGATTTTTGTGTTTTTTAAGGTTAGAATAAAATCCATCTAGGATTTGGTAAGTTTCCTTAACCAGAAACCTAAAATGAGCATGTGATGTATAAGTAAAATGCAATTCACATGTATGCCTGTAAGTTGTTTGCTCTGACCAAGGGTTGTTTTGCATTCATGATGAATACATGTACAATTCTGTATGCAAATCATGTTACACACATTTGGAAGTATAACTCTGAATGTAATCGTATGGAACCTGTAAACAGAATAATCAGTTGCTCACTAATTATAAAAACTATTCTCCCACAGTAGTGGAGTGACAATTTGAAATATTTATTACCGTTTATTTCCACAGATGTTAAATAATCAGTCTGGTAAAACATCAGTCAGTATTTTCTGAAATTCGTTCCTAGACATACAGAAGCAGCAGTAATCAAATGGCATGGTTTATCAAAATAAAAGCAGTATTATGACAAAGCAATATCAACACAAAGTACTGAGACAATATATGGAGCTTAGACCCCTTTTTCTTTTATAATGTTGACTCATGTTTGACTTCTTACTATGAATGTCTAGTAAGATACGCAGTAATATGAACATTCTCTTGAAATGTTTTGCCTTCTGCTTATCGTCTTCATTGAAGTACCGATAAATATCCTCAGATACTTTATTTTATGCTGACATAAGAAAAAAGTATAATTTGTCCTCATTCTGTGATATAATACAGACTTCAGGCTCATTTCAGATTCATTGTTGAAGAAATCAGTTTGGTTGCTTCTAGTTCTTTGACCATGTACTTCTGTTTTTGCGTGTTGATCTTTAGATTGTAAACCCTATGTGCCAAGAAATGTGGTTGCTTTCTGGGGGGGCTTGTACAGTGTTTGGTATAAAGCACACCCATGGTTGATGGAGCTCCTCACGTCCCCCGTAATGCAGATAATCAATCAACAGAAAGAAGAAAGGTCTGATGTTTAAATCTCTTGACTAAAATTTGGGAGATAAAGATTCAATTCTTATCCCAGTGATGTTAGACAAATCATGTGAGCTTTAAGGTTTTTTTCATCTGCAGAAAAATATTTCCCCATGTTTAGATGGGTATGTACGCATATTCAGATTCTCTTGATGCCCTTTATAGAATAAATTGCTTTATACACAGAAATTCAATTTGGGGGAAATTCAAGTCATTCTTAGAGAATGGACATGTTCTGTTAGTCATATATCACTTCACTAATGTACAGCTATTTATAGTAATACATTTTTATTATCTTTATAGTACTAAGAATTCACTGTGAGGGAGCGAAGGGGAGTGAATTATATTTGTCTCATGTTCTACTAAAGCTTGTGTGTGCTGCTTTCGAATTTATTGGTCTTATTTCTGACACTTTGCTTTGCACAATTTAAATCAAGTTTTTAGTTTGCTGTTTATAGCTTTGAATCTCTACTAAATGTTGATACACATGATATTCTTCCCACAGCTTATGATGCATGTTCCATGAATTCATTCCGATTTGCCATTATATTCTGTATTTCTAAGATTTCTAGATTACATCATGTGTCTATTCCATGTGTATATTTTGGTAAAAATGCCTTTTTTTAAAGTTCACCTTATTTCCGTTTTCTAGGCTATAAAGATGTTAAATAAGGTTGGTTATAATGCTGATCCTTGTCCACTAAATGAACAAAGCCTTTTCTTTTTTAGTATAACATTGAAGATGTTATTCAGGTAAAAACATGAGGATTGTATTTATCTATAATACAAAAAATAATAATAATAATTCAGTTTTCTGTTCATATCCTGATGTTACTGGGCTATTTATTCCCTGCCCACTTTTAAAGTCAAATCAAGCCTTAGTTATTATCAAGCTCACACAGGGATCTTCTACTTTATTAATTTACTGTTTCTGTATAGAATCACAGTGCATCCTATGCTTCACAGTACAGCTTATTTGAAGTATATTTATCCTGTAAAGTTTTTCTCAGTATTCAATTTACAAAGCACAGAATGATTGCAGTGGGAAATGAATAGTGATATCTTTATAAAAGACTCGCATTGATTCAGAAATGTGTATAGAATCCCAGACGAACCAAAGTAGTAGTACGTAGCTTTCTTTATTCTTGTCTTGTAAACTCTTAGAGATTTGTAGAAGCAGAAAATACCCAGAGGCTGTGCATAGGCAAAAGTCACAAATCATCGTAAAAACTGAATATGATGGAAGTCATTCAGGACTTTATACTTCTAACACACTCAGTCAATATACATCTCTCTCTCATATTTCTGTATGGCAAGTAGAGTTCTAACATTGGACACGTAAGAGAAATAATTTGCTAAAAATCTGGACAGAATGTTAATTTCAGAAATGGGAAAATTGTTAGAGTATACTGAGACTTTTTTCTATGCCTGACTGTGCACTGTGTGACAACCTGTTATTATATCCAAGTTATTGTCAGATTTATTAGAAACCCAACTCCCCACTGTTTTCGATGTTTGCAGTCATGCCTGTGTTTTATTGTGAAGAACATTTGAATTAAATATGAATTAAGTAGTTCTGTTAGTAGAAGCTGTTGTAATAGTCACATGTATTTGAAATGAACTCTTCATATTGTCATTATATGCAATAAATAAAAGGAGTTTTTGAACAAAAACAAGCGTGAAAATGTACTCATTTCAGGTGAGGGTGGCAAGAATTCAACAAATAGAGAAGGATATTCTTCGTATTCGACAGCTCCTGCAATCCCAAGCAGCTGAAGCAGAGGTTAGTGAGCGTTTACTTGCTTTTTTTGATTGTGGTATATATCTAATTAAAAAGTCAAATAATTTCAGTAAGCTCGTAGGCAGGATTATTTGCATCAACTAGTGATGTCACAGTTAATGAACTAGTCGATATACGTAGGCTTTTACTTGTTCTCTTACCAGTTAACTGATGGTGAAAATACTTGAATTACTCTTTGTTATTATTGAACTTAAGTCACTAATGATAAGTCAGTTAAAAGTTCAACCAGCAAGTTCGGTTAAAAGGTAAAAGTGCAATGTATTATGAAGGCTGTGTCTTGGTTTCAGCAAATAACAATCAGTTGTACATGCCTTACCAAATAAAATTTCTAATAAGCAGCTTCATGGTTTGCTTATCCCATAAGAGACAGAAGAAAAAAACTGATGAATACAGCCTCAGTCAGACTTCTTAAAAGGCATATTTTTAGCATATAAGTATTGGATTCTATATTAAGAAGTACAAAATAATATTTCCTGTAAATGACAAAGTCCATAGTAGTAATTACCATTAGCAAAAACAGCTTTCACAGTGGAAATTCGCTTAAAAGTTCAACTCAATTTCTTTTACTGGTGAATTAACTATAAATTTTATCTTAGATGTGAATATTTTAGGTTTTATCTTCACTCAAAATAACTCCAGTGAGAGTGCAGAACAACATTTGAATTCTTAACGGATGTATATTTTTCCATTTCTAAAAATAATGTTTTCATAATTTCAGGATCCGGGGGAAAATCTGGTATTACAAGTGAAGCTGACAGAAGTGTGTATAATTAAAACTACCTGGTCTTTTTATACCTTAGCCAATCCAGGTGCTTATGCACATTGATGAGATACCCCCCCAAGCCTTTTCTTCTCCAGAGCTGTATCTCATGTGATTATTCCAAGCAGATATCTGAAGAGGTTTAACTGTACTTTCCTGCAGTGCAGGACAGTTTCTGTTCTGTTTTTTTACCTTCTTCCTCCTCTTGGGATTGTGAATTCCACTGTCTCATGGTGACTGCAGCCAAGGCTGCCTTTGACTTTCATGTCTTCAGAAATTCTTCCTTGTTTATTCCTTGAATATTAGGTCCAGCAGGGCAGCTTTCCTGTTTGCTCTTTGTTTGCCTGTGTCAGGAAGCTGTCATCACATTGTTAGATCCTGATGTACAGCCCTTCCAGCAGATGTCAGGGTGGTTAAAGTCCCCTGTGAAAGCCAGGCCCTGTACACACGATGCTTCCTCCAGTTGTTTGGAAAAGATCACATCTATTTCTTCTTCCTGGTTAAAGAGGTCTATATCAGATAACCACTACAGCAGCACCCATGTTGATCTCCAGCTAATCTTCACCCATAAGCTCTTGACTGACCGCTACCCATGGAGGCACAACTCCAAGCACTGCAGCTGTTCTCCTCACCATCCCAGCCTGTGCTTCCTACAAGGTCTTTACCCCCAAGTCACAGCCATCCAGTCATGTCAGCTCTCCCACTACATCTCCATGAATCCAAGGAGGCCATAGCCCTACAATAGCACGCAGACCTTTTAACTCCTGCTCTTTGTTTCCCACGCAGCATGCATGAGTGTAGAGGCATTTCAGAGAGGTGCCCAAGTGTGCCAACTCCCCCTGTACGGGCTTAAGAGCTTTCCCCCTATGGCTGTTCTGTATGCCTGTCCACAAAGGGATTCCACTTCCTTTATCCTGTGGGCTGCCCTTGTGTTCTCATCAGTCAGGGCCCCTTGGCTTGCCTACCCTGTCTGCAGCTTCCTTACTTGTTCTTTGAGGGATCACTCCATCCCTTGTTGTTTCTGGTTTAAAGCTCTGTCTGGCAGATTGGCCAGCCTGTGGTACTTCTGCCTCATTTGATCAGATGGAGTATGTCCCCAGAACATTTCTCTCTTACTCTGGTTTAACAAAAAAAGGCACAGTATTTTAGCCTCACCGGAGGTCAAGCACTCAAACAGCAACGAGATGGAACTACCTAATTAGAGAAGTTTTTTGTCTTAGTTTTCTTTCCGCTCCGTTTTTCAAATTACTTGGCTGCTGAATACATATTAATTCTTCCGCTTTTTCAAAATTTTGTTATGGTGTCTTACCCCTAAAGTATCTGGTTGGCTGGTTGTACTATTGCATGTTTTAGGGGAGAGTTACCTGGATGCTGGTGGTAAAGGAGGCAGTCACTACACAGGTATTATTACTTCAGTGTGTTTTTAGTCATTTGACAGATGGCCAGTCCTACTGAACAGCATCTGAATCTATCTGAAATTGCCTGGTGGCAAGAAGGAGGATATTATCAGTGAAATTTCAAAGTCCGTGTAACTGAAAAGTGTAAACATGAGGCATTTATTATATTTATATTGTGCCTGATATGATACCCAACTTGAATGTGCTCCTTATGTTTATAAAGATATATTGTTAATAATAAATGCCATAGATTTATCTGCTGATATGGTTGGCTGGTGTGGTTATACCAATCATTATGGAATCTAAGAGCAATATATGCTGTAGAAAACAACCAAATATAATAATATACCATAAAGAGTAGTTTTATGAAATAAATCAGCAGAGAAATCTTTAGCTCACATTTTAGCTCATTTGTAAGGCTTTGCAAATTGCTAGCTCTTGTAAATGCTGTTAGAGAGAGTTGAAGTAATTTACTTGTAAGTACCTCCCAGTTTCGTAAGAATTCTCATGTATCAATAAAATATTTTTAAAAACCTTCATAGCGAAGTTTGAAATCCTCTATAGAGTTAGACCCCTTTGGAGATAGAATGTTTTGCTGTCAGATACAAATTTGAAATTGCATTTAAAAGAAAAAGGCAATTTCTTGTCAAGTACTTAATATGGGGTTTTCGATTTGTTACAGTGGCACAGGCCTATCTGTAATTTGAAATGTGAATATTCCATTGTGCAATGTTGCTGTAGATAAAATGTAAAGGGTTTATTACATACAGAGATTAATGCTTTGCGAACTTTAAACTGTTTAAACTGTGATAGGTAGGCATCCTCTGAAAGATTTAACTCACTGAATTTTTTTTCCTTATGACTCAATGGAAGCAAAACTGTTTCAGTCTTCTGGCTTGTTTTTGTTTCTTGCGTTGTTCTCTGTCTTACATTCTTACTTACACCTCTATGCATATAATCGTTGTACTTCCTATGAAGCTATGGCATACGTTATGCTCTCTAGAAAATGAGAGTGTAAAGGTACAGAAAATAAGAGGGTAGTTGAATATAGTGAAAAAAAAATCTGTATGGAAAATTATTTAGTCCTAATAAATACACAAGAGACTTTTTCAACAATTCATGTTTACAAGATATTAAGTACAATTATTTGTAGTTTGTTGTCTTAGCAAAAATGTAAATGTACTTTTCTATTAGTAAATATGGCAAAATTACTTGTCAAGTGATAGTTGTTGACTTAGAAGCATTTAGAGCATAGTGACAAGATGGAGGGAGCACCTCTGTCTTTCTCTCACAGGCACATGCAGTACATGCAGTCTTTCAGTATTTTGCTACAAAAGCAAACAAGCATACTTGGTAACTTCAAATTTTAGAGTTACTTTTGTAGTGTGATGCCAGAATTCAGAAGTGACAGACCTTCAAGCCCTATGGATGACTGATGAGACAATATAACGTGTGTTTATTCATGTATGTTGTGAGTGCACACTAATGTTTAAAATAACTGTTGCTTTTTTAACTGTTTAAAAGGTTGCTTTAGTAACTGTTAAGAATGGCCTTATAATTGTGAATGAATTTGGATGTAATGTTGACTTCTTTTTGTAGTGGCAGAGAGCTTTTTGGGGGAAATGAAAGCCATCTCTTTCATAAATAGCATGTGGAAAATAAAATTGATAATGAATGGGAAGAGAGGAACAGAGAATGCTGAGGAGAGTTCTGCTTTTGGCGTCAGGGAATGAAGTATCTCCCTGTTTGTGCGTTAGTTACATGAACACTATTTAATAAATATGCCACCATCATCATTCCTAAAAAATGTGCCCCAAATCCAGAACTATTTTTTGATGGATAACATTATCCCCTAGTAATTCATGAGCCTTGCTGAAGAACCGTTCCGCTTTTCACCTTTAGGCACATTAAATACTAATTTCTTCATGAGATTGAAAATTGTTATCTGATGGCTGGAAAATTCTGTTCTTAGTTACAGTGGATGCTTAGATCTAGATTTTATGTCAAATTCATCATTAGACTTTATTCAAGACTGAAAATACTGTGAGAGAGGGAGAGTCATTATACTGTATTCATACTGATCTTGATTGAGTCCCCACTCTTGTACTGGGAACCAAAATGTCTTCAGTCATGATATGAGCATCCATAGCAATAGAATCTCATACACAGACAGAGATGGTGAGTTTTTAAATTACAATTCAGTTTTAAAAGAACAGTAACGCTGTCTCCAGAAACGTTTTCTGAGTTTTGCCTTGTGAGTTAAAAGGCAAATGTGATGCTCATTTTCTATAACTGAGCATATCATGTTAAGAAAAATGTTACCAATCATTAATGTCGCATTTTTTGTTATTACTTTGTGTAATGCTAATGTTCTTTGACATATTTTCTTCCATTAGCCTATATATATATGATTTATTTTTAATGTCTATCCCAAAATTATTGCCAAACATGTAGTTAGTGTTTTTTGAAACTGTTCAACACTAAACATTTTCTGGGTTTGAGGCTCTAATGTCTTTATATGAACAAAATAAAAGTGTATAATGGGGATAATGTATGAGTTTCATCACCATATACCTAAAGAAGGTAACTTTTTTCAGGTGACCGAAAAAGTTTCAGTATGTGCACATTGAAGAAGAGTATGTTTCTCCTGAAAGTAAAAGAGAATAAAAGAGAAATTTCCATAAAGCTAGATGGGGTAGACTGTGCTATCATAAGCTGTACTGCTCAGAAACATCGTAGGGCCCCATGGAAACTGAATTGAATATAGCAGCTGTTAACAAATAATTTAACAAATGAAAAGAATATAAGTGTATGGTAGTAGCCTCTAGGTCTAAAAAATGAGGCTTGCCATCAAAAGTAATTTGCCAGGAGCTGAATTCAGTGATCCTTGTGTGTCCCTTCCAACTCAGGATATTCTGTCATTCTGTGACTCTGTAAGAATAATCGTGCTTTTGAGGTAGGACAATACCTTTTCAACTCCAGACTTCAAACCATTTCCAAGGGCGGGTTTTTGTATTGTTCTGAAAAGCTGGAACATTTTAAGCATAATAGTGGATGATGCTGGATATTCACGTACTTCATAACTGCTCGGTTATTCTGTTTGCTTTTTTAAGGAACTGTATTTAAAGGCCTGATTTTGGTGTTGATCTCCTGATCTCTCTCAGTGGTGGGGACACTGGTTTAATTTCCATGTACGTGTGCAGAAAAATGTGTCTCCTTAAGAAACTGAAACAAGCATCTATGTCAGGTTGCTGTATTGGTTTAATTTATTTTGGTTGTATATGATCAGGTTGATATAGCATCAAGGATATAGCAATTTTATTTGCATCAAACCAGTTATTCCTATGCTGTTTGTCTTTAAAATTCAGAACGATCCTTACTATATAGGTGGCTTTCTTTTCACCTAGAATTTGTTTGTCTGTGATTGTGAAGCTTAATTTAACTGTGCTAGCCCTAGTCCCCAGCAAATGCACGGATCACGTGATAGTGCAGGGAAGACAGTTGTTTGCTCCAATTCTGTTACATTTCTGATAGCGACGTGAGCACAGCTGGTGGAAAATGGTGTTCCAGTGTCTCACAGCAAATCCTTTGTCTTGCAGGGCTATAATCCTCAGAGGACATGCTTCACTTTCATCCTGCAGTTTTCCTAAGACACTTAGCTGTTTATTATTGAGACTAAGTGTTGCGAAATACAAAGTACTGTTCAACGGCTTTGTGAAGATGCAGCATTGATATATTCACAGTCTAGAGAGCTTTGAATGGTTGCATACTTCATTTCTGAATATAATTTCATAAACTCTTATATTAACAGAGAGCACCTCAAAGCAAGCATGATGCAGGTTCCCATGATACTGAGAGGCAGAGTGAAGGTCAAGGAGCAGCAGAAATCAGTATGCCAACTAGCAGTACTGGTCAGGTAAATTGATTATTTTTGTTTGATGTTATATATTTTTTCATTTGGTGATGTTATACGTAAATAATGTGGATGTAGTAGTAGTGGAAATGTATAGTGCTTATTTATTGATATATACCTTACAGTGTTTGTGTGCCTGCTCATTTTAAAAAGATTTGGTTTTCTTCATTCCATCTAGAAATCACTAATAACTTGTATTCGTTAGAAGGAAATCTTTTTATAAGATGAAGTATAAGCATTCTATAATGCAGGGAGTGGTTTTCTTTTGTTTAAATAATTAATGACCTTGATACTAAGATGGATATAACAAAAATGACTAGAGAAAATACTGTTTTATCATAGGTGAACTGTAATATTAGCAGCATGATTTAGTTAAGAGAAATGGCTCAAAATTTTACTTTACAAATTATCAGTGAAATGTCAGTGATTTTAAAGAGAAGATTCAAATGGCAGGTTTATCATTAGTGTTTCTTTAATATGATATCAGATAAAGCTTTGAAACAGCATTATCAATGAGATAATCTGGAAGTGTGCTAAATATTTTTTTAAATGCTTCTAAACAGTTGGTTGTTGTTGTTCCTTATATTAGTGAAATACATTAGTGGGTTTACATTTTGAGTGTTACATTAAATTCTTTGTCTTTTTAAAAAATACTTATCAAACCTTCAATGGCTAAAAATATTTTGATTTATTTACCGTGCCCTAATGTTCAATCACTTCATGATCTCCAACTGTAGCTGAGACATTCCCATTAGTAATGTGTATTCCTGAGGTTCACACTACAAATCTAATAGTTGAATTCATACGCAAAATATTTCTGCTACTTTGGGGAAATAGAATTATTTTAATCCTCTTGAAAGTATCATGGACAAGAAGATTTATCAGAAAGAATATAAATTGTGGTTTGTTTAGAATATTTCATTTGATTAAACATTAAGCACAGCTCATGATTTTGCTTTTGAAATATATTTGATCACCATTTAGAATTAAGTTCTATCAGCCATATCTGAGCAATTGCATGAGGCTTTGACTCTAATTCTTATGACAGCTTTATTGTGTGGGAAAAAAATAGTTCAGCACTGCTTTGAGGCTGAAAGCATAAAGTGTTTGAATAATTGATGTATTGTAGCTGTATCATCTGTCTTCATTGTACGCATCAGGAGTTATTTTGGAGAACAGATATTTTACAGGGAAGGAAGAAAGAAGGGATTGTTGTGTCCTGGCAGACTTACTCAAGTGGAGGATTCATTCTTTCTTCATTTGAGGTCTTATGTTTGGGATTTTAGCGATTTGAATTTTGCCTCATAAAAATCTTTAAAATGTGCATATTATTTCCTCCTGTAGGCTGATAGATCCAGGGCTCTGAATCTGTGTTCTAGAGACATCTGGGGATTATTTACTTGCAGTGCAAGTCCAATGAGAAAAAGCTTAATGGATTGGGCATAACATTTATTTGTGACAAACCAGCTGAATACACTTTGTTTCTTTTAGCAGTCACTATTAAGTGGAGTGCAAGAAGTTTTAATGAAATAATCTGGGTCTAATTGTTTTTGTAGCCCCATCTACTAACATTAATGAATGTTAATTGAAATGCTGCCAGTTGAAGCTGAGATTTTTCAGGATTCAGTTTTGTCCCTTTCATCTTTCAGCTATGTTCTCTTCCATTATGCTCACTGTCCTGGCACTGAAGAGAAGTTTTTGCATTCCTTTGTTTTGCAAGATTTGTAAAGGAATTCAGTTAGGTTGTCTACTTCATTAAGAAAATCTGACACAAAATAGGGAAAATGACCTGACTGACAGGGAAGGTAACAAGCATAGTAAAACAAACAATGAGTGAATAACAGTGAGCTATAACAAGAGAAAACAAGATGAAGTAGACAAATAGGAGACGGTTTAAAATGAGAAAGTCCTACACAAGAATGGTCCAAGTAATATTTGTCATTTTTTCACTTTCTCAGATGAATGGCTACACATTTCTTACGCTAATTCTTTCAAATCAGTCTTTAGGAGTCACTAAAGAAAAGGTTGTTACATTTCTTTTGGGCCTCCTGGCATCCTGCAAGTAGCAAGGCCACGTGATGGCTCCGAATGAAATAGTTATGGGAACAAAAATAAGTACAGTTTGGGAGAAACAATAGGAAAAGTGCAATATTTCTGTCTGTACTGTGGTGAACTTTAACATGTAGTACTCCAAACTTTCATCTTTTTTACTGTGTTGGATAAGATGATTGTAGTGAATTTAGCAGTGGAGAATTTTTGCATGTACATTATGTTGAATCTGTAATCCTCTGAATGTAGTCTGAGGTCAAAATGATATGAAGGGATGGGTCAGTGTAAAAATATTGGGGTCCTTTCCCGTATTCACAGCACCACAGATTATTGAAGTGAGCAATTCAAAAAGTACAATATAGTTTTAATGTTAAGCTTAAAGATTTTGAATTTTCCTCATATTCAATAGAGAACATAGGGGCTTATTTACACTGGAAATATATATTGGAATAAATTAATATGACTTTAAATCATTCTAGTTACAACTTTTTAGCATCCTGTGCTAGCACTTATTCTGGAATATGTATGAATGTTCTGGATTCAAATGGAGAGTGAAATGAGTATAATAATGTTTTTAAATGTTCCAATACAACTAGGTTTTTTTTTCTGTTTAAACAAACTCTACATGAAGCTATTTCCAACTTTTATTTATACTCACTTTCAATTTCAAATTTAAAATATTGAACTGTGTGAATAGCAAATACTCTGAGAGGAATACTTGTCTCCTTTCTTAATGGTGCACCTTGAAAAACAACAAATTATTTCAAAGTGTCTTTCAAACAGTTTTCTTCAGTGTTCTATGTTTTCATTGGGAAAAAAAATGATACCACTGGTCCAGATAGCTTGACAATATTATTTTGTTAATTAAGCTAATAATTTCATGAACACATTTTAGCTTTTCGGCAGGATCAGCACAGGATTGTTGATTACCTCAGTAAAGCAGTGTTTTGATACTAAAAGTGAGTGAGCAGTTACAATTTCTATTGCTGATTTCCACTGAGGTATTCAGGTATTCTCAACTAGGTGTGCAGACACCCCCTTTGAAATTTTTGCCCTGATTGCATAGTCAGTATGCTGCTAGCTACTTTTAATTTTATAATTGAATCTAATTTTAAATCAGGATATTACAAGTCATTAGATTAAAAGAACTGCCTTTAAAATAACGTTATTTTGTCCGTAACATTTTAAATGTCACTGATACAGTCCATTAATATTTGATTTTTCGTAGGAATTATGTGGCTTCTGTGATTCCCTCACAGTTAGTGTTTAAAAACAGTTAGAATATGAAGTAATTTTTCAGCTTCTGGAGTTTATTTTTTGTTTGGGCTGTGATGTTGAGAGAACAAACATGATTCCAGATAAATATGTATCATATCACCATCTTATGATCGTGGTGGGTAACGTATTTACCTAGCTATGTATAACAGATCCAGAACTTTTAGGAAGTTGTCTTCCTTCTGCTATCAGCTGCTGTTAGAGCTGATACAGGGAGAAAGAAAAATAATAATAAAAAAAAAAGACAACAGAGATCTGGGTTGAGGTCAACAGAGCACTGGGGAGATGTAAATCTTGTAAGGCACTCACCTCATTTGCAAGACAAGATGAAGTTCACCAATGCAGAAATGAAATAAATAGAGCGATGTTCTCTTAAAGTGTTCACTATTCAAATGTATTTTTAAGTTCCCTAAACTGAATGGGGAGGGAGAGACATAGTAAAGGCAACTTCACAGACAGTAAGCAGAGAAAATGATCAACAAAGACAAAAAAAAAGTGGATAGCAAAGGTGGAAAAAGAAAAATACACAAAATAGATTGAAAGATGGCAAATATTCTAATAGTAGTTCTTGCTACAATAGGTAGGGACATTCACAATAATTTCTAAGAAAATTGCAGCTAATAGTGTCAGCATTGTTCTGCAACTTTTCATTAAAAATAAAACTGATTCATCCATTTGTAATTTAGTTTCGACGTGGACAAATTCAAGTATGGTTACTCCTTGTCCAGATGAATCTCTTAACTTGTCAGTTCTTGCTTATCTGATTGTATTCTGAAGGTGTATGCATATTCTTAGGCAGTGTGTAATCTGACTTAAAAGTAAAAGCTGCTTTTTTCTCTCCATAAAAATCATAATTCAGCTTGCTGCAAAGTCCAGTTCTCCCTTTTCTCGATGAAAATAGTAATTATAAAAGAATTCAATTGAAGATAGAAATCCATTGAGACTGAATTTTGGGAGAAGTGGTTAATAAAGCCCACTTAACAGTGACATCTAAGTAGTGTAAGGGCAGGGATAACCTAACTTATCCAAAATACGTTGACAGTTCACCACTGTAAATATTTCGTGATTCAGTGCTGAAATTGAATTAACCAGTAGTTGTTTTTTCAGTTAGACTTCGTGTTATACTGAATTGTTTTTTAAATTTGTAGGGTTCTGCTGCTCGAATGGACCATGAGACAGCCAGTGTTATGAGCTCTAGTAATAACTATTCTGTTCCTCGCAGACTGACAAGTCATCTGGGTACCAAGGTAACCGAAGATTACAAACCACAGGTCGCTAATGCTACATTTTACTAATACAATAATCTCATTGTTTCTGCCAGTAGTACTAATATTAGTTGAATAATCTATCCACCTATAGTAATTTTATGGAGATAAAACTTAATATTTTTCAACCTTTAAAATATATCCACAGAAACCCTCTTATTCTTAACTTATTGATGATCAGTAATAGAGTTACTACAGTAAGGAAAAAGCAATTGCTAGAAATTACTACAGTATTTTAAAACTCTGTGATGTTGATTTATATTCCATGATGAAAACTAACCCTTTTAAAAACTTTTCCAGAGACCAAATTCACAAAACAGATGTGATTGCTAAGAAATTAAATAGACCAGAATTTTTTTAAAAAGTCATGTAAGCCCTTCACAGTAATGTCTGTTTACAATAGAGTGCACTCAAAAGTGTATGTATAGCATAAAAAGAGAGGGGAAAAATGTGTAAATCTGTAACACAATTAAGTTCATGGACCACTGGAGTTTATATTGCCTCTGGAATCAGCAGTAGTGTAGATGGGGTGCTAAGCCCAGTCTTCTGGGAAGCAGGGGCTATTATTAGCTTGGCATAGTATTAACTACTTTGGGCTTTAAATAGGTTGTTATGATAGATTTGCTGCCCGGCATTGTATGCGTGTAGCAAATGAATGTGACATCAGGTAGTTTGTTTACAAGTTTTCAGAGCAAATCATAGAATTCCTAGAAGTTACAGACAAGAGAATAGCCCTGAATGCAGGGAAAGATGCTGAGTGTGGAAGGTTACAGGCAAAGAAATACGCTGAACTTCCTTTGCTGTGGGTAAGAAAAGTTTAGTAGTAATGCATGAGAAGAGAGGAAAGTTGCAGGGATTCTAATTACAGTTATGCATTTACAGATACAGAAAGAGATGTCTCTGCAGTGTGTGCATACAGAGAGAGGGAGAGAGGGAAATACACTTTACGGTTTTTCCTATACTGTGTTTGCCACAACTTGGAGGCCAGATTTTGATGGCTTCGGCTTTATTCTCTGACAGAAACTTTGCCTTCCAAATCAAAATAACTGTGGATTAAAACTGCAACTTGAAACATCTGTCAAAAGGCACACATAAAGCAGATTAAATTCACTCTCTTTTACGAATCCAAGCAGTTTGTTTTAATACTACATATGAATTTTCCCAGACCAAGAATCTCCAAACCGGGATGCTAGACTGTCATAAAACTGGCTACAGGACTATTTTAGTGGATTTTGCATGGAATCATACAGTTTCGTAAATTTGAAGATTTCCCTTGTTCCAGCAATCCTATGGTATTTAGGGAAATACATGTTACCAGACTCTCTGCTTAGTCTACTCACTGCCATTCAATTTTTATGTAACTAGGTATTTGTACTTACCTTCAGACACATTAGAATTGTTTGTGAAGAAACCAGATAAAAGCATTCATTGGTCTAGTAACTAGTGCAAAAATCTAATTAGTAGTAGAAAACTTTGTTTAGCAGTCCAAAGTGCTATTTCTTAGCGTATTTTAAAGAAATTCCCTCTGCTATTTCACAGTTCCCTTTAATAGTTTATTTATGTTGTGCTGTCATTTTGAATGTTGCTGTTTATCTTGGCTTTAGGAGTTTGGATAGAGTTCAGGAGTTTCAGATAGTATCTAAATCACCTTCTACATCATGTTGTTCTACTAATAGTTGACTGCAAGAACCAAATGCATTCCTCATTATAAGGCTACTAGTGAAGAAAACAGGATGGGATAGACAAGCCAAATAGTGCATTAACCACTGATAGTCCAGGGGAACCCTCAAGAATCTGTTTTTTGCTGTGAATTTTTGTTGCTCCAAGTTAAATGTGTAATGCTAGGTTTATATGGCTCTATTTAGTTTTACGAATGCTCGGTACTTACATGATGTGTAGTAAAAGAGCATTTGTTTTCTTTTCTGGTTTTGTCCCTGTAAAGAGTTCCTTTAACTCTTAAGTTTTGCTTTTGCTGTAAGTAATCTGGTCTGTATGCAAGTCACTCCTTGTGACAAAAAATGGTTAGTTAATTTGAAAATTTTACATGAAAACTTTATGTAGATGCAACATTGTTTTAGTACAATGTAAATTAAAAATTCATGTAATCACTCTTATCCTGCCTCAAATAATTGTATTTAATGCCATATAGAAAATAATTTCTCACTGAAGAGCATCCATACATGAAAATGTGATTCATACATAATTTTTTGAGATAGAATTACTTTTAAAGATATTTTAACTGTCTCAAACTAAAATATTTTCATTACTATGTTTCATTAATCTCTTTGTACAATGGAAAGTTAGAAGTCTTCACCATTTGACTTTTAGATTAATAGAGCTGCTTACAGTTACCACCCACTTATTCTAGCTATTTAATCACTAAGTGAGATTTATTAAGGTTATAAATGGTGAAGTAGTGATAATATTTAATTATTTCTAAGTAGCACAAATTATTGCAGCATTAAATCAATTGTTTGGGTTTTTTTGCTCGTGTACCATTCAGATTTCATTATAATTTATTTTAATATGTAGTTTTTAAATATAACTATTTTTTAAAATCATTTGATCTGCAGGTGGAAATGGTGTACTCATTGTTATCAATGCTTGGTACTCATGATAAAGATGACATGTCAAGAACATTGCTAGCAATGTCTAGCTCCCAAGACAGCTGCATAGCCATGCGTCAATCTGGATGTCTTCCTCTCCTCATCCAGCTTTTACATGGCAACGATAAAGACTCTGTCTTGTTAGGGAACTCTCGTGGTAGTAAAGAGGCCCGTGCCAGAGCCAGCGCAGCACTACATAACATCATTCACTCCCAGCCTGATGATAAGCGAGGCAGACGGGAAATCCGCGTGCTCCATCTTTTGGAGCAGATTCGTGCTTACTGTGAAACATGTTGGGAATGGCAGGAAGCACATGAACAAGGCATGGACCAAGACAAAAACCCAAGTAGGTTCTTCAAGCTGTATAAATTTTGAAAACCAATGAATTAACAAAAAATACAATATAATCTGAAATCATGTTGAATGTATGTAAGATTTCTTGTATATATATATATGGGTAGCTGCAAATAAATGCATGAGGGTGTATGTACAAATACACTTTTTGAGTTAAGGTAGTGTTAGGAAGTAGTACCTATTACAAATATGATGCCCTATTTATAAACCTGTTCTTTCAAATCATAAGGCTTCTGTATGCTTTCCAGATAAAAACTCTATAGTGTTTTATATATATGATCTGTAAATTAAAAGTAAATTTCAACTCATTCCTGTTTTACATTTTGATGAATAATGAAGGATACTTAAATAATCCCAAATCGTTCTATCGCAAGATACACACTTCATGTAGGAGAGAGGTACAGACCACAAATTAAATAATCTCAATCTAGCCAATATAATATAAACTATAATGTACATGAGAAATATTTCAATATTAAAATACCAGAGATGTAGCAATGTAAATGAAATAGGAATTTTCTTGGGGGGCAGTTACAAAAAAGATTTAATCTGCATAATTTAACTGCTTTTTTGAATTGATGGCATTTTGTAAATACAGGTTGTAGGTGTCTCATGGAAGTACCACTGAAATCAGTGGGCTGAATCATAGGTTTTGGAGTTTACTGCTACAACCATTTCACAAAAGTTGGGCTCTGAACAACATGTACCAATACAATTTATGTGTTAGCTAGTATCTAGCTCATGAAATTATGAATTTTAAAACTATGAAGCAAAGGGGTTTAATTAAACATTCTTAAGGACTTAACACCCAAAGAAACGGCTTCACTTTAGGTGTTGTATTATCTAATGCCACTATAATATTTATTGTTACTGATTTCTTTCAGAGATTTTTATTTTTCAAGAGTAATAAGATAATTGGTACCAGAAGTTATATTTCTAATTTAATACATACATTAATGATTCTCCTTAGTTTCTTTTTCAGCATCAAGTATATTTCTAGTACTTGTATGTCATCTTGGTTTTATGTAGATTTATTCAGGCATCTGTGTATACAGATGTAGTAGTAATATTCTGAAGTAACTGTCTATTCTTGGATAAATAGGAAGATAAGAACCCTGAACAAAATTGCTATTGATTTATCTTAAATTTAGTTTCTCTTTGAAAATCTTTATACAAAGCTATACACCTAGGAAATACTAATTGTTACCTATATCTGGATCAGTGCCTGCTCCAGTTGATCATCAGATCTGTCCTGCTGTGTGTGTTTTGATGAAACTTTCATTTGATGAAGAACATAGGCATGCAATGAATGAGCTCGGTAAGACCAAATGTATTCCTCTGACTTCCTCTGAAACACTTCCTGGAAACGCTGACATTCTGTATTTGTATACCTCGAAGGATATGTGGCATTGTTTTACCACTGGATTAAACAGATCATCAGTTCATTTGTGTCAGATGTTGATCTCTAAGTGATTAATGCAGTTTAAATTAACTATACCATTTCCCATCGGACAGGTTATTATGAAAGTTACTCTTTTATTTGGCATGAACTCTAAATTGTGGAAGAGTATATAATCATAGAAGTATTTGTGATTTTCAGAAGCATCGGACTTGCAGTGAAGGCTGCTTTCCAGAGTTTTTTTTGTCGTGAGTAGGCTGCTGTTCAGCAGCCTGAACTTCTTTGTCCATACTCAGTTCTGTGCAGGCAGGTTTTCTTTGCTGCTTCTGTGTAAAAATACGTTAAGTACTTTTTCCTCAGAAAATAATATTCAGTAATAATAATTAATAAATCAATACTTGTCAGATTTAATAAATAGCCTTTTATGTAACTGTTATGATTTCATTGGTCATGATTTTGGCTGGGTAGAATTAAAATGAGTGTTTTTCTTACTTCTGCATAAATGTTTCTCTTCCCACTTCACTCCATTTCCTCCAAAATCTCAATATGATAACGCAACGTTTCAGCCAGTGCTAAGCATAGAATTTGAGATCTACAGTCATTATGTAATGGCTTGTTTTACTTTCAGAACCTTCTGGTTTTTTAGATGTTTGAGATTTGTTATATATGTAGAAATGCAGTTTGTTCCTTGGTGTATATATAAGCTGTATTCTTGATATTAGGATTGAAATTTGTTACTATTTCTATTATTTGTTTTTAAAGGAGGTTTGCAGGCCATTGCTGAACTGTTGCAAGTGGATTGTGAAATGTATGGACTTACAAATGACCACTATAGTGTTACATTAAGGAGATATGCTGGAATGGCTCTGACAAACTTGACTTTTGGGGATGTGGCAAACAAGGTAAGAATAGAATTTCAAACATATTGTAATTTCAGTTGATAGCTATGTTTGAATTGTAACACTCAGACAGGTGATGAAATCTTGAGGATAGGATATTGAATTTGGGATCAGGAGAGTAAAACAAAATGCCATTCCATCCTGTTCCTCACTGAGGGTACCACAGACGGGAATGTTATATCAGACAATTATAGTATCGACTGTCACATTAAATCAAGTCACTTCTAATTTGTCACTGTAAGTAGGGATTTTACCAATTGACTTTAATTTTTTTTTAAGCAATACATATGATCTTTTGGTAATGTATAACACATAATGATTATGGACCAACAGTTATGGACAGTGACTGATTTTTCTGAGAATGTTGAACTAAAACTGTTAATTGAGCCAAATTTTGTTTAGTTGTCACTTAATACTATTACTGTCCAAAAGGATTTTGCAAACCTCCTCAAGCTGGAGCTCGATCTTAAACATTTATTGAATATCTAGCTCATTATGGGCACTACTTCAAAGAATTACAAGAATTAGTTCGTTTTAGTTTTAAATACTCATCTTTTTTAGTATTTTGTATGTTTGAAATGAAAAGTGTAATTGTGAGACTCTATAGACAGCAGGTAAAAACACATTGCCAGCTTACAGATAATTGTCCAGTATATTACCCAGCATATGTTAAAGAAGGCTTCTCAACTAGTACTGTTCCAGATCTGGTCCTAGACCTGTTGAAAAAATAAAAGTAAAATTTAGCACAATTTTACCACTTATGGATTTCCCAGTACAGAAACTGTTAGGCTTAAGTTTTTAATCGTTGTGGACCAAACATTTGTTGTTGGAAACATGTATTACAAAGCTTTTTTTTGAACTTCACAAATGATCAGCTTAAAATATCGAAGTACTGTGCACAAGCAAGCCACCTAATCTGTGATTTAGAACTATTTCTTTTCTATTTTCTTCTGATTTTTATCAGGCTACATTGTGTTCTATGAAGGGCTGCATGAGAGCTCTTGTAGCCCAATTGAAGTCTGAAAGTGAAGACTTACAGCAGGTAATGTCCTTACTAGGTGAAATATTTCTTGGCCGTTTCCATTATTTTGCTTTGCTTCAATTTTATTGTATTATGTGAAGATACTGTATTTCTGCTCTCCTTTCTTAATATTTACTTCCCTTCTACTGATTTGCTCTTGACATCAGGTATTTTTATACTTGAATTCTGTCTTTGCATTAAGTTCCTAGGGTGCTGCCTTCTCTATTTTTTCAGTTACTGTGTCTTTGAAATGTGCTGCATTTATCCCAGCCTGACTTTTGTTTTGTAATTGTTGTTCTTTTCTTGTGTTATCTCATTAACTTTGATGCAAAGTTAGTACCTATATTAATTCTGTGAATCGTGAAGTACAACTTTCTTGTAGTAAAAGTGGTAAGCTGTGGATCATACTGTTTTCTCACCAAAACACATAAAATACATGGGCTGTAAAGCTCCTTTTATGACCCTCGTCTGTTGGTGGAAATACAATTTTCAAGAAAAGTTTGAGCGATCCTAAATTCTCCAGTTTAGCTTACTTAACGATACCGTTAGCAGACTGGGGGTTAATGCATTATTGTGGCTCCTCTACAGTAACAAAAAGTTAATAATAGGGGAACAGTAGTAGAGGAAGCTCTGCTTCAAAAAAAAAATCTGCATCTGACTTGACAAGGTTGTACTTTTAGTACGTACATACTTGCTCTCCACAGCAGCACCTCCTGGAGAAACTGCCAAAGCATGAGCAAAGTGTTTGGTGTGACACTTGAGTGTCTCTTCCAATTGATCCTGCGCTGTAGAGGAAAATATCTTGAAAATAAACAGTATTTATGAAGTGTGCAGGGTGATCCTCAGAGCTGAGAACGTAGAACTGTTCTTCATTGTTTGGGAACTTGTTTAAAATTACTAAATATGAAATTATTTTTGTTTAATATCGTAAGCAATAATATATATTTCTTATGTAATCATAGGTTGGAAGAGACCTTTGAGATCATCAAGTCCAATCATCAACCTGATTTACTGGGTCCCATCGCTAAACTGTCCCTTAGTGCCACCTCCACACATACCTTAAATACCTCCAGGGATGGGAAGTCCACCACTTCCTGGGCAGCCCTGTCCAGTGCGTGACTGCCCTCTTTGTGAAGAAATTCTTCCTTATGTACAATCTAAACCTCCCCTAGCACAAATGAGACTGTTATATATGCTTGCTTATACGTACATATATAAACTACACCTGTTTATATGCATATACGTATATTCTTTTTCTTTCTTGGTTTGCAGGTCATTGCAAGTGTGTTGAGGAACTTGTCCTGGCGAGCAGATGTAAACAGTAAAAAGACACTACGTGAAGTTGGGAGTGTGAAAGCACTGATGGAATGTGCTTTAGAAGTTAAGAAGGTATAATGTATAAATAACTAAAAGATAAATTTCTGAGGTGTTCTGTTTATTTTATACAAAATAAAAGTATGGTCCTTCTTGATATAAGTAGTAGGTCAAATACTGGGGGTGTTTTAGGTAACTTCAGAATTAAAGTTACTTAAAGCAATTGGAATTGCTAAACAGAATTGCTTTGAGTTAATGGGGTAGCAGATCACAACGTATCAATGTCACCTCAAAACTAATGGTATATAATTTTATTTATGAGGGTTGACAGCTTTTGCTCTTCAGTTTCATGAGCTGTGCTGTTCTAACAGGCACTGTTTATAATTTTGCAATTCAGTGGAACCTCTTCTGATTTAGTGAATAGGTAACTTCCACTTCTGCTGTTTTCTGGATATATTCTTTGTATAATTCCTGTCATCATACAGAACTATATTCCATCCCAGAGTCCTCTGCCAGCTAGTCTTCAAACCATTTTTACCATTATGGCAACTAACAAATATTGTGGTTCATAATTCCAAAATTTTCTGGCAAGCAATAGCAAATCCATAGCTGATGGAAAGAGAGAAGCAAAGAAAATTATTGGTGTGTGCAGTGCTATATGCCTCTAGCTTACCAGCTCAGAAATCAGAAATTGGAACATAATTAAATCACAAATTATGAGTGTTTCGAGGAAAACTAGAGGAATAGGGAGGCATGTGTAGGAAAACAGAAAACAAAATACTGGGTGTTTACCATACAACACTTGAGATTTCATCCAAGCAAAAATCAAATTCTGCAGTTAACTGGGAAAAAAATACCCCATGATCAGTGAATTTTGTTTCTTTGCAAATGTAGGTTAGAATCAGTGAGGCAGTTTTTATCTCTGGGCTGTATTTTCAGACTGTGCAGGTTCAACAGGAATTACTATTTCAGTTTATTCTTGGTTCATCGTTGCATCGGTGGGAACTGGAAAAACAGATTTGTGACAGACTTCTGGAAGCTAACTTAAGTATTTCTGAGGGATTGTGTTCAATAGTTGGAAACTTTTCTAATTCTATCACTTTATTTTCCTAGGAATCAACCCTAAAAAGCGTTTTGAGTGCCTTATGGAATTTGTCAGCACATTGTACTGAGAACAAAGCTGATATATGTGCTGTCGATGGTGCTCTTGCATTTCTAGTTGGCACACTCACATACCGGAGCCAAACAAACACTCTAGCCATCATAGAAAGTGGAGGAGGGATATTAAGAAATGTTTCTAGCTTAATTGCAACTAATGAGGACCACAGGTAGGTATACATTTTCAGACAATTTACAGTATAATGGTACCAAAAGCATGTTTGTATGTTGAGTCTTAATAGGAATGCATGTATGAAGTACAGTAATCAAATACAATAATTTGTAATGAATTTGATAAGGCAAGTATTCCACTCAGATAACAGGAATATGCAGTAATATCAATATCTGTTGCTTGTAAATAATGAATGGTACTAGAAACTTTTCCAGGAAAGAGAAAATTGCTAAGTTATAAAGGAAACCACCTGGAATGGAAAAATATTTAATAAAGGGATTGTAGAGTGGGAACAAGTGATTCATATCTGTATTAGTATTTGATCAGTTGGATTTGGATGGATTCCATATGAATAGAGGAAAAATAAGACAAATTTGCACTAGATACTTCATCATTTCAAAGGACTAAACTCACCTGTAGCATAGTAGGTTTTTGTTTTGTTTCTGATTCATTTGAAATGCCACTTACTGATTTTTTGTTTTCAATTATTCAACACCAGGCAAATCTTAAGAGAGAACAGCTGCTTACAAACCTTGTTACAACACTTGAAGTCACACAGTTTGACAATAGTCAGTAATGCATGTGGGACCCTGTGGAATCTTTCTGCACGAAATGCAAAGGATCAGGAGGCACTGTGGGACATGGGAGCAGTCAGCATGCTCAAAAATCTCATTCACTCAAAACACAAGATGATAGCAATGGGCAGCGCTGCAGCTCTAAGAAACCTCATGGCAAACAGGCCAGCAAAGTATAAGGATGCTAATATTATGTCTCCAGGATCAAGCTTACCATCTCTTCATGTTAGAAAACAAAAGGCACTGGAAGCAGAATTAGATGCTCAGCATTTATCAGAGACTTTTGACAATATTGATAATTTAAGCCCAAAGGCATCTCACCGTAATAAGCAGAGACATAAGCAGAACATATACAGCGAGTATGTTTTGGATTCTAGTCGTCATGATGATGCGATTTGCAGATCAGAGAGTTTTAATACTGGTAATATGACTGTACTTTCACCATATTTAAATACTACAGTATTGCCTGGCTCCTCTTCTTCCAGTAGAGGAAACATAGAAAATTGTCGATCTGAGAAAGACAGAAGTCTTGACAGGGATCGAGTAGTAGGTTTAAATACCTACCATCCAGGTACAGAGAACACTGGGAACTCCTCTAAGAGAATAGGAATGCAAATTTCTACTGCTGCAGCTCAAATTGCCAAAGTTATGGAAGAAGTGACAAGCATGCATATTCCACAAGAAGACAGAAGTTCTAGTTCCACTTCTGAAATGCACTGTTTGACAGAAGACAGAAATGCCCCGAGGAGAGCAGCCAGTGCCCTTACTCACTCAAGTACATACTTCCCTAAATCTGAGAATTCAAGCAGGACATGTCCTGTGCCTTACACAAAAATGGAATACAAGAGAGCTTCAAATGATAGCTTAAATAGTGTAAGCAGCAGTGATGGCTATGGTAAAAGAGGCCAAATGAAACCTTCCATTGAATCTTACTCTGAAGATGATGAAAGTAAATTTTGTAGTTATGGTCAATATCCAGCTGACTTGGCACATAAGATACATAGTGCAAATCACATGGATGACAATGATGGAGAGCTAGACACTCCTATTAACTATAGTCTTAAGTATTCAGACGAACAGTTAAATTCTGGGAGGCAGAGCCCCTCTCAGAATGAAAGATGGGCAAGGCCTAAGCATATAATAGATGATGAAATGAAACAGAATGAACAAAGGCAGTCAAGGAGCCAAAGTGCAGCCTACCCAGTGTACACTGAGAGTGGAGATGATAAACATATGAAATATCAGTCACCTTTTGGACAGCAAGATTGTGTTTCTTCATTTAGATCAAGAGCATCTAATGGTTCAGATCAGAACAGAGTAGGCTCGACTCTTGGAATGAATCAGAAAGTAAACCAGTCCTTGCGCCAGGTTGATGATTATGATGATGATAAGCCAACCAACTACAGTGAACGTTACTCTGAGGAGGAACAACATGAAGAGGAAGACAGACCAACCAATTATAGTATAAAGTACAGTGAAGAGGAACATCATGTCGATCAGCCGATCGATTATAGTCTAAAATACTCAACAGAAGTTCCTCCCTCTTCTCAGAAGCCATCTTTTACTTTTTCAAAGACTTCTTCAGTGCAAAGCACTAAAACTGACCGTATTTCCTCAAGCACTGGGAACGCGTCAGCCCCCTCAGCTGTTTCAAAGAGACAGAATCAGCTCCACCCAAGTTCTGCACAGAGCAGAGGTCAGGCTCAAAAGACTGCCTCCTGTAAGACTCCCTCTATTAATCAGGAAACTATACAAACTTATTGTGTGGAAGATACACCAATATGTTTTTCAAGGTGTAGCTCTCTGTCATCTTTGTCATCAGCTGAAGATGAAATAGGACGTGATCAATCCACACGTGTGACAGATGCTAATAATACACTACAGATAGCAGAATTGAAGGAAAACAGTGGGGCTCTATCTGCAGAAGCCTCAGTAAGTGAAATCACATCAACATCACAACATATCAGAACAAAATCCAGTAGACTGCCAACTTCTAGTTTATCTCCTTCTGATTCCTCTAGACATAAAGCTGTTGAATTTTCTTCAGGTGCCAAATCTCCCTCAAAGAGTGGTGCACAAACCCCTAAAAGCCCACCAGAACATTATGTGCAGGAAACTCCTCTCATGTTCAGCAGATGTACTTCTGTAAGTTCCCTGGATAGTTTTGAAAGCCGTTCAATTGCTAGTTCAGTTCAAAGTGAGCCTTGCAGTGGAATGGTAAGTGGCATTATAAGTCCGAGTGATCTTCCGGACAGCCCAGGACAAACAATGCCTCCAAGCAGAAGTAAAACTCCACCTCCTTCTCAAGGCGTTCAGGTAAAAAGAGATGTAGCTAAAGGTAAAGTACCTAGTGCAGAAAAGAGAGAGCCTGGTCCTAGACAGGCAGCTGTAAATGCAGCTGTTCAGAGAGTTCAGGTGCTGCCAGATGCTGATACACTATTACATTTTGCCACAGAAAGTACACCAGATGGGTTTTCTTGCTCTTCTAGCCTCAGTGCTCTGAGTCTTGATGAGCCATTTATACAGAAAGATGTCGAGTTAAGAATAATGCCTCCCGTACATGAAAATGAACATGGAAATGAAGCAGAACCTGAAGAGTCAGATAATACAAAGGATAACCAAGAGAAGAAAGCAGAGAAACCTTCTGAAGCAGAAAAAGACATTCTGGATGATTCTGATGATGATGATATTGAAATACTGGAAGAATGCATTATTTCTGCAATGCCAACGAAGTCTTCACGTAAAGCCAAAAAGCCTTCTCAAGCATCTGCTCCAAAAATACCTCCTCCTGTAGCCAGAAAGCCCAGCCAGCTGCCAGTTTACAAACTTATGCCTTCACAGAGCAGACTGCAATCCCAAAAGCATGTTAGTTTTACACCAGGTGATGATATGCCGCGGGTATATTGCGTTGAGGGTACACCAATAAATTTTTCAACAGCTACATCTTTAAGTGATCTTACAATAGAATCACCACCAAATGAGTTGGCCAATGTAGACAGCGTGGGTACAGGGGCAGAGTCAGGGGAATTTGAAAAGAGAGACACCATTCCTACAGAAGGTAGGAGTACAGATGACTCTCAGAGAGCAAAAACTGTGACTGCCCCAGGACTGGATGATGACAAAACAGAAGAGGGTGATATCCTGGCTGAGTGCATTAACTCAGCTATGCCAAAAGGAAAAAGTCACAAACCTTTTAGAGTGAAGAAAATAATGGATCAAATTCAACAAGCATCTGCATCTTTAAGTAACAAAAACCAATCAGAAGGTGAAAAGAAGAAGTCGACATCACCTGTAAAGCCTGTTCCCCAAAACAATGAATACAGAGCACGTGTAAGAAAAAACACAGAGCCTAAAAACAATATTAATAATGAAAGAAGCTATTCAGAGAACAGAGACCTAAAGAAACAGAATATTAAAAATAATTCAAGAGATTTTAATGACAAACTTCCAAATAATGAAGAGCGTGTAAGAGGAAGCTTTGCATTTGATTCACCTCATCATTACACGCCTATTGAGGGAACTCCATATTGTTTTTCAAGGAATGATTCCCTAAGTTCTTTAGACTTTGATGATGATGATGTTGATCTTTCAAGGGAAAAGGCAGAATTAAGAAAAGGAAAAGAAGCAAAAGAAATAGAAGCTAAAGACTGCACTAATACAGAACAGTCTTCAAATCAGCAACCAACTAACAGGACACAAGTTTGTCAAAAACACCCAACAAGCAGAAGCCAGCCTAAAACTTTCTGTCAGTCAACTAAAGATATTCCAGACAGAGGGGCAGCTACAGATGAGAAAATGCAGAATTTTGCTATCGAAAACACACCTGTTTGTTTTTCTCGCAATTCATCTCTTAGTTCCCTTAGTGATATTGATCAAGAAAACAACAACAACAAAGAAGGAGAACCTGCAAAGCGAACTGAGGCTCCTGATTCACAGATGGAATCAAACAGACCACAGACTTCTGGTTATGCACCCAAATCATTTCATGTTGAAGATACACCTGTATGTTTCTCTAGAAACAGCTCTCTGAGTTCTCTTAGTATTGACTCAGAAGATGATCTTTTGCAGGAATGCATTAGTTCTGCCATGCCTAAAAAGAAAAAACCATCAAGAATAAAGAGTGAAAGTGAAAAAAATAATTCCAGAAATGTAGGTGGTATATTGGCAGAAGATTTGACACTGGATTTGAGAGAGATACAGAGGCCAGATTCAGAACATGGTTTCTCACCTGATTCAGAGAACTTTGACTGGAAAGCAATACAGGAAGGTGCAAACTCTATAGTTAGTAGTTTGCATCAAGCTGCAGCTGCTGCATCACTGTCTAGACAAGCTTCATCAGACTCTGATTCTATCCTTTCATTAAAATCTGGTATTTCCCTTGGGTCACCATTTCATCTTACTCCAGACCAAGAAGAAAAACCTTTTACTAGTAATAAAGGTCCACGAATTCTTAAGCCAGGAGAGAAAAGTACACTGGAGTCTAAAAAAGCAGAAGCTGAAAATAAGGGAATCAAAGGAGGGAAAAAAGTATATAAAAGCATGATTACAGGAAAAGCTCGCTCCAATTCAGAAGTTTCAAGCCAGTTAAAGCAACCCCAACAAACAAGCGTGCCTTCAATTTCACGTGGTAGGACAATGATTCATATTCCAGGAGTTCGAAATAGTTCTTCAAGTACTAGTCCTGTTTCCAAAAAAGGTGCCCCACTCAAAAACACAAATTCCAAGAGTCCCAGTGAAGGCCAAAGTTCAGCTAGTTCTCCAAGAGGCGTAAAGTCATCGGGAAAACCTGAGCCAGCTCCTGTAACTAGGCAACTTTCAGGGATGAACCAGGGTGGATCAAGTAAAGGACCTTCTAGATCAGGATCTAGAGACTCTACTCCTTCTAGACCTCAACAGCAGCCATTAAGTCGGCCTCTGCAATCTCCAGGCCGAAACTCAATTTCCCCTGGAAGAAATGGTATAAGTCCTCCAAATAAACTGTCTCAGTTGCCAAGGACATCATCTCCTAGCACAGCTTCAACTAAATCGTCAAGTTCAGGTAGGATGTCATACGCGTCACCAGGAAGGCAGATGAGCCAGCAAAACCTTACAAAGCAAACTGCCTTACCGAAGAGTACCAGTAGCATTCCAAGAAGTGAGTCTGCTTCAAAAGGGTTAAACCAAATTCTCAGTAGTGGTGGATCAAACAAAAAGACTGACCTATCCAGAATGTCATCCACAAAATCTAGCGGAAGTGAATCTGACAGATCTGAGAGACCTGTCCTTGTTCGCCAGTCAACTTTTATTAAAGAAGCTCCAAGTCCAACTCTAAGACGCAAATTGGAAGAGTCTGCTTCATTTGAATCTCTGTCTCCTTCCAGGCCAGATTCTCCCACAAGGTCCCAACTACAGACCCCAGTTCTAAGTCCTTCTCTTCCTGATATGTCTTTGTCCTCTCATTCAACTGCCCAGACCAGTGGTTGGCGAAAATTACCCCCTAATCTGAGCCCTTCTGTAGAATATGATGGGAGACCAGCAAAACGTCATGATATAGCTCGTTCTCACTCTGAAAGTCCATCTAGATTGCCAGTCAATAGATCAGGAACATGGAAACGTGAACATAGTAAGCATTCGTCGTCGCTTCCTCGTGTAAGCACTTGGCGAAGAACTGGAAGTTCTTCCTCAATTCTGTCAGCTTCTTCAGAATCCAGTGAGAAGGCAAAAAGTGAAGATGAAAAGCAGCACGGAAGTTCTTTTTCTGGACACAAGCAAAGTAAAGAAAGCCAAGCACCAGCAAAAGGTACTTGGAGAAAAATAAAAGAAAATGAAATTCCCCAGATAATGAATGATCCTCAGCATTCTTCCTCGGGTGCCACAAATAGCTCTGATTCCAAAACCCTGATCTATCAGATGGCACCAGCTGTCTCTAAGACAGAGGATGTGTGGGTGAGGATTGAGGACTGCCCAATTAACAATCCTCGATCTGGAAGGTCCCCAACTGGAAATACTCCCCCTGTTATTGACAGTGTTTCAGAGAAAGGGGGCGTAAATGGCAAAGATTTTAAAGAGATTCAAGAAAAACAAAATCCAGGGAATGGAAGTGTTCCTGTTCGTACCATTGGTTTAGAAAACCGTCTGAACTCTTTCTTTCAGATAGACAGTCCAGACAAGAAAGGCACTGAAACAAAACCTCTGCAGACTAATCCTGCTCCTGCACCAGAAAATAATGAAAGTACTGTGAGCGAGCGTACACCATTCAGTTCCAGTAGTTCAAGCAAACACAGCTCCCCCATCGGTGCTGTTGCCGCAAGAGTTACTCCTTTCAACTACAATCCGAGCCGTAGGAAGAGTAGTGTGGACAATAGTTCTGCTCGGCCATCACAGATACCGACACCAGTAAACAACAGCACAAAGAAACGTGACTCAAAATCTGAAAATACAGACTCTGGTGGAACTCAGAGTCCTAAGCGTCACTCTGGCTCTTACCTGGTGACTTCTGTTTAAATACATCAAAAAATAAAACTGATGTATTACATACAGCAGCTACTTAGAACTTTTGTTTCGAATGAAACTTAAGAAAAATGGGGATTGCTTTTTTTGTTGTTTTTATTTTTTGTAAATAGGTTTGATTCTTGTTAGAGAGTCCTTGTTCTGGAAGCCATATTTGATAGTATACTTTGTCTTCACTGGTAATATTTTGGAGGAATATCTGATTGACAGTTTGAAATAAAATTGCTAATGCAAGTATATTTGTACAGTATGTTTAACATGTATTTAATTAGCTTCCCATCCCATAATCTTTAAATATTGCTTGTCTTGAAATCATGGAACATTGCAGGTAGAAATGATACAGTGTACTGCTTTACCAATCATTTCTAGATTGCAGACTGACTAAACTACATCAGGGAAGAATTGGTATTATTTATGCAAAAAAGTATACTCAGTTTTAGTACTTGTGAGTCCATCTAAACCAATAATTAATCATGTGGCTGTGAAATTCACAGTAATATGGTTTCTGCTGAACAAGCATTCCCAGCCTGCTTTTCTGCATGAATGGAACTGATGTTTATTTTCTGAAGTAATGATAACATTTCTGTGGTCACATAACGTGCATAGATAGTTATGGTGTAACAATTTACACTTCCTTTGTGCTCTGAAAAAAAAATAAAAATAAAAAAAAGAAAACTGTGTAACTGTAAAACCTTGAACAAAATTATTTTACCTGATCTAGATTTTATCTTAAAGTAGGTAGAATTTTTTTGCTATGCTGTAACTTGTTGTATATTCTGGTATTTGAGGTGAGATGGCTGCTCTTTTATTAATGAGAATAAGGGGATGTTTCAACAGAGACTAAAATGAACATTTCAGAATAAATTATTACTATATGTAAATTGTGTGTGTTACTTCTGCATTACATAAAAATACAGGACTTTATTTTGAGATGTCACATTATAATATGTTGTATAATGCACTCACATTTGTGGCCTGATCCAGCAAAACCTTGTACCTCCGGTGTTACTTGTTCTTCTTTATCACTGACAAATAGCTGTTGCAGGATGCTTAACAGTTGCAAGATCAGGCCCTAGGTCTTCTGTAATATAATTATAGTTGAGACAGTTTCACCTATCTCAGGTGCATAACAAGGCTAAAGGCAGGGTATTTCCAGAAGCCAAACAGGATAATTGTTTTCATCACTGCGAGCCTGAAATAATATTGTATGTATAAGAATAATATTTATAAAGCAATTTTTTAAAAATTTGGGGATATAATGTAGAATGTGAAATAGTGACTATAAGATGAAATTTTAATTCTGTTTGAAATCTTCATCCATTTTTATTTGTTTTTAAAATTATAAAGGGAAACAAAGCAAGAATCCCATGACAAGAAATTTGCTTTTGTAGGGAAAAAACAATCCTGAACACAAACCAGGACATTTGCTGCCTCAAGCCTTTTTGATGCAAATACGGTTTGTGCTAGAACAATGCTGAAAAGACAGATTTGTGCTTTAAATATATACATATATAGTTTGAATTTAGATAAGAATTGGTTTAAAGTAGGAACACAAGATAACAAAACATTAACCATTCTGCGCATGACTGAACAAACCATGAAATGGTATGTCAGTTTTGTGGTATCTCAGCTGGACTATTCTAAAGTTAGCATTCTAAATAATTCAGGATTCAAGATGCCCTGATTTCAGGAAGCCCTGAAATAGAGAAGTTTACCTTTATCTTTATATGGTAGCTTTAACACAGTTGCAGAGTACATCATATCTGTGGCTTTGTACTTACCTGATATTGAAATGAATCAGTTTTGTTTAAAATTCATCATAAGACTTGCATTGTTTATGAACAGAGTTGAGATACTATCAGCAGACAGCAGTCAAATATGATTAAATTTAAAGCCAATACCAAAAGTACCTTTTTGGAATAAGTGGCATCTTATTTGATATTTTGTTCTTTGCCTCTTGACAAATTTGCTTAAAGACATACTATATTTCTACACCACGTGGTGAATCTGTTAACAAACAGTGCTTCTCCTATTAGCATTTGTAATATTTTGCATATAGTATCTTCATGAGACTTTTCATGTTAGTATTACTGTTCTTTAAAGACGAAATAGAGACAAAGATTATGTGGTTTTTTTGAAGTCGGGATTTGCTGTTGGAGTAGGATGCAGAACTCCATCCTTGTATTTAAAATGGAAGACCATAAACAATGTAATACTTCTTTGTGCTGGGCTTTTAACCACTAATGAGAAGGTATACCATGTAATCCAGGATAGTCCGTTAGCACCAGCTTTACACCTACATCCTCTTGGTCTAAGAATTTAAAGGTAAACTCAATCCCTATATAGAAATATTGATTTCAGCTTTATAACTGAAGTAATCAAAAGAACATGAGGTGAAACTATAAATAACAGTATGCATATCAAACACCAGAATGTCTTTGAAAATTGTAGTGGCTTCTTTAGATAGTCTTGGAGATACTTCATGATCATTATAATTGGGAAGTTTCTCTTAATACCGTCATAAACAAGCTTATATTTGTAGCAAAGACACATGAGATAAACTTTCCAACTATAAGGGTAGTGAAACACTGAAATATGCTTCCCATGGGAGTTGTTAAATTTCCATTATAGAAGTTCTAAGAAGAGGTTTAGGAAACATCTCATAGGGATGGACTTTAGTATATTTCATATTGCCTGTGTGCAGAGATGGGCTTAGGTGATCCTTTGAAATCTGTGCCAGACCTACATGTCTCTAATTCTTTATCTAAAATGCTTAATAACTGTTAAGAGCCTTTTAGAATATTTAAGGACATCCAGGATGTTTGATTCGTGTTAGTGATTAGGATGCAAAGCTGGATTCCAAGTTTAACTATAAAAACAGATCACAGAAATATAAAAACAGAAAAATGGGAAATAGTAATAATAAGTATATTTGATCTTGGATTTTCTTAGTGATGTCTAGATTAATGGTTGCCAGATCTGGTTTGTGCTGCCAAAGATTTATTCCTTGGTTTTACTTAAATGAAGTTGCTGCAGCAGGCAACAGGACCTTATTTACGCTGAGGCAAAACAAGGGAAATTAAGGAGCTGAGGAAGCCAAGGCTCCTTTTCCTGTTCTTTGGGGATACACTGCCTGCCTTTCTACAGATTTTCATAGAACTTTTGTGATTTGTATGCATATCTGCAGTTGTCTTTGCATTAGTTTACTAAACAAAGTTTTGTTCTCTTTATGTGAGTTGTGGAAACATGACCTCCCTGCATATTTTTACTATTTAATACCTATGTTCATTCTAGCTCCTTGCAGTGTGCCACAGTTAAGGTTATTGCTAAATTTCTGTGAAAGCTCTTCTGACTAAATATTGCAAACTTTAAAAGGGAACTAATCTAGTTATATTTTTCATGTGCAGTTCTCCATCAGAATATTTTCCCTTGAAACCTTAAAGATAATTCTTAAAACTCCTTGTCAGAGTTGACAGCTTGAAAATTGAAAGTCAACAGCCTTGCCAGGATTTCCTGGCAAGATTGGAATATTGTTTGAAGCAGGACTTGGCTTCAAACTTGAGACTGCAAGCAGCAGCACTCATCTGACCCTTCAGTGGACCGGTTCAGCTCGTATTTGGTAGAACTGGTTGAGGGAAGTAGTAGGATTTGTGCTGCTTTAGTATGCTGAATTTGCTCCATGCGGGGTCAGGTAAGCGCTGCCTAAGCCAGCAGAAGAGAAAAGCAGCTAGTGCTGGTGGAAAGAGGTTGGATCAAGCCATTACTTGCACTTTTAAGCCAATATGCCAAGTTCCAGAACTGTTCTTCACCCTTTTTGAGACAGCAAAAGCAAATTGAAGTTTTGGACCCCTAACTTGTTCACTCTGAACTTCTGCCTAATGGCCTTCTAGCACTTTGCATTTACATATGTTGTGTGCCAGGTAAGTCCATCATCCTGGAAATTCTAACAACTAACAAGAGGTATTACATTAGTCTATAGTTTGTGTTTCTAGAAAAGAAATTGTTGTTCTTCAAAATAATAAAAAAAAAATCTACCACATGTGAAGTTATATGCAACAATTTTTTAATTTGCAATGTTAAATGCATTAAGTCCTTCAAAATTAAAATGATTTACTGCAATTAGTTGGTTTCTGGAAGAGGCTTCAAGGGTGAGAGAACATATCCCTTCCTTGATGAAGACAGTACTACTTGTAGGCATGATCTGGAAAAAGTTTAGGTGGACAAGCTCTTGCATTTTGTTACTAGATGCCTCCCAAAAGTCTTTTCAGACCTCCCATTAAATAGTAAGAACAGCCTAAATGTTGCTAACAATCCTACCTAGACTTCCACCTAAATATAACTTAACAATACTGTAATGCCTTGCAAAGTCTCGTCCACCTGTCTGACAGCTTTGTTCTCGACGAGATGTGTGATTTGGATGAAGCTGTGAATCGAAAGTGAAGTGTCAGTTAATGTGAAGCATGACTTCCTCCACATGCTTAAAGCTCTGAGGACTTTCTTAATACCATACCACCCAAATGTGTTCACTCTCTGCTACCACAGCCATCTCCTTTGCACTTTTAAGCATAACCAGAAGAGATGTCCCCAGTTCTTTATTTTCAAATCACATATAGAAATGGCATTCCTGCTTCATAGTTTATGCAGAATAACAGATGGTAAGCGTATCTTAGAGAATATTAATGTAGTTAAGGTTGAGTTTTTAGTCTGAATGGTAAGGTAGATGCTTATGTGTTGTATTTGGTTACATATTGGAAGTGCAAGGGGAATTTGGTGTGGTGCTGAAGAGCTTAAGAGTTCACAACAGTAACGTAGGTGTCAATGAATTTGTGATGCCCAGATGATTATCAAGTATGTCTTTAATACCTAGGTTTTCTGCTGTCAATTTTCAGTTTTCCAGATGTGCTCTTTATTTACTCTTAAGACTGGGTAATGCCTCCTTAGCATAGTTTTGCAAGTAATCTACTCCTTGGAAATTTCCTCATAGCTACTGGATTAGATATATATTAATTTCTGCCATTTCCAATATTTGAGATTCTTCTAATTTTGATGTTGGTGAAAGTACTCTTTTCTTGAGTGGACATGGAATTGCAATTAGGATTTCATGAAGGTGTAGGGGGAGCTTGTTCATTCACTAAAACGTGCTACCAGAGTTGTAAGCTCAAGAGATGCATACAAATTGACTATCTCCTGTGCCCTACTTCCTAGTGGGATTTAAGATGCATAAAGCTTGTGCTGGTTCTCTGCAAGTAAGTTGTCATCCTCTGAGATCAGATACGTTTTCCCACCTATGAATGTTGTTTCTCTAACAAACTCAGCCCACAGTTCTTTCCTTCAGTTTTGTTGCTTGCTTCTGCCTGAGATGTGTTACTGTTTTTATCCTAACTCTGTAATTCTTTCTTCAACTATTCTAATGTATTTTGCTTCGCAGTATACTAATTCTGAATTTAGTCTTGCTATGCATAACTTATTACTTACAGTGTTATATAAAATTTCCTCCTGATTGCACCTTGTCAGAGTGGAATTCTTTTCTTGATTATTTATTACTAAAAGTTAGGTGTCTGTTTGCTGTACTAGAAATATGATTTAATTTAACGAGAAAGTTGCTCTTGAGACACTTATGCAATGATAAAGCATATCAGAACTAATGGTCTGAGAAACCATGTAGTTTCACTTTGGTAGTAATCATGTTTCAGATAAACACCAAGTGGAAAAAGCTGAGGGAGATACACAGGTCACCAGTATAACTGTTCTCTTCCATGTCTCATTTTAAAATGAATTGCACAAAATCTAGTTCTGACACAGTGTAATTCCATAATCTCTGATACTTACAGTAAGTTCACAAGGAAGCTTATTTCATCATGACTTTTAAGCATGACAGACTCATTTAATTCCAGCTTTTTCTTAACTAATGCATTTTGTTCCTGATTGGAGACTTATTAAGGGACTTATATTAGTTGATTGCCAACATGTACACAAACGTACTTAAATACATATGCTTGGCTTGCTCTCTTCTATTCATCCTAGACTTTGACATAGTTAGAAGCACTTAACTAAAATTAAAAAAAAGTCTAATTTCAGGACTGATCAGCTGGTCCCTTATTTTACAAGTGTCTAAAGAAAAATACACTTCATGGTCTTGATTCTTATACAGAAAGAAAATTCCTTGCTAGCAATTCAAAAAGTCAGTAGGGATTGTGAAAACTACAGGATTTTGAGTGATTTACATTTAATACAAATGAAGGTAGTTTATGCCTAATTCCATCCCTGCTAACAATTCTCTGTGCAAAATAACATACTGCTTGGGGTGAGGGGGAAAGGCATCTTGGGTATACAATAAACAGAATTCAGACTTTGTGCATCTTACCTAGGTTGTTACTAAGGTCTATGATGGCAGACGTGTAATATGGAATAGCAGGAAGGTAGATAAAAAACTGAGTCGTAATATAAATGGCTATAAGCCTCTTTTTTAATTCCATTGCATGATGAAAGGGGGTTGGCATCTTTCTGTTCCTACTATAATTGAGCAGTTGAATGAAAATGACAGATTATTTGACACTTTTTTAGGTTATTTGGAAGTCTTACCAACAGAAATCCTCTAGCTTAAGTGGAAGTTATGAGTTCATTGCAAATACTATGTTATTGTGTCATATACATCTGGATGATTGATGGTTCCTTTTTATCCTAAAAACTGAGTTTACACAGCTGTGACTTTACACAGCTGTCAGCTGTTCTACAGGGCAAGAACAAGGCCAGAGGATGACTGGGTGTAAAACCAAGATCCGTAAGTCAGCAACATAGTCTTTACAATTACTAAGGAATGAGAGATCTGTAGAAATCCACATTTTTCTATTTCAGTTTTTCCAATTCCACTGTTGCCAGCTAAACAGGGATTTGGATAGAGTCGATTGGGAATGTGGTGCCTGACAGTTTCCCCGGTACCTCTGTGAAATACTGTATACAGACTCTGTTCTGTGTTCTTACTTACTCCGTGTAAGTCAAGAGATGGGTCTAGGTGAAGTAATCCAAAAGACTTTCAGCTCTGAACAGAGTACAAGTCAGGGACTATTTCAAGGCACTTCTGACTGTCAGCTGCTCTTGTGCAGCACTTACACAGATGAAACACATTCACCTACTGTGGCCTTAGAAATCTTGGGGGTGTCTTTTGCATCTTAAGGATATACAGGCTATTAAGATTGATTATGGGCTTCCATCATTAAGATGAACAGAACCAATGCTTCTGCTGATTAATAATGATAGTTGTGTAGCTGCTGTCTCTGCAGGACAGGCATGAGGTAGAAAGAAAAGGAGTAGACTCTATATTTAAAATAAGCGCTCCTCTGGGGAAAGCAGTACAAATACTGCGAAGTGGAGTACACGAAGAATGGAATGGCTCACTCTGAAAACTGAAATTTCACGGTAAGTAAATACTAGTTTTTACAGATCTGAATGAAGGACAGCATTCTTCTCCCTCTATGCTGATGAAAGGTCTCTGTTTGTGAGACCTAGTTTACACCAGTCTCGAGCATGAAGTACATTTCCATTTTGAACACTTTTTTTCTAGACCCCATATTTAAGTTTAAAATATATTTTTTGAATCCTAGTTTATAAAGATTGCAGAGAAAATCCTTCTTAGCTTGCCCTCTTCCTTTCAATGTTTATTGGACCTATTAATATCTCACTTTGCATTCCCTTTTTGTTACACATTTTATCTGCAGTCCACTACAGATCTCCTGCACCCATCTAGCTAAAAATACACCTTCTGAATGACTTCACTAGTCCACCTATTGTACAGGCATTTCTAGCATGACTGACTGCAGTGTAACACTGTTAGAGAAAACTGAACACGTAAGCTAGATCTGAATAAACTGACATCTGTATGTGACACTTTCAGTGAAACACAGCAGTACTGATGCAGCTCAAACCATTTATCTGCACTTGGTGTGCCACTTCTGTTCTGGGTACTTGGACTTATCACAGGTGAAATGTACCACTCCCTAGTAAAACCAATTTGAACTTCTATTTCATGATTTTATAGGGACCTTGATTTTTTATTTATTTATTTTGGGGGGAGGGGATATTTTTCTCCTGCAGACATGCTTAACAGTAATAAAGTAGGGTCTGACTAGGCACACAACTTGCTGCCGACAGTGTGTGCAGCGAGGCAATTCTCTGAAATGCAGGCAGTGCAGTGTTCATGCCTTGTCACTTCCCCTTCTACAGCAGTTATGACAAATGGAATAACTTGGAGAAGTTATACACAGCTTTCAGAGACCAGGAGCCCTGGTATTAAGCAAAGGCAATATTTGCAGTCTTGACATTTTGCTACAGACATACATGAGTCCTATGCTCACTAGCAATTACATCTTATCTTCAGCTTGCTTTAAAATATTTAAAGACTGTCAGGTTTTGATTGCTTCATTATTAAATTTCTGATGTCAGGGATAGCACATATTTGGAAAGTGCATGCAGCCATAACGTGCCTGAGCTAGTGTGCTCTGTGACCTACTTCTGTCCCCCAATTCTTCAGGCTAGAATTAAGCAGAACTCAAGTTTGAAATGTATTTCTTATGACACTAGAATAAATGTAGTGACTGGATGCCATATAGTCAATGAGGTCATTCTATAACGATGATGGAGATTAAATTGACATGTTTGTACCTAATGGTTCATTTTAGGCATGTTAGTTTCACTAACACTATGAATACTAGTACCAATAAGTAAGATAGGTATGTAATAATAGGATCTGCAGAAAAGAAGACATACTTCCCTCATAATCAGTCACGTATGCCACATGATTCAGTCTAGCCCAAAAAACTCCCAGCAATTTTTTATGATTTTTTCATCTGAAAAAGAAACAATTGTTTTTATCATTACCACAAATACTGATATAGGCAATGTAGCTTTTGCTCTGATATAGTAAGTTTAAATACTGGTTTAGAAGTTAAGCCATTACCCCTAATAGGTTGGTATTAAATAGCTGCATGAATTCAAGTGAAGGGAAAAAAATAGCCTGCAATTGTCAATTATAACAACATTAAAAATAAACGCACAAAAGCTTTCTCACTGTCCTGAACTAAGTGGGTTGACTGAGAGCAAACCTAATATGCAATGATGATACTGTGCCATTCACAAACCAGCCATGTTCGATGCCTTCTTCAATGTAAAGTCACAGCAGTGTTTCTCAAGCTGATGTCCAATGGTAGTCTGTTATGCACCAGAACTTGCTTTAGAAAGTAACTGTGAAATTGCAAACATTGGGAAATTTAGCAATAACAACAACAAATACAGGGTGAAGAGATAACTTTCAATGTTTGCTCATTATGTTTTAGCCTAATTTTTGTTTATGAAGCTATTGTAACATTGTATAAACGACTCTTAGCATTTTTTTTCCCTACAAGCATTAGATCATTATTTTAACTCTGCTAGAGCATTGTCCTTCAGAGACAGATCCAGCTTTACACCCTTTTGTCAGGTTCCAACTTGTGTCCAAGAAAGGGAAGATTATGGCTATCATTATTTGAGAAAAACAAGCTGCAGTAAGCCTGACTGGTAACATGTTTTAGTGATGACCATGTGTCATGGTCGTGCAATTAATACTGCACGCCTGCATGGAGACACAATTAATATAATGAAATCTAGTCTGTTCACACTTTGCATTCTGTATACAGCAACAGAGGGTTAAGTGGCTGTTGGAGCCTTGTTCAGCTATAGGATCTCCTTCTCCCCAGTCACAGGGACATGGATCTCAGGATAGTATTTAGGAATCACTATCCCACTGCCATGGGGTGCGATGGGCATGCACTGGTGAAGCATGGGTAGACAAAGGCTGCAAAAGCTGTTGACCTGCCTTCCCACCTCCTTCCCCCCCTTGTAGCTTGACTCTGGCTGAAGGCAGGTGGCAACTGCTGGCAGAAACTTCTGCCACCTTGCCCGACACACAGACTAAGCACTGACAACCTGGGCAGCAACTATGAAGGAAACAGCAGCTCTCACACTTTATAGGTGGTGGAAATCTCAGTGGAAAACCATGTAATAGACGTGTGTGTGTGGGCAACAAAGACTTAAAACCCTACACAAAGCAAGAACACAGGGAATCCATTATCAAGCTAGTGCTAACAAGATGATAATTACGTTCAATAGATGACCTCTTGGAGAGGTACACTTAACTCTGTGTTATCCAGGTTAGTTGTAACCAGGAGATCACCCTCCGAAAATCTGTCTTTAGCACTTTGCTAAATTTTAGCATGTTAGATCAACAAGTTCCTTCACAACTCTGCGTAACTTTTTTTTTTTTTTTTTTTTAGCTGCTGAGCTTGTTGTGTCATGTTTGTGAAGAGCTGCCTCTCTTCTGGACAGCTGCAGTCTGATTTTTGAAAGCTGCTACTGCAGAGACCACACAGTTGCATTGCTCATATTTCTTTCCTGCAGTACTTTGTACAGCTTATTCACTTCTGACGTAATGAGAGCAAAGACAGAAGACAACAAAACTGTCCATCATCCAAAAGACTGAACAGACCAAGTAACTCATTGATGGGTGCCAAATGCCATCCCGATTATGTTACAGCTTCCTTGTAACTCTTAACTCTTCCAAGTTTTCATGAACTGTATTATGAACAGTATCATTAATAGATCTTCCCTGCAAACACACCTGTCTTGCATTGTGTCCAGAAGGGCAATGAAGCTGGTGAGGGGTCTGGAGAACAAGTCTTACGAGGAGCGGCTGAGGGAGCTGGGATTGTTCAGCCTGGAGAAGAGGAGGCTCGGGGGCGACCTTATCACACTCTACAGGTACCTTAAAGGAGGCTGTAGCGAGATGGGGTTGGTCTATTCTCCCACGTGCCTGGTGACAGGATGATGGGGAATGGGCTAAAGTTGTGCCAGGGGAGGTTTAGGTTGGATATTAGGAAGAACTTCTTTACCGAAAGGGTTGTTAGGCATTGGAATGGGCTGCCCAGGGAAGTGGTTGAGTCACCATCCCTGTGGAGGTCTTTAAAAGACTTTTAGATGTTGAGCTTAGTCATACGGTTTAGTGGAGGACTTGATAGCGTTAGGTCAGAGGTTGGACTAGGTGATCTTGGAGGTCTATTCCAACCTAGATGATTCTGTGATTCTATATCTCAGCACCCTCCTCTTCATCTAGGAGACCTGTATGTTCTGTTAAAGCAGAAAAATACAGCTAGGGATAAATGTTCAGTTATTTGTGGAACAGCTCTCTCAGACCCTCATCGGAGAGGTGCTGCTCCACCTACACCATTTTTACTCGGCTGCTGCCACACCCACTCCCGCCCCGCCCCGCCCCGCCCCGCCCCGAGGCGCGGCCGCCATTTTCTGGGCCGGATCCCCCGAGATGGCTCCTCCCACCGCAGAGCCCTCAGCGCCTGGGGTTGGGTATACGTCTCGCCTTCTAATTGGACAACGCGCTTGAAGAGACAGCACCAGCGCCCAATCGCATTCCAGAGATGGCGTGTGGGGGCGGGACTTCTCGGCGTGAGGAGGCGGTGCCGGGCGGGCAGCGGCGCAGAGCAGGCCGTTAGTATGGCCGCAGCCGCCGCGTCGCTGTCGGACAAGGAGAGGTAATGCGGGTGGGTTGGCACCCTGCGCCCCGCCGCCGCCCCTCGCGTCGTGGCCAGAGCCCTACGGGGGTGGGGGGACTGCGGCAGAGCGAGGCCGGGGCCTGCGGTGGGGCAGCGTGAGGGGCGTTATAGCGCGTCCGTTAAAAATGGCGTGCTGTGGTCCGGGGACACGCTCCTCTGTGGTCTCGTCCCGTCATGGTCGTTCTTCGGCCTCTCCTTGTGGGCCTCAGCCGCGGTTTTTTGTGCCGGATGGGAGCGTAACTGGGGCTTTGTCAGTGTTGTCCCTGTGCTTGACATGATGGGATGTCTCAAAAAATCTCAGTTTAACGTAATCGAGTCTTTAAGCATGTGTTTTTTCACTTACATAATTTATCAATGTAAGTTACCTAAACCTGGCTAGCATTGCTGCGTGAATAGGCAAATTGCTAATACGTAAGAAAAAAGTGATTCTCACTTTTATCAATAACATAATCATCAACAAGGGTACTACAACCCTTTGAGGGAACTTTCATTAATTCTCAGTGAAAGGGAATGTATCTGATATATTTTCTTCTCATAGCTTTCTGGGTTTTAAGAAATGGGTTAAAACATTTTTTTTCAGTCTCCTTTTCTTCTCAGAGCAAATATCCCCACCCTGCGTGCGCTCTCTGCCCCCAAAAGTGGTGTCACACAAATGGGGTTTCTGCCAAATGGTCAGGCAGCGTACTGAGTAACTGAAATGGGGTTTTGCAACATCTTAAAAATAAGTGAGGGAAAATAAGTGGTTGTTTAAAATTGCTGTGGAAACTTCATATGTTTTAGCAGTAACATTTTTTTTTTAACTAGGAAAATAATGCATAAACGGTGTTAGGAGTTGATGTTACTTAATTAAAACTTGCTGTTTTCTCTCTTTTTTTTTCTAGATTTATCTGCATTTATCCAGCATATTTAAACAACAAAAAGACAATAGCAGAAGGAAGAAGGATACCTATAGACAAAGTAATTTTGTGGGTGGCAGGGAAATATGATGTTTTGTTTTGCTGTGTAGTGGTGTGCAAAGAACTAGAAAATGAAACTAAATTTCAAAGTTACTGATCTTTCCTATCCCCCATGGCAAGTAGCTTGATAACTAGAAATTACAGTATGTTTGACAATAATCTAATGTGAATGTGTTAATTTGGTAGAGGAGTGCAGGGTTAATGCATCAATTTTCATGTGAGCAGCAACCTTGGCAAAAAGGTGAAGTAATGAAAACCAAACGCGCTCAATCTATTACAAAATTGATTTGCCAAATAAGAGAGTGATGCAGAAAATAATACTTAGCTAGTGATTGCGTGCTTGGTGACTGGTTTGTCAAAACATGCCCATATTCTGTGCTCTGCCCTCTTTGCTGCTGTCTGTCAAAGATCAGAGCTTATCTATGAGCTTAGGCCATGCTGTGGCATGTAGATTTGTTAGTTGCTCTTTCAATCTGTATGGAAATAGTTTTCATCATGTCCCTCTTTATAGCATTTTTAACAAGCAATGCTGGGAATTTTAATGGCTTTTCTCACTGCTTAGGAAGTTTTGGTGGTGTTTTGTTTTTCTTTCTCCTGATAATAGTTTAAAAAAAAAAAGTGAAAATTAAAAAAGTGAAAATAATTCTTGAGCATATACATTGCCAAAGATCTATTTATGGGATGAATCTGCTGCCCCAGGCCTAAAAAGTTTGCCTTAAAAGAGGAAAAAAAAAGTTTACCTGCAATCCTTGCTGTAATTTTGCCTTTATTAATTTATATTTTTTTGGTTCTGTATAAATATAATTAATGTTGTTTCAGTTATTTTTCACAGGCAATTCTATTACCTTCTCCTGAGTCCTAAACAATTGTGTCTCATCTGCTTTGTTTTACTGATACCTTATGTGTTCTTTTTGATGTTTTCTAATCTGTAGGAGGGCAGTAGATTAGTCACTATTTGAAGTGTCATTTCTTTGCCCATCTGCTTTTTCTAGCTATAAAGGTATAGAGTGGGAAACCACTAACTATTTCTGTATAGGTAGTTAGTTCATCACTGAAAAATGTGTAACAGTAGTATGTTGTTTCAACAGGCTGTTGAAAATCCCACATCCACAGAAATCCAAGATGTGTGTGCAGCAGTTGGATTCAACGTGCTATTAGAGGTAATGTGAAACAAACAAACAAACCTCCCCCAAACAAAAAACAAACCAATCAAAAAAAGCTACCTTGGTGTGTGTCTCCTATCATTTTGTTTTTTGTTGCAGGCAGGATAAGTTGCAACTGAGAAGTTTTTGTTAGTAGCCATAAAGATATTTGATTGGTTTTGAGTAATAATGAAGGAAATGTTTGAAAACTCTGTGCAAGGCAAGAATAACTTGAATCTCTGAGTTAATGTCACTTTTTAAGCTTATAAAAAGATCATTCTTAGTTACCTATTCTGGAAAGATTATCTTAGTTTCTTAAAAGTTCTTTGTAGAGTAAGAGTAGAAGGAAATTTTGCAAGGTGTAACTCTAAAAACATGCTTTTTAAAGTTTAATTTGCAATGAGAGTTCATTATCTGTTGGAATGAGTGTCTGATAGGAATAGGATTCTGCTGCCACTTAAAATTTTCAGGGTCCTTTGGAGTTACATTATAGCTAGTGGTGCAAATAGCATTTAAGCTATTAACTGCAATACCTGCTTGGTATTTAATTGGTTGGTTACTTTCTCCTAGTGGAATGAGTCTGCATTTGTAGTGAGGTAACTTTTCACATTTCATTTTCTGAAGTGATTATTAATTTATCAATTTAAAATACTGTTGGCAAAATACTTGGGGGATGACATGGCTGGAGAGCTACAGGTCTGGGATGGATCCGCTCAGAATTCCAGTATGCTGTGACAGATCAGATGCCTGACAATTTTTGTAGAAAATGACTCCAGTACTTCATACCTAAGCAAGTTTCTCCTCCTTTGTGACAGAAAAATAAGATGTATCCCAGAGAGTGGAACCGTGATGTGCAGTACAGGGGTAGAGTACGAATTCAGCTCAAACAAGATGATGGCAACCCATGTTTACCTCAGTTTCCAACACGTGAGTAGAGTATCTGGGTTAGACGCTTTACCTGTTACTAGAATAGAAAGACTTTGTTTTGTTATCAGCTTGTTTAATTAGTTCTACTGTTAACAAATTTTAGAATGTTACGTTAAATCTCTTCACCTCTGAAAATCAACAAAATCAAGTCCATGTATGAACAGTGAGAGGAGTTTTTAAAGATGCTGTTGTCTTTGATAGTGCTCTTTCTTCAGTGCTTGAATCAAAAAGAAGTTTGTGGAGTGTTGTGTGATAACTATAGTGAATTAATCACCCTTCCAGTTTTGGCTTACCCTTTTCTTGACAGTCAAAACAGAAGATTTGGGATTAAAATGGCTCAATTCCACCCCTTTTTCTTATGCTATGTACATCAATTAGGCGTCATTACAGGTGCCAGATAGGTAAAACACAACACTGAGTGCACAGTTCAGTTTTCTACTGGCTGTTTTCAAAAACTAACAATGAAGGGCAGGTCATGAAGCAGCTCCCTGTAAATTACGTGTCATTCTTGAAGAGCTATTCTTGTTAATTGGACTTGTGCATTTTTCTTGACCAGGAATCAAGTTGTAAAAGGCAAGCAAATATGTATCTGAAGAAGCATGTATCTTAAGGAAAGAGCAAGAAGAATACTAAAATGAGAGCAGCGGAAGAGTACTGTTAATCAGAAGGAAAAAAATTCAAACCATGTTACAGTAGGAAAATGGTAGTGTCTTTGTAAAAATACTTGTAGCTGTTTGCTAGTCGTTTTGTACCAAGTATTTCAGGCCATTAAGAATTGAGGGGAGAGAGAAACAGGAAGGATGTGGATACTTTGGGTATTGTCAGGTGATGTGCCAGTTCTGGTCTGCTGTAATACCAATTTCTGACATGACTGATTCCTGTGCTTAAAAAATAAAAAATAAAATTAAAAAAAAAGACGTTCCTTCAAAACTTCCAGCTACAGATGGAAGGAAACTGAACTCCTAGGCTTTATATCGAGTTTAACAGAAATCTGAATCTGAAATGCGTTTAATAGAAATCTGAAATGGGGTTGAAGTTTCTGTCTGAAGATGATGTGGATGCTGTTAACACAGCAGGTGTATGCAGTGATCTCTCTCTGTATTTTTAGGTAAATCAGTGATGCTATATGCAGCAGAAACCATTCCCAAACTGAAAACAAGAACCCAGAAGATGGGAGGTAGCGATCAAAGTCTTCAGCAAGGAGAGGGAGGCAAGAAAGGTAAAGGGAAGAAAAAGAAATGATCCCACATCTGGAGTAATTGTAACATCATATAGTTGTGGTTATGACAGACATGGATGTACACGTTACCCTACTGCAACTTTGAAGTGAAAGATACAGGAAAGAAAGAAACAGGTCAAGCCAAATTGAACTGCTGGCTTATTTTGGAAGTGGAATGCATGTACCTGCTTTGCATCTGTAACCATGAATCTATCTTCACACACAACCTGCGAGTCTGAAGCTAGCTTCCAGTTTTAAAAGTGGAGCAACATAAGCAAGTCATGTGGAGGGGGGAAATATTTTTTCCAAAAGAAATATGCAGCTTTTTTTAAAAAAAAATGTAAAATCTTATGCAGACTAGATAGGCAAATGTTTTTTCAGCCTGGTTAACCATTTATTTTTGCTAGTCTTGTTTCTGGAAGGTCTGTATCACCAGCTACAAAATGTACGTCAGTGACATTATGACTTTGTAAACTTCCTTGCTAATCATCTTTCACAATTGTCAGTATACTAATAAAGGTGGCACATGAATTTTGAAAACTTTGTATAGTTACTTTTGTCAAAAGTGTTAACTTCCTTCAACAACCCGTTTAAATAAGTCAATGACATATTGTAGTGTTTATTATTCTGTTTATGATGACTGAAAACTGAACACAAAAATTAGCTTGCTCTTTTTTTTGTCTTTTTATAGATATGAAATACTGTATTATCCTATTTTTGGTTGTTATTTGAGAGTTTATGAAATGCACTTTCTAGATTTACTTTCTACCTGTCAAATACTATTTCAGATGTCTGAGCCTTGCAATATCTGGTAATGTAAAAAATACATACTCCAAATATATATATATGTAGTGCATGGATGGGAACAGGAATTTATCTGGAGAAGATTAATTGATCCGAACAGCTGTCAGTAGCAAGGAGCCTTAGAAGCATTTTAAATATGTACTGTACAAGCCGAATGAGGGATACTTAATATAACAAGACTGAAAAGGAAACAGTGCTACCTGTTGCGAGTTTAAAAAAAATTCCTCGTGAGCTTTTCTAATACTTACTGTATGAAAACAGAGTCAGTTGAATGTTTACGCAGATGAGTACTAGAAACAAGTTATCTGAGTAGTCTGATAATTTTTTCATGTAGCAGTATTCTCTTTTCGGGTTTGTTTCATCTGTCTGTCAGGTATGTTCTCCGGCATCCCTTTTTTCCCTGTTTTAAAGATAAGCAGCATTCAAAATTCATCTAAACATTTAATGACCGTGAGTCTAAAGTAATGAAAGTTGTTAAGTTCTTACTTGATGGTATCTTTGCTCAAGTTACTCATGCTTGTGTTCTGGGTTTTATACTCTTCCTCCTTGTTCCACCCAACCACTTTTTTTCAAGTGGGCAGTAATTTACCAGTGACCCTTGAAGCTGATGCTGGTTGGTACCCACAGCAAAGGACTTGGAGTCCCCTGCCTGTGAGTGGTTCAAAGTATGCTTTATTTCCTTTCTGTGAGGCTTTTTAAGTGTGGCTCTTGTATGGCAGTGCTGCACATAGGACGCATACTTAATCTCACAGCAGCTGCACCAAATCCTGAGGCTGCCATGATGAGTTCCCCAGCCTGAGCCCCATGGCTGTGGGAGGAACAGAGGCTGCCTCTGCAAAATGACTTTGCAGAGGAAATCCTGTGCTCTAAGGCTGTAATTGGGTATGGCTCTGTAGGAGCAGATACTTTTTTTTCTGCTGACAAAACAGTTTGCACAAGCTACCTTTGGATTAGCCGACCTTGAACATGTAAATGCTGAGATGTCAGCTGAAGGGTGTTGCTGTCTGAGCTGATGGAGTGCTGTGTGGCAGAGACAGCAGCATGGACATTGCTGGGAGCAAGCAAAAGGTTTGTTACAGGGAACAACTGGACGAGGTCAGAGGTTACTTAGTCACTACTGCTCTGTGAAGTAGAAATAGCAAGTGAGAGAAGCAAGAATGCAATATACAGTTGTATGGAAGACAGTAACTGCTCACTGATTTGGGGCCTCAAGTTATTCCTGGCTTTTCCTGATCACTGAGTAACTTTTCTGAAATATTTAAAGTGAGAGCTCTGTGAAAATTAAAGGATTGTACAAACAAGCTGAGATCAATTTCTCCAAAGACTACTATTAACCTCAGATATATAAAACTGATTTAATAAATGAAAAAAGCTCTGGGTATTTTGGGTAAGGCTGGCTTATTTTAAGCAAATTATGCACTACTAGGAAATCAGCTGATTAGTACCATTAGGGATTCAAAACCTAATTCTCACAACCTCTGCCTGCTTCTCCCCTCATCTGTGAGCTGAGGGGAGTTCTGCTTCTTTTGGTCTACATTTTGCTTTTTCATTTTCTGTTTGGCTTTTAACTTGGTACTCTGTGAGCAATGCTGGCTCTTTTGTCTCATTTGAGACATTGGACAGTGCAGCACAACTCCCCCTTTACTGGCAGAGTTAAGCACACAAACCAGTCTTCCATTTGTGGATTTCTTAATTTTTAACAAGTAGAGTTACTTAGAGGATAAAAACAAACAGGCCAAGATAGAAAGTCAAATTCCTCTGCAGGGCTTCCCTTCTCTTCAAAACCTTTCTTCCCTCTCCTCAGTTGCTGGGAATAGAAAAAACTGGAAGAGTCCCATGGGACTGGAAGTAGAGGCAAGGGTGCTGTAAAATCCAGAAAAATACTGGAAATGTTGGTCTCAGTGCTATTAATAGAAAACCACCTTTTCAGGGAAAAACTGGCCGATAATTGATTTATTTTTTTTAAAGGTATCTGGAGATCTTTTTATTTCAACTGTCTTGCTTTTACTGTCTTCCGTAAGAATTTGCTGCAGTAGTTGCCGAGAGGACGCTAAGACGTGTGGTTTCCAGTAGGTGGCAGCGTTAACAAGGATACACATCGCTCGGTGAGAATTTACGTCCAAGATGCGAGGAATCTGGATATAGGGCTGGCGTTTCTCCACTAGTCAAGATTTTTGAAAGTATATCCTCGTTATTTTCCTTTACTTCTAGGGGAAGGCACCTAGGCAGAGGTGAAACATTTGAAGCGGACGTGCAAGCTCCAAACCCTTCTAGCAGTCCTTACAACCGTGACAGCGCTAGGTGGGGAACACTGAGGTAGCCAATGAGCAGCTCTGGAGACACAGACAAACAGCAAAGAGGTGACTAAAAAAATGAAAATTCAGTGCTGTTTTGAGATAGATGCTTTGTTCTTTCAGCTGCGTGAAAGGTTGCACGTAGCTGCTGTCACAGAAGCACAACCACTGTTACTCAGTTCCTAACATAAAAAAAGTGAGTTTCCAAAGCTTAGTTTGAAATATGTTTTAATTGGAAGATGACACCAGTGTATGAGCGTATATAGTTTTCTACCTTCAGTCATGAAATAAATTTCACAAACAGGTTTGGGGAAAACAGCTGTTCTTAAAAAGACGTGTGTGTACATCCTGTTCGTTGTGCATGTTTAACGATTGGAGCCTTTTAGCTAGCACTGCCTTTTGGGGCAGCAGCTGCAGCTGGGATGTTCTTGTGTGATGCACTGAGAGCATGAGAGACCCAGTGGATCTCGTTTCATTCTCTGTCAGCAGCTGCAGGTGTAGCTGTTCTTTAATGTATTTAGCTTCTTCCTGTTGCAAACTCGACTTTATGTCATATGTGTTATTTTATGTCTTAGTATAGCTTTTCAGAGACATCTTTTCCTAAAGAAAAAAGGCTTGATACAAATGCTCTCTTCATCTATTGCATTATAACCTTTGAGTTATACCTGTTGATTCACTTCGTTGAAATAATACAAAGACAAGTTCACGAAAAGTTCACAAAAAGACAGTGAGTTGTCTTAAGTGACGAAAAACCATTCTATGTCCCAGATGGAACATGGAAAGTCAAGGAGAATGAACGTTTATCCCTTCTGGTTGGCACTCCTTTTTATAGGATTTTATAATAGAATACGTGTATATATATATATATTTTTTTTAAAAAAAGAATAAAAGCACGTAATTATATTCACAATTATTTTTTAAATACAGTAACAATAGCAAGGATGAGATGAAAAGTATTTATACACCATTATAGTGTCAAGGTATGTCCCATACATTAGTAACAGTCAGAGGATTCATTTTGGAGAACAAAAGATATCTTTAAATAAGTAAATAAATAATTAAATATATATGCATATATATATATACGTACAGAAACCTAAGAAACTGCTATGCAGGTTAGCTTCTTGCTCTCTTTTCTGAAAGTTACAGTCAATACAGCATCAGTGTGTGTTACAAACATTACCCTCAGTCCACCACAGATACACACGAGAGGTCAGTCTGCAGGTTCCGGAGGCAAAGAAACTGCTCTGGCTTGATGCGAAGAGCCAAGACATAAGTTGCTGTCAGAGAAAAGATGCTGTCAAAGTGTGTCACGTATATGCTAGAGCATCTCTACCACCATCTATACTGCATCTATATTCAATCTATACTAGAGCATCTCTACTTATCCAGTCTGGGTGATCTTAGGAGCATTCTGAAGACCCAGAGGAGGGTCTGTTTGTCATTTCTGTTTTTATAGCCAGTGAAAATTCTTATAATTTTACACAGCGTGAATGAAAAACACTAAGCGTACTTGCAATTTTCACAACTTCTAAGCAAGTGGAGATGAGGTTGTGGAATAAGCAAATAAACTGTTGATCTGGAAGCAGCCTAAAGATTGTCTTTAACCAGGGCCTTGTATTGTCCTTATGGCTGATCTGCCAGGAATTAAAGAAAGTCTCCCTGGGAACCCAGCCCTGGAGTCACCCAAAACTTGTTTAAACCCATGAGATTTGAAATGAGACAGTTGGACTCAATAAACTGCATGTTTATTTTTTTTTTTTCAGAGCTTAATTTGATTAGCTGTACAGGTTGGCAGCTGCCTACAGACAGATACCTTATCAGTAGTCTAAACAACGTGATTGCTCTAACTGAGAAAAATGAATTGTATTTGACGGACTTATGAAGTGTTTCCAACTAAACTTTCTACCACTACAGAAATGCACCTGCTCCTTTCACAAAACTTACGGGTGGTAATTGGAAATATTCATCAGCATTCTCTATTTCCTTCCTCATCTCAATTCTCTTCTGGCCTGTGAAGCTTTTCAGATCAGAGATGAAGATCAGCTATAATATGGAGTTTTGGATGCTGCAAAGGAAAAGAAGAATCATACTGAAAACTCTTTTCAACCTCACCTGCGATCATCAAAGGAAAGAATACCAAAAGAATACCGCTTTATCATGGTAAGCATAAATTTGAGCATAGGTCTCCTATAACAGTAGCGAGGTTAAACAGGTTCCAGACAAGGTTAAGGAGCACACCCAAAATCATTTCCATAGAACCGTGTTTTCAAACAAATGGTTTAAAGATTTAGATTTTCTTACAAGTGAAGAAGAAAAAAATAAAAAAAAAAAATACCAGGACATACAGTTTTCCTCTAGCTTGCTTTGCCTCGTTCAGAATCTGAGTCGGGTCACAATCAGGGAGCAGCATTGTACAGAAATGCCAAAGCCTCCCCAGACTTGTTATATCTTCATCAACAGGGCTTTGATACTGTTGCCTCCTCAGCAACATCAGCAATTTACTAGGAAAGTTGGTGTCCACCGGGTCACATTAGGAGTAGGAAATCCCTCTTGCCACAACTTCACGCTCACACCGGAAGCCCCCGTGGCGGTGGCGGCTGTTGGCGTTGGCGGCGCCGCTCCCCCGCCGATGCGGTGCGGGCAGAGGGCTGCGGGCCCGTGCTCTTCGGGGGCGGGTCGGCTGCCGCGGCTCTGCCATGGGGCATCCGCTGCGGGGCTGCTGAGGCGGCGGGGGGGCTCCATGGCGTAGCGGGAGGGCGACGTGCGCTGGGACGGGCTGTGTGGCCACGAATGAGGCAGCTGTTCCAAAGCGCCACTGTGACATGATTCAGTTCTGTTTCGGAAGTCGTTACCGTAGGCCCCTTGCAATGACAACCAAACACTCTCTGTTGCTGATGTGTATGTCTCAGAAACAATTAGAGAAGTACCGCTATCCCCCAATTCACTTTAATTAGATTAGTTCAAAAATTATTCTCTACTACCATACGTCTGTGGAAGGCGTGTGATAAATCTTTTCCTTAAGAAAGGATTCCAGACAAAAAGAGCTTGATTCTGATGCATTCCTCTTACTTTTAGAGCTGTTGACCTTTTATTTCCCTGTAAGAAAAAAGAAGGTGAAATCAACAATTCTCTTCCTCCAAGTTGGGAATATGAAATAACCACAGTTACCCAGGAAGCCTTAAAAGGAAACTACATACTTCCTTGTTAAACACCTTGTTTCTCTGAAAAATTTTCCAGTATTTTGTCCCTCCCACGGGATGCCATCCTTCCCGAACTGATCCTGAGGGCGCTGCCCACAGGCAGCAGCTCTTCAAGAACTGCTCCCACATGGCTCAGTACCACGGGGTCCATCCGTCCCCCAGGAGCAAACTGCTCCAGCACGGGTCCCCCCAGGGTGGGCGGCAGCTCCCGCCAGACCCCCTGCTCCTGCGTGGGCTCCTGTCCACGGGCTGCAGCTCCAGCCCGGGGCCTGCTCCTGCGGGGGTCCTCCACAGGCTGCAGCCTCCTCCAGGCCACATCCACCTGCTCCACCGGGGGCTCGTCCACGGGTTGCAGTGTGGAGATCTGCTCCATGTGGGACCCATGGGCTGCAGGGGGACAGCCTGGTTCACCATGGTCCTCACCACAAGCTGCAGGGGACTTCTGCTCCGGCGCCCGGAGCACCTCTTCCCCCCTTCTTCTTCACTGACCCTGGCGCCTGCAAGGCTGTTTCTCACTCCTCTCTCTCTCCCAGCTGTTGTGAAGCAGTCTTTTTTGTTATTTTTTTTCCCCTTTCTTAAATGTGCTCTCACAGAGGTGCAAACAACATAGCTTATTGGCTCAGCTCTGGTCAGCAGCTGGCCCTTATCTAACGTGGGGCAGCTTCTAGATTCTTCTTACAGAAGCCACCCCTATGGCCCCCTGCTACCAAAACCTTGCCACGTAAACCCACCAGAGCAACCCTTTCGGTGAAGAAATTTTTCCTAATAACCATCCTAAACCTCCCCTGGCGCAACTTAAGGCTTTTTGCTCTTATCACTTGGGGCTTGGGAGAAGGCAATGATCCCCACCTCTCTGGAGCCTCCTTTAAGGTTACCGTAGAGCACAATAAAGTCTCTGCTGAACCTCCTTTTCTCCAGGCTAACCAACCCCAGCTCCCTCAGCCGCTCCTCACAAGACTTGTTCTCTAAACCCCTAACAAGCTTCAGAGCCCTTCTCTGGACACGCTCCAGCACCTCGATGTCTTCGATGAACACAGTACTCAAGGTGCGGCCCTCACTAGAGCCGAGCACAGAGGGACAATCACTTCCCTAGTCCTGCTGGCCACTCTATTTCTGATCTCATTTTTGAGGGTGGAAAAACCGTCATTCGAATAGAATAACAGAAAATCAACACTGCATTACACCTGAATTACATTTTAGCAAGTTTAGAAATAAAAAAGTCTTAACAGCATACGTATATCATCTTCTTTATTTTTTTACATACGGGTAATATACAACTGATTCTTGCACGTGTGATAAAACTGTTTCCTCAGCTGAGTGTCTCTGAGCTCCACCTTCCCTTGTGGCTGTAAAGACCATTACTGAGGTATAGATTTCAGTCTCCCTAAGCTCGCTGTCCATGATAAAACAGAAGAAATCCCTGTGTACTTGACAGAAGCATGAATGATGTATTTTGTTAGAATTTGGAGATTTTTGAGGAAACGGGAGCCTCCAAAATACGGACTGGTTCAGAAGAAATGAACCTGATCTTGCGAGAGCAGTCTGTTGTGCTGGATCATGAAGAATGCTATCAGAGTGATCCTGGCTTCACACCAATGTTTTAGTTATTGCTGAGAAGGCCTTGCACAGTGTTAAGGCCTTTTCCTTTTCCTTTTTTTTTCCTTTTTTTTCTTCACATTGCCCTGCTTTTGATGCAGCCCAGGATACAGCTGGATTCCTGGGTTGCAAGTGCATATTGCTGGCTCCTGTTGAGCTTCTCATCAACCAGTACCCCCAAGTCCTTCTCCACAGAGCTGCTTTCAAGGTATTTCTCACCTAGTCTATACTGGTGTTTCAGAGAGCCCCTCTGCTCATGCATTAGATTGGGAGGCTGGGCATCTGGTTTGGATTGCTGGGACCCGTAGCTTTAAGAAGAATTAAAATTGAGTGTTGGACATCTAGAACAGTAAAAAGGCATTTTCTCCTGCTTCTGTGCTAGGCAATGGGCATAGCTGAAACACATCTGAAACAAAACTATTACCAGCTCGTACTGTTCCAGACAGACCCTGGATGATATATGGGTCAACCCCTGTGCTGCCAATTGTACAGACCTCCTAGTATTATTTTTTCAAAGGCAGTTAAACTTAATAAGCAATGACTTTTACTGGAACACTAAAGAAAGTCTATTCATCAAAGGCTGCATCTATATTAGATGTGGAGATGGAGCAATAATGTAGTTTTGCAACAAACGAATATTACAGCAAGGAGTATTTGTTATTGGTGCTCTGTGAGTGAATGAATGAAGTGGCCCTGTGGCTGCCACACCTTCTGTGATGATGGTAGCAAGGGAGACCCATGTTCCTGCTGGAGCTCTTTCTAGACTGTGAATTTATCCAAACTGTGTTGTGTTCCCTTGGAGGTATAGCAACAAGCAATGTAGTCCAGTTGGAGAAGATCAGTAGATCAAAGCAGCTAAGGCTAAAGGCCTTACATATTCGTCATGTGGTTCCAGCATCTAGGAGCTTTGGACTAGATTCATTTGGAGCCATTGGACAAAAATGCCTGCAAACTTTGATTCAACTCTAGCCGAAGAACAGGTGATTAGTTTGGGTTTTTATATCCCCTTTCGGGGTTGCAATACATTGATCTTGCACCTGAAACAGATCTTTAATTTCTGTTTCTTTAGAGAGAACATTCATTCAAGTACCACTAATCCTCTGTGAAACTGCAACTGGATGGAGTAAATGTGATTACTGGAGTTTTATTGCAAAACTACATTCTTGCTCCATCCCAGCATCTAATAGAGATGCAGCCTTTAGTGTTCTAAGAAGAGCTGCAGCTAAATAAACTGGGTTTCTCCTAGAGCAGTCAAGCTGGATTCTGCCATTTGTCAGCAGAACTTTACATAAACTTTTACTGAGTACAGTCTATATGGATAGAATATAACTTCCTCCATCCAGCCAAACGAATGAGTATTTTATTTTAAAAGACTAAGCATCTTTCTTTCTCTTTTTTTTTTTTTTTTTTTTTTTTGGAGTGGGGTCTGTTTTCTAGACTTTACAAAATAGATCACGGCAACATTCTATTGAAAAATATGAAAACAGTTATCTTAAGCAACAAAAATGTATACCAGCTAAGTGTACTAACCAGTGAAAAGCTTTTTACCAGTTGAACTTGAACCAAAAGAGACAGGAGAATTCTGCAGAAAACAAAGACAAGGAATCAGGGTGTCTTGGTCAATCTGATGTGACGGAAAGCCAGCAAGATTTAGAGTGAGCGTTTTTTCATCTGCTGTAATAAAAATAATAAAAAAATCTGTTTAATATGCAACAAATTCAATTTAGATGATCAAGCTGGGGATTGGTCTGCATGAAAATGATACACAATCGGTGGTAGATATTTTAAAGAAAAAGTTAAATAAGTCTGGGTTGCTGTGATATCATTGACGCTGCCTGAAGAAAGTTATTGACCAGGAGGTTTCTTAAGTTTTTCACAGGTGTCTTAATTCAAGGATTGCATTGCTTTGCCAGAGAAATGAACTTTAGGAAGAAAAGAAAAACCGAGGGCAGTGAGAGCAGGAAGGCTTATACCATGTGGAAAAACCGAATATCCCGGGATAAATGCTTCGTTTTACAGATGAAATGAGGTTTCCATGCAGGGAAATTGTTTGCCTGAATTTTCTGTAAGAGTTTCCCAGTGACTAAGGAAATTAATGGGAAAGGACTCGCTTGAGAATGCACTTTGTTCTTACAGGTCCCATTTCAATACATACTATGATACGTCCAGAGGTAAATCTGCTTCATCGTCATTTGGTTTACTTTCCTGTGAGTCTGATCAATGGAGACACAGGACAGCCATACACAGTAGTCCTCTCAGGTAAGAAAGCGTTCTCCTTCCAACAGGGAGGTTAGAGTGAGCTCTGCAGGGAGATGGGGAACAAAGTAAAGGATGGTGATTCGTAGGTCTTAGCTAGCCCAATTGTGTCTTAGAAACTGAAGTAGAAGATTCTGAGATCGATAAGCAATTAATTGAAGATGTAAATGGAAAGTGTTACCTACAGGTTTAACAGAAATAAGTGGGACGTTTGGGAAGAAGATTGGGAGAAGGCGGTAAAAACGTGCAATAAAAGGTTTGGGTGGAAACTGAAACAAGGGACAGTAACTAATAAGGAATAGAAATGATAAAAAAGGCGGGATAGGAAATCAAGGAAATGGGCAATACCCAGAACAAAGCCGTTTTAAAGAAAAGCCCCCTTGGGTGCATACTGGCACATTGGAAGGATATTGTCGGATGTGGGGGCGCAAAAAGCAAGAGGACTCTCATCAAATATTGCAGTCAAGGGTGGCCACTATACAAGCTTGAGGATGGAGCTAAATGGCCACTTTATGGATGAATCGACTATAATGCTATCTTGCAATTAGTGCTGTTTTTGAGGAGAGAAGGAGAATGGGATGAAATGTTGTATACTGCTATGTTGTTTCACCATCCTGGAGGGAAGAAGGTATGGAATTAAGTTGGCCCCTGACTGAGCCTTTGGTGAAAGTACAGGCTGGAGAAAGATTAAAAAAAAAAAGTGTTGGAAGGGTTATTGAAGGTGCTAAAGGTGTGGCATGTAGTATTTGACAGAGCTGTATTCGAACACAAACAGAGGCAATTGGCTAGCCTCTTTCTAGGACAGTCGTCCCCTGATATCAGAAAGAAATTGTCTTAGGTTGCAGGATAAACTTGCAACGGTCAGAGCAGGAATGCTGGGGACCTGGGGCATGTAGCCTAGCAGATCCACTGGTTGAAAGAAAGCTAGGGAATGAAGAGAGAGGCATGGATTTTTAGGTTGGATATGGGAGCTTCTTTCTTTGTGTTAATCCAAAAGTTGATTCTGGAAAAGCGCTAGGTCTGTCAATGCAGTAGGAGCAACTGGCCAAAAGGAAAAGGCCTTTTTTTTTTTTTGCAGTGCTTAAGATTGGACTTGGGGAAAAATGATGGGAATCCATCCGTTTTTCTACTTACCCAATTTGCTTAGGCCCTTCTTAGGAAGGGACGTGCTGGAAAAATTGGATGCAAAAGTTTCTTTGGAACAAGGGAAAATGGAAATCAAAGTAACATCTTAAGCTCTGAAGTCTATCTATCCGTGGCGAGTCCAGAGAAAGCTCCAGATAGGACTCCCTGGATGGGTGTAATTATGAAGCAAGTGTATCTGGGAGTTTGGGCTACAGGACTAGCTGGGGGAGCAAAGAATGTAGTACCTGTAAAAAAGTTGATTTAAAGGAAAATGCTCCGAAGGTATGCTAAAAGCAATACACACTAAAGGTGAAAGACAGAAGGGGAATGGAAGGAATAATCAATAACTTGCTTAAGTATGGACTATTAGTAGAATGTGAGTCAGAATATAATACTCCATATAGGCCCGGTTAGAAAGGCAGATGGAACCTACCGTATAGTTCAGAATTTAAGGACCATCAATAGGATCACAAAAGATTTATACCCTGTAGTAGCCAACCCCTACAGCCTTTTGGCAAAATTAGAAAAGAGTCAAGTTTGGTCCACGGTACTAGATTTAAAGGATGCCTTTTTGTGCCTGCCAGTGGCACCTGAAAACCAGAAACTCTTTGCCTTTGGATGAGAAAATCCTAATAGAGGACGAAAAACTCAGCTTACTTGCACTGTGTTAGCACAGGGGTTCAAGAATAGCCCCACCATATTGAGAAACCAACTAGCCTGGAATCTTGAAGCTTGGAAAAGCCCTTCAGGGAAAGGGGACACTTGCAATACGTAATTGACCTGTTGATAGCTCCTCAAGAAGAAAAGGAATGTGTAGAATGGGCTATTAGTTTCCTAAATTTTTTTGGCATTAATTCTGTGAACGCAGCCTCTTTCCTTAGGAACAGAGTTTACTGCATCAAGACCATGGACACGATATACTGCAGCCGACCACCCCTAGAAGATGCAGAGGATTGGTACGTAGATGGCAGCACCTCGTCCGCCAGGGATATGCGGTACCTCCCAGGATATGCGGTAACAACCATCAGCCCAAAAGGCTGAAATCATCGCCTTGGTAAGAGATCTTGAGCTGGCAAAAGGGAAAAGAATTAACATTTGGACAGATTAGAAATATGCCTTTGGTGTGGTGCATGCACATGGGGCAATTTGGAAGGAGAGAGGGCTCTTATCATCCTCAGTTAAACATGCAGAAGAGCTACAGTTGCCGTTTTGCACTGTAAAGGACATCAAACAGGGGATGCTGATATTGAAAGAGGAAATAGATTGGTGCGGAAGCCAAAGGGGAAGCAGAACGGGCATCTGAGAGTCAAATTTCAGTACTAGTAGCAGGAACAGAAAAGCAGGCATTAACAAAAGTCTTAGAAAATGAAGCAGAATATTCTAAGATTGATAAGCAATTAATTGAAGATGTAAACGGAAAGTGTTACCTACAGGTTTAACACGAATAACTGATGGGAGAATTGTGATACCGTATGATATTGGATGGTAATTGGAGAACATAAGAAAGCATGCTGGGGAGCTGAAATATTATAACAGTTTTTAAGTATGAAAATGGATAGGACCTAGTTTGTATTCCATTGTTTGACAGGCATAAAAGTAAACCACAGACAGGAATCAAATCCCAGACAGGAACAATAGGGAAGGGAAATGTTCCTGAGAAACAGTGGCAAATCAATTTTTTCGAACTCTCAGGAAAAGCGGGGTTTAGATGCCTCTTGGTACTACCAGACACTTTTTCCAGATGGCCAGGAGCATTCCCATGCAGAACTAACAAAGCCAGAGAAGTGTCCAAAGTATTGTTGAATGCAATTATACCGAGCTTTGGCGTACCCTCAGTAATGTCATCTGACAGGGGACCACACTTGACTGCAAAACTGACCCAACAAGTCAGCAAAGTGCTGGGGATCGATTGGCAACAACACACTCTGTACAGGCCACAGGCAAGTGGCCAAGTGAAAAAACCACGAACCATTTGATAAAAAAACAGATTGGTAAAATCTGTCAAGAAAGCAATATGTATTGGTAAAACTAAGCCCCTTTTGAGATATTGGATGGCAGGCCTTACCAAATGCTGTACAAAGAAGCTCTAACACAAGTAGGAAACCAATATTTGTAACAACATATTATAGTTCTGGGCAAGCAACTAGAACAAATCAATAAGAACGTTTTAGGCACTAGACCTTTGATTTGCCTCCCAAGGAGAAGTATGCACTTGAATAAATATTAGTTGCTGTATGTATGTAAATGAGGCAGGACGAATTGAGAATGATCTCTCTCTGTATATATATATATACGAATTTGAGAAGACCTATATACGTATATTGAAGACTACCTACATAAGGTAGCTCAAGATGACACCTCACGGGGTTTTCGAGAATTATGCAACAAAACAACCTCTTGGTTAACGACTACCCAAGGACTCCAGTACCCATACGAGTAGAGACGGGAACCTACCTGACTGATTCTTCAGAGACCTGATGACTATGCAAGAGACTTACGGGGAAATGAAAAGAAGATGGATTTGTGCCACTAACAGAAGCACACTGCCAGCAACTGTTGGTGCGCAAGTTAGGTGGAGCTATCCCCCTTGCGGCCAGCGTGTGTGCGCACGCCGAATAAACATACCTGCTTTATAACCATTCTGAGGTTACAGGTAGAGTCTGACTGCCACAAGTCAGTAGCTGACCAATACTGTAGAGCTCAGAACAGACTTCAAGCGACTGATCAGGGAATTTGATTAGCTAATATGACTGATTAGCTCTAACTACCAGGACTAAAAGTTTGGTATTTCTGGAGAATATCATGTAGATGAAGGAGTGTTCAAATGATGATGTACTGGTTTTGAAGCCTACAAGTATATTCTACCACACTTTCTAAAAATAAATTTCATGTTAGGCCAATTGTAATGAAATTTTTCTATTATTTCTACAAAGCTGTCGCAGTCTGGAAACTTGAGACAGTTCAGTGTTGGGTAGTCATCTGTCTCAAAATGCTGAGAAGATGGGGCTGCATTCATTTGCAAACTGGCTGTCATAAAGGCCTTAAACTTTGCATTATGTTGAGGCAGTGGTGATCTCAGCCTTCTTGTATTTGTCTGAGTAATGTAGCTCCCAAAAGAGATCCCAAGGTCCAGAAAAGACATGGAAATAATTGGTGGCTTGTAAGGAAAAATCATATTCCATCACACAGCAACACCAGAGCTGTCTGTAGAGTTTAGAAGTCAGCTGAAGTTATTTATGTTTCATCTGAAGGGAGTAAGACAAGAGCAGTTAATATAAAAGAATGCATGTCTGACAATCATACAAGCGGATGGGAGCCTGTTTTATCTGGGTCTGTGGATTTTCTATCTGTATGCTGTTGAGGAGATTGTCAGAATTCTGATTAGAGAATAAGGAACCTACAGAAAGTGCAGTACGCAAATGCTGGAGAGCACGGGTCAAAGTTTTACGCTTCCTGGGACTGCCTAGCATATTAAGAGGTCTAGGGAAAAAATGGCTGTGTTTCAACATTAATAGCACATTGACAAGTGTGATTTAAACCTATCCACATCTAAATCAGTCAGCCCTACTGAAATCTTCAAATACTTAAGAGGTAACCCGTAGCCAATGGTGTCAAAAAGTGCTGTGAGATTTGAGAAAGTAACCTGCATTTCTCTCCCATAACAGTTTTGTCCTTGTGTGAGAAGCAAGTGAGGGATTTTGCTGCCCTTGTGTCTTTTGTTTAACCTCTGTCAGCACCACGTGTAGTAAACTGCTACTGTCTTAACTAAATGTTACATCTTTGAGAAACAAATTAGATGGCAAATAATGTGTTAAGAGCTGACTGCCTTCTTCCCCCCAGACAGTTGAGATGCATCTCTCTTTCCCTCTCTCAAGCATTTGCTGCTTTGCACTTCCTTTTCTTTCATTGGAGAGTCAGATAAATCGGTTGCTTTGCACTAGTATATGTTCCTTGGAAAGCCGCTTAAACTCTCTTCAAACACTGCACTACCTATAAATTGATTGCTTCCTCTAAGTGGCACTTCTGCTCTAGCTGGATCCTCTAAATCCCATTTTACTGCTTCTGCTTACTAAGCAGGTGAGAGAAACTTTCATAACTGGAGAGCAGAGAAGGAGTTGTAGTTCTGTTTAAAGGAAATGTTTGGAAGTTTTGAAGCTGTTTCCCCTGCTCAGCTGCCATCCCTATGTTAATCAATTACCTGATCTTTTGCATTACAGCAGAAGTCTTGATTCAGTTATTAAGGAAAGTTATTTCTGAAAATACTCAGCCCCCTCTGTGCATGCCAAACCTTTAATGGCACTGTGCAATACGCACATTGCAGTGATAAATCAGGTTGTGGAATGAATGGCAACATAAATATTTGGCTCCAGATCCAAAATGTCATTTATTTGACCATTTTATTTATGGTAGCACTCCCCTCCCATTCCCTCCCTCCCCTCCACTCCCTTGCCCTATGATCCCCTCCCCTACGCTCCCCTCCCCTACACTCTCCTCCCCTACACATGTCCCTTCAGTACCCTACCCACCCCTCCCTTCCCTTCCCTTCCCTTCCCTTCCCTTCCCTTCCCTTCCCTTCCCTTCCCTTCCCTTCCCTTCCCTTCCCTTCCCTTCCCTTCCCTTCCCTTCCCTTCCCTTCCCTTCCCTTCCCTTCCCTTCCCTTCCCTTCCCTTCCCTTCCCTTCCCTTCCCTTCCCTTCCCTTCCCTTCCCTTCCCTTCCCTTCCCTTCCCTTCCCTTCCCTTCCCTTCCCTTCCCTTCCCTTCCCTTCCCTTCCCTTCCCTTCCCTTCCCTTCCCTTCCCTTCCCTTCCCTTCCCTTCCCTTCCCTTCCCTTCCCTTCCCTTCCCTTCCCTTCCCTTCCCTTCCCTTCCCTTCCCTTCCCTTCCCTTCCCTTCCCTTCCCTTCCCTTCCCTTCCCTTCCCTTCCCTTCCCTTCCCTTCCCTTCCCTTCCCTTCCCTTCCCTTCCCTTCCCTTCCCTTCCCTTCCCTTCCCTTCCCTTCCCTTCCCTTCCCTTCCCTTCCCTTCCCTTCCCTTCCCTTCCCTTCCCTTCCCTTCCCTTCCCTTCCCTTCCCTTCCCTTCCCTTCCCTTCCCTTCCCTTCCCTTCCCTTCCCTTCCCTTCCCTTCCCTTCCCTTCCCTTCCCTTCCCTTCCCTTCCCTTCCCTTCCCTTCCCTTCCCTTCCCTTCCCTTCCCTTCCCTTCCCTTCCCTTCCCTTCCCTTCCCTTCCCTTCCCTTCCCTTCCCTTCCCTTCCCTTCCCTTCCCTTCCCTTCCCTTCCCTTCCCTTCCCTTCCCTTCCCTTCCCTTCCCTTCCCTTCCCTTCCCTTCCCTTCCCTTCCCTTCCCTTCCCTTCCCTTCCCTCCCGTCTTCTCCTCCTCTCTGCTCTCTTCTCTCCTGTCTTCTCCTTTCTTTCATAAATTTGAATGCAGAACAGGGAGAAGCGTAACTTCAAATTGCTTCAGTTGTTCTCGTAGCTTGTATCACTAGCTGATTCATGGGAATCCATCAGCAGTAATCATAAGCGTTCCGGCTGCTGTCTTACTAGTCAAAGAACAGTCTCAAACTGGGAATCGCCGACTTCTTTCTGTAGCTCGGACAGTTGGTTTTCAATTCCACCCTGCCTTGGCCATGTCCTCTTGCTATGTCCCCACCTACAGTGCAGTTCTGCTTAGAAGTAGAAGCACGGTTTTGAAGTAGTTCCACTACTTCCATTTTCAATGAAACTTGGCTTGGCTATCCAAGTGGTTTCTGTAAAGAGAACACAATCAAGAGATTTTGGTTAGAAACAACTAACTGAGCAGTTCCTTTCCACATGGGCAATGAATATTTACCCTTTCCTAATGGAGACTACAGTGTAAGAGATAATGACAGATCATTCAGAGAGCTTTGAAATAGCCCTTGGGGATGCTTAGTCCAGAGGAACAGAGTAAATCTGCCTAAAGTACACCATGGGATCACTCTGAATTACTTCCTAACAGAAGCATGTCCTTACTATGTCTGATATGGTGGCTTCAGCTGGTTTTGGGCTTCTTTTTCACCTAATACCTAAATTAAGCTAAGAGTTCTAAATGAAGATGGAAAGATTGAGAAATATAGAAATCACTGATGAAAAGTGCTTTGAGAACTTTGGCCATTAGCCCTGGAAAGCATCAAAGTACTGTCCTACGAAGCAAATACCTTATTCTCTTGATATCTAAGGAGGTAAATAAATCCAAGGTTGGAACATTAAGGATAGGTTAGAAAAGTAAACACTAAAAACAAGTTAAGGAGAAGACCAAGTAAGCAATTGCAATGCCTATGGGGTAACTGCAGGGTTAGGCAAAGAACTATTGTGCAATGAAATCTTGTTATAAAAGAAATATGTGAATTTTTACTGTTTTTACTTTGTTGAGCTATATTTGGAAGGGAGTGAATCTATCAGGATTAGATATCTAATTTAGAAATAAAAGTTGGTTTCTCTTTCCTTTTGAGTTCAGTTTGCTCTGGCCGAACTGCATTTAATGTACTTAGGGCTCTGGGGAGGCCTCATTGCAGTCTTCCAGCACCTAAAGAGGGCCTACAGAAAAGCTGGGGAGGGACTCTTTGTCAGGAAGGAAAGGGGAAATGGCTTTAAACTAAACAAGGGTAGGCTTAGATTAGATATAAGGAAGAAATTCTTTACTCTGAAGGTGATGAGGCAGTGGAACGGGTTTCCCAGAGAAGCCATGGATGCCCCATCCCTGGAGGTGTTCAAGGCCAGGCTGGATGGGACTTTGGGCAACCTGGCCTGGTGGGAAGTGTCCCTGCCCATGGCAGGGGGGTTGGAACTGGTCTTTAAGGTCCCTTCCAACCCAAACCATGCTCTGATTCTGTGATTCTATGATGTTACATCATCCTGCAAAGATGCAATAATAAAAATAGAAGGTATATAAAGCATTTTTATTTGTTTTGTGGAATTCCATTTGCCTCACCAAACACATCAACCACGTATCCTTCCAAAAGATGCTAAATTCAACGAAGTTCATCTTCAATTGCTTTTACTTGACTGTGTCATGGGATTGTGTATTTGTGCTGGGTCTGGCTGGGGGGGTGAGTCACCTTTCCCTGCAGCAACCCATACAGTGCTGTGCTCTGCACTCGTAGCTAGAACAGCAGTGGTATCACACCAGTGTTGTGTCTGCTGCTGAGCAGCGCTGGTGCCACATCAGGACTCCCTCCAACACCCCCAAGAGCCAGCAGGCTGGGGGTGGGCAAGAGATGGGGAGGGGACATGGCCATAGCAGCTGACCTAAACTGACCAAAGGGAAATTCCATGCCATGTGGTGTCACACCTAGCAATAAAAGGTAGGGAAGTAGCGGGGGGGTGGGGGTGGAGAGGGTGGTGAGCTCTTGTTAGGAAGACATTCATCCTCCCAAACAACCATTACACTCATGGAGGCCCTGCTTCCTGGGATATGGCCAAACATCGCTCCTTGATGGGAAGTAGAGAGTAATTTCTTTTCTGCTCTCTGTGCTTCCATGCAGCCTTTTTTTTTCCCCCTCTTCCTGTCCAAAGGAACATTTAATTAAAGGAATTAAATTATCCTTATCTCAACCTATGAGGTTTTTCTTTTTCTTTCCAGCATACTTTCTCCTCCCCCTCTTCTTAGGATGGTTAGTGAGAGAGCAGTTGTGGTGGAGTTCAGCTGCCCAGCTGGGTAAAACCACCACAATAGTCAATAGAGGTTTGTTGTTTGTTTGTTTACTTGCTCAGAAACATCTTACTGGTTTATGTGCTAGGAAGAAATCTATTCTTCACAAAGTAGGTGGTTGCACAGCCAAGGGACTCCCTTAGTATTCTCCAGGTGGGTATTCCTTAAGTACTGCTTCATTCCATCACACTGGATGTAGAATCTCTCTGGAAATACCAGACTGATGTTCACTCTGATTACATGCTTGCTAAACTTGCAGTTTACATAAAACACTGTTTCTGAATAATCATGGATTTAGCACCACAACCTTCCCTCTAAGATCTGCTGCAGGAGTGTAACTTCTACAAGATTATCCTTTGTCCATAGACAGATGATTGTTTTAACCTAAAAACCACAATTTAATATACTTCTGTGTACTATCATGAAGTAGAGGAATTAGTAATTTCATTTTATTAAACTTTGTTCTTCCTGCTTTGTGTAAGGAAGTCGATGGAGTTTGAAGTGGGGATTAGGGAGTAAGTGAGGAATTAGTCATACGTCTGTATTGATTTAACTAGACTGTTTAAACAGAAGGCTTGTACAGAGTTAGTAAGACTGGAATGGAAACTCAAGACACTTTCTTAGTCAAACTAAGGAAATGGTGAGGGTTTGACTTGGCAATTAGTCACATCTTCCACTACTTATAAGAATTTTTGTTTGTCAACTATCTTGCTTTGGTTTGAAGAATTTAGTTTTGTTTTAGTATCTTTAGTGGTGACTGAATTATGTTTTCTCACAGGTTTTTCCTCTAAGAATGTTTTTCTTTTTTGATGAGTTTGGAAATGTGCGTGATAAAGGTGAAGAAATGTCCAACTTACACTAGTAGCTGGAGGAACCGTAAGTGCAACCACCCTCATCTGCCCCTGTGAGAAACACTCCGTAGCCAATAACTTAGGCTCAGGTGAGGATCTCAGTGAAGTAGTAATTTATTCGCGATTGCAATGGCGGGCGCCCCACAAGCAGGAGAGCGCCCCTACTAGTTCCAAAACACGGTTTATATACTTTTTGATGACAGAAACCTCCCCTGTTTCCCCACTGGAGTGGGTAGTCCGGGTTCACAATCTATCTGATGCTTCATAGACAATACATGGCCTTCAGTTGCCGGTCTGTTTTTGAGATGGTAATGTCTCCCCTTATCTGGCTTGACTTAACATAGTGATTTTCACCTGATTGCTCTAAGGAGTCTGGTTGTCTGCATTTTACGAGGTCACCTGCTGAGCTTTCTTATCACTGTAAGCATATCTCAATACCACATTCCTTCCTTCTAAACAATGTAACACTGCAAAAACAACATTTCTATTCCCACAAGCCGACCACCCCTAGAAGATGCAGAGGATTGGTATATAGATGGCAGCACCTTCGTCCGCCAAGGACTTCACCTCCCAGGATATGCGGATGGTTATCAGCCCAAAAGGCTGAAATCATCGCCTTGGTGGCAAAAGGCAAAAGAATTAACATTTGGACAGATTAGAAATATGCCTTTGGTGTGGTACATGCACATGGGGCAATTTGGAAGGAGAGAGGACTCATCATTGTGGAAATAAAAATGTTGTTTTTGCAGAGTTACATTGTTTAAAGGTAAGGAATGGGGTATTGAGATATGCTTGCAGTTATAAGAAAACTTAGCAGGTGACCTTGTAAAATGCAGACAACCAGACTCCTTAGAACAATTAGGTGAAAATCATGGTGTTAAGTCAGATAAGTGAAGAAACATTACCACTTCAAACAGTAAAAGAGTCAAAAGAAATTTGAAATTTAACAGGTCAGCAACTGAAGGCCAGGCATTGTCTGTTAAGCATCAAATAGATTGTGAACCTGGATTAGCCACTCAGTGGGGAAACGGGAGGGTCTTGTCACCAAAAAGTATATAAACTGTGTTTTGGAACCAGTAGGGTGCGCTCCTGCTTGTATGGCACCTGCCATTGCAGTTGCGAGTAAATTACTACTTCACTGAGATCCTCGCCTGAGCCTAAGTTATTGGCTACGGAGTGTTTCTCACAATCTGGGGGCTCGTCCGAGATCCAGTCACCTATCGGGGAGCCCCACGACCGTAGCAGCAGGAAGGCATGTCCCGCCGATTTCAGCGGTCCTGTGCATCGACAGTGGCGGTGCTGCAGAGAGCTGACAGAGGGCTCGAGACTGATTAAAGAGGCAGGATCCGTGAAGTAGTGGGTAAGGGAAGAAGGTAGGCACTCCGGGTTTGAGAACTGATCCAGTAACTCTGTGCACAGACCAAGGTAAGAAATATTAAGTATTGCCTTGGGGGTCGGGTGTGACGTGTGATTGAGACATACTTTTGTACGAAGCGAGTGTGGAGTCCTGATCCACGGTTCCGTAGCTCCGCGAGGGGCACGGCCGGAGACGGACGAAGCGTGAGATAAGGGAGAGAAAAGAAGAGTCTCGGGAAATTTGGTGTACGGTAAGCCCTTGCACAGGGAAGTGCTTGGGAATACGCCAGGGAAATTTGGTGTACGGTAGCCCTTGCACGGGGAAGTCCTTGGAAGTACACCAGGGAATCTGGTAAACTCATAGGTGTGCAGTACCTCTTGCACAGTGAAGTGCTTGGCAGCACACCCCCACTTTCCAGAATTGGAACGTTAGTGTGTGGTACCCTGCAGGAGGGAAATTTCTGTAGCAGCACACTGACAAGGGCTAGGAAAAATGGGAAATATGAGTTCCAGGGGACAGGGAAATATCCCTGGGGGGAGTGCCTACCAAAAGTTCTTCGTGAAGAATTATAAGAAATTGGAAAAATAATCTCAGAATTAGAGGAGATGATAAAAGAAAAAAAAAAAAGAAAAGGTTAAATATTGTGTATTAGTCTGGACAAAAGAACCAATTAAGGAAACAGCAGTATTTTGGCTAAAATACGGGCCTGATGAAAATTCAGGCTTTAAATTTATGTGTAAAAAATAAGATTCCTTTTTTTTCGGAGGAGGAGCCAAGTTATGCTCCCTATAATCCTAATATTGCACCGGTGGCAGCAGCAGTCGCTCCAGGAGGGGAGACAGGGACTGCAATTAACACTGTCCCTAGAGAAGAGCGTACTCTAGGCTCTTGCAAGAATTAGAACAAGGTAGAAGAGGTACTGAGAATTTTGCCTTCCCTGATACTAACAGTACTCACACTAACTGTGTCTCCTCTTAAGTGAACTTCCCCCCTTCCTTACCAGCAGAGAGGTTAGGCGTTTTCAGGAGATGAAGTTTTTAATTGAGGACCCCAACAGGCTAGCTGAACTATTAGACCAGTTCCTAGGACCTAACTTGTACTCTTGGGGGAGGAATTATGTATAAAAATATGTTGTTTACAGGTGTAAGAAATGGTCCAGCAATTCGTGCCACTAAGGGGTTTTGAAGGGTTAACATTGAGGCCTGGGTTTAGGCGAGAAAAGAACAAAGGGATTTCTTCGGAGAAAAACTGCTGACTTTGCACGGATGTGCAGTAACTTCTGACAGCCGGCCAAGAGACCACTAGATAAGGAGGAAGAATAAGAGCCTTCCTGTCTCCCTGTCTCCCTGGACCACTAGATAAGGAGGAAAAATAAGAGCCTTCCTGTCTCCCTGTTCGAGCGGCCCCTGAGAAAGTAACAGAGACTGATAAGCAGGCGACATCGGATTCGGGAAACCAATTATAATAACCTCGCCTCTTTTAGAAGTAGTAATAAATATGTATTAGCCTAGGAGTATAAAAAAGTAGATGCCTTACGTAACGGGTGTGCGTCCCGGTGGAGCAGAGACTCCCGGCGCACCCAGCGCTGTTTGCTTGCCTCTATTCGTTTAATAAATTGTAAACTCTGATTGTAATCCTATTTGGGACTCAGTCATTTATAACAATTGGGGGCTCGTCCGGGATGGTCTTGGTTCCTGAATTCTGACTTGATCTAGGAGGGGCGCCCCCACCATTTGGTGGCTCCTGTTCGAGTCAGGTCAGGGCTAATGCCATCCTGAACCTGAATAAGGGCAAGCAAAGATTTAGATTTTTTTATGAGCTCCCTTTGCCGGCTGCAGCACTATATTTTGCCCGTAATTCTGCGCGCGAAGATCCGAACGAAGACGACGGAGTCGTAAGTATTTAAGGCGTATACCGTTCGGTTGGGTGGGTTTCGGTTGCCTGTGTGTGTGAGAGTGTGACTGAGACGGAACGTAGTTCCGAAGCGATTGTGGAGGTCTTCTAACCGCGGTTCCAATCTCCCGCGAGGGACTTGGCCGGTGAAGGACCGAAGCGATTCCTATAGGATTCGTGGGTGGGTGATAGGTCCTAAACCCCCTGCAAGACACTCTCACTAAGGCAACCAAGGGCTGTAGGAATTGCCACAGTAAAATTCCTAGATGGGTCAGACAAAATTGAAGACCCGGGACCAGAGAAAAGGGAGCAAATTACCAGACATACCACCAGAAAGTCCATTAGGGATAATGATTAGAAATTGGAACGATAGGGGCCCCAGAAAAGGAAAAAAGTAAATTAAAAATGGTTCAGTATTGTATGACAGAATGGCCGAAGGAGCCTTTAAGACCACATGTCTTTTGGCCCGTTTTCGGATCCTTTGAAGACTGGGTTTGCCAGGCCTTAAATATACATGTTAATTCAAAGGAACCTTTTAGCCAGGAGGAAAGTGATTATGCAGGATTATGGATCAGGATCTCACGTCCTTTTCCAGCCTCAATATTTACACTAAAAGCAGACGAGAAGTTTGATGAAGAAGAGAACAAAAAAAAATAAAAAAATAAAAAAAAAAAGGAAAAAGAAAAAGATGATGAATGGGAGTCATTGGATAACCTACCACCTCTATATCCTAACAATCCACCCCCGGTGGTGCATCTTGTAATCCTGTTTTGTTCTTAAATGTTTTGACTGTGTCAAGGAGGAAGGTGGGAGCATTATCTAAGTAACAGTTTAGAAGTTTGGGTATATTCGCGGTGGTGTTCGGTCAGTTTCCCAAGTATCGGGGGAGGGGGGCTGACTGATTATCAAAGTGGTAGAACGGAGAGTCACTTCTTTGGTGGTTCGGGCCTGAGCCCTGGGAATTCGGTAAGAAGGGGGAGAGCGAATTTATTTAGGCCTCAATACCTTTTTAAACCCCCATCTTGACGGATACACAGGAGTGATTCCTTGTTTGGTGTAGGCTTACTAACAAAGTGCATGAGAAAAATTAGCATTTGGCTTGAAATTCGGTCTTATTGAAATGTAAATTTTGTGAAAAAGGTGGTATTGTTTGTCTAGAAGACAGAAGGCTGAGTGCTTCAGGTGTTTTTCCGAAGTCCTGCGGATTTATGATTGGAATGGGGCTCATTAATAATCTGAAATAGTGAAGTTTGTATGTGGAAAGAAGAGTTTAATCCCAGAGGACTGGGACATTTGGGAAGAAGATTAGGAAAAGATAGTAAAAACCTGCAATAAAAAGGTTTGCGTGGAAATTGAAACAAGGGACAGTAACTAATATAAATAAATAAAAGGGAATGGGAAATCAAGGAAAAGGGGAAAATCCAAAAAAAAAAAGACGTCCTAAAAAAAAAAAAAAAAAAAAAAGCCTCCTTGGGTGCATATGGGCACATTGGAAGGATATTGTTAGAAATGGGGGCACAGAAAGCAAGAGGACTTCCACTAAGTATTGCAATCAATGGTGGCCACTATATAAACTAAATGGCCACTTTATGGATCAATCGACTATAACAGTGTCTTGCAATTAATGTTTTTGAGGAGAGAAGGAAAATAGGATGAAATGTTGTATAGTGATATGTTGTTTCAGCATGTTGGAGGGAAAAGGTTTGGAATTAAGTTGGCCCCTGACTGAGCCTTTGGTGTTGGCATTAGAAAAGTACAGGCTGGAGAAAGATAAAGGAAGTGTTAAAAGGATTGTTGAAGGTGTTAAAGGTTGTGTGGCATGTAGTATTTAACAGAGCTGTTTGATGCTGAATGAGCAGGGAAAGAGGATGTAGGAATGTTAATAGTTCCGTCTCAACCCGAGGCTGAGATCTCTAAATCGCGGTGTGAGCCCTCTGGGGCAGGGGGACCGTGATGGGTCCGAGAGAGTTGTCGTGGAAACAGAAAAGCAGCTAACTCTTGAAACAACCTGAGTTCCTGTGTGAGCTCAGATTGCCAATGGGACCGCTCAGGGAACTGTCAACGATTGCATTCCCCTGACCGACCCCCTCACTGAGACCCTAATCACCCCGGAAATTATGTAAATACCAAAATCTGGTTAAATTGGCTATTGGGAATTGAGAATCTGTTCCAACAAGGTCCAAAAGAAACCCCTATGGAATTTTTGAATTTTTGGACCAACTTTGAAATGCAATGAGAAAAAAAAATGGACCTGGCTTAAAAACAAACAAACAAACAAACAAACAAACAGAGGCAACTGGCTAGCCTCTTTCCAGGGCAATCGGCCCCTGATATCAGAAAGAAATTGTCTTAGGCTGCAGGACAAACTTACAACAGTCAGGAATGACGGGGACCTGGGGCATCTACCCTAGCAGGTCCACTAGTTGAAATAAAGCTAGGAAACGAAGACAGGCTTGAATTTTTTGTTGGTTATGGGAGCTTCTTTCTCTGTGTTAATTAGGCTGTAAATGTAATAGGAGCAACATATTCAGTGTTAAATAGTTTAAAAGGACGATTAGGAACTAAGACAACTACAATAATTGGAGCCACAGGGAAAGAGGAAGAATGGTCATTCTTACAACCCCTTGATTTGCGTTTTGGGGGTGAGGAACTAACCCATAAATTTTAGTATGTACCAGAATGCCCGATGCCACTCTTGGGACGGGATCTATTAGCCAAATTAGATGCAACAATAACCTTTGAGGACGGAGAATTAATAATGAAGGTACCTGAGTCCAAAGTAGGCCAAATCCTAATGATCAAAGATAAACCCTTTGTTAATATTCCAAGAGAAGTAGAAAATGCAGTTATAGCAACAGTACGGGAAACAGATGTACCAGGGAAGTCGAAACTGGCACAACTGGTAAAGGTGGAATTAAAGGAAGGAGCCAAACCTGTTTGAATCAAACAATATCCACTTAAGATAGAAGCTAGGCACGGGAATGGTGAAAATTATTGACAAATTTCTCAAATATCAGATTCTGGAAGAATGTAAATGGGAATACAATACTCCAATTTTTCCAGTAAAGAAGCCGAATGGCGAGTATAGATTTGTACAAGATCTTAGAGCAATAAATGAAATAACAAAGGATATTCACCCGGTAGTAGCTAATCCTTACACATTGTTAACATCTGTAAAAGAGAAATATAAATGGTTTACCGTGATAGATTTAAAGGATGCCTTCTTTTGCATACCTCTTGATAAAGATAGTAGAAAATTATTTGCCTTCAAATGGGAAAACATATTGAAGTTTTTGGACCACATATGGTAACAACCGTTTTGGAACAAAGGGGGGGGGCACTGGTTATCACCCAGCCGGATGATGAAATATCAGGCAATCCTAACTGAACAAGATGACATAACCTTGAAAACGACTAACCTGTTATATCCAGCAGTATTTCTAGGAACCGTTCCAGAAGAAGGACCGTTGGAACACAATTGTGTGGAAATAATCGAACATACGCCAGCCACAAAGATTTGAAGGATGTACCCCTTGAAAGGTATTCAGTGGGAATACCACACTCCGTGGCACCCACAAAGCTCAGGGAAAGTAGAAAGGATGAATCAAACAATAAAACAACAATTGGCTAAGTTAATGATCGAGACACAGCTGCCCTGGACGAAATGCTTACCATTGGCACTTTTAAACATAAGAACTAAACCACACAGTGAGACTGGATTATCATCATATGAAATGTTATATGGTATGCCTTATTCTCAAGGGATGCCCCTAGGGAACAATGTAGTTGAGGATCATAGTATCCAGAAATACATAATTACCATTGGAAGGAGATTACAGGAGATAAGAGAAATTGGGATGATGACTCAGACACCACCTTTAGGATTTGCTATTCATAAAATAGAACCAGGAGACAAGGTCTTAATAAAAACCTGGAGAGAAGAATCATTGAACCCCCGATGGGAGGGACTGTACCTTGTTTTACTTACTACTGAAACAGCTGTGAGAACAGCAAGAAGGGGTTGGACCCACGCATCCAGAATAAAAGGACCAATAACTACCGAAGCCTGGAGGGTTGAGTCCACTCCTGGGGAACTGAAACTGAGACTAAAGAGGAACTGATATCCCAGCAATGAGGTTCTGCATGAATTAAGGGCACTGGATAAAGAGGACAAGGCTGAAGGGAGGAAAGGGAGAAGGCAAGACCGGGGTAGGACCCTCCACTGCGGCGTGTATGGTCTACCGAGGGAGGCAACCCCTATGGGTATTGACCGCCGAGTGAGAGTGCCTCGACCGGACTTCTCCTACACCAAGATCAGTTTGTCCTGAGAAAAATAACATGAGAACCTTTTAAACCCATAATAAAATTGTGATTAGTTTTTCCAGGAGCTGGATCACCCTGAAGGGCTGAATGGTAACACAAGCTCTGAAAGCGGGCCCAACCCCATGATTGAAGGCGCTTCCCACACTCTCAAGATTGGACGGCGAAAAAGGCTTATAATATGACAGGTCGCCAAAGAGAACTGAATTGTGACTGTAAGTGGAAACCCAACGTGGGAGCTTGGAAGCGTGCATATACGAGTACAAACGGGGCAGACATTGTAACAGGACCACTCGGTAACAAGGACACTCTGTATTATCACGCCCCAAAGGGTAAAGATGGATGGGATGGTCATTTTCCAAACGGGACGTGGGCCCTAAAGGGACATTATTGGGTGTGTGGCAAACATGCTTACAAGAGGCTACCTGGAAACTGGTCGGGAATATGCTATGGGGGGTACATAAGACCCTTGTTCTTTTTATTGTCACAAACACAAGGAAATCATTTAGGAATAAGATTATATGATGACCTGAACAGAGTAAAACGATCTATTGATACTTCCTTATCCGGGGATAGTGCCCAAAAATGGGGAAAGGATGAATGACCTCCTGAAAGAATCATACAGCATTATGGGCCAGCCACCTGGAACTCAAATGAGTTGATATCAGGAGCCCGAGAACCTATTTATAATTTGAACCGAATAATTAGGTTGCAAGCTATCCTCGAAGTTGTAACAAATCAAACAGCGACAGCCTTGGATCTTTTGGCTGACCAATCCACTCAAATGAGAAATGCTATATTCCAACATAGAATGGTCTTAGACTATTTACTAGCAGAAGAAGGGGGAGTATGTGGAAAACTGAACGATTCTAATTGTTGTCTACAGATTGATGATAATGGAAAAGTGGTCAAGCAGATAACAAAGGAAATTAGAAAGCTAGCCCACGTCCCAGTACAAAACTTGGAAGGGTATGGATTGGGATTTCTTTTCATGGTTGCCTGGTGAACCATGGGTTAAAAGGATGCTGTTTTTATTTTTATGTGGTGTAATGACATTATTGTTTATACCTTGTATGATACCTTGCTTTACGTTGTTGATACGGCGAGTAATAAATAGCACCCAATTTGTGATGACTTCAGTGGAGAGAAAAGGTGACGTGTCGATAATGATGCTTAAGAAGTGGACACCCCGAGAACTGACTGATGAAATCCAATTGTTACTGACAAAGGTTGAAGGAGGGACACGAATTGATGATTAAAAAAAAAAAAAAAAGGAGGAATTGTAAGAAATGGTCCAGCAATTCGTGCCACTAAGGGGTTTTGAAGGGTTAACATTGAGGCCTGGGTTTAGGCGAGAAAAGAACAAAGGGATTTCTTCGGAGAAAAACTGCTGACTTTGCACGGATGTGCAGTAACTTCTGACAGCCGGCCAAGAGACCACTAGATAAGGAGGAAGAATAAGAGCCTTCCTGTCTCCCTGTCTCCCTGGACCACTAGATAAGGAGGAAAAATAAGAGCCTTCCTGTCTCCCTGTTCGAGCGGCCCCTGAGAAAGTAACAGAGACTGATAAGCAGGCGACATCGGATTCGGGAAACCAATTATAATAACCTCGCCTCTTTTAGAAGTAGTAATAAATATGTATTAGCCTAGGAGTATAAAAAAGTAGATGCCTTACGTAACGGGTGTGCGTCCCGGTGGAGCAGAGACTCCCGGCGCACCCAGCGCTGTTTGCTTGCCTCTATTCGTTTAATAAATTGTAAACTCTGATTGTAATCCTATTTGGGACTCAGTCATTTATAACACAGGGAAAGAAATGGGAATGATCAGGAGGAGAGTTGCTATACAAAAATGGGAAAGAGCTCATCCTCCAGGACCGGGGGTAATACCGGCAGGGCAGGGGTGCCCACTTGCCAGTCCTGGCTGGAATAATAATAGTGTGCAACACAGAAATCATACAAGAGACTTGGGGTCAGAATGAGAAAGTACTCGTGGATGAATCCCGAGGACCCGGTATCCCAAGAGCTCTTGAAAGTTCATTTTGTGATTAAAGACTCGCAAGATACACAGAAAAAGCTCCAGAAGGTGGGGGGATGTAGTGAACAGTCACTGTGGGGCCCTCCTGCGGGAGGCCCTGAAGGTGTGTGTCAGTAGGGGAGATGAGAAGGAAAAGCAGAGAGTGAAACTAATGGTATTGACAGTGTAGCAGGTAGTCAGGCAGAGGGTTGGAGAAAGAGGAAGAAAATTTTCAGGAGTCAGGGCCAGGATGGAAAGAAGAGGAAGAGAGATTAAGAAATGGCAGACAAGGAAAGAATAGGAGGAGAGAAGGAAAATGGGAAAGTACAGGCTGGAGAAAGACAGCAAGAAGTGTTAAAAAGGGTTATTGAAGGTGTTAAAGGTGTGGTATGTAATGTTTGACAGAGCTATTTTTTGAATGAGTTGGGAAAGTTGAATGAGCAGGGAAAGAGGATGTAGGCATTATCTAAGTAACCATCTAGAAGTTTTGGTATATTTGCTGTGGTGTTTGGTCAGTTTCCCAAGTACCGAGAAGGAGGGGGGGGAGGGGGGGGCAGCCTTCTCCACCAGGGGCTTCTCCACAGGCCGCAGGGGACTTCAGCTCCCTCGCCTAGAGCACCTCCTCCCTCTCCTTCTGTGCTGACTTTGGTGTCTGCGGGGAGGTTTCTCGCTCCTCGCTCTCCCACCTGCTGTTGAGCAGCAGGTTTTTGTTTGTTTGTTTGTTTTCTTGGATGTGCTCTCACAGAGGCACAGACTGTGTTGCTCATGGCTTGGCTCTGGGCAGCGGTGGGCTCTTTTGGGGCGGGATGAAATTGTCCCTTATCTGACATGGGGAGGCTTCTGGATTCCCCCCCCCCGAACCTTGCCATCGAACACAATACACTGGGACAGCTAGGTCATCACTGGCTTGTAAACTGTCAGGGATTAAATTAACTAATGAAACCCTAAAAAGTGGTGGGGGTAGAAGGGGCTGGGATAACAGTGCCACCTTTGGGGGATACCAAGCTGAGACTAGGGGATAAAATGATCTCTGGGCAATTATTGTATGTACCTAAGGCAGGGACTAACTTGTTGGGAAGGGATTTGATGATGAAATTGGGCATTCAAATAGTAAATTGTTAGACTGGAATAACAGTGTTATTAATGGAGTGCTCTCAGGCCCTGAAAGCAAAGATATATTCACCTCTGACTGGAAAGACCCTGAAATGGGGGCAGAAGCAAAAATACAGATGGACAGTTTTACCTCAGGGGTTTACAGGGCCACCAATTTATTTGGGCAAGTTCTAGAACAGATTTTGGACCAATTACAACCTCCCGAGGAGGTATTACTGTTACAAATATGTGGATGATCATTTATTGTCAGGACAGGAGAAAACAGTTGTGAAGGAAGCTACTAACAAGCTATTCAACTTTCTCGGAAAGCAAAGCTTGGGCGTATTGAAAAATAAATTACAGTATGTAGAAAGAGAAATCAGGTATTTAAGGCACCTAATGTCTGAGGGAAAACGGAGAATAAATCCAGAGAGGATTCAGGGAATTGTTGAAAACTAAGAAAGAACTAAAAGGTTTTAAGAGAAAGATTTTTTTTTTTTTAAGGAATCAGGAACCACGAAGTCTGAGGGAAAATGGATACTCCCTGATGGGAGAGAAATGCTGAATAAAGCGCCAGTGAGGCAAATATGATGTTTCTCTTCAAGAGGGTCACTGGGAGGTGCAAACAATGTGTGATGTTGTGCTAAAAAAAAGTATGTCTGTGTAGGAATATACACTTTAGTGAAGCAAATATGCAGAGGATGTACCATATGTCAAAAGGCAAATAAAAAGGTCATTCGTAACTCACCTAGAGGGGGACGGGAGCCAGGGATTCGACCTTTACAAAGTATACAGGTAGACTTTACTAAGTTACCTAGAGCAGGGAGACTTAAGTACTTGTTTGTCCTAATTGACCACGTGACTGGATGGGTGTAAGCTTTCCCCTCCGTATCTGCCACTGCGAACACAGTGGCTAAGGTATCACTGGAGCAAATAGTCCCTAGATATGGGATAGCTGAAAACATTGATTCAGATCAAGGAAGTCATTTCACTTCACAAGTACTTCAAGTGTTAATGCAGGTCTTAGAGATTGAGTGGGATTTTTAAACCCCCTGGCACCCCTCCTCTTCTGGGAAGGTAAAGCGAATGAACCAGACATTAAAGAAGCAATTAACTAAATTAGTGTTAGAAACTCAACTTCCTTGGGTAAAATGCTTACTCCTACAGGTTCAAACAGCACCAAGAAAGGATATAGGAATTTCACCATATGAGATGCTGTTCGGATTGCCCTATCTAGGCAGAAGGGATGAGATATCACAATTCGGAACAAGAGAGTTTTCTTAAGAACTGTATTCTGGGGTGTCCTCTTCTTTGTCATCTCTCAGGACCCGTGGGTTTTTAGCTCAAACCCCACCTTTGGAATTCCGCATTCACCACCATCACCCGGTAAATTGGGTCCTGATTCAGACTTGGAAAGTATCAACTCTGGCCTGAATGGGAAGGACCATTACTAACCGCTGAAACAGCCGTAAGGACTGCAGAAAAAGGTTGGAATCAGTATACTCGAGTGAAGGCATCCGTCGACCCTAGTACCTGGGAATCTGTTCCTACAGAAAACTGGTTGAAAGTTAAAATCAAAAAGAAAAATCGCATAATAGACTCTGAGCAGGATAAAAGCTTGCAATCGTAAACTAACCTTTTATTTTCACAGGTAACTAGTGAGTGTGACTTTTGATTGAGAGAAAGGACAGACCTATAGTGAATTGAAGTGCTCCCAAGGGGGGGTTTGTTATAGTAGTAGTGTACATCTTATTCTTTGCATTGATAATTATTTGGAAACCTAAGGTTTAAAAATAATGACAGGGAAAAATCAGTTATTAATTTTGTTTTTAGTGATTGTAGGCCTCAGAGAAGGCCTTCATCAATTGGCAACTTGGAAAAGGCATGACCAGATAATAGTAAGACGGGATACCCCGTAAAAATATGAGTGAATGTGACAGAGGGTTATGTACCACAATCTGTCATATTTGATGCTTGTGAGGTGTTAGCTTGTGGAGATTTAAATGCCCAACGACAATTGAGCAGAGAGAACAAATAACTGGGAGAGACCCAACAGCCAGATTGAGAATAGCTGTATGGAAACGATCCTCTATTGCCATCAGAGAAAGGGAGAAACTCAAGGAGAAAACAGGAGAGAAAACAGGAGTCCCTCTTTGAAATGCAGCAGTTCAAACATTTGAGATTGAAACAGGGTATGGGCATGTGAATGCCTGGATAGAATGGATCAAATATACTGTCCAGAGTCTCAACCATAGCAATTGCTATGCTTGTGCCTCGGGATGACCGATTGCCCAGATAATGCCCTTCCCATTGGGGTGGCCCAAGGATTCCCAGGGGATGCGATGTATGAGTGCATTGTACCAAGAAAAGACTGCCTGGAGAAATGAGGCCTATAATTCTCTCTCTTTGCTGTTCCCTTCCTTGCATGATAGCAATATCAGGGTTCCCCCTGCATTCTCTACAGCTGTAGGTAACCATACAGCTTGCCTCTCACGGCAGGGTGTGAGCGCTACCCGGCATCTGGGAGAATTTGCCTTGTGCACGAGGACCTTGAATGCTACCAAGGACTTGATGGGAAACTACTCAAGACTTGAAATCCCCAAGGCAGATCTCTGGTGGTACTGTGGAGGGAAGACCTTACGGTCCACCCTACCATCTAACTGGGGAGGCACTTGTGCACTTGTTCGATTAGCTATACCCTTCACCCTGGCATTTGAAAGAGAAACATCACAAATACCCAGAAGAAGTAAAAGAAGCTTAGGAGTATCATTTGATGATAGAGCGTACATAGAGTCTATTGGGGTGCCTAGAGGAGTTCCCGATGAACAGGAAGCCAGCAATCAAATTGCTGCAGGGTTTGAGTCACTGTTCTGGTGGGTAACAATCAATAAGAATGTGGATTGGATTACTTATATTTATTATAATCAGCAGAGATTAGTAAATTTTACAAGGGATGCAATACGAGGAATCGCTGAACAACTAGATGCCACCAGCAAAATGGCTTGGGAAAACAGACTAGCATTAGATATGATGCTTGCGGAGAAAGGAGGTGTGTGTGTGATAACTGAGCAACCATTGTTGCACTTTTATACCTAACAATACTGCCCTGGATGGCACAGTAACTAGAGCATTGCAAGGGTTTACCACCATTGCCAGTGAATTGGCAGAAAAATTAGGCATATTTACATCCTTGATCGTAGTAGCAAGAGTTTTGACAGCCGTTGGTTGTTGCATTATCCCCTGTGTAAAAGGACTAGTACAGTGGTTAACTGAAACTGCACTGTTGAAACAAATGACCGTGGAGCCACCACCTTACTCAGATAAGAGGATGGTATTAGAGGAGATGGAAAGCAAAGAAGGTGAAGAAGAGGAAGATACCTACCAAATTACACCTTAGGGAAAAATCTTGCAAAAATCAACAATTTATAAAAAAAGAAAAGGGGGGAATTGTGGGAATGAAAATGTTGTTTTTGCAGAGTTACATTTTTTAAAGGTAAGGAATGGGGCATTGAGATATGCTTGTAGTGATAAGAAAATTTAGCAGGCGACCTTGTAAAATGCAGACAACCAGACTCCTTAGAACAGTTAGGTGAAAAATCACGGTGTCAAGTCAAGTCAGATAAGTGAAGAAACATTACCACTTCAAACAGTAAAAAAAAGTCAAAAGAAATTTGAAATTTAACAGGCCGGCAACTGAAGGCCATGTATTGTCTGTGAAGCATCGGATAGGTTGTGAACCTGGTTTACCCAGTCAGTGGGGAAACAGGAGGGTCCCAGTCATCGAGTAATGAAGTATATAAACCTTACTGTGTGACTAGTAGGTGCTCTCCTGCTTGTGGGACGCCCGCCATTGCAATCGCGAATAAATTACTACTTCACTGAGATCCTCGCCTGAGCCTAAGTTATTGGCTACGGAGTGTTTCTCACAGGGGCAGATGAGGGTGGTTGCACTTACGGTTCCTCCAGCTACTAGTGTAAGTTGGACATTTCTTCACCTTTATCACACACATTTCCAAACTCATCAAAAAAGAAAAACATTCTTAGAGGAAAAACCTGTGAGAAAACATAATTCAGTCACCACTAAAGATACTAAAACAAAACTAAATTCTTCAAACCAAAGCAAGATAGTTGACAAACAAAAATTCTTATAAGTAGTGGAAGATGTGACTAATTGCCAAGTCAAACCCTCACCATTTCCTTAGTTTGACTAAGAAAGTGTCTTGAGTTTCCATTCCAGTCTTACTAACTCTGTACAAGCCTTCTGTTTAAACAGTCTAGTTAAATCAATACAGACGTATGACTAATTCCTCACTTACTCCCTAATCCCCACTTCAAACTCCATCGACTTCCTTACACAAAGCAGGAAGAACAAAGTTTAATAAAATGAAATTACTAATTCCTCTACTTCATGATAGTACACAGAAGTATATTAAATTGTGGTTTTTAGGTTAAAACAATCATCTGTCTATGGACAAAGGATAATCTTGTAGAAGTTACACTCCTGCAGCAGATCTTAGAGGGAAGGTTGTGGTGCTAAATCCATGATTATTCAGAAACAGTGTTTTATGTAAACTGCAAGTTTAGCAAGCATGTAATCAGAGTGAACATCAGTCTGGTATTTCCAGAGAGATTCTACATCCAGTGTGATGGAATGAAGCAGTACTTAAGGAATACCCACCTGGAGAATACTAAGGGAGTCCCTTGGCTGTGCAACCACCTACTTTGTGAAGAATAGATTTCTTCCTAGCACATAAACCAGTAAGATGTTTCTGAGCAAGTAAACAAACAAACAACAAACCTCTATTGACTATTGTGGTGGTTTTACCCAGCTGGGCAGCTGAACTCCACCACAACTGCTCTCTCACTAACCATCCTAAGAAGAGGGGGAGGAGAAAGTATGCTGGAAAGAAAAAGAAAAACCTCATAGGTTGAGATAAGGATAATTTAATTCCTTTAATTAAATGTTCCTTTGGACAGGAAGAGGGGGAAAAAAAAAGGCTGCATGGAAGCACAGAGAGCAGAAAAGAAATTACTCTCTACTTCCCATCAAGGAGCGATGTTTGGCCATATCCCAGGAAGCAGGGCCTCCATGAGTGTAATGGTTGTTTGGGAGGATGAATGTCTTCCTAACAAGAGCTCACCACCCTCCCCACCCCCACCCCCCCGCTACTTCCCTACCTTTTATTGCTAGGTGTGACACCACATGGCATGGAATTTCCCTTTGGTCAGTTTAGGTCAGCTGCTATGGCCATGTCCCCTCCCCATCTCTTGCCCACCCCCAGCCTGCTGGCTCTTGGGGGTGTTGGAGGGAGTCCTGATGTGGCACCAGCGCTGCTCAGCAGCAGACACAACACTGGTGTGATACCACTGCTGTTCTAGCTACGAGTGCAGAGCACAGCACTGTATGGGTTGCTGCAGGGAAAGGTGACTCACCCCCCCAGCCAGACCCAGCACAAATACACAATCCCATGACACAGTCAAGTAAAAGCAATTGAAGATGAACTTCGTTGAATTTAGCATCTTTTGGAAGGATACGTGGTTGATGTGTTTGGTGAGGCAAATGGAATTCCACAAAACAAATAAAAATGCTTTATATACCTTCTATTTTTATTATTGCATCTTTGCAGGATGATGTAACATCATAGAATCACAGAATCAGAGCATGGTTTGGGTTGGAAGGGACCTTAAAGACCAGTTCCAACCCCCCTGCCATGGGCAGGGACACTTCCCACCAGGCCAGGTTGCCCAAAGTCCCATCCAGCCTGGCCTTGAACACCTCCAGGGATGGGGCATCCATGGCTTCTCTGGGAAACCCGTTCCACTGCCTCATCACCTTCAGAGTAAAGAATTTCTTCCTTATATCTAATCTAAGCCTACCCTTGTTTAGTTTAAAGCCATTTCCCCTTTCCTTCCTGACAAAGAGTCCCTCCCCAGCTTTTCTGTAGGCCCTCTTTAGGTGCTGGAAGACTGCAATGAGGCCTCCCCAGAGCCCTAAGTACATTAAATGCAGTTCGGCCAGAGCAAACTGAACTCAAAAGGAAAGAGAAACCAACTTTTATTTCTAAATTAGATATCTAATCCTGATAGATTCACTCCCTTCCAAATATAGCTCAACAAAGTAAAAACAGTAAAAATTCACATATTTCTTTTATAACAAGATTTCATTGCACAATAGTTCTTTGCCTAACCCTGCAGTTACCCCATAGGCATTGCAATTGCTTACTTGGTCTTCTCCTTAACTTGTTTTTAGTGTTTACTTTTCTAACCTATCCTTAATGTTCCAACCTTGGATTTATTTACCTCCTTAGATATCAAGAGAATAAGGTATTTGCTTCGTAGGACAGTACTTTGATGCTTTCCAGGGCTAATGGCCAAAGTTCTCAAAGCACTTTTCATCAGTGATTTCTATATTTCTCAATCTTTCCATCTTCATTTAGAACTCTTAGCTTAATTTAGGTATTAGGTGAAAAAGAAGCCCAAAACCAGCTGAAGCCACCATATCAGACATAGTAAGGACATGCTTCTGTTAGGAAGTAATTCAGAGTGATCCCATGGTGTACTTTAGGCAGATTTACTCTGTTCCTCTGGACTAAGCATCCCCAAGGGCTATTTCAAAGCTCTCTGAATGATCTGTCATTATCTCTTACACTGTAGTCTCCATTAGGAAAGGGTAAATATTCATTGCCCATGTGGAAAGGAACTGCTCAGTTAGTTGTTTCTAACCAAAATCTCTTGATTGTGTTCTCTTTACAGAAACCACTTGGATAGCCAAGCCAAGTTTCATTGAAAATGGAAGTAGTGGAACTACTTCAAAACCGTGCTTCTACTTCTAAGCAGAACTGCACTGTAGGTGGGGACATAGCAAGAGGACATGGCCAAGGCAGGGTGGAATTGAAAACCAACTGTCCGAGCTACAGAAAGAAGTCGGCGATTCCCAGTTTGAGACTGTTCTTTGACTAGTAAGACAGCAGCCGGAACGCTTATGATTACTGCTGATGGATTCCCATGAATCAGCTAGTGATACAAGCTACGAGAACAACTGAAGCAATTTGAAGTTACGCTTCTCCCTGTTCTGCATTCAAATTTATGAAAGAAAGGAGAAGACAGGAGAGAAGAGAGCAGAGAGGAGGAGAAGACGGGAGGGAAGGGAAGGGAAGGGAAGGGAAGGGAAGGGAAGGGAAGGGAAGGGAAGGGAAGGGAAGGGAAGGGAAGGGAAGGGAAGGGAAGGGAAGGGAAGGGAAGGGAAGGGAAGGGAAGGGAAGGGAAGGGAAGGGAAGGGAAGGGAAGGGAAGGGAAGGGAAGGGAAGGGAAGGGAAGGGAAGGGAAGGGAAGGGAAGGGAAGGGAAGGGAAGGGAAGGGAAGGGAAGGGAAGGGAAGGGAAGGGAAGGGAAGGGAAGGGAAGGGAGGGGAAGGGAGGGGAAGGGAAGGGAGGGGTGGGTAGGGTACTGAAGGGACATGTAGGGGAGTGTAGGGGAGGAGAGTGTAGGGGAGGGGAGCGTAGGGGAGGGGATCATAGGGCAAGGGAGTGGAGGGGAGGGAGGGAATGGGAGGGGAGTGCTACCATAAATAAAATGGTCAAATAAATGTTAAATATAAAATATAAGTTCCAACCTTGGATTTATTTACCTCCTTAGATATCAAGAGAATAAGGCATTCTTATTATTATTATTAATTATTATATATTAATATTTTATATTTTATATATTATATATTTTATATAATATTTTATAAATACTTATTAATTATTATTATATAATAATTAACATTCAACTCATGGGCTATTCTCACCCAGTATTAAATCCCCTTGAGGTACACACCGGACCTCCCTTCTTTTGCATTACCCACCAAGTGCATCCAGGTCCCTGAGCAAAAGCAATTCAACGAATGGGTTTGCCTTTTCCTGAGGCAGGAGTAGCCCAGACTGTTTTACCCAGCATGTTTCTTACGTGCACTACAGGAACTTTATCCCCTTCTACAGTGCGTAACAGGTTTGATTGGGCAGGTCCAGCTCGGTTGGCAGATCCCCTAGTATTGACTAACCAGGTGGCCTTTGCCAAATGCGTATCCCAATTTTTGAATGTCCCAGCACCCATTGCTTTCAGTGTAGTCTTCAACAGTCCATTGTATCGTTCAACTTTTCCAGAGGCTGGTGCATGATAGGGGATGTGATACACCCACTCGATACCATGTTCTTTGGCCCAAGTGTCTATAAGGTTGTTTCGGAAATGAGTCCCGTTGTCTGACTCAATTCTCTCTGGGGTGCCATGTCGCCATAGGACTTGCTTTTCAAGGCCCAGGATAGTGTTCCAGGCGGTGGCATGGGGCACAGGATATGTTTCCAGCCATCCGGTGGTTGCTTCCACCATCGTAAATACGTGGCGCTTGCCGTTGCGGGTTTGAGGGAGTGTGATGTAATCAATCTGCCAGGCCTCTCCATATTTATATTTCAGCCATCGTCCTCCATACCAAAGAGGCTTTGACCGTTTGGCTTGCTTGATTGCAGCACATGTTTCACAGTCATGAATAACCTGTGCTATAGTGTCCATGGTCAGGTCCACCCCTCGATCACGAGCCCATCTGTAGGTTGCATCTCTACCTTGATGGCCTGAGGTGTCATGGGCCATCGGGCTATAAATAATTCACCTTTATGTTGCCAGTCCAGGTCCACCTGAGCCACTTCAGTCTTAGCAGCCTGATCCACCTGCTGGTTGTTTTGATGTTCTTCAGTAGCCCGATTCTTGGGCACATGAGCATCTACATGGCGTACCTTTACAACCAGGTTCTCTACCCGGGCAGCAATATCTTGCCACAATGCAGCAGCCCAGATGGGTTTGCCCCTGCGCTCCCAGTTGACGAATTAGCTTATGGATGGGAATCAGGGAGTCTCGGTTGGTGCGATATTGCCGCCGGTGCACAGTTGTGGTAGCGATTGGCACTTGCTGTTCTTCAACCCTCAGCAACCCCACAACAGAAGGGTCCTCTGAGAGACCGGGCAAAGTAGACAGCTGTTTAATGTCCTCTGTCTCTAAGGCAGCTATGCCAAAAGCCCAGCGGAACCCTTTTGGGTCCCTGAAATATCCTCCTCTAAGATAGTCTATGCCAAGGATGCATGGAGCATCCGGGCCAGTCACAATACGGTGCTTTTGCCACTCATTACCGGTTAGACTCACTTCAGCCTCCAATACAGTTATCTGCTGGGATCCCCCCGTCACACCATAAATACAGATGGGCTCTGGCCCTTTACAGCTTGATGGCATTAGAGTACATTGTGCACCGGTGTCTGCTAAAGCCTTATACTTCTGTGCATCTGACGTGCCAGGCCATCGAATCCACGCAGTCCAATAATCTCGGTTGTCCCTTTCCTCCCCCTGGCTGGAGGCAGGGCCCCTCTAGTCCTGGTCAGAATCTTCGTTTCTGTGTTTAAAGGACTGCCTGCTGGAAGTTGGAACAGCAAACCTTTCAGAGAACCCCTTTTTCCCAATTGTTTTCTTTTGCAACTCACGTACCCGTGCCTCTAGGGTCGCAGTAGATTTTCCATCCCATTTTCTCACGTAGGTAAAACCACAGGGTGGCGCGGGGGGTGTGCCCACCATATTGTCTTCCTTGCACAGATGAACGTTTACCCCTAATAGCTGAGACACTGGTTTGTACAGGTGGGGAGGAAAATAAACTCTCTTTAAGTCGGCGGACCTCTTCAGAAAGTTTCTCCAAAGTATTCTCTTTTAGCTGGTGGACACTGGTGCGTTCAGGTGGAGGGGAAGATAAATTCTCTTTGAGTTGGTGGAACTCTTCAGAGAGTTTCTCCACAGCTGAGACGCAGGCCTGTAGGGAAGAGGAGAGACTTTCTTCGTACTGCCAGAGTTGTTTAGCCACTTCATCCACTGTGGGTCCCTCATTCTCTTTCCAGGTTATTATTGCCAATGAGCCGGCATATGAAGATTGGTGCACTCCGTACAAACTTCTGCCACATGGGTCGTGTACCCTGGACTTCATCTGGATCTGTGGATGTTTGTGCGCCGTCTAGGTCCTTATAAATTACTTCCCGTACGGCTAATTCCCTCAGGTACTGAATTCCCTTCTCCATGGTGGTCCACTTGCCTGGTAGACATACAAGTTCTTCCTTGAAGGGATACCTTTCCTTCACAGCTGACAGGGGATGCCTCCAGAGGCTGTGAGATCGTGCTCCATCTTCAATTGCTTTGTCAATGCATGCGTCCCTAGCAAGGGATCCCAGCCGCCTGGCTTCCCTGCCCTCTAATTCCACACAATTGGCTCCGGTGTCCCAGCACTGGAGCAGCCAGGTGACAAGCTGCTCACCTGTACAGCGACCAAAATCTTTTCGCACGTCTCGTAGCTCACGCTGGTATAGGGTTCAGGTAGTTACTGTTGATTTTTCGACATCCCCATCCTCATCTTCATCCTCCTGCACATTTGATGGCCCAGCCTCGTCTTCTCTATACCCAGACCTAGCAGAAGACTGTCTGCGTTCTAAACGACCTGAGTATACCATTTTTTCACCTTGTCTACAGGGGCAACTTGCACTGCTACAGCTCGCTTCTCTGACCCAGCCACAGGGTCTGCCACAGGGCTTGGAATACCCTCTGCAGGGGCAACTTGGACTGCTACAGCTCACTTCTCTGACCCAGCCACAGGAGTGGGAGCAGCTGCAGGAGCTGGAGTGGCTGCAGGAGCTGGAACTGGGACGGCTGCAGGAGCTGGAACTGGGACGGCTGCAGGGAACTGGGACAGCTGCAGGAGCTGGAACTGGAGCGGCTGCAGGAGCTGGAACTGGAGCGGCTGCAGGAGCTGGAACAGCTGTGGGAGCTGGAGCGGCTGCAGGGTCTGTCACTAGGTTGATAGTAGCATCAATTGCAGCTCGATAGGCACAAGCCAGACCCCAGCACGCTACAGTGTTTTGTGTCACTTTGGAACTGCCAGAGTCATGACGCCTTTTTTTCAAGCATTCTGCCAGCTTTTTAGGATTTTGCAGTTGTTCAGGGGTGAATGTCCAAAACACTGGAGGTGACCACTGCTCTAGAAACCTGCCCATATCCTCCCACACTCCGTGCCACTCGCAACTATCCCGCCTCAAGACAGATCTCTGGATGAGATTCCTAAGTAGTTGTCTAACCCTCAACAAAACCTGAAGCGCATTCAGGAGACATAACAACAAGAGCAGGCTGGTCTGAGTATCCCAAGGATATTCAACATCTCGGAGAACCACCATAACTAGCTCGGGGGATAAGAGGGTGGTGAAGGAGAAAGGGAGAGTGAACAGGTAGGGAAAAATGTCTTCCCCTGTCCCCTCCACGGCTTGGCTCCCTGATGAAAAAAGGCAATAGGTGTAATTGCTAATAGTTTCTGAGACATGGCTTCCAAAGTATAGAGTCGACGACAGTGCTGAGTACAAATACCAGGTTAGAGTCATGACCAGAAATTTCATCATTCCATAAGCCATTGTTACACCGCACAGTACCATAACAATCTTAAACCAGGGCCCAGAAAGGATAAACAGTGCAACAGGGAGCACATACAGAAAGTAACGTGCTAAAAAACTCAATTTGGAAAACAGGCACAGCAGACTGGAGATTAAGGCAACCAACATTGTGACTAGCAACTATTAAGCAGGTCCAATACTTATACCAATTGTAGTTTAACACACTCTGGTCAAATCTGTCGATATGTCAACCCTTCGAGCCCCATGTTGGGCGCCAAAAGGACTGTTGTGGTTTAACCCAGCTGGCAGCTAAACACCACACAGCCGTTCGCTCACCCTCCCCCCTCCCTCTCTGGGATGGGGGAGAGAAACGGGAAAGTGAAGCCCGTGAGTTGAGATAAAGACAGCTTATTAAGACAGGAAAATAATAATAACAATAATAATAGTGATAATGATAATAGTATTAATAATAATAATGTGTATGAAAAAAGTGATGCACAATGCAATTGCTCACCACCTGCTTCTTCCCCTTTCTCTTTCAGGAGGGAGAGTGAGAGAGTGGCTGTGGTGGAACTCGGCTGCCCACACGATTAAAACCACCACAGCCGCAAAGTACTGGAAAATTTTTCAGAAGAAACAAGGTGTTTAACAAGGAAAAATATAGTTTCCTTTTTAAGGCTTCCTGGATAATTGAGGTTATTTCATATTCCCAACTCGGAGGAAGAGAATTGTTGATTTCACCTTCTTTTTTCTTACACGGAAATAAAAAGTCAACAGCTCTGGAAGTAAGGGGAACGTATCACAATCAAGCTCCTTTTGTCTTTAATCCTTGCTGAAGGACAAGATTTATCTCACACCTTCCACGGATGTATGGTAGCAGAGAATAATTTTGGAACTACTCTAATTAAAGTCAACTTGGGGATAGTGGCACTTCTCTAATTGTTTCTGAGACATACGCATTAGCAACAGAGAGTGTTCTGTTGTCATTGCAAGGCCCCTACGGTGACGACTTCAGAAACAGAACTGAGTGATGTCACCATGGCAATTTGGGAGCAGCTGCCTCTGTGCAGGTTTAGCTAGGAGGGACAGAGAAGCATGCTGGATGTGATGAAATCACGTGAGGATTTGTGGATCCCACCTTGAGGTGCATAGAGAGGGCCCATGCCCTTCTGTAAGTGGTTTGATGCTTGGCTGAGGCAAAAGATGTGTTTTTATTGTGAATACTTCGTTTTAGTATACTGTAGTTTGTGTAAAGTCCTTTCACAAGCATTAAGTTTGGTACTTTTGCTCAGTGATGTAGCTGCACAGAGTGACAGATGCAATGTATGGGTGAGGGCCTCTGCACGTTCTCTTTTTCCTGGTCTGTGTGAGAATGATACAGAATCTGTGTTAGCTATTTTAAAGAAAAAGTTAAATAAGTCTGGGTTGCTGTGATATCATTGACGCTGTCTGAAGAAAGTTATTGACCAGGAGGTTTCTTAAGTTTTTCACGGGTGTCTTAGGAAGAAAAGAAATGAAAAACGGAGGGAAGTGAGAGCAGGAAGGCTTATACAATGTTGAAAAACTGAATATCCCGGGATAAATGCTTAGTTCTACCAGAGCAACTGGCCAAAAGGAAAAGGCTTTTTTTTTTTTTTTTTTTTTTTGGCAGTGCTCAAGATTGGAATTGGGGAAAAAATGATGGGAATCCATCCGTTTTTCTACTTACCCAATTTGCTTAGGCTCTTCTTAGGAAGGGACGTGCTGGAAAAATTGGATGCAAAAGTTTCTTTGGAACAAGGGAAAATGGAAATCAAAGTAACATCTTAAGCTCTGAAGTCTATGTATCCATGGCGAGTCCAGAGAAAGCTCCAGATAGGACTCCCTGCAACTGTTGGTGCGCAAGTTAGGTGGAGCTATCCCCCTTGTGCCCGGCGTGGGTGCGCAGCGCCGAATAAACAGACCTGCTTTATAACCATTCTGAGGTTCTAGATAGAGTCTGATTTCCGCAAGTCAGTAGCTGACCAGTGCTGTAGAGCTCAGAACAGATGTCACCAACAGACTTCATGTGACTGATCAGGGAATTTGATTAGCTAATACGACTGATTAGCTCTAACTGCCAGGACTAAAAGTTTGGTATTTCTGGAGAATATCGTGTAGATGAAGGAGTGTTCAAATGATGATGTACTAGTTTTGAAGCCTACAAGTATATTCTAGCAAACTTTTTAAGAATAAATTCCATGCTAGGCCAATTGTAATGAAATTTTTCTATTATTTCTACAAAGCTGTCTCAGTTTGAAACCTTGAGACAGTTCAGTGTTGGGTAGTCATCTGTCTCAAAACGCTGAGAAGATGGGGCTGCATTCATTTGCAAACTGGTTGTCATAAAGGCCTTAAACTTTGCATTATGTTGAGGCAGTGGTGATCTCAGCCTTCTTGTATTTGTCTGAGTAATGTAGCTCCCAAAAGAGATCCCAAGGTCCAGAAAAGACATGGAAATAATTGGTGGCTTGTAAGGAAAAATCATATTCCATCACACAGCAACACCAGAGCTGTCTGTAGAGTTTAGAAGTCAGCTGAAGTTATTTATGTTTCATCTGAAGGGAGTAAGACAAGAGCAGTTAATATAAAAGAATGCATGTCTGACAATCATACAAGCGGATGGGAGCCTGTTTTATCTGGGTCTGTGGATTTTCTATCTGTATGCTGTTGAGGAGATTGTCAGAATTCTGATTAGAGAATAAGGAACCTACAGAAAGTGCAGTACGCAAATGCTGGAGAGCACGGGTCAAAGTTTTACGCTTCCTGGGACTGCCTAGCGTATTAAGAGGTCTAGGGAAAAAAATGGCTGTGGTTCAACATTAATAGCACATTGACAAGTGTGATTTAAACCTATCCACATCTAAATCAGTCAGCCCTACTGAAATCTTCAAATACTTAAGAGGTAACCCGTAGCCAATGGTGTCAAAAAGTGCTGTGAGATTTGTAAGAAATGGTCCAGCAATTCGTGCCACTAAGGGGTTTTGAAGGGTTAACATTGAGGCCTGGGTTTAGGCGAGAAGAGAACAAAGGGATTTCTTCGGAGAAAAACTGCTGACTTTGCACGAATGTGCAGTAACTTCTGACAGCCGGCCAAGAGACCACTAGATAAGGAGGAAGAATATGAGCCTCCCTGTCCGAGCGGCCCCCGAGAAACTAACAGAGACTGATAAGCAGGCGCACCTGGGAGGACTTCGGATTCGGGAAACCAATTATAATAACCCTGCCTCTTCTAGAAGTAGTAATGAATATGTATTAGCCTAGGAGCATAAAAACCAGCCGCCTTACGTAACAGGTGTGCGTCCCGGTGGAGCAGAGACTCCCGGCGCACCCAGCGCTGTTTGCTTGCCTCTATTCATTTAATAAATTGTAAACTTTGATTGTAATCCTATTTGGGACTCAGTCATTTATAACAATTGGGGGCTCGTCCGAGATGGTCTTGGTTCCTGAATTCTGACTTGATCTAGGAGGGGCGCCCCCACCATTTGGTGGCTCCTGTTCGAGTCAGGTCAGGGCTAACACCATCTTGAACCTGAATAAGGGCAAGCAAAGATTTAGATTTTTTTATGAGCTCCCTTTGCCGGCTGCAGCACTATATTTTGCCCGTAATTCTGCGCGCGAAGATCCGAACGAAGACGACGGAGTCGTAAGTATTTAAGGCGTATACCGTTCGGTTGGGTGGGTTTCGGTTGCCTGTGTGTGTGAGAGTGTGACTGAGACGGAACGTAGTTCCGAAGCGATTGTGGAGGTCTTCTAACCGCGGTTCCAATCTCCCGCGAGGGACTTGGCCGGTGAAGGACCGAAGCGATTCCTATAGGATTCGTGGGTGGGTGATAGGTCCTAAACCCCCTGCAAGACACTCTCACTAAGGCAACCAAGGGCTGTAGGAATTGCCACAGTAAAATTCCTAGATGGGTCAGACAAAATTGAAGACCCGGGACCAGAGAAAAGGGAGCAAATTACCAGACATACCACCAGAAAGTCCATTAGGGATAATGATTAGAAATTGGAACGATAGGGGCCCCAGAAAAGGGAAAAAGTAAATTAAAAATGGTTCAGTATTGTATGACAGAATGGCCAAAGGAGCCTTTAAGACCACATGTCTTTTGGCCCGTTTTCGGATCCTTTGAAGACTGGGTTTGCCAGGCCTTAAATATACATGTTAATTCAAAGGAACCTTTTAGCCAGGAGGAAAGTGATTATGCAGGATTATGGATCAGGATCTCACGTCCTTTTCCAGCCTCAATATTTACACTAAAAGCAGACGAGAAGTTTGACGAAGAAGAGAACAAAAAAATAAAAAATAAAAAAAAAAAAAAAGGAAAAAGAAAAAGATGATGAATGGGAGTCATTGGATAACCTACCACCTCTATATCCTAACAATCCACCCCCGGTGGTGCATCTTGTAATCCTGTTTTGTTCTTAAATGTTTTGACTGTGTCAAGGAGGAAGGTGGGAGCATTATCTAAGTAACAGTTTAGAAGTTTGGGTATATTCGCGGTGGTGTTCACTCAGTTTCCCAAGTATCGGGGGAGGGGGGCTGACTGATTATCAAAGTGGTAGAACGGAGAGTCACTTCTTTGGTGGTTCGGGCCTGAGCCCTGGGAATTTGGTAAGAAGGGGGAGAGCGAATTTATTTAGGCCTCAATACCTTTTTAAACCCCCATCTTGACGGATACACAGGAGTGATTCCTTGTTTTGTGTAGGCTTACTAACAAAGTGCATGAGAAAAATTAGCATTTGGCTTGAAATTCGGTCTTATTGAAATGTAAATTTTGTGGAAAAGGTGTTATTGTTTGTCTAGAAGACAGAAGGCTGAGTGCTTCAGGTGTTTTTCCGAAGTCCTGCGGATTTATGATTGGAATGGGGCTCATTAATAATCTGAAATAGTAAAGTTTGTATGTGGAAAGAAGAGTTTAATCCCAGAGAATTGGGACATTTGGGAAGAAGATTAGGAAAAGATAGTAAAAACCTGCAATAAAAAGGTTTGCGTGGAAATTGAAACAAGGGACAGTAACTAATATAAATAAATAAAAGGGAATGGGAAATCAAGGAAAAGGGGAAAATCCAAAAAAAAAGGCGTCCTAAAAAAAAAAAAAGAAAAGCCTCCTTGGGTGCATAGTGGCACATTGGAAGGATATTGTTAGAAATGGGGGCACAGAAAGCAAGAGGACTTTCACTAAGTATTGCAATCAATGGTGGCCACTATATAAACTAAATGGCCACTTTATGGGTCAATCGACTATAACAGTGTCTTGCAATTAATGTTTTTGAGGAGAGAAGGAAAATAGGATGAAATGTTGTATAGTGATATGTTGTTTCAGCATGTTGGAGGGAAAAGGTTTGGAATTAAGTCGGCCCCTGACTGAGCCTTTGGTGTTGGCATTAGAAAAGTACAGGCTGGAGGAAGATAAAGGAAGTGTTAAAAGGATTGTTGAAGGCGTTAAAGGTTGTGTGGCATGTAGTATTTAACAGAGCTGTTTGATGCTGAATGAGCAGGGAAAGAGGATGTAGGAATGTTAATAGTTCCGCCTCAACCCGAGGCTGAGATCTCTAAATCGCGGGTGTGAGCCCTCTGGGGCAGGGGGACCGTGATGGGTCCGAGAGAGTTGTCGTGGAAACAGAAAAGCAGCTAACTCTTGAAACAACCTGAGTTCCTGTGTGAGTTCAGATTGCCAATGGGACCGCTCAGGGAACTTCCAACGATTGCATTCCCCTGACCGACCCCCCCCACTGAGACCCTAATCACCCCGGAAATTATGTAAATACCAAAATCTGGTTAAATTGGCTATTGGGAATTGAGAATCTGTTCCAAGAAGGTCCAAAAGAAACCCCTATGGAATTTATGGAATTTTTGAATTTCTGGACCAAATTTGAAATGCAATGAAAAAAAAAAAAAATGGACCTGGCTTAAAAAAAAAAAAAAAAAAAAAAAAAAAGAGAGAGAGGCAACTGGCTAGCCTCTTTCCAGGGCAATCAGCCCCTGATATCAGAAAGAAATTGTCTTAGGCTGCAGGACAAACTTACAACAGTCAGGAATGATGGGGACCTGGGGCATCTACCCTAGCAGGTCCACTAGTTGAAATAAAGCTAGGAAACGAAGACAGAGGCTTGAATTTTTTGTTGGTTATGGGAGCTTCTTTCTCTGTGTTAATTAGGCTGTAAATGTAATAGGAGCAACATATTCAGTGTTAAATAGTTTAAAAGGGCGATTAGGAACTAAGACAACTACAATAATTGGAGCCACAGGGAAAGAGGAGGAATGGTCATTCTTACAACCCCTTGATTTGCGTTTTGGGGGTAAGGAACTAACCCATGAATTTTAGTATGTACCAGAATGCCCGATGCCACTCTTGGGACGGGATCTATTAGCCAAATTAGATGCAACAATAACCTTTGAGGATGGAGAATTAATAATGAAGGTACCTGAGTCCAAAGTAGGCCAAATCCTAATGATCAAAGATAAACCCTTTGTTAATATTCCAAGAGAAGTAGAAAATGCAGTTATAGCAACAGTACGGGAAACAGATGTACCAGGGAAGTCGAAACTGGCACAACTGGTAAAGGTGGAATTAAAGGAAGGAGCCAAACCTGTTTGAATCAAACAATATCCACTTAAGATAGAAGCTAGGCACAGGAATGGTGAAAATTATTGACAAATTTCTCAAATATCAGATTCTGGAAGAATGTAAATCGGAATACAATACTCCAATTTTTCCAGTAAAGAAGCCGAATGGCGAGTATAGATTTGTACAAGATCTTAGAGCAATAAATGAAATAACAAAGGATATTCACCCGGTAGTAGCTAATCCTTACACATTGTTAACATCTGTGAAAGGGAAATATAAATGGTTTACCGTGATAGATTTAAAGGATGCCTTCTTTTGCATACCTCTTGATAAAGATAGTAGAAAATTTTTTGCCTTCAAATGGGAAAACATATTGAAGTTTTTGGACCACATATGGTAACAACCGTTTTGGAACAAAGGGGGGGGGGGCACTGGTTATCACCCAGCCGGATGATGAAATATCAGGCAATCCTAACTGAACAAGATGACATAACCTTGAAAACGACTAACCTGTTATATCCAGCAGTATTTCTAGGAACCGTTCCAGAAGAAGGACCGTTGGAACACAATTGTGTGGAAATAATCGAACATACGCCAGCCACAAAGATTTGAAGGATGTACCCCTTGAAAGGTATTCAGTGGGAATACCACACTCCGTGGCACCCACAAAGCTCAGGGAAAGTAGAAAGGATGAATCAAACAATAAAACAACAATTGGCTAAGTTAATGATCGAGACACAGCTGCCCTGGACGAAATGCTTACCATTGGCACTTTTAAACATAAGAACTAAACCACACAGTGAGACTGGATTATCATCATATGAAATGTTATATGGTATGCCTTATTCTCAAGGGATGCCCCTAGGGAACAATGTAGTTGAGGATCATAGTATCCAGAAATACATAATTACCATTGGAAGGAGATTACAGGAGATAAGATAAATTGGGATGATGACTCAGACACCACCTTTAGGATTTGCTATTCATAAAATACAACCAGGAGACAAGGTCTTAATAAAAACCTGGAGAGAAGAATCATTGAACCCCCGATGGGAGGGACTGTACCTTGTTTTACTTACTACTGAAACAGCTGTGAGAACAGCAGAAAGGGGTTGGACCCACGCATCCAGAATAAAAGGACCAATAACTACCGAAGCCTGGAGGGTTGAGTCCACTCCTGGGGAACTGAAACTGAGACTAAAGAGGAACTGATATCCCAGCAATGAGGTTCTGCATGAATTAAGGGCACTGGATAAAGAGGACAAGGCTGAAGGGAGGAAAGGGAGAAGGCAAGACCGGGGTAGGACCCTCCACTGCGGCGTGTATGGTCTACCGAGGGAGGCAACCCCTATGGGTATTGACCGCCGAGTGAGAGTGCCTCGACCGGACTTCTCCCACACCAAGATCAGTTTGTCCTGAGAAAAATAACATGAGAACCTTTTAAACCCATAATAAAATTGTGATTAGTTTTTCCAGGAGCTGGATCACCCTGAAGGGCTGAATGGTAACACAAGCTCTGAAAGCGGGCCCAACCCCATGATTGAAGGCGCTTCCCACACTCTCAAGATTGGACGGCGAAAAAGGCTTATAATATGACAGGTCGCCAAAGAGAACTGAATTGTGACTGTAAGTGGAAACCCAACATGGGAGCTTGGAAGCGTGCATATACGAGTACAAACGGGGCAGACATTGTAACAGGACCACTCGGTAACAAGGACACTCTGTATTATCACGCCCCAAAGGGTAAAGATGGATGGGATGGTCATTTTCCAAACGGGACGTGGGCCCTAAAGGGACATTATTGGGTGTGTGGCAAACATGCTTACAAGAGGCTACCTGGAAACTGGTCGGGAATATGCTATGGGGGGTACATAAGACCCTTGTTCTTTTTATTGTCACAAACACAAGGAAATCATTTAGGAATAAGATTATATGATGACCTGAACAGAGTAAAACAATCTATTGATACTTCCTTATCCGGGGATAGTGCCCAAAAATGGGGAAAGGATGAATGGCCTCCTGAAAGAATCATACAGCATTATGGGCCAGCCACCTGGAACCCGAATGAGTTGATATCAGGAGCCCGAGAACCTATTTATAATTTGAACCGAATAATTAGGTTGCAAGCTATCCTCGAAGTTGTAACAAATCAAACAGCGACAGCCTTGGATCTTTTGGCTGACCAATCCACTCAAATGAGAAATGCTATATTCCAACATAGAATGGTCTTAGACTATTTACTAGCAGAAGAAGGGGGAGTATGTGGAAAACTGAACGATTCTAATTGTTGTCTACAGATTGATGATAATGGAAAAGTGGTCAAGCAGATAACAAAGGAAATTAGAAAGCTAGCCCACGTCCCAGTACAAACTTGGAAGGGTATGGATTGGGATTTCTTTTCATGGTTGCCTGGTGAACCATGGGTTAAAAGGATGCTGTTTTTATTTTTATGTGGTATAGTGACATTATTGTTTATACCTTGTATGATACCTTGCTTTACGTTGTTGATACGGCGAGTAATAAATAGCACCCAATTTGTGATGACTTCAGTGGAGAGAAAAGGTGACGTGTCGATAATGATGCTTAAGAAGTGGACACCCCGAGAACTGACTGATGAAATCCAATTGTTACTGACAAAGGTTGAAGGAGAGACACGAATTGATGATTAAAAAAAAAAAAAGGGAGGAATTGTAAGAAATGGTCCAGCAATTCGTGCCACTAAGGGGTTTTGAAGGGTTAACATTGAGGCCTGGGTTTAGGCGAGAAGAGAACAAAGGGATTTCTTCGGAGAAAAACTGCTGACTTTGCACGAATGTGCAGTAACTTCTGACAGCCGGCCAAGAGACCACTAGATAAGGAGGAAGAATATGAGCCTCCCTGTCCGAGCGGCCCCCGAGAAACTAACAGAGACTGATAAGCAGGCGCACCTGGGAGGACTTCGGATTCGGGAAACCAATTATAATAACCCTGCCTCTTCTAGAAGTAGTAATGAATATGTATTAGCCTAGGAGCATAAAAACCAGCCGCCTTACGTAACAGGTGTGCGTCCCGGTGGAGCAGAGACTCCCGGCGCACCCAGCGCTGTTTGCTTGCCTCTATTCATTTAATAAATTGTAAACTTTGATTGTAATCCTATTTGGGACTCAGTCATTTATAACAGATTTGAGAAAGTAACCTGCATTTCTCTCCCATAACAGTTTTGTCCTTGTGTGAGAAGCAAGTGAGGGATTTTGCTGCCCTTGTGTCTTTTGTTTAACCTCTGTCAGCACCACGTGTAGTAAACTGCTACTGTCTTAACTAAATGTTACATCTTTGAGAAACAAATTAGATGGCAAATGATCTGTTAAGAGCTGACTGCCTTCTTCCCCCCAGACAGCTGAGATGCACCTCTTTTTCCCTCTCTCAAGCATTTGCTGCTTTGCACTTCCTTTTCTTTCATTGGAGAGTCAGATAAATCGGTTGCTTTGCACTAGTATATGTTCCTTGGAAAGCCGCTTAAACTCTCTTCAAACACTGCACTACCTATAAATTGATTGCTTCCTCTAAGTGGCACTTCTGCTCTAGCTGGATCCTCTAAATCCCATTTTACTGCTTCTGCTTACTAAGCAGGTGAGAGAAACTTTCATAAGCGGTGAGCAGAGAAGAAGGAGCTGTAGTTCTGTTTAAAGGAAATGTTTGGAAGTTTTGAAGCTGTTTCCCCTGCTCAGCTGCCATCCCTATGTTAATCAATTACCTGATCTTTTGCATTACAGCAGAAGTCTTGATTCAGTTATTAAGGAAAGTTATTTCTGAAAATACTCAGCCCCCTCTGTGCATGCCAAACCTTTAATGGCACTGTGCAATACGCACATTGCAGTGATAAATCAGGTTGTGGAATGAATGGCAACATAAATATTTGGCTCCAGATCCAAAATGTCATTTATTTGGCCATTTTATTTAGGGTAGCCCTCCCCGCCCCTCCCATTCCCTCCCCCTCCCATTCCCTCCACCTCCCTCCCCTCCCCTCCCTTACACTCCCCTGCCCTACACTCCCCTGCCCTACACTCCCCAATACTCCCCTACGCTCCCCTCCCCTATACTCCTCTCCCCTACTCTCCCCTCCCCTACAATACCCTACCCTACACTCCTCTCCCCAGCACTCTCCTCCCCCACACTCCCTTCCACTACACTCCCCTACACTCCCTTATACTACCCTCCCCTACACTCCCCTCCCCTACACACCCCTACACTCCCCTATACTCCCCAACACGGCCCTCCCCTGCCCTGCCCTCCCTTTTCCTGCCCTCCCCTCCCTTCCCTTCCCCTCCCTTCCCCTCTCCTTCCCTCCCCTTCTCTCCCCTCTTGTCTCTCTTCTCCTCCTCTCCTCTCTTCTTCTCCTCTCTTCTCCTTTCTTTCACAAACTTGAATGCCGAAGAGGGAGAACCGTCACTTCAAATCGCTTCAGTCATTCTCGTAGCTTATATCACTGGGAATAAGCTATTCATGGGAATCCGTCAGCGGTAATCATAAGCGTTGCAGCTGCTGGGTCACTAGTCAAGCAAGAGTCTCAAACTGGGAATCGCTGACTTCTTTCTGTGGCTCAGACAGGTGACTTTCAATTCCACCCTGCCTTGGACACATCGTCTTACTGTGTCCCCAGCTACAGTGCAGTTTTGCTTAGAAGCAGAAGCACGCTTTTGAAGTAGTTCCACTACTTCCATTTTCAATGAAACTTGGCTTGGCTAGCCAAGTGGCTTCTGTAAATAGAACACAATCAAGAGATTTTGGTTAGAAACAACTAACTGAGCAATTCCTTTCCACATGGGCAATGAATATTTACCCTTTCCTAATGGAGACTACAGTGTAAGAGATAATGACAGATCATTCAGAGAGCTTTGAAATACCCTTTGGGGATGCTTAGTCCAGAGGACCAGAGTAAATCTGTCTAAAGTACACCATGGAATCACTCTGAATTACTTCCTAACAGAAGCCTGTCCTTGTGTCTGCTATGGCTGTGTCTGCTATGCTTGTGGCTGCTATGACCTGTGTCTGCTATGGCTTCAGCTGGTTTCAGTGTTCTTCTTCACCTAATACTTCAGTTAAGAGTTCTAAAGGAAGATGGAAAGATGGAGAAATATCTAAATCACGGATGAAAAGTGCTTTGAGAACTTTGGTCATTAGCCCCGTAAAGCATCAAAGTGCTGTCCTATGAAGCAAATGCTTTATTCTCTTGATATCTAAGGAGGTAAATAAATCCAATGTTGTAACATTAAGGAGTGGTTAGAAAAGTAAACCTTGAAAACAAGTAAAGGAGAAGACCAAGTAAGCAATTGCAGTGCCTGTGGGGTAACTGCAGGGTTAGGCAAAGAACTATTGTGCAATGCAATCTTGTTATAAAAGAAGTATTATGTGAATTTTTACTGTTTTATTTCTTGAGTGTTCTATATGAAAGGGAGTGAATCTATCAGGTTTAGCTGTTTAATTTAGAAATGTAATGAAAATTGGCTTCTCTTTCCTTTTGAGTTCACCCCTTTTTATAGGATTTTATAATCGAGTAAGTAGGTATTTTTTTAAAACAGAGTAAAAGCGGGTAATTATGTGCACAATTATTTTTAAAATACAGTAACAATAGCAAGGATGAGATGAAAGGTATTTATACACTATTATGCTGTCACGGTATGTCCCATACATTAGTAACAGTCAGAGGCTTCATGTTAGTGAACAAAAGATGTCTTTAAAAAAGTAAATAAATAACTAACTAACTATGCATATGGGTAGATAAATTGACAGATAGATAGACAGACAGACAGGCACCTAAGAAACTGCTGTGAAGCTTCTTGCTCTCTTTTCTACAAGTTAAAGTGAATACAGCATCAGGGTGTGTTACAAACATTACCCTCAGTCCACCACAGATACACACGAGAGGTCAGTCTGCAGGTTCCAGAGGCAAAGAAACTGCTCTGGTTTGATGTGAAGAACCAAGACGTAAGTTGCTGTCAGAGAAAAGATGCTGTCAAAGTGCGTCACGTCTATGCTAGAGCATCTCTGCCACCATCTGTAGTGCATCTATATGCACCTATACTGGAGCATCTCTGCTTATCCAGTCTGGGTGATCTTAGGAGCATTCTGAAGCCCCAGAGGAGGGTCTGTTTGTCTTTTCTGCTTTTATAGCCAGTGAAAATTCTTCTAAGTTTACACAGAGTGGATGAAAAACACTAAGTGTACTTCCAATCTTCACAGCTTCTAAGCAAGTGGAGATGAGGTTGTGGAATAAGCAAATAAAGTGTTGATCTGGAAGCAGCCTAAAGATTGTCTTTAACCAGGGCCTTGCATTCTTCATTTTTATACCATTACTTGCCTTCAAGTGCATGATCATTATTTTATTAACTTTCTACCGCTACAGAAATGCACCTGAGTCTTTCACAAAACTTACGGGTGGTAATTGGAAATATTCATCAGCATTCTCTATTTCCTTCTTCATCTCAATTCTCTTCTGGCCTGTGAAGCTCTTCAGATCAGAGATGAAGATCAGCTATAATACGGAGTTTTGGATGCTGCAAAGGAAAAGAAGAATCATCCTGAAAACTCTTTTCAGCCTCACGTGCAATCATCAAAGAAAAGAATACCAAAAGAATACCGCTTTATCACGGTAAGCATAAATTTGAGCATAGGTCTCCTATAAGTGAAGCGAGGTTAAACAGGTTCCAAAGAAGGTGAAGGAGCACACCCAAAATTATTTCCATAAAACTGTGTTTTCAAACAAGTGGTTTAAAGATTTAGATTTTCTTACAGGTGAAGAATGAAAATATACAATAAAAGAAAATAAAAAATTACCAGGACATACAGTTTTCTTCTAGCTTGCTTTGCTTCATTCAGAATCTGAGTCTTGGGTCACAATCAGGGAGCAGCATTGTACAGAAATGCCAAAGCCTCCCCAAGCTTTTTCTATCTTCATCAACAGGGCTTTGATACTGCTGCCTCCTCAGCAACGTCGGCAATTTAGTAGGAAAGTTGGTGTCCACCAGGTCAAATTAGGAAGAGGAAATCCCTCTTGCCACAACTTCACACTCACAGCAGAGTTGGCAGGACAGAGCGATGGACAGAGAAGTATCTATGAGAGTGTTAGAAAACAGACTTTAGAGCAGATTTCCATCAACCCAGGAAAAATTACTTGCTCATCCCGTCAAACTAAACTCTAAGTAGAAGTTGGTGATCCCAAGCTGCATTCCTGACATCTATGCTGCAAAGTCATCCAATGTGACATGTTACTATACCAGCCTGTTAGGAAGACAAACAAGAGTTTTGAGTTTATGATGTTTGTTTAGAATTAAGCTCAAAGCGTTAGTCCTTTGATATGTTTTTGTCTGCAAGTGTTTTCACTGTTTCCCAGACAGTGTCTCCAGCAAGCTAGCTGCTTGTTTCATTTGGCCAGATATTTGGCCATATCTGGCCAGATATTTGCTTTCTTAGTCAATAACCAAATCTGTCAAGTTAAGAACATGTAATTAATGAGAAGGAAATCCTTTTATTTTGATCTGAGGTCACTTTTTTGTTTGTTGTTTTTTTGTTTTTTTCTTTCTAGACCAAGAATGAATCACGGAGAACCAGCAAAACTGAGGTGAAAAATTAAATGAAAAATGTTAAGGTCAGGCAGCTTGCTCACTGCAAGTGCTAATCTGGAAGCAGATGGAGTGCATCTTCATACACCACATCCTGAGACACTCAACAGGTCAGCCCATTTGATGAAGTACATTGCTGTCCTGAATTTTAATGTGACAGGGGTACTTTTAAGTCTCTTGTTTATGCTTTAGTACTTGAGGCGTATGGCAGGAGCACAGCACACTCTTATTTGTCCACCCTTATCTGTTGATCGTGTGTAGGAAAAAGAGAACGTGCAGAGGCCCTCACCCATACATTGCATCTGTCACTCTGTGCAGCTACATCACTGAGCAAAAGTACCAAACTTAATGCTTGAGAAAGGACTTTACACAAACTACAGAATACTAAAACGAAGTATTCACAATAAAAACACATTTTTTGCCTCAGCCAAGCATCAAACCACTTACAGAAGGGCATGGGCCCTCTCTATGCACCTCAAGGTGGGATCCACAAATCCTCACGTGGTTTCATCACATCCAGCACGCTTCTCTGTCCCTCCTAGCTAAACCTGCACAGAGGCAGCTGCTCCCAAATTGCCATGGTGACATCACTCAGTTCTGTTTCTGAAGTCGTCACCGTAGGGGCCTTGCAATGACAACAGAACACTCTCTGTTGCTAATGCGTATGTCTCAGAAACAATTAGAGAAGTGCCACTATCCCCAAGTTGACTTTAATTAGAGTAGTTCCAAAATTATTCTCTGCTACCATACATCCGTGGAAGGTGTGGGATAAATCTTGTCCTTCAGCAAGGATTACAGACAAAAGGAGCTTGATTGTGATACGTTCCCCTTACTTCCAGAGCTGTTGACTTTTTATTTCCGTGTAAGAAAAAAGAAGGTGAAATCAACAATTCTCTTCCTCCGAGTTGGGAATATGAAATAAGCCCAATTATCCAGGAAGCCTTAAAAAGGAAACTATATTTTTCCTTGTTAAACTCCTTGTTTCTTCTGAAAAATTTTCCAGTACTTTGCGGCTGTGGTGGTTTTAATCGGGTGGGCAGCCGAGTTCCACCACGGCCACTCTCTCACTCCCCCTCCTCAAAGAGAAAGGGGAAGAAAATGCGATGCAAACGGCTCAAGGGTTGAGATAAGGACGGGGAGATAGCCCCCTGCTACCAAAACTTTGCCACGTAAACCCACCAGAGCAACCCTTTCAGTGAAGAAATTTTTCCTAATAACCACCCTAAACCTCCCCTGGCGCAACTTAAGGGTTTTTGCTCTTGTCTTGTCATGTGGGGCTTGGGAGAAGAGAACGATCCCCACCTCTCTGGAGCCTCCTTTAAGGTTCCTGTAGAGCACAATAAAGTCTCTGCTGAACCTCCTTTTCTCCAGGCTAACCAACCCCAGCTCCTTCAGTCGCTCCTCACAAGACTTGTTCTCTAAACCCTTAACAGGCTTCAGAGCCCTTCTCTGGACACGCTCCAGCACCTCGATGTGTTCGATGGACACAGTACTCTAGGTGCGGCCTCACTAGAGCCGAGCACAGAGGGACAATCACTTCCCTAGTCCTGATGGGCACTCTGTTTCTGATACAAGCCAGGATGCCCTTGGCCTTCCTGGTCACACTTCTTGACCACATGTTCCACAAGAACAATTTTCATTTTTGAGGGTGGAAAAACTGTCATTCAAATAGAATAACAGAAAATCTCGCTGCATTACACCAGAAGTATGTTTTCGCCAGTTAAATATATAATAAAATAAAATAAAATAAAATAAAATAAAATAAAATAAAATAAAATAAAATAAAATAAGGTAAAATAAAATAAAATAAAATAAACAAAACAAAACAAAACAAAATAAATAAAACAAGATAAAATAAAACAACACAAAAAATAAAATAAAATAAAATAAAATAAAATAAAATAAAATAAAATAAAATAAAATAAAATAAAATAAATAAACAAAATGAAATAAAATCTTAAGAGTATATGTATATCTTCTTTTTGATTTTATTTTTTTACAGACGGTAACAATAATAATGGTAATGATAATAATAACCATAGCAATGCAAACTACCGTTCATTGTTTTTCTTTATGTAATTTCTCAGTGTCTGAGAAGATCTCAGTTGAGGAAGGGGAAGAAAATGCAATGCAAAGGGCTCAAGGGTTGAGATAAGGACGGGGCGATAGCCCCCTGCCCCTGCTCCACGTGGGGTCCCTCCCACGGGATGCCGTCCTTCCCGAACTGAGCCTGCGGGGGCTGCCCGCAGGCAGCAGCTCTTCAAGAACAGCTCCCACATGGCTCCATACCACGGGGTCCATCCATCCCCCAGGAGCAAACTGCTCCAGCACGGGTCCCCCCAGGGTGGGCGGCAGCTCCCCCCTCAGACCCCCTGCTCCTGCGTGGGCTCCTCTCCACGGGCTGCAGCTCCGGCCCGGGGCCTGCTCCTGCGGGGGCTCTCCATGGGCCGCAGCCTCCTCCAGGCCACCTCCACCTGCTCCACCGGGGGCTCCTCCACGGGCTGCAGCGTGGAGATCTGCTCCATGTGGGACCCATGGGCTGCAGGGGGACAGCCTGCTCCACCAGGGGCCTCTTCACATGCTGCAGGGGACTTCTGCTCTGGCACCCGGAGCACCTGTCCCCCTCCTTCTTCGCTGATGTAAGTGCCTGCAAGGCTGTTTCTCACTCCTCTCTCTCTCCCTGTGAAGCAGCCTTTTTTGTTATTTTTTCCCCACTTCCTTAAATATGCTCTCACAGAGGTGCAAACAACGTAGGTTATTGGCTCGGCTCTGGTCAGCAGCAGGGCCCTTATGTGACATGGGGCAGCTTCTAGATTCTTCTTACAGAAGCCACCCCTATGGCCCCCTGCTACCAAAACCTTGCCACATAAACCCACCAGAGCAACCCTTTTGGTGAAGAAATTTTTCCTAATAACCAACGTAAACCTCCCCTGGCGCAACTTAAGGCTTTTTGCTCTTGTCTTGTCACGTGGGGTGTGGGAGAAGAGAAACGATTCCCACCTCCCTGGAGCCTCCCTTAAGGTTCCTGTAGAGCAAAATAAAGTCTCAGCTGAAATTCTTGGAATAGAATAACAGAAAATCTCGCTGCATTACACCAGAAGTACGTTTTTGCCAGTTAAAATAAAATAAAATATTAACAGTATACGTATGCCTTTTTTTTTCTTTTTACATACGGTAACAATAATAATGGTAATGGTAATTATAACCATAGCAATGCAAACTACCGTTCATACTACATTGTTTTTCTTTATGTTATTTCTCAGTGTCTGAGAAGATTTGGAACAGTTGATGTATTATAGCATTAAGTACTAATTGCTTTCCCACTCAGTAATTTGTCTAACGTAGGAGAAGCTGAAGAAGTGAGGTCTTCACCAAGACAATAAGCTAACTGTGAAACAACACAACTGACTCTTGCACGTGTGATAAAACTGTTTCCTCAGCTGAGAGTGTCCCTGATCTCCCTTGTGGCTTCCCTTGTGGCTGTAATGACCATTACTGAGGTATAGATTCAGTCTCCCTAAGCTCGCTGTCCATAATAAAACAGAAGAAATCCGTGTGTGCTTGACAGAAGCACGAATGATGTATTTTGTTAGAATTTGGAGATTTTTGAGGAAATGGGAGCCTCCAAAATACCGACTGGTTCAGAAGAAATGAACCTGATCTTGCGAGAGCAGTCACTTGTGCTGGATCATGAAGAATGCTATCAGAGCAAACCTGGCTTCACTCCATTGTTTTAGTTATTGCTGAGAAGGGCTTGCACAGTTTTAAGGCCTTTTCCATTTTTTTTTTATTTTTTTTTTTCACATTGCCCTGCCAGTGAGGAGGCTGTGGTTGCAAAAAAGCTGGGAGGCAACACAGCCAGGACATCTGAGCCAAACTGGCCAAAGGGATATTCCCTACCATATAGAATCATAGACCGGTTTAGGATGGAAGGAATCTTAAAGATCATCAAGTTCCAACCCCCTGCCATGGGCAGGAACACCTCCCACCAGAGGAGGTTGCTCAATGCCCCATCTGTCCTAGCCTTGGACACTTCCAGGAATGGGGCATCCACAGCTTCTTTGGGCGACCTCTTCCAGTGTCTCCTCACCCTCATAGTAAAAATCTCTTCCTTACCTGAGTCTATCCTCAGCCTGTCTTCACAGGAGAGGTACTCCATACCTCTGATGATCATTTTTGTGGCTCTGCTCTGGACCAACTGCAGGTCCAGGTCTCTCTTGTGCTGGGAGCCCTGCTACTCCATGCCCCGGACTCTGGAGGGCAGAGCAGAGGGGGACAATCACCTCTCTCGCCCTGCTGGCCACTCTGCTTTTGATGCAGCCCAGGATACAGTTGGATTTCTGGGTTGCAAGTGCATATTGCTGGCTCCTGTTGAGCTTCTCATCGACCAGTACCCCCAAGTCCTTCTCCACAGGGCTGTTTCAAGGTATTTCTCACCTAGTCTGTACTGGTGTTTCAGAAAGCCCCTCTGCTCATGCATTAGATTGGGAGGCTGGGCATCTGGTTTGGATTGTTGGAACCGCTAACTTGAAGAAGAATTAAAATTGAGTGTTGGACATCTAGAACAGTAAATAGGCATTTTCTCCTGCTTCTGTGCTAGGCAATGGGCATAGCTGAAACACATCTGAAACAAAACTATTACCAGCTCGTACCGTTCCAGACAGACCCTCGATGATATATGGGTCAACCCCTGTGCTGCCAATTGTACAGACCTCCTAGTATTATTTTTTCAAAGGCAGTTAAACTTAATAAGCAATGACTTTTACTGGAACACTGAAGAAAGTCTATTCATCGAAGGCCGCATCTATATTAGGTGTGGAGATGGAGCAATAATGTAGTTTTGCAACAAACGAATATTACAGCAAGGAGTATTTGTTATTGGTGCTCTGTGAGTGAATGAATGAAGTGGCCCTGTGGCTGCCACACCTTCTGTGATGATGGTAGCAAGGGAGACCCATGTTCCTGCTGGAGCTCTTTCTAGACTGTGAATTTATCCAAACTGTGTTGTGTTCCCTTGGAGGTATAGCAACAAGCAATATAGTCCAGTTGGAGAAGATCAGTAGATCAAAGCAGCTAAGGCTAAAGGCCTTACATATTCGTCATGTGGTTCCAGCATCTAGGAGCTTTGGACTAGATTCATTTGGAGCCATTGGACAAAAATGCCTGCAAACTTTGATTCAACTCTATCGGAAGAACAGGTGATTAGTTTGGGTTTTTATATCCCCTTTCGGGGTTGCAATACATTGATCTTGCACCTGAAACAGATCTTTAATTTCTGTTTCTTTAGAGAGAACATTCATTCATGTAGCACTAATCCTCTGTGAAACTGCAACCGGATGGAGTAAATGTGATTACTGGAGTTTTATTGCAAAACTACATTCTTGCTCCATCCCAGCATCTAATAGAGATGCAGCCTTTGAGGAATAGATTTTCCTTAGTGTTCTAAGAAGAGCTGCATCCAAAGGAACTGGGGTTCTCCTAGGACCACTACAGAAATATTTCTGCTCTCCATAGCTTGTCCAGCACAGGTAGTGTTGGTCAGAGCACAGTTGCCTCTGACACTTGGTGCATGACACTTGACATAGACTCACAGTTTACACTGAGGTCAATCTGAAAATGAGAATCATGTTGGAGATGAGAAGAAGGTGACAGAGATGTACTTAGGGTAAATGAGTAATTTCTGTGCCCATTTCCTCCAAGCTGAATAAGAACAAAGTGAATTAATTTAACAGTTGTCAGTAACTTAGATCACGATAGATTTTATTTCCTAATTGTTCTGACAGTACGTTCTCGTGTCCACTGTGGGTCTGTTCCACTTCCTAGAGCAGTCAAGCTGGATTCTGCATTTGTCAGCAGAATTTTCCATAAACTTCTCCTGAGTGCAGTCTACATGGATAGAATATAAAGCGTGTTTAACTTCCTCCATCCAGCCAAATGAAGAAGTATTTTATGTTAAAGGACTAAGCATCTTTTTTTTTTTTTTTTTTCTGGGTGGGGTGGGGGTGGGGCTTGGGGTTGGGGGGGTTCTTTTTTTCTAGACCTTACAAAATAGATCATGGCAACGTTCTATTGAAAAATTTGACAACAGTTATCTTAAGAAACAAAAACGTATAGCAGCTAAGTGTAGTAACCAGTGAAAAGCTTTTTGCCAGTCGAACTTGAACCAAAAGAGGTGGGAGAATTCTGCAGAAAGCAAATAAAGACAGGGAATCAGGGTGTCTCAGTCAATCAGATGTGATGGAAAGCCAGCAAAAGAGTGAGCGCTTTTTTCATCTGCTGTAATAAAAATGATAAGAAAATCTGTTTACTATAAAACAAATTCAATTCAGATGATCAAGCTGGGGAATGGTCTGCGTGAGAATGATACAGAATCTGTGTTAGCTATGTTAAAGAAAAAGTTAAATAAGTCTGGGTTGCTGTGATATCATTGACGCTGTCTGAAGAAAGTTATTGACCAGGAGGTTTCTTAAGTTTTTCACGGGTGTCTTAGGAAGAAAAGAAATGAAAAACGGAGGGAAGTGAGAGCAGGAAGGCTTATACAATGTCGAAAAACTGAATATCCCGGGATAAATGCTTAGTTCTACAGACAAAATGAGGTTTCCATGCAGGGGAATTGTTTTCCTGAATTTTCTGTAAGAGTTTCCCAGTGACTAAGGAAATCAATGGGAAAGGACTCACTTGAGAATGCACTTTGTTCTTACAGGTCCCATTTCAATACATACTATGATACGTCCAGAGGTAAATCTGCTTCATCGTCATTTGGTTTACTTTCCTGTGAGTCTGATCAATGGAGACACAGGACAGCCATGCACAGCAGTCCTCTCAGGTAAGAAAGCGTTCTCCTTCCAACAGGGATGTTAGAGTGAGCTCTGCAGGGAGATGGGGAACAAAGTAAAGGATGGTGATTCGTAGGTCTTAGCTAGCCCAATTGTGTCTTAGAAACTGAAGTAGAAGATTCTGAGATCAATAAGCAATTAATTGAAGATGTAAATGGAAAGTGTTACCTACAGGTTTAACAGAAATAGGTGGGACGTTTGGGAAGAAGATTGGGAGAAGGCGGTAAAAACGTGCAATAAAAGGTTTGGGTGGAAATTGAAACAAGGGACAGTAACTAATAAGGAATAGAAATGATAAAAAAGGCGGGATAGGAAATCAAGGAAATGGGCAATACCCAGAAAAAAGCCGTTTTAAAGAAAAGCCCCCTTGGGTGAATACTGGCACATTGGAAGGATATTATCGGAAGTGGGGGCACAGAAAGCAAGAGGACTCTCCTGAAGCATTGCAGTCAAGGGTGGCCACTATACAAGCTTGAGGATGGAGCTAAATGGCCACTTTATGGATGAATCAGCTAGAACGCCATCCTGCAATTAGTGTTGTTTTTGAGGAGAGAACGAAAATGGGATGAAATGTTGTATACTGATATGCTGTTTCACCATCCTGGAGGCAAAAAGATATGGAATTAAGTTGGCCCCTAACTGAGCCTTTGGTGAAAGTACAGGCTGGAGAAAGATCAAAAGAAGCGTTAACAGGGTTATTGAAGGTGCTAAAGGTGTGGCATGTAGTATTTGACAAAGCTGTTTGAAGCTGAATGAGTAGGGAAAGAGGAAATCACAGGTGTGAGCCCTCTGGGGCCTCTCGTAAATACCAAAATCTGGTTAAACTGGGAATTGAGAATCTATTCTAACAAGGTCCAAAAGAAACCCCTATGGAATTTTTGGCCCAGCTTTGAGATGCAGAGAAGAAAAAAAATAGACCAGTTTGGACCTGGCTTCGGAAGACAAACAGAGACAATTGGCTAGCCTCTTTCTAATCAGCTCCTGATGTCAGAAAGAAATTGTCTTAGGTTGCAGGATAAACTTGCAAGAGTCAGAGCAGGAATGACGGGGACCAGGGGCATCTATCGTAGCAGATCGACTGGTTGAAATAAAGCTAGGAATGAAGAGAGAGGCATGGATTTTTAGGTTGGATATGGGAGCTTCTTTCTTTGAGTTAATCCAAAAGTTGATTCTGGAAAAGCGCTAGGTCTGCCAATGCAGTAGGAGCAACTGGCCGAAAGGAAAAGGCTTTTTTTTTTTTTTTGCAGTGCTTAAGGTTGGAATTGGGGAAAAATGATGGGAATCCATCCGTTTTTCTACTTACCCAATTTGCTTAGGCCCTTCTTAGAAAGGGACTTGCTGGAAAGAGTGGATGCAAAAGTTTCTTTGGAACAAGGGAAAATGGAAATCAAAGTAACATCTTAAGCTCTGAAGTCTATGTATCCGTGGCGAGTCCAGAGAAAGCTCCCCATAGGACTCCCTGGATGGGTGTGTAATGGGTAAAGCCTTGTTTATTCATTAAATGTTGCTCATAGGGGGTTTCAACGGTTGACTGCTTATACCCCCCAATATCCTGTTGAAGGAAAAAAACAAGTATAGGAATTTTCTGTTCAGTTAACAATTGCAGTAGAAACCAGCTCCAAAAAAGGGCAAAATGGCATTCCCCCTCGCATGGGAACACACATATCAGCAGCAAAGTCATGACCGCAACGCAGAGGACGACGACGATCTTCAACCCCACGACCACCAGAGGACTGATGAATACCCCCTAGCATCAGGCCGCGCAGTCGTAGAAGACACCAGGAAGTGCTACTAAACCTGGAACTACTAGGCTATAAATCGAGACTCTGGCGGGCTTAGGTGTGTGCCGTTGGCGGAGCAGGAGACTCCCCGGCCGCCCAGCGCTGTTTTACTTATCGCTGCTTGCTGAATTGCTCAAATAAATTGAAATTGGATATACCTTACCCACGATGTGTCGGGAATGATTTCTACCAAAATTAATTTATAATAAATTGGTGCCGTGACTCGGTAAGTGGTAGCTTGGCTGGATCCCTCCCAGGGGAGGCACGCCCGGCTGATTCTGCGGTCCCTGTCTGGAGGTCCCCAAGCAAAGGCATCCCTACCGACGAACCTAAAGTTCCAGCGGCAAGTAAATAAACAACCAGTAACGCCTTAATCTTTGTGCACGAAGCTCCGAACGAAGACTCAGGAGTGAGTAAGTATAGGCCGCTTATCAGTTCGGTTGGGGTTGGGAATCCCAGAGTGTGCCTGTGTGAGACGTCCAATCAAGGACGAAGCGAGTGCGGACTCCCTGGTAGTGCGGTTCCAACCTCCCGCGAGGGACTGGGCCACGAACGGGAGGCGAAGGTGGTCGAGGGTGGTCGAGGGAAAAAGGAGGTCAGGATATGCAATTATCAATGGAGAAAACTTCTCTGTAATAGAGTCAGGACCTCTGAGTCCCAGTTGGTCGGCCCAAGCATGTGAACGATATGCAGTATTAAGGGCCCTACAAATGGTAAAAGGTAAAACTGGAACCATATAGCCTGATTCCAAGTATGCCTTCAGGGTAGTGCATACTTTTGGAAAAATTTGGGAAGACAGGGGCCGAATAAACTCTCAAGGTAAGGGATTGATTCATCAGGAATTGATCAGTGAAATTTTGCAGGCTTTGAGAGGGCCAATAGGAATAGCAGTAGTACATTTGAGAGGACACCAAAAGGGACTGAACCCATTAGTTAGGGGAAATAACCTAGCTGATCATGAAGCTAAAAGGGCAGCGCTGATGGTGATATATACCAAGGAGAATCGGAAAGATTGCCCATCCTGTGGGAAGAATTTAACCGAGTTCCCCTGTTATGATTGTTGGAAGGATTATGGAATAGAGGCAGTGCACTGTAGATATAACAACCCCCGATATAGCTACTGCCGTCTCCATGGGGAGCAACATTTCATCCTCAGCTTCACTGTGCAAGAGAAAGACAAAGTAACTCAAATGGGTGTGAAGGAACTAACTGAAGGTAAATGGGAACTCCCTGATGGTCGAGAGGGTCTCCCGAAATCTTTGGCCCTGAGGGTTATGCAGAAATTCCATGAAAAAACTCACTGGGGAACTCAAGCGTTGGTGGACCAATTTGCTACGAAGTATATGTGTATTGGTATATACAATATCGCTAAGAGAATAGTTAATGAATGTATGATCTGCTTAAGAGTAAATAAGCAACAACTAAGAGAGAGACCTTTAGGGGGAAGAGAATTAGCCCACAGACCATTTGCTAGAATTCAAATAGGTTTCACAGAGCTACCAAAGGTGGGACGATATAGATACTTACTGGTAATGGTTGACCACCTAACTCATTTTGTGGAAGCCTTTCCAGTAGCCCGAGCTACGGCCCAGACGGTGGTAAAGATACTGTTGGAAAATATAATCCCCAGATACGGATCGATCGAGGCAATAGACTCCGACAGAGGGCCGCATTTTGTCTCAAAGTTAGCCAGAGACACTCTCTCCTCCCTGGGGACCAAATGGGAATATCATACCCCGTGGCATCCACAAAGCTCGGGAAAGGTAGAAAGGATGAATGGGGAAATAAAAAAACAATTAACCAAGTTAATGACAGAAACAAAAACCTCATGGGTAAAATGCCTCCCATTGGCTTTACTAAACATAAGAACCCAGCCTCGAACAGATGTAGGAATATCCCCTTTTGAGATGTTATACGGGATGCCGTATGATTTAGAGCTCCCAACTGATCATCCTCAGTTGGAAGAGTCGCAAATACAATCATATATAGTATCGCTTATGATTAGGAGGAGGCAGCTGCGTGAAAAGGGATTAGTGGTACAACGCCCCCCCCCCCCCCCAGAGGTGGCCATACACAGGATCAAACCAGGAGACCAGGTTCTGATAAAATCCTGGAGAGAGACCTCTTTAACTCCTCGTTGGGAAGGACCCTACCTTGTTTTACTTACCACTTACCGGACACAGCTGTCCGGACAGCCGAGAAAGGATGGACTCATGCCAGCCGAGTTAAAGGACCAATACCGGAGGAACGGTGGAGAGTGGCCAGCCGACCTGGAGACTTGAAACTGACCCTGCGAAAAGGGATTGAGGAGTGAATTCGTGATCGTATGACTCATAGCCCTCTCTAAGAAATCAACAGGTCCATTGTAAACAGGAACTGGGAAGTGGGGGGAAAGAGGGGAAATTCCTTAATGTGCCTAACCCCATACATCAGAAGGGTAACGCGCCTAAGGAGGAGTGAGCAACTGGGACTGGGAGTGGCTGGAACAGGAAAATCGGTACCTAGGCCCCTGAAGATTACTCTTGCTGCCGTGAAGAAAGTAAACCCCGCTGCTTGAGGCAACCAAGTAGGTGGGCGAGGCAGAGGGGTACAACGGTGGGGCGGATTATGTGGTACCCACCCCTATTTTGGATAATGGGATCCGGCCGAATAAACTGCCCTGGTACCCACCGTGACTTGAAACAACCTCCCCAGAATTATAAATGGATGTTGCCCTTCTGGTGTATGTTGGCGCTACCTCTCCTACTGAATATCCCCTGTCCAGCTGGGGCCGACGGGGGATATTCGCACCAGCCCTTTAAGTGGACCCTGGGTAGCTGGGATGACTCGAAGATCCTCAAAACTAATATTACGGCAGGTGCACCTTCTTTCAACATAACCAATTGCGAATTACTCGGGACAGTACTAGGATGCGGAGGAAAAACGGAACACCACCTGTGTAGTCCCCTGAGACAATACTTCTGGGGGGGCTTCCAATGCAAAGGCTACCTATTGGTGTCCTAGCTCAAAGCCAGGAAAAAGTTACTGTAACTATCCAAAGCACTATTTTTGCGCAAACTGGGGCTGTGAAACAATAGCTACTCCGAGGTGGTGGAGACACCCTCCCGATAAGTATCTCAATGTTACTTGCATACCAGAAGGTTGCCGTGAGCCTACTTACAGTTATGACGGTAGCGTAAACAACGCCGGAACTTGTAAATCTCTGAGGGTTACAGTATTACAGCCTAACGATCGAGGATGGGAGATAGGGAAAACCTGGGGTGTAAGGTTCTGGGAACCTGGAACCGATAGAGGAGGCTTCATATTCATAAAAAAGGAGGTCGCTCCACCAGATCCTCCTGAATCAGTGTGGCCCAATCCTGTATTGAACCCAAGCTTGGATGAAGAGGGTATCAAGAAAAATATTGGAAATTTTACTGTTAGTAATGACACCATCATCCGGAATCCCGGAAATGACAATGGGAAAACTTCCCTGTGGAAATTTATGCAGGTAAGCTACCAGCTGTTAAATGCCACCAGCCCTAACCTGACTAAGCGGTGCTGGCTCTGTTATGGGGTAAGGCCGCCCTTTTATGAAGCTGCAGGGGTCAATGAGAAGGCCCGGTGGGTAAATGGATCCAATCCCTTGCAATGTACGTGGGGGAAAGACAGTCAGGGCATAACGACGATCCAAGTAACTGGGAAGGGGAGATGTGTGGGAGAAGTCCCGCCCGATAAAATGCACTTGTGTGCAAATCAAACTAACGTCGGAAGTATAAAAAAAAAGGCGAAATGGTTATTACCTGCAGAGAACGCTAGGTGGGTATGCTCAAAGACAGGAATTACCCCTTGTCTATCCCTGGACTTGTTCGATGCGTCTGTAGAATTCTGTGTTAAAGTAATAATTATTCCAAAGAGACTCTACCACCCACAGAGTTTTATGTATGACAAAAAATCAAGAACCCGATTTGACAAAACGGGAACAAATTTCCACATTGACCGTGGCTACCCTAATAATTTGGGGGGGGGGGGGGTGCAGGGGTAGGCACAGGGGTTGCCTCGTTAATGAAACAAGGAAAAGGGATCACCTCTCTGAGAACGGCTGTGGATGAAGATTTAGCCAGAATTGAAAAATCTATCAGCGCTTTAGAAAAAATATATAAGATCGTTATCCGAAGTAGTATTACAGAATCGGAGAGGACTAGATTTATTGTACTTACAACAAGGAGGGTTGTGCACCGCACTCAGGGAGGAATGTTGTGTATATGCTGACCATACTGGAATTGTGAGAGATACCATGACCAAACTTAGAGAAGGATTGGAAAAGAGAAAAAGAGAGCGGGAGGCCCAGCAAAGCTGGTACGAGTCCTGGCATAATCACTCGCCGTGGCTCACCACTCTCTTGTCAACAATAGTTGGCCCGCTGATTTTATTAACCCTAGGACTGACGTTCGGTCCTTGTATCCTTAACAAAGTCATAGCTATTGTTAAAGGTAGACTGGAGGCTGCTCATCTGAGGCTTATGAGGACAAAGTACGAATCTATAAATGAAAGACCCATGCTAGAGGAAACATTAATCCTGAGTCAATTAGAGCTAAATAGATTTAATGAACAAAATGATACAGAGAAAAAGGGGGGATTGTAACGGGTAAAGCCTTGTTTGTTCATTAAATGTTGCTCATAGGGGGGTTTCAACGGTTGACTGCTTATACCCCCCAATATCCTGTTGAAGGAAAAAAACAAGTATAGGAATTTTCTGTTCAGTTAACAATTGCAGTAGAAACCAGCTCCAAAAAAGGGCAAAATGGCATTCACCCTCGCATGGGAACACACATATCAGCAGCAAAGTCACGACCGCAACGCAGAGGACGACGACGATCTTCAACCCCACGACCACCAGAGGCCTGATGAAGACCCACTAGGAACAGGCCGCGCAGTCATAGAAGACACGAGGAGGTGCTACTAAACCCGGAACTACTAGGCTATAAATCGAGACTCTGGCGGGCTTAGGTGTGTGCCGTTGGCGGAGCAGGAGACTCCCCGGCCGCCCAGCGCTGTTTTACTTATCGCTGCTTGCTGAATTGCTCAAATAAATTGAAATTGGATATACCTTACCCGCGATGTGTCGGGAATGATTTCTACCAAAATTAATTTATAATAAATTGGTGCCGTGACTCGGAAAGTGGTAGCTTGGCTGGAACCCTCCCAGGGGGGCACGCCCGGCTGATTCTGCGGTCCCTGTCTGGAGGTCCCCAAGCCAAGGCACCCCTACCGACGAACCTAAAGTTCCAGCGATAAGTAAATAAACAACCAGTAACGCCTTAATCTTTGTGCACGAAGACTCAGGAGTGAGTAAGTGTAGGCCGGTTATCAGTTCGGTTGGGGTTGGGAATCCCAGAGTGTGCCTGTGTGAGACGTCCAATCAAGGACGAAGCGAGTGCGGACTCCCTGGTAGTGCGGTTCCAACCTCCCGCGAGGGACTGGGCCACGAACGGGAGGCGAAGCCCGTGTGTGCGTGTGAAGGCACTCTGGAAGATGGGACAGAAGAAGAGCAAGTCTTCTGGTCCCATGGGTGGGTCAGAACCTAAGGTTAGGTTGCCCCCGATACCATCGGAAAGCACGTTAGGGTTAATGATTAAACATTGGAATGATTACCCCTCTAGGCGGGGTAAGGACAAAGTTAAGATGATACATTATTGGCCAGTGTTTGGATCCCTTGAGGATTGGACCTGTCAGGCTCTAAATATTTATGTGAATTCGAAGGAGCCTTTCAGCCTAGGGGAGAGTGAGTATGCACACTTACGGATAGAATCTGAGACCCGAGCCAACTTGTACCCGTTAAGAGAAAAAGGGGGGAGGAAAAGGAATGAACGAAATGAGGAGGAAGTCCCGCTTTCACCCCCCCCTTATTTGTCCCGTTCTCTACCTCCAGCTCCCCCTACGGCTCCGAATTACCATACTGATTCCGATTTGACCACGGACACCCCTCGGAGGACTAGACGGGTAACTCGGAGCCAAACTAGAAATCGAGAAGACGGGGGTAAACTATATCCCCTAAGAGAGGTTGCAACGGGAGGGCCCCAACCCAGCATGGGATACGCCTCCATCCCCCTAAATATGGGAGACGACAGAGAATTCAAGAAGGAAATGGGAAATCTATTAGAAGATCCTCTTGGAGTCTCTGAGCGAGTAGACCAGTTCTTGGGGCCTAATGGTTACAGCTGGGAAGACCTCCAGGACATTTTAGGTATATTATTCACTGCAGAAGAGAGGAACATGATCCGGAGGGCTGGAATGCGAATATGGGACCAGCAACACCAGCAGGGTCCTGCGGGAGACCTTAAATGGCCCCTACAGAGGCCTAACTGGCATAACCAAAATGAACAAGATAGGGTTCATATGCAGGATTTAAGGACTATTATTGTACAAGGTATAAGAGAGTCAGTCCCTAGAGGACAAAATATAAATAAGGCCTTTAGTGAATATCAGGAGAAGGATGAAACGCCCACCGAATGGCTGAAGAGATTAAGGAAGAGCCTCCAGCTCTGTTCGGGACTGGACCCCGGTACACCGGTGGGACAGGCCGTGTTAAAAACGCAATTTGTGGCAAAATCATGGGGGGATATCAGGCGGAAATTAGAAAAATTAGAGGCTTCGCAGGATAGAGGGATGGATGAACTGCTGAGAAAACGGGGCAATCCTACCTGCTATCGTCCTGGTACTCCTCGCTCTCCCATCCCTACAAATCCTCTACATAATGGACGAAATCGATGAACCAGACCTCACCCTAAAAGCCATCGGCCACCAATGATACTGAAGCTACGAATACACAGACTTCAAAGACCTATCATTCGACTCCTACATAGTGCCCACCCCAGACTTACCCAGTGCACTCACTGGACTCACTTCTCTGCATTCCCAGTGGTGCCAGTGAAGTCTCTGGACTCACTGCACTGCATCCCCAGTGGTGCCAGTGCACTCACTGGACACACTGTACTGCATCACCAGTGGTGCCAGTGCACTCTGTGGACTCACTGTACTGCATCCCCAGTGGCGCCAGTGCACTCTCTGGACTCACTGCACTGCATCCCCAATGGTGCCAGTGCACTCTCTGGACTCACTGCAGTGCATCACCAGTGGTGCCAGTGCACTCTCTGGACTCACTGCACTGCATCCCCAGTGGTGCAAGTGCACTATCTCGAGTCACTGCACTACATCCCCAGTGGTGCCAGTGCACTCACTGGACTCACTGTACTGCATCATCTGTGGTGCCAGTGCACTCTCTGGACTCACTGCAGTGCATCCCCAGTGGTGCCAGTGCACTCTCTGGACTCACTGCACTGCATCCCCAGTGGTGCCAGTGCACTCTCTGGACTCACTATACTGCATCACCAGTGGTGCCAGTGCACTCTCTGGACTCACTGCACTGCATCCCCAATGCTGCCAGTGCATTCACTGGACTCACTGGACTGCATCTCCAGTGGTGCCAGTGCACTCTCTGGGCTCACTGCAGTGCATCCCCAGTGGTGCCAGTGCACTCTCTGGACTCACTGTACTGCATCCCCAGTGGTGCCAGTGCACTCACTGGATTCACTGCACTGCATCCCCAGTGGTGCCAGTGCACTCTCTGGACTCACTGCACTGCATCCCCAGTGGTGCCAGTGCACTCTGTGGACTCACTGTACTGCATCCCCAGTGGTGACAGTGCACTCTCTGGACTCACTGCACTGCATCCCCAGTGGTGCCAGTGCACTCTCTGGACTCACTGCAGTGCATCCCCAGTGGTGCCAGTGCACTCTCTGGACTCACTGCACTGCATCCCCAGTGGTGCCAGTGCACTCTCTGGACTCACTGCAGTGCATCCCCAGTGGTGCCAAAGCACTCTCTGGACTCCCGGCACCGCATCCCCAGTGGTGCCAGTGCACTCTCTGGACTCACTGCACTGCATCCCCAGTGGTGCCAGTGCACTCTCTGGACTCACTGCACTGCATCCCCAGTGGTGCCAGTGTACTAACAGGATTCACTGCACTGCATCCCAGTGGTGCTAGTGCACTCTCTGGACTCACTGCACTGCATCCCCAGTGGTGCCAGTGCACTCTCTGGACTCACTGAAGTGCATTCTCAGTGGTGCCAGTGCACTCTCTGGGCTCACTGCAGTGCATCCCCAGTGGTTCCAGTACACTCACTGGACTCACTGCAGTGCATCCCCAGTGGTGCCAGTGCACTCTCTGGACTCACTGCACTGCATCCCCAGTGGTGCCAGTGCACTCTCTGGACTCACTGCACTGCATCCCCAGTGGTGCCAGTGCACTCTCTTGACTCACTGCAGGGCATCCCCAGTGGTGCCAGTGCACTCTCTGGACTCACTTCACTGCATCCCCAGTGGTGCCAGTGCACTCTCTGGACTCACTGCACTGCATCCCCAGTGGTGCCAGTGAAGTCTTTGGACTCACTGCACTGCATCCCCAGTGGTGTCAGTGCGCTCTCTGGAGTCACTGAAGTGCATCCCCAGTGGTGCCAGTGCACTCTCTGGACTCACTGTACTGCATCCCCACTGGTGCCAGTGCACTCACTGGACTCACTGCACTGCATCACAAGTGGTGCCAGGGAGCTCTCTGGTCTCACTGCACTGCATCCCCAGTGGAGCCCGTGCACTCTCTGGACTCACTACACTGCATCCCCAGTGGTGCCAGTGCACTCTCTGGACTCACTGCACTGCATCCCCAGTGGTGCCAGTGCACTCTCTGGACTCACAGTACTGCATCCGGAGTGGTGCCAGTGCAATCTCTGGACTCACTGTAGTGCATCCCCAGTGGTGCCAGTGCACTCTCTGGACTCACTGCAGTGCATCCCCAGTGGTGCCAGTGCACTCTCTGGACTCACTGTACTGCATCACCAGTGGTGCCAGTGCACTCTCTGGACTCACTGCAGTGCATCCCCAGTGGTGCCAGTGCACTCTCTGGACTCACTGCACTGAAGCCCCGGTGGTGCCAGTGCACTCTCTGGACTCACTGCACTGCATCCCCAGTGGTGCCAGTGCACTCTCTGGACTCACTGCACTGCATCCCCAGTGGTGCCAGTGCACTCTCTGGACTCACTGCACTGCATCCCCAGTGGTGCCAGAGCACTCTCTGGACTCACTGCACTGCATCCCCAGTGGTGCCAGTGCACTCTCTGGACTCACTGCACTGTATCCCCAGTGGTGTCAGAGCACTCTCTGTAGTCACTGAAGTGCATCCCCAGTGGTGCCAGTGCACTCTCTGGACTCACTGCACTGCATCCCCAGTGGTGCCAGTGCACTCTCTGGACTCACTGCACTGTATCCCCAGTGGTGCCAGTGCAATCTCTGGACTCACTGTAGTGCATCCCCAGTGGTGCCAGTGCACTCTCTGGACTCAATACACTGCATCCCCAGTGGTGCCAGTGCACTCTCTGGACTCACTGCACTGCATCCCCAGTGGTGCCAGTGCGCTCTCTGGACTCACTGCACTGCATCCCCAGTGGTGCCAGTGCACTCTCTGGACTCACTGCAGTGCATCCCCAGTGGTGCCAGTGCACTCTCTGGACTCACTGCACTGCATCCCCAGTGTTGCCAGTGCACTCTCTGGACTCACTGCACTGCATCCCCAGTGGTGCCAGTGCAATCTCTGGACTCACTGCACTGCATCCCCAGTGGTGCCAGTGCACTCTCTGGACTCACTGTACTGCATCTCCAGTGGTGCCAGTGCAATCTCTGGACTCACTGCAGTGCATCTCCAGTGGTGCCAGTGCACTCTCTGGACTCACTGCACTGCATCCCCAGTGGTGCCAGTGCACTCTCTGGACTCACTGCAGTGCATCCCCAGTGGTGCCAGTGCACTCTCTGGACTCACTGCACTGCATCCCCAGTGGTGCCAGTGCACTCTCTGGACTCACTGCACTGCATCCCCAGTAGTGCCAGTGCACTCTCTGGACTCACTGCACTGCATCCCCAGTAGTGCCAGTGCACTCTCTGGACTCACTGCAGTGCATCCCCAGTGGTGCCAGTGCACTCTCTGGACTCACTGCACTGCATCCCCGGTGGTGCCAGTGCACTCTCTGGACTCACTGCACTGCATCCCCAGTGGTGCCAGTGCACTCTCTGGACTCACTGCACTGCATCACCAGTGGTGCCAGTGTACTCTCTGTACTCACTGCACTGCATCCCCAGTGGTGCCAGTGCACTCTCTCGAGTCACTGCACTACATCCCCAGTGGTGCCAGTGCACTCACTGGACTCACTGCACTGCATCCCCAGTGGTTCCAGTGCATTCACTGGACTCACTGTACTGCATCTCCAGTGGTGCCAGTGCACTCTCTGGACTCACTGCACTGCATCCCCAGTGGTGCCAGTGCACTCTCTGGACTCACTGCACTGCATCCCCAGTGGTGCCAGTGCACTCTCTGGACTCACTGCACTGCATCCCCAGTGGTGCCAGTGCACTCTCTTGACTCACTGCAGGGCATCCCCAGTGGTGCCAGTGCACTCTCTGGACTCACTTCACTGCATCCCCAGTGGTGCCAGTGCACTCTCTGGACTCACTGCACTGCATCCCCAGTGGTGCCAGTGAAGTCTTTGGACTCACTGCACTGCATCCCCAGTGGTGTCAGTGCGCTCTCTGGAGTCACTGAAGTGCATCCCCAGTGGTGCCAGTGCACTCTCTGGACTCACTGTACTGCATCCCCACTGGTGCCAGTGCACTCACTGGACTCACTGCACTGCATCACAAGTGGTGCCAGGGAGCTCTCTGGTCTCACTGCACTGCATCCCCAGTGGAGCCCGTGCACTCTCTGGACTCACTACACTGCATCCCCAGTGGTGCCAGTGCACTCTCTGGACTCACTGCACTGCATCCCCAGTGGTGCCAGTGCACTCTCTGGACTCACAGTACTGCATCCGGAGTGGTGCCAGTGCAATCTCTGGACTCACTGTAGTGCATCCCCAGTGGTGCCAGTGCACTCTCTGGACTCACTGCAGTGCATCCCCAGTGGTGCCAGTGCACTCTCTGGACTCACTGTACTGCATCACCAGTGGTGCCAGTGCACTCTCTGGACTCACTGCAGTGCATCCCCAGTGGTGCCAGTGCACTCTCTGGACTCACTGCACTGAAGCCCCGGTGGTGCCAGTGCACTCTCTGGACTCACTGCACTGCATCCCCAGTGGTGCCAGTGCACTCTCTGGACTCACTGCACTGCATCCCCAGTGGTGCCAGTGCACTCTCTGGACTCACTGCACTGCATCCCCAGTGGTGCCAGAGCACTCTCTGGACTCACTGCACTGCATCCCCAGTGGTGCCAGTGCACTCTCTGGACTCACTGCACTGTATCCCCAGTGGTGTCAGAGCACTCTCTGTAGTCACTGAAGTGCATCCCCAGTGGTGCCAGTGCACTCTCTGGACTCACTGCACTGCATCCCCAGTGGTGCCAGTGCACTCTCTGGACTCACTGCACTGTATCCCCAGTGGTGCCAGTGCAATCTCTGGACTCACTGTAGTGCATCCCCAGTGGTGCCAGTGCACTCTCTGGACTCAATACACTGCATCCCCAGTGGTGCCAGTGCACTCTCTGGACTCACTGCACTGCATCCCCAGTGGTGCCAGTGCGCTCTCTGGACTCACTGCACTGCATCCCCAGTGGTGCCAGTGCACTCTCTGGACTCACTGCAGTGCATCCCCAGTGGTGCCAGTGCACTCTCTGGACTCACTGCACTGCATCCCCAGTGTTGCCAGTGCACTCTCTGGACTCACTGCACTGCATCCCCAGTGGTGCCAGTGCAATCTCTGGACTCACTGCACTGCATCCCCAGTGGTGCCAGTGCACTCTCTGGACTCACTGTACTGCATCTCCAGTGGTGCCAGTGCAATCTCTGGACTCACTGCAGTGCATCTCCAGTGGTGCCAGTGCACTCTCTGGACTCACTGCACTGCATCCCCAGTGGTGCCAGTGCACTCTCTGGACTCACTGCAGTGCATCCCCAGTGGTGCCAGTGCACTCTCTGGACTCACTGCACTGCATCCCCAGTGGTGCCAGTGCACTCTCTGGACTCACTGCACTGCATCCCCAGTAGTGCCAGTGCACTCTCTGGACTCACTGCACTGCATCCCCAGTAGTGCCAGTGCACTCTCTGGACTCACTGCAGTGCATCCCCAGTGGTGCCAGTGCACTCTCTGGACTCACTGCACTGCATCCCCGGTGGTGCCAGTGCACTCTCTGGACTCACTGCACTGCATCCCCAGTGGTGCCAGTGCACTCTCTGGACTCACTGCACTGCATCACCAGTGGTGCCAGTGTACTCTCTGTACTCACTGCACTGCATCCCCAGTGGTGCCAGTGCACTCTCTCGAGTCACTGCACTACATCCCCAGTGGTGCCAGTGCACTCACTGGACTCACTGCACTGCATCCCCAGTGGTTCCAGTGCATTCACTGGACTCACTGTACTGCATCTCCAGTGGTGCCAGTGCACTCTCTGGACTCACTGCACTGCATCCCCAGTGGTGCCAGTGCACTCTCTGGACTCACTGCACTGCATCCCCAGTGGTGCCAGAGCACTCTCTGGACTCACTGCAGTGCATCCCCAGTGGTGCCAGTGCACTCTCTGGACTCACTGCAGTGCATCCCCAGTGGTGCCAGTGCACTCTCTGGACTCACTGAAGTGCATTCTCAGTGGTGCCAGTGCAATCTCTGGACTCACTGCACTGCATCCCCAGTGGTGCCAGTGCACTCTCTGGACTCACTGTACTGCATCCCCAGTGGTGCCAGTGCAATCTCTGGACTCACTGCAGTGCATCTCCAGTGGTGCCAGTGCACTCTCTGGACTCACTGCACTGCATCCCCAGTGGTGCCAGTGCACTCTCTGGACTCACTGCAGTGCATCCCCAGTGGTGCCAGTGAACTCTCTGGACTCACTGCACTGCATCCCCAGTGGTGCCAGTGCACTCTCTGGACTCACTGCACTGCATCCCCAGTAGTGCCAGTGCACTCTCTGGACTCACTGCAGTGCATCCCCAGTAGTGCCAGTGCACTCTCTGGACTCACTGCAGTGCATCCCCAGTGGTGCCAGTGCACTCTCTGGACTCACTGCACTGCATCCCCGGTGGTGCCAGTGCACTCTCTGGACTCACTGCACTGCATCCCCAGTGGTGCCAGTGCACTCTCTGGACTCACTGCACTGCATCACCAGTGGTGCCAGTGTACTCTCTGTACTCACTGCACTGCATCCCCAGTGGTGCCAGTGCACTCTCTCGAGTCACTGCACTACATCCCCAGTGGTGCCAGTGCACTCACTGGACTCACTGCACTGCATCCCCAGTGGTTCCAGTGCATTCACTGGACTCACTGTACTGCATCTCCAGTGGTGCCAGTGCACTCTCTGGACTCACTGCAGTGCATCCCCAATGGTGCCAGTGCACTCTCTGGACTCACTGCAGTGCATCACCAGTGGTGCCAGTGCACTCTCTGGACTCACTGCACTGCATCCCCAGTGGTGCAAGTGCACTATCTCGAGTCACTGCACTACATCCCCAGTGGTGCCAGTGCACTCACTGGACTCACTGTACTGCATCATCTGTGGTGCCAGTGCACTCTCTGGACTCACTGCAGTGCATCCCCAGTGGTGCCAGTGCACTCTCTGGACTCACTGCACTGCATCCCCAGTGGTGCCAGTGCACTCTCTGGACTCACTATACTGCATCACCAGTGGTGCCAGTGCACTCTCTGGACTCACTGCACTGCATCCCCAATGCTGCCAGTGCATTCACTGGACTCACTGGACTGCATCTCCAGTGGTGCCAGTGCACTCTCTGGGCTCACTGCAGTGCATCCCCAGTGGTGCCAGTGCACTCTCTGGACTCACTGTACTGCATCCCCAGTGGTCCCAGTGCACTCACTGGATTCACTGCACTGCATCCCCAGTGGTGCCAGTGCACTCTCTGGACTCACTGCACTGCATCCCCAGTGGTGCCAGTGCACTCTGTGGACTCACTGTACTGCATCCCCAGTGGTGACAGTGCACTCTCTGGACTCACTGCACTGCATCCCCAGTGGTGCCAGTGCACTCTCTGGACTCACTGCAGTGCATCCCCAGTGGTGCCAGTGCACTCTCTGGACTCACTGCACTGCATCCCCAGTGGTGCCAGTGCACTCTCTGGACTCACTGCAGTGCATCCCCAGTGGTGCCAAAGCACTCTCTGGACTCCCGGCACCGCATCCCCAGTGGTGCCAGTGCACTCTCTGGACTCACTGCACTGCATCCCCAGTGGTGCCAGTGCACTCTCTGGACTCACTGCACTGCATCCCCAGTGGTGCCAGTGTACTAACAGGATTCACTGCACTGCATCCCAGTGGTGCTAGTGCACTCTCTGGACTCACTGCACTGCATCCCCAGTGGTGCCAGTGCACTCTCTGGACTCACTGAAGTGCATTCTCAGTGGTGCCAGTGCACTCTCTGGGCTCACTGCAGTGCATCCCCAGTGGTTCCAGTACACTCACTGGACTCACTGCAGTGCATCCCCAGTGGTGCCAGTGCACTCTCTGGACTCACTGCACTGCATCCCCAGTGGTGCCAGTGCACTCTCTGGACTCACTGCACTGCATCCCCAGTGGTGCCAGTGCACTCTCTTGACTCACTGCAGGGCATCCCCAGTGGTGCCAGTGCACTCTCTGGACTCACTTCACTGCATCCCCAGTGGTGCCAGTGCACTCTCTGGACTCACTGCACTGCATCCCCAGTGGTGCCAGTGAAGTCTTTGGACTCACTGCACTGCATCCCCAGTGGTGTCAGTGCGCTCTCTGGAGTCACTGAAGTGCATCCCCAGTGGTGCCAGTGCACTCTCTGGACTCACTGTACTGCATCCCCACTGGTGCCAGTGCACTCACTGGACTCACTGCACTGCATCACAAGTGGTGCCAGGGAGCTCTCTGGACTCACTGCACTGCATCCCCAGTGGAGCCCGTGCACTCTCTGGACTCACTACACTGCATCCCCAGTGCTGCCAGTGCACTCTCTGGACTCACTGCACTGCATCCCCAGTGGTGCCAGTGCACTCTCTGGACTCACAGTACTGCATCCGGAGTGGTGCCAGTGCAATCTCTGGACTCACTGTAGTGCATCCCCAGTGGTGCCAGTGCACTCTCTGGACTCACTGCAGTGCATCCCCAGTGGTGCCAGTGCACTCTCTGGACTCACTGTACTGCATCACCAGTGGTGCCAGTGCAATCTCTGGACTCACTGCAGTGCATCCCCAGTGGTGCCAGTGCACTCTCTGGACTCACTGCACTGCATCCCCGGTGGTGCCAGTGCACTCTCTGGACTCACTGCACTGCATCCCCAGTGGTGCCAGTGCACTCTCTGGACTCACTGCACTGCATCCCCAGTGGTGCCAGTGCACTCTCTGGACTCACTGCACTGCATCCCCAGTGGTGCCAGAGCACTCTCTGGACTCACTGCACTGCATCCCCAGTGGTGCCAGTGCACTCTCTGGACTCACTGCACTGTATCCCCAGTGGTGTCAGAGCACTCTCTGTAGTCACTGAAGTGCATCCCCAGTGGTGCCAGTGCACTCTCTGGACTCACTGCACTGCATCCCCAGTGGTGCCAGTGCACTCTCTGGACTCACTGCACTGTATCCCCAGTGGTGCCAGTGCAATCTCTGGACTCACTGTAGTGCATCCCCAGTGGTGCCAGTGCACTCTCTGGACTCAATACACTGCATCCCCAGTGGTGCCAGTGCACTCTCTGGACTCACTGCACTGCATCCCCAGTGGTGCCAGTGCGCTCTCTGGACTCACTGCACTGCATCCCCAGTGGTGCCAGTGCACTCTCTGGACTCACTGCAGTGCATCCCCAGTGGTGCCAGTGCACTCTCTGGACTCACTGCACTGCATCCCCAGTGTTGCCAGTGCACTCTCTGGACTCACTGCACTGCATCCCCAGTGGTGCCAGTGCAATCTCTGGACTCACTGCACTGCATCCCCAGTGGTGCCAGTGCACTCTCTGGACTCACTGTACTGCATCTCCAGTGGTGCCAGTGCAATCTCTGGACTCACTGCAGTGCATCTCCAGTGGTGCCAGTGCACTCTCTGGACTCACTGCACTGCATCCCCAGTGGTGCCAGTGCACTCTCTGGACTCACTGCAGTGCATCCCCAGTGGTGCCAGTGCACTCTCTGGACTCACTGCACTGCATCCCCAGTGGTGCCAGAGCACTCTCTGGACTCACTGCACTGCATCCCCAGTGGTGCCAGTGCACTCTCTGGACTCACTGCACTGTATCCCCAGTGGTGTCAGAGCACTCTCTGTAGTCACTGAAGTGCATCCCCAGTGGTGCCAGTGCACTCTCTGGACTCACTGCACTGCATCCCCAGTGGTGCCAGTGCACTCTCTGGACTCACTGCACTGTATCCCCAGTGGTGCCAGTGCAATCTCTGGACTCACTGTAGTGCATCCCCAGTGGTGCCAGTGCACTCTCTGGACTCACTGCACTGCATCCCCAGTGGTGCCAGTGCACTCTCTGGACTCACTGCACTGTATCCCCAGTGGTGCCAGTGCAATCTCTGGACTCACTGCACTGCATCCCCAGTGGTGCCAGTGCACTCTCTGGACTCACTGCACTGCATCCCCAGTGGTGCCAGTGCACTCTCTGGACTCACTGCAGTGCATCCCCAGTGGTGCCAGTGCACTCTCTGGACTCACTGCACTGCATCCCCAGTGTTGCCAGTGCACTCTCTGGACTCACTGCACTGCATCCCCAGTGGTGCCAGTGCAATCTCTGGACTCACTGCACTGCATCCCCAGTGGTGCCAGTGCACTCTCTGGACTCACTGTACTGCATCTCCAGTGGTGCCAGTGCAATCTCTGGACTCACTGCAGTGCATCTCCAGTGGTGCCAGTGCACTCTCTGGACTCACTGCACTGCATCCCCAGTGGTGCCAGTGCACTCTCTGGACTCACTGCAGTGCATCCCCAGTGGTGCCAGTGAACTCTCTGGACTCACTGCACTGCATCCCCAGTGGTGCCAGTGCACTCTCTGGACTCACTGCACTGCATCCCCAGTAGTGCCAGTGCACTCTCTGGACTCACTGCACTGCATCCCCAGTAGTGCCAGTGCACTCTCTGGACTCACTGCAGTGCATCCCCAGTGGTGCCAGTGCACTCTCTGGACTCACTGCACTGCATCCCCGGTGGTGCCAGTGCACTCTCTGGACTCACTGCACTGCATCCCAAGTGGTGCCAGTGCACTCTCTGGACTCACTGCACTGCATCACCAGTGGTGCCAGTGTACTCTCTGTACTCACTGCACTGCATCCCCAGTGGTGCCAGTGCACTCTCTCGAGTCACTGCACTACATCCCCAGTGGTGCCAGTGCACTCACTGGACTCACTGCACTGCATCCCCAGTGGTTCCAGTGCATTCACTGGACTCACTGTACTGCATCTCCAGTGGTGCCAGTGCACTCTCTGGACTCACTGCACTGCATCCCCAGTGGTGCCAGTGCACTCTCTGGACTCACTGCACTGCATCCCCAGTGGTGCCAGAGCACTCTCTGGACTCACTGCACTGCATCCCCAGTGGTGCCAGTGCACTCTCTGGACTCACTGCACTGTATCCCCAGTGGTGTCAGAGCACTCTCTGTAGTCACTGAAGTGCATCCCCAGTGGTGCCAGTGCACTCTCTGGACTCACTGCACTGCATCCCCAGTGGTGCCAGTGCACTCTCTGGACTCACTGCACTGTATCCCCAGTGGTGCCAGTGCAATCTCTGGACTCACTGTAGTGCATCCCCAGTGGTGCCAGTGCACTCTCTGGACTCAATACACTGCATCCCCAGTGGTGCCAGTGCACTCTCTGGACTCACTGCACTGCATCCCCAGTGGTGCCAGTGCGCTCTCTGGACTCACTGCACTGCATCCCCAGTGGTGCCAGTGCACTCTCTGGACTCACTGCAGTGCATCCCCAGAGGTGCCAGTGCACTCTCTGGACTCACTGCACTGCATCCCCAGTGTTGCCAGTGCACTCTCTGGACTCACTGCACTGCATCCCCAGTGGTGCCAGTGCAATCTCTGGACTCACTGCACTGCATCCCCAGTGGTGCCAGTGCACTCTCTGGACTCACTGTACTGCATCCCCAGTGGTGCCAGTGCAATCTCTGGACTCACTGCAGTGCATCTCCAGTGGTGCCAGTGCACTCTCTGGACTCACTGCACTGCATCCCCAGTGGTGCCAGTGCACTCTCTGGACTCACTGAACTGCATCCCCAGTGGTGCCAGTGAACTCTCTGGACTCACTGCACTGCATCCCCAGTGGTGCCAGTGCACTCTCTGGACTCACTGCACTGCATCCCCAGTAGTGCCAGTGCACTCTCTGGACTCACTGCACTGCATCCCCAGTAGTGCCAGTGCACTCTCTGGACTCACTGCAGTGCATCCCCAGTGGTGCCAGTGCACTCTCTGGACTCACTGCACTGCATCCCCGGTGGTGCCAGTGCACTCTCTGGACTCACTGCACTGCATTCCCAGTGGTGCCAGTGCACTCTCTGGACTCACTGCACTGCATCACCAGTGGTGCCAGTGTACTCTCTGTACTCACTGCACTGCATCCCCAGTGGTGCCAGTGCACTCTCTCGAGTCACTGCACTACATCCCCAGTGGTGCCAGTGCACTCACTGGACTCACTGCACTGCATCCCCAGTGGTTCCAGTGCATTCACTGGACTCACTGTACTGCATCTCCAGTGGTGCCAGTGCACTCTCTGGACTCACTGCAGTGCATCCCCAATGGTGCCAGTGCACTCTCTGGACTCACTGCAGTGCATCACCAGTGGTGCCAGTGCACTCTCTGGACTCACTGCACTGCATCCCCAGTGGTGCAAGTGCACTATCTCGAGTCACTGCACTACATCCCCAGTGGTGCCAGTGCACTCACTGGACTCACTGTACTGCATCATCTGTGGTGCCAGTGCACTCTCTGGACTCACTGCAGTGCATCCCCAGTGGTGCCAGTGCACTCTCTGGACTCACTGCACTGCATCCCCAGTGGTGCCAGTGCACTCTCTGGACTCACTATACTGCATCACCAGTGGTGCCAGTGCACTCTCTGGACTCACTGCACTGCATCCCCAATGCTGCCAGTGCATTCACTGGACTCACTGGACTGCATCTCCAGTGGTGCCAGTGCACTCTCTGGGCTCACTGCAGTGCATCCCCAGTGGTGCCAGTGCACTCTCTGGACTCACTGTACTGCATCCCCAGTGGTGCCAGTGCACTCACTGGATTCACTGCACTGCATCCCCAGTGGTGCCAGTGCACTCTCTGGACTCACTGCACTGCATCCCCAGTGGTGCCAGTGCACTCTGTGGACTCACTGTACTGCATCCCCAGTGGTGACAGTGCACTCTCTGGACTCACTGCACTGCATCCCCAGTGGTGCCAGTGCACTCTCTGGACTCACAGCAGTGCATCCCCAGTGGTGCCAGTGCACTCTCTGGACTCACTGCACTGCATCCCCAGTGGTGCCAGTGCACTCTCTGGACTCACTGCAGTGCATCCCCAGTGGTGCCAAAGCACTCTCTGGACTCCCGGCACCGCATCCCCAGTGGTGCCAGTGCACTCTCTGGACTCACTGCACTGCATCCCCAGTGGTGCCAGTGCACTCTCTGGACTCACTGCACTGCATCCCCAGTGGTGCCAGTGTACTAACAGGATTCACTGCACTGCATCCCAGTGGTGCTAGTGCACTCTCTGGACTCACTGCACTGCATCCCCAGTGGTGCCAGTGCACTCTCTGGACTCACTGAAGTGCATTCTCAGTGGTGCCAGTGCACTCTCTGGGCTCACTGCAGTGCATCCCCAGTGGTTCCAGTACACTCACTGGACTCACTGCAGTGCATCCCCAGTGGTGCCAGTGCACTCTCTGGACTCACTGCACTGCATCCCCAGTGGTGCCAGTACACTCACTGGACTCACTGCAGGGCATCCCCAGTGGTGCCAGTGCACTCTCTGGACTCACTTCACTGCATCCCCAGTGGTGCCAGTGCACTCTCTGGACTCACTGCACTGCATCCCCAGTGGTGCCAGTGAAGTCTTTGGACTCACTGCACTGCATCCCCAGTGGTGTCAGTGCGCTCTCTGGAGTCACTGAAGTGCATCCCCAGTGGTGCCAGTGCACTCTCTGGACTCACTGTACTGCATCCCCACTGGTGCCAGTGCACTCACTGGACTCACTGCACTGCATCACAAGTGGTGCCAGGGAGCTCTCTGGACTCACTGCACTGCATCCCCAGTGGAGCCCGTGCACTCTCTGGACTCACTACACTGCATCCCCAGTGGTGCCAGTGCACTCTCTGGACTCACTGCACTGCATCCCCAGTGGTGCCAGTGCACTCTCTGGACTCACAGTACTGCATCCCAAGTGGTGCCAGTGCAATCTCTGGACTCACTGTAGTGCATCCCCAGTGGTGCCAGTGCACTCTCTGGACTCACTGCAGTGCATCCCCAGTGGTGCCAGTGCACTCTCTGGACTCACTGAACTGCATCACCAGTGGTGCCAGTGCACTCTCTGGACTCACTGCAGTGCATCCCCAGTGGTGCCAGTGCACTCTCTGGACTCACTGCACTGAAGCCCCGGTGGTGCCAGTGCACTCTCTGGACTCACTGCACTGCATCCCCAGTGGTGCCAGTGCACTCTCTGGACTCACTGCACTGCATCCCCAGTGGTGCCAGTGCACTCTCTGGACTCACTGCACTGCATCCCCAGTGGTGCCAGAGCACTCTCTGGACTCACTGCACTGCATCCCCAGTGGTGCCAGTGCACTCTCTGGACTCACTGCACTGTATCCCCAGTGGTGTCAGAGCACTCTCTGTAGTCACTGAAGTGCATCCCCAGTGGTGCCAGTGCACTCTCTGGACTCACTGCACTGCATCCCCAGTGGTGCCAGTGCACTCGCTGGACTCACTGCACTGTATCCCCAGTGGTGCCAGTGCAATCTCTGGACTCACTGTAGTGCATCCCCAGTGGTGCCAGTGCACTCTCTGGACTCAATACACTGCATCCCCAGTGGTGCCAGTGCACTCTCTGGACTCACTGCACTGCATCCCCAGTGGTGCCAGTGCGCTCTCTGGACTCACTGCACTGCATCCCCAGTGGTGCCAGTGCACTCTCTGGACTCACTGCAGTGCATCCCCAGTGGTGCCAGTGCACTCTCTGGACTCACTGCACTGCATCCCCAGTGTTGCCAGTGCACTCTCTGGACTCACTGCACTGCATCCCCAGTGGTGCCAGTGCAATCTCTGGACTCACTGCACTGCATCCCCAGTGGTGCCAGTGCACTCTCTGGACTCACTGTACTGCATCTCCAGTGGTGCCAGTGCAATCTCTGGACTCACTGCAGTGCATCTCCAGTGGTGCCAGTGCACTCTCTGGACTCACTGCACTGCATCCCCAGTGGTGCCAGTGCACTCTCTGGACTCACTGCAGTGCATCCCCAGTGGTGCCAGTGAACTCTCTGGACTCACTGCACTGCATCCCCAGTGGTGCCAGTGCACTCTCTGGACTCACTGCACTGCATCCCCAGTGGTGCCAGTGCACTCTCTGGACTCACTGCACTGCATTCCCAGTAGTGCCAGTGCACTCTCTGGACTCACTGCAGTGCATCCCCAGTGGTGCCAGTGCACTCTCTGGACTCACTGCACTGCATCCCCGGTGGTGCCAGTGCACTCTCTGGACTCACTGCACTGCATCCCCAGTGGTGCCAGTGCACTCTCTGGACTCACTGCACTGCATCCCCAGTGGTGCCAGTGCACTCTCTGGGCTCACTGCAGTGCATCCCCAGTGGTGCCAGTGCACTCTCTGGACTCACTGCACTGCATTCCCAGTGGTGCCAGTGAAGTCTCTGGACTCACTGCACTGCATCCCCAGTGGTGCCAGTGCAATCTCTGGACTCACTGCACTGCATCCCCAGTGCTGCCAATGCACTCTCTGGACTCACTAAACTGCATCACCAGTGGTGCCAGTGCACTCTCTGGACTCACTGTACTGCATCCCCAGTGGTGCCAGTGCACTCTCTGGGCTCACTGCAGTGCATCCCCAGTGGTGCCAGTGCACTCTCTCGAGTCACTGCACTGCATCCCCAGTGGTGCCAGTGCACTCTCTGGACTCACTGAACTGCAGGCCCAGTGGAGCCAGTGCACTCACTGGACTCACAGTACTGCATCACCAGTGCTGCCAGTGCACTCTCTGGACTCACTGCACTGCATCCCCAGTCGTTCCAGTGCATTCACTGGACTCACTGTACTGCATCTCCAGTGTTGCCAGTGCACTCTCTAGACTCACTGCAGTGCATCCCCAGTGGTGCCAGTGAGCTCTCTGGACTCACTGCACTGCATCCCCAGTGGTGCCAGTGTACTAACAGGATTCACTGCACTGCATCCCCAGTGGTGCTAGTGCACTCTCTGGACTCACTGCACTGCATCCCAAGTGGTTCCAGTGCACTCTCTGGACTCACTGAAGTGCATTCTCAGTGGTGCCAGTGCACTCTCTGGACTCACTGCACTGCATCCCCAGTGGTGCCAGTGCACTCTCTGCACTCACTTCACTGCATCACCTGTGGTGCCAGTGCACTCTCTGGACTCACTGCACTGCATCCCCAGTGGTGCCAGTGAAGTCTTTGGACTCACTGCACTGCATCCCCAGTGGTATCAGTGCACTCTCTGGACTCACTGCACTGCATCCCCAGTGGTGCCAGTGCACTCTCTGGACTCACTGCACTGCATCCCCAGTGGTGCCAGTGCACTCTCTGGACTCACTGTACTGCATCTCCAGTGGTGCCAGTGCACTCTCTGGGCTCACTGCAGTGCATCCCCAGTGGTGCCAGTGCACTCTCTGGACTCACTGCACTGCATCCCCAGTGGTGCCAGTGCAGTCTCTGGAGTAACTGCAGTGCATCCCCAGTGGTGCCAAAGCACTCTCTGGACTCCCGGCACCGCATCCACAGTGGTGCCAGTGCACTCTCTGGACTCACTGCACTGCATCCCCAGTGGTGCCAGTGCACTCTCTGGACTCACTGCAGTGTATCCCCAGTGGTGCCAGTGCACTCTCTGGACTCACTGCAGTGCATCCCCAGTGGTGCCAGTGCATTCTCTGGACTCACTGCAGTGCATCCCCAGTGGTGCCACTGCACTCTCTGGACTCACTGCAGTGCATCCCCAGTGGTGCCAGTACACTCACTGGACTCACTGCACTGCATCCCCAGTGGTGCCAGTGCACTCTCTGGACTCACTAAACTGCATCACCAGTGGTGCAGGTGCACTCTCTGGACTCACTGCAGTGCATCCCCAGTGGTGCCAGTGCACTCTCTGGACTCACTGCACTGCATCCCCAGTGGTGCCAGTGCACTCTGTGGACTCACTGCAGTGCATCCCCAGTGGTGCCAGTGCACTCTCTGGACTCACTGCAGGGCATCCCCAGTGGAGCCAGTGCACTCTCTGGACTCACTGCACTGCACCCCCAGTGGTGCCAGTGCACTCACTGGACTCACTGTACTGCATCATCTGTGGTGCCAGTGCACTCTCTGGACTCACTGCAGTGCATCCCCAGTGGTGCCAGTGCACTCTCTGGACTCACTGCACTGCATCCCCAGTGCTGCCAGTGCATTCACTGGACTCACTGGACTGCATCTCCAGTGGTGCCAGTGCACTCTCTGGACTCACTGCAGTGCATCCCCAGTGGTGCCAGTGCACTCTCTGGACTCACTGCAGTGCATCCCCAGTGGTGCCACTGCACTCTCTGGACTCACTGCAGTGCATCCCCAGTGGTGCCAGTACACTCACTGGACTCACTGCACTGCATCCCCAGTGGTGCCAGTGCACTCTCTGGACTCACTAAACTGCATCACCAGTGGTGCAGGTGCACTCTCTGGACTCACTGCACTGCATCCCCAGTGGTGCCAGTGCACTCTCTGGACTCACTGTACTGCATCCCCACTGGTGCCACTGCACTCTCTGGACTCACTGCAGTGCATCCCCGGTGGTGCCAGTGCACTCTCTGGACTCACTGAAGTGCATCCCCAGTGGTGCCAGTGCACTCTCTGGACTCACTGCACTGAAGCCCCAGTGGTGCCAGTGCACTCTCTGGACTCACTGCAGTGCATCCCCAGTGCTGCCAGTGCATTCACTGGACTCACTGGACTGCATCTCCAGTGGTGCTAGTGCACTCTCTGGGCTCACTGCAGTGCATCCCCAGTGGTGCCAGTGCACTCTCTGGACTCACTGCACTGCATCCCCAGTGGTGCCAGTGCACTCACTGGATTCACTGCACTGCATCCCCAGTGGTGCCAGTGCACTCTCTGGACTCACTGCACTGCATTCCCAGTGGTGCCAGTGCACTCTCTGGACTCACTGTACTGCATCCCCAGTGGTGACAGTGCACTCTCTGGACTCACTGCAGGGCATCCCCAGTGGTGCCAGTGCACTCTCTGGACTCACTGCAGTGCATCCCCAGTGGTGCCAGTGCACTCTCTGGACTCACTGCACTGCATCCCCAGTGGTGCCAGTGCACTCTCTGGACTCACTGCACTGCATCCCCAGTGGTGCCAAAGCACTCTCTGGACTCACTGCAGTGCATCCCCAGTGGTGCCAGTGCACTCTCTGGACTCACTGCACTGCATCCCCAGTGGTGCCAGTGCACTCTCTGGACTCACTGCACTGCATCCCCAGTGGTGCCAGTGCACTCTCTGGACTCACTGCACTGCATCCCCAGTGGTGCCAGTGCACTCTCTGGACTCACTGCAGTGCATCCCCACTGGTGCCAGTGCACTCTCTGGACTCACTGCACTGCATCCCCAGTGGTGCCAGTGCAATCTCTGGACTCACTGAAGTGCATTCTCAGTGGTGCCAGTACACTCTCTGGACTCACTGCAGTGCATCCCCAGTGGTGCCAGTACACTCACTGGACTCACTGCACTGCATCCCCAGTGGTGCCAGTGCACTCTCTGGACTCACTAAACTGTATCACCAGTGGTGCCAGTGCACTCTCTGGACTCACTGCACTGCAACCCCAGTGCTGCCAGGGCATTCACTGGACTCACTGTACTGCATCTCCAGTGGTGCCAGTGCACTCTCTGGGCTCACTGCAGTGCATCCCCAGTGGTGCCAGTGCACTCTCTGGACTCACTGCACTGCATCCCCAGTGGTGCCAGTGCACTCTCTGGACTCACTTAAGTGCATTCTCAGTGGTGCCAGTGCACTCTCTGGACTCACTGCAGTGCATCCCCAGTGGTGCCAGTGCACTCTCTGGACTCACTGAACTGCATCCCCAGTGGTGCCAGTGCACTCTCTGGACTCACTGCACTGCATTCCCAGTGGAGCCAGTGCACTCACTGGACTCACTGCACTGCATCCCCAGTGGTGCCAGTGCACTCTCTGGACTCACTGCACTGCATCCCCAGTGGTGCCAGTGCACTCTCTGGACTCACTGCACCGCATCCCAAGTGGTGCCAGTGCTCTCTCTGGACTCACTGCAGTGCATCCCCAGTGGTGCCAGTGCACTCTCTGGTCTCACTGCACTGCATCCCCAGTGGTGCTAGTGCACTGTGTGCACTCACTGTACTGCATCCCCAGTGGTGCCAGTGCAATCTCTGGACTCACTGCAGTGCATCCCCAGTGGTGCCAGTGCACTCTCTGGACTCACAGCAGTGCATCCCCAGTGGTGCCAGTGCACTCTCTGGACTCACTGCACTGCATCCCCAGTGGTGCCAGTGCACTCTCTGGACTCACTGCACTGCATCCCCAGTGGTGCCAGTGCACTCTCTGCACTCACTGCACTGCATTCCCCAGTGGTGCTAGTGCACTCTCTGGAGTCACTGCAGTGCATCCCCAATGGTGCCAGTGCACTCTCTGGACTCACTGAAGTGCATTCTCAGTGGTGCCAGTGCACTCTCTGGACTCACTGCAGTGCATCCCCAGTGGTGGCAAAGCACTCTCTGGACTCCCGGCACCGCATCCCCAGTGGTGCCAGTGCACTCTCTGGAGTAACTGCAGTGCATCCCCAGTGGTGCCAAAGCACTCTCTGGACTCCCGACACCGCATCCCCAGTGGTGCCAGTGCACTCTCTGGAGTCACTGCGCTGTATCCCCAGTGGTGCCAGTGCACTCTCTGGACTCACTGCACTGCATCCCCAGTGGTGCCAAAGCACTCTCTGGACTCCCGGCACCGCATCCCCAGTGGTGCCAGTGCACTCTGTGGACTCACTGCAGTGCATCCCCAGTGGTGCCAGTGCACTCTCTGGACTCACTGCAGGGCATCCCCAGTGGTGCCAGTGCACTCTCTGGACTCACTGCACTGCATCCCCAGTGGTGCCAGTGCACTCTCTGGACTCACTGTACTGCATCATCTGTGGTGCCAGTGCACTCTCTGGACTCACTGCAGTGCATCCCCAGTGGTGCCAGTGCACTCTCTGGACTCACTGCACTGCATCCCCAGTGGTGCCAGTGCACTCTCTGGACTCACTATACTGCATCACCAGTGGTGCCAGTGCACTCTCTGGACTCACTGCAGTGCATCCCCAGTGCTGCCAGTGCATTCACTGGACTCACTGGACTGCATCTCCAGTGGTGCCAGTGCACTCTCTGGGCTCACTGCAGTGCATCCCCAGTGGTGCCAGTGCACTCTCTGGACTCACTACACTGCATCCCCAGTGGTGCCAGTGCAGTCTCTGGAGTAACTGCAGTGCATCCCCAGTGGTGCCAAAGCACTCTCTGGACTCCCGGCACCGCATCCACAGTGGTGCCAGTGCACTCTCTGGAGTAACTGCAGTGCATCCCCAGTGGTGCCAAAGCACTCTCTGGACTCCCGGCACCGCATCCACAGTGGTGCCAGTGCACTCTCTGGACTCACTGCACTGCATCCCCAGTGGTGCCAGTGCACTCTCTGAACTCACTGCAGTGTATCCCCAGTGGTGCCAGTGCACTCTCTGGACTCACTGCACTGCATCCCCAGTGGTGCCAGTGCACTCTCTGGACTCACTGCAGTGCATCCCCAGTGGTGCCAGTGCACTCTCTGGACTCACTGCATTGCATCCCAAGTGGTGCCAGTGCTCTCTCTGGACTCACTGCAGTGCATCCCCAGTGGTGCCAGTGCACTCTCTGGTCTCACTGCACTGCATCCCCAGTGGTGCTAGTGCACTGTGTGCACTCACTGTACTGCATTCCCAGTGGTGCCAGTGCAATCTCTGGACTCACTGCAGTGCATCCCCAGTGGTGCCAGTGCACTCTCTGGACTCACTGCACTGCATCCCCAGTGGTGCCAGTGCACTCTCTGGACTCACTGCACTGCATCCCCAGTGGTGCCAGTGCACTCTCTGGACTCACTGCACTGCATCCCCAGTGGTGCCAGTGCACTCTCTGCACTCACTGCACTGCATTCCCCAGTGGTGCTAGTGCACTCTCTGGACTCACTGCACTGCATCCCCAGTGGTGCCAGTGCACTCTCTGGACTCACTGAAGTGCATTCTCAGTGGTGCCAGTGCACTCTCTGGACTCACTGCAGTGCATCCCCAGTGGTGGCAAAGCACTCTCTGGACTCCCGGCACCGCATCCCCAGTGGTGCCAGTGCACTCTCTGGAGTAACTGCAGTGCATCCCCAGTGGTGCCAAAGCACTCTCTGGACTCCCGACACCGCATCCCCAGTGGTGCCAGTGCACTCTCTGGACTCACTGCACTGCATCCCCAGTGGTGCCAGTGCACTCTCTGGAGTAACTGCAGTGCATCCCCAGTGGTGCCAAAGCACTCTCTGGACTCCCGAGACCGCATCCCCAGTGGTGCCAGTGCACTCTCTGGAGTCACTGCGCTGTATCCCCAGTGGTGCCAGTGCACTCTCTGTAGTCACTGAAGTGCATCCCCAGTGGTGCCAAAGCACTCTCTGGACTCCCGGCACCGCATCCCCAGTGGTGCCAGTGCACTCTGTGGACTCACTGCAGTGCATCCCCAGTGGTGCCAGTGCACTCTCTGGACTCACTGCAGTGCATCCCCAGTGGAGCCAGTGCACTCTCTGGACTCACTGCACTGCATCCCCAGTGGTGCCAGTGCACTCTCTGGACTCACTGTACTGCATCATCTGTGGTGCCAGTGCACTCTCTGGACTCACTGCAGTGCATCCCCAGTGGTGCCAGTGCACTCTCTGGACTCACTGCACTGCATCCCCAGTGGTGCCAGTGCACTCTCTGGACTCACTATACTGCATCCCCAGTGGTGCCAGTGCACTCTCTGGACTCACTGCAGTGCATCCCCAGTGCTGCCAGTGCATTCACTGGACTCACTGGACTGCATCTCCAGTGGTGCCAGTGCACTCTCTGGGCTCACTGCCGTGCATCCCCAGTGGTGCCAGTGCACTCTCTGGACTCACTACACTGCATCCCCAGTGGTGCCAGTGCAGTCTCTGGAGTAACTGCAGTGCATCCCCAGTGGTGCCAAAGCACTCTCTGGACTCCCGGCACCGCATCCACAGTGGTGCCAGTGCACTCTCTGGGCTCACTGCACTGCATCCCCAGTGGTGCCAGTGCACTCTCTGGACTCACTGCAGTGTATCCCCAGTGGTGCCAGTGCACTCTCTGGACTCACTGCACTGCATCCCCAGTGGTGCCAGTGCACTCTCTGGACTCACTGCAGTGCATCCCCAGTGGTGCCAGTGCACTCTCTGGACTCACTGAAGTACATTTTCAGTGGTGCCAGTGCACTCTCTGGACTCACTGCACTGCATCCCCAGTGGTGCCAGTGCACTCTCTGGACTCACTGCACCGCATCCCCAGTGGTGCCAGTGCTCTCTCTGGACTCACTGCAGTGCATCCCCAGTGGTGCCAGTGCACTCTCTGGTCTCACTGCACTGCATCCCCAGTGGTGCTAGTGCACTGTGTGCACTCACTGTACTGCATCCCCAGTGGTGCCAGTGCAATCTCTGGACTCACTGCAGTGCATCCCCAGTGGTGCCAGTGCACTCTCTGGACTCACTGCACTGCATCCCCAGTGGTGCCAGTGCACTCTCTGGACTCACTGCACTGCATCCCCAGTGGTGCCAGTGCACTCTCTGGACTCACTGCACTGCATCCCCAGTGGTGCCAGTGCACTCTCTGCACTCACTGCACTGCATTCCCCAGTGGTGCTAGTGCACTCTCTGGACTCACTGCACTGCATCCCCAGTGGTGCCAGTGCACTCTCTGGACTCACTGAAGTGCATTCTCAGTGGTGCCAGTGCACTCTCTGGACTCACTGCAGTGCATCCCCAGTGGTGGCAAAGCACTCTCTGGACTCCCGGCACCGCATCCCCAGTGGTGCCAGTGCACTCTCTGGAGTAACTGCAGTGCATCCCCAGTGGTGCCAAAGCACTCTCTGGACTCCCGACACCGCATCCCCAGTGGTGCCAGTGCACTCTCTGGACTCACTGCACTGCATCCCCAGTGGTGCCAAAGCACTCTCTGGACTCCCGAGACCGCATCCCCAGTGGTGCCAGTGCACTCTCTGGAGTCACTGCGCTGTATCCCCAGTGGTGCCAGTGCACTCTCTGGACTCACTGCACTGCATCCCCAGTGGTGCCAAAGCACTCTCTGGACTCCCGGCACCGCATCCCCAGTGGTGCCAGTGCACTCTGTGGACTCACTGCAGTGCATCCCCAGCGGTGCCCGTGCACTCTCTGGACTCACTGCAGGGCATCCCCAGTGGAGCCAGTGCACTCTCTGGACTCACTGTACTGCATCCCCAGTGGTGCCAGTGCACTCTCTGGACTCACTGTACTGCATCATCTGTGGTGCCAGTGCACTCTCTGGACTCACTGCAGTGCATCCCCAGTGGTGCCAGTGCACTCTCTGGACTCACTGCACTGCATCCCCAGTGGTGCCAGTGCACTCTCTGGACTCACTATACTGCATCCCCAGTGGTGCCAGTGCACTCTCTGGACTCACTGCAGTGCATCCCCAGTGCTGCCAGTGCATTCACTGGACTCACTGGACTGCATCTCCAGTGGTGCCAGTGCACTCTCTGGGCTCACTGCAGTGCATCCCCAGTGGTGCCAGTGCACTCTCTGGACTCACTACACTGCATCCCCAGTGGTGCCAGTGCAGTCTCTGGAGTAACTGCAGTGCATCCCCAGTGGTGCCAAAGCACTCTCTGGACTCCCGGCACCGCATCCACAGTGGTGCCAGTGCACTCTCTGGGCTCACTGCACTGCATCCCCAGTGGTGCCAGTGCACTCTCTGGACTCACTACACTGCATCCCCAGTGGTGCCAGTGCAGTCTCTGGAGTAACTGCAGTGCATCCCCAGTGGTGCCAAAGCACTCTCTGGACTCACTGCACTGCATCTCCAGTGGTGCCAGTGCACTCTCTGGACTCACTGCAGTGCATCCCCAGTGGTGCCAGTGCACTCTCTGGACTCACTGAAGTACATTCTCAGTGGTGCCAGTGCACTCTCTGGACTCACTGCAGTGCATCCCCAGTGGTGCCAGTACACTCACTGGACTCACTGCACTGCATCCCCAGTGGTGCCAGTGAGCTCTCTGGACTCACTGCACTGCATCCCCAGTGGTGCCAGTGCACTCTCTGGACTCACTGTACTGCATCCCCACTGGTGCCAGTGCACTCTGTGGACTCACTGTACTGCAACCCCAGTGGTGCCAGTGCACTCTCTGGACTCACTGCACTGCATCCCCAGTGGTGCCAGTGCACTCTCTGGACTCACTGAACTGCATCCCCAGTGGTGCCAGTGCACTCTCTGGACTCACTGCACTGCATTCCCAGTGGAGCCAGTGCACTCACTGGACTCACTGCAGTGCATCCCCAGTGGTGCCAGTGCACTCTCTGGACTCACTGCACTGCATCCCCAGTGGTGCCAGTGCACTCTCTGGACTCACTGCACCGCATCGCAAGTGGTGCCAGTGCTCTCTCTGGACTCACTGCAGTGCATCCCCAGTGGTGCCAGTGCACTCTCTGGACTCGCGGCACTGCATCCCCAGTGGTGCTAGTGCACTGTGTGCACTCACTGTACTGCATCCCCAGTGGTGCCAGTGCAATCTCTGGACTCACTGCAGTGCATCCCCAGTGGTGCCAGTGCACTCTCTGGACTCACTGCACTGCATCCCCAGTGGTGCCAGTGCACTCTCTGGACTCACTGCACTGCATCCCCAGTGGTGCCAGTGCACTCTCTGGACTCACTGCACTGCATCCCCAGTGGTGCCAGTGCACTCTCTGCACTCACTGCACTGCATTCCCCAGTGGTGCTAGTGCACTCTCTGGACTCACTGCAGTGCATCCCCAGTGGTGCCAGTGCACTCTCTGGACTCACTGAAGTGCATTCTCAGTGGTGCCAGTGCACTCTCTGGACTCACTGCAGTGCATCCCCAGTGGTGGCAAAGCACTCTCTGGACTCCCGGCACCGCATCCCCAGTGGTGCCAGTGCACTCTCTGGAGTAACTGCAGTGCATCCCCAGTGGTGCCAAAGCACTCTCTGGACTCCCGACACCGCATCCCCAGTGGTGCCAGTGCACTCTCTGGAGTCACTGCGCTGTATCCCCAGTGGTGCCAGTGCACTCTCTGGACTCACTGCACTGCATCCCCAGTGGTGCCAAAGCACTCTCTGGACTCCCGGCACCGCATCCCCAGTGGTGCCAGTGCACTCTGTGGACTCACTGCAGTGCATCCCCAGTGGTGCCAGTGCACTCTCTGGACTCACTGCAGGGCATCCCCAGTGGAGCCAGTGCACTCTCTGGACTCACTGCACTGCATCCCCAGTGGTGCCAGTGCACTCACTGGACTCACTGTACTGCATCATCTGTGGTGCCAGTGCACTCTCTGGACTCACTGCAGTGCATCCCCAGTGGTGCCAGTGCACTCTCTGGACTCACTGCACTGCATCCCCAGTGGTGCCAGTGCACTCTCTGGACTCACTATACTGCATCACCAGTGGTGCCAGTGCACTCTCTGGACTCACTGCAGTGCATCCCCAGTGCTGCCAGTGCATTCACTGGACTCACTGGACTGCATCTCCAGTGGTGCCAGTGCACTCTCTGGGCTCACTACAGTGCATCCCCAGTGGTGCCAGTGCACTCTCTGGACTCACTACACTGCATCCCCAGTGGTGCCAGTGCACTCTCTGGAGTCACTGCGCTGTATCCCCAGTGGTGCCAGTGCACTCTCTGGACTCACTGCACTGCATCCCCAGTGGTGCCAGTGCACTCTCTGGAATCCCGACACCGCATCCCCAGTGGTGCCAGTGCACTCTCTGGACTCACTGAAGTACATTCTCAGTGGTGCCAGTGCACTCTCTGGACTCACTGCAGTGCATCCCCAGTGGTGCCAGTACACTCACTGGACTCACTGCACTGCATCCCCAGTGGTGCCAGTGCACTCTCTGGACTCACTGCACTGCATCCCCAGTGGTGCCAGTGCACTCTCTGGACTCACTGTACTGCATCCCCACTGGTGCCAGTGCACTCTGTGGACTCACTGTACTGCAACCCCAGTGGTGCCACTGCACTCTCTGGACTCACTGCAGTGCATCCCCGGTGGTGCCAGTGCACTCTCTGGACTCACTGAAGTGCATCCCCAGTGGTGCCAGTGCACTCTCTGGACTCATTGCACTGAAGCCCCAGTGGTGCCAGTGCACTCTCTGGACTCACTGCACTGCATCCCCAGTGGTGCCAGTGCACTCTCTGGACTCACTGCACTGCATCCCCAGTGGTGCCAGTGCACTCTCTGGACTCACTGCAGTGCATCCCCAGTGGTGCCAGTGCACTCTCTGGACTCACTGTACTGCACCCACAGTGGTGCCAATGCACTCACTGCACTGACTGCACTGCATCCCCAGTGGTGCCAGTGCACCCACTGGACTCACTGGACACATCCCCAGTGGTGCCAGTGCACTCTCTGGACTCACTGCACTGCATCCCCAGTGGTGCCAGTGCACTCTCTGGACTCACTGCACTGCATCCCCAGTGGTGCCAGTGTACTCACTGGACTGACTGCACTGCATCCCCAGTGGTGCCAGTGCGCTCTCCGGAGTCACAGCACTGCATCCCCAGTGGTGCCAGTGCACTCACTGGACACACTGTACTGCATCACAGGTGGTGCCAGTGCACTCTCTGCACTCACTGCACAGCATCCCCAGTGGTGCCAGTGCATTCACTGGACTCACTGGACTGCATCACCAGTGGTGCCAGTGCACTCTCTGGACTCAATGCACTGCATCCCCAGTGGTGCCAGTGCACTCTCTGGACTCACTGCACTGCATCCCCAGTGGTGCCAGTGCACTCTCTGGACTCACTGCACTGCATCCCCAGTGGTGCCAAAGCACTCTCTGGACTCCCGACACCGCATCCCCAGTGGTGCCAGTGCACTCTCTGGACTCACTGCGCTGTATCCCCAGTGGTGCCAGTGCACTCTCTGGACTCACTGCACTGCATCCCCAGTGGTGCCAAAGCACTCTCTGGACTCCCGGCACCGCATCCCCAGTGGTGCCAGTGCACTCTGTGGACTCACTGCAGTGCATCCCCAGTGGTGCCAGTGCACTCTCTGGACTCACTGCAGGGCATCCCCAGTGGAGCCAGTGCACTCTCTGGACTCACTGCACTGCATCCCCAGTGGTGCCAGTGCACTCACTGGACTCACTGTACTGCATCATCTGTGGTGCCAGTGCACTCTCTGGACTCACTGCAGTGCATCCCCAGTGGTGCCAGTGCACTCTCTGGACTCACTGCACTGCATCCCCAGTGGTGCCAGTGCACTCTCTGGACTCACTATACTGCATCACCAGTGGTGCCAGTACACTCTCTGGACTCACTGCAGTGCATCCCCAGTGCTGCCAGTGCATTCACTGGACTCACTGGACTGCATCTCCAGTGGTGCCAGTGCACTCTCTGGGCTCACTGCAGTGCATCCCCAGTGGTGCCAGTGCACTCTCTGGACTCACTACACTGCATCCCCAGTGGTGCCAGTGCAGTCTCTGGAGTAACTGCAGTGCATCCCCAGTGGTGCCAAAGCACTCTCTGGACTCCCGGCACCGCATCCCCAGTGGTGCCAGTGCACTCTCTGGACTCACTGCACTGCATCCCCAGTGGTGCCAGTGCACTCTCTGGACTCACTGCAGTGTATCCCCAGTGGTGCCAGTGCACTCTCTGGACTCACTGCACTGCATCCCCAGTGGTGCCAGTGCACTCTCTGGACTCACTGCAGTGCATCCCCAGTGGTGCCAGTGCACTCTCTGGACTCACTGAAGTACATTCTCAGTGGTGCCAGTGCACTCTCTGGACTCACTGCAGTGCATCCCCAGTGGTGCCAGTACACTCACTGGACTCACTGCACTGCATCCCCAGTGGTGCCAGAGCACTCTCTGGACTCACTAAACTGCATCACCAGTGGTGCCAGTGCACTCTCTGGACTCACTGCACTGCATCCCCAGTGGTGCCAGTGCACTCTCTGGACTCACTGTACTGCATCCCCACTGGTGCCAGTGCACTCTGTAGACTCACTGTACTGCAACACCAGTGGTGCCACTGCACTCTCTGGACTCACTGCAGTGCATCCCCGGTGGTGCCAGTGCACTCTCTGGACTCACTGAAGTGCATCCCCAGTGGTGCCAGTGCACTCTCTGGACTCATTGCACTGAAGCCCCAGTGGTGCCAGTGCACTCTCTGGACTCACTGCAGTGCATCCCCAGTGGTGCCAGTGCACTCTCTGGACTCACTGCACTGCATCCCCAGTGGTGCCAGTGCACTCTCTGGACTCACTGCAGTGCATCCCCAGTGGTGCCAGTGCACTCTCTGGACTCACTGTACTGCACCCACAGTGGTGCCAATGCACTCACTTCACTGACTGCACTGCATCCCCCGTGGTGCCAGTGCACCCACTGGACTCACTGGACACATCCCCAGTGGTGCCAGTGCACTCTCTGGACTCACTGCACTGCATCCCCAGTGGTGCCAGTGCACTCTCTGGACTCACTGCACTGCATCCCCAGTGGTGCCAGTGTACTCACTGGACTGACTGCACTGCATCCCCAGTGGTGCCAGTGCGCTCTCCGGAGTCACAGCACTGCATCCCCAGTGGTGCCAGTGCACTCACTGGACACACTGTACTGCATCACAGGTGGTGCCAGTGCACTCTCTGCACTCACTGCACAGCATCCCCAGTGGTGCCAAAGCATTCACTGGACTCACTGGACTGCATCACCAGTGGTGCCAGTGCACTCTCTGGACTCAATGCACTGCATCCCCAGTGGTGCCAGTGCACTCTCTGGACTCACTGCACTGCATCCCCAGTGGTGCCAGAGCACTCTCTGGACTCACTGCACTGCATCCCCAGTGGTGCCAGTGCACTCTCTGGACTCACTGCACTGTATCTCCAGTGGTGTCAGAGCACTCTCTGTAGTCACTGAAGTGCATCCCCACTGGTGCCAGTGCACTCTCTGGACTCACTGCACTGCATCCCCAGTGGTGCCAGTGCACTCTCTGGACTCACTGCACTGTATCCCCAGTGGTGCCAGTGCAATCTCTGATCTCACTGTAGTGCATCACAAGTGGTGCCAGTGCACTCTCTGGACTCACTGCAGTGCATCCCCAGTGGTGCTAGTGCACTCTCTGGACTCACTGCAGTGCATCCCCAGTGGTGCCAGTGCACTCTCTGGACTCACTGCACTGCATCCCCAGTGGTGCCAGTGCACTCTCTGGACTCACTGCAGTGCATCCCCAGTGGTGCCAGTACACTCAGTGGACTCACTGCACTGCATCCCCAGTGGTGCCAGTGCACTCTCTGGACTCACTGCACTGCATCCCCAGTGGTGCCAGTGCACTCTCTGGACTCACTGTACTGCATCCCAAGTGGTGCCAGTGCACTCTGTGGACTCACTGTACTGCATCCCCAGTGGTGCTAGTGCACTCTCTGGACTCACTGCACTGCATCCCCAGTGGTGCCAGTGCACTCTCTGGACTCACTGCACTGCATCCCCACTGGTGCCAGTGAACTCTCTGGACTCACTGCACTGCATCCCCAGTGGTGCCAGTGCATTCTCTGGACTCACTGCACTGCATCCCCAGTAGTGCCAGTGCACTCTCTGGACTCACTGCACTGCATCCCCAGTGGTGCCAGTGCACTCTCTGGACTCACTGCACTGCAGGTCCAGTGGAGCCAGTGCACTCACTGGACTCACAGTACTGCATCCCCAGTGGTGCCAGTGCACTCTCTGGACTCACTGCACTGCATCCCCAGTGGTTCCATTGCATTCACTGGACTCACTGTACTGCATCTCCAGTGGTGCCAGTGCACTCTCTGGACTCACTGCAGTGCATCCCCAGTGGTGCCAGTGAGCTCTCTGGACTCACTGCACTGCATCCCCAGTGGTGCCAGTGTACTAACAGGATTCACTGCACTGCATCCCCAGTGGTGCTAGTGCACTCTCTGGACTCACTGCACTGCATCCCCAGTGGTGACAGTGCAATCTCTGGACTCACTGCACTGCATCCCCAGTGGTGCCAGTGCACTCTCTGGGCTCACTGCAGTGCATCCCCAGTGGTTCCAGTACACTCACTGGACTCACTGCACTGCATCCCCAGTGGTGCCAGTGCACTCTCTGGACTCACTGCACTGCATCCCCAGTGGTGCCAGTGCACTCTCTGGACTCACTGCACTGCATCCCCAGTGGTGCCAGTGCACTCTCTGGACTCACTGCAGTGCATCCCCAGTGGTGCCAGTGCACTCTCTGGACTCACTGCACTGCATCCCCAGTGGTGCCAGTGAAGTCTTTGGACTCACTGCACTGCATCCCCAGTGGTGTCAGTGCACTCTCTGGACTCACTGCACTGCATCCCCAGTGGTGCCAGTGCACTCTCTGGACTCACTGCACTGCAGCCCCAGTGGTGCCAGTGCACTCTCTGGACTCACTGCACTGCATCACAGGTGGTGCCAGTGCTCTCTCTGGACTCACTGCACTGCATCCCCAGTGGTGCCAGTGCACTCTCTGGACTCACTGCAGTGCATCCCCAGTGGTGCCAGTGCACTCTCTGGACTCACTGCACTGCATCCCCAGTGGTGCCAGAGCACTCTCTGGACTCACTGCACTGCATCCCCAGTGGTGCCAGTGCACTCTCTGTAGTCACTGAAGTGCATCCCCAGTGGTGCCAGTGCACTCTCTGGACTCACTGCACTGCATCCCCAGTGGTGCCAGAGCACTCTCTGGACTCACTGCACTGCATCCCCAGTGGTGCCAGAGCACTCTCTGGACTCACTGCACTGTATCCCCAGTGGTGTCAGAGCACTCTCTGTAGTCACTGAAGTGCATCCCCAGTGGTGCCAGTGCACTCTCTGGACTCACTGCAGGGCATCCCCAGTGGTGCCAGTGCACTCTCTGGACTCACTGCACTGTATCCCCAGTGGTGCCAGTGCAATCTCTGGACTCACTGTAGTGCATCCCCAGTGGTGCCAGTGCACTCTCTGGACTCACTGCAGTGCATCCCCAGTGGTGCCAGTGCACTCTCTGGACTCACTGTACTGCATCACCAGTGGTGCCAGTGCACTCTCTGGACTCACTGCACTGCATCCCCAGTGGTGCCAGTGCACTCTCTGGGCTCACTGCAGTGCATCCCCAGTGGTGCCAGTGCACTCTCTGGACTCACTGCACTGCATTCCCAGTGGTGCCAGTGAAGTCTCTGGACTCACTGCACTGCATCCCCAGTGGTGCCAGTGCAATCTCTGGACTCACTGCACTGCATCCCCAGTGGTGCCAGTGCACTCTCTGGACTCACTGTACTGCATCCCCAGTGGTGCCAGTGCACTCTCTGGACTCACTGTACTGCATCCCCAGTGGTGCCAGTGCAATCTCTGGACTCACTGCACTGCATCCCCAGTGGTGCCAGTGCACTCTCTGGACTCACTGCACTGCATCCCCAGTGGTGCCAGTGCACTCTCTGGACTCACTGCAGTGCATCCCCAGTGGTGCCAGTGAACTCTCTGGACTCACTGCACTGCATCCCCAGTGGTGCCAGTGCACTCTCTGGACTCACTGCACTGCATCCCCAGTAGTGCCAGTGCACTCTCTGGACTCACTGCAGTGCATCCCCAGTGGTGCCAGTGTACTCTCTGGACTCACTGCACTGCATCCCCAGTGGTGCCAGTGCACTCTCTGGACTTACTGCACTGCATCCCCAGTGGTGCCAGTGCACTCTCTGGACTCACTGCACTGCAGGCCCAGTGGAGCCAGTGCACTCACTGGACTCACAGTACTGCATCACCAGTGCTGCCAGTGCACTCTCTGGACTCACTGCACTTCATCCCCAGTGGTTCCAGTGCATTCACTGGACTCACTGTACTGCATCTCCAGTGGTGCCAGTGCACTCTCTGGACTCACTGCAGTGCATCCCCAGTGGTGCCAGTGAGCTCTCTGGACTCACTGCACTGCATCCCCAGTGGTGCCAGTGTACTAACAGGATTCACTGCACTGCATCCCCAGTGGTGCTAGTGCACTCTGTGGACTCACTGCACTGCATCCCCAGTGGTGCCAGTGCACTCTCTGGACTCACTGCAGTGCATCCCCAGTGGTGCCAGTGCACTCTCTGGACTCACTGCACTGCATCCCCAGTGGTGCCAGTGCACTCTCTGCACTCACTTCACTGCATCCCCAGTGGTGCCAGTGCACTCTCTGGACTCACTGCACTGCATCCCCAGTGGTGCCAGTGCACTCTCTGGACTCACTGCACTGCATCCCCAGTGGTGCCAGTGCACTCTCTGGACTCACTGCACTGCATCCCCAGTGGTGCCAGTGCACTCTCTGCACTCACTTCACTGCATCCCCAGTGGTGCCAGTGCACTCTCTGGACTCACTGCACTGCATCCCCAGTGGTGCCAGTGAAGTCTTTGGACTCACTGCACTGCATCCCCAGTGGTGTCAGTGCACTCTCTGGAGTCACTGAAGTGCATCCCCAGTGGTGCCAGTGAACTCTCTGGACTCACTGCACTGCATCCCCAGTGGTGCCAGTGCACTCACTGGACTCACTGCACTGCATCACAAGTGGTGCCAGTGCACTCTCTGGACTCACTGCACTGCATCCCCAGTGGTGCCAGTGCACTCTCTGGACTCACTGCACTGCAGCCCCAGTGGTGCCAGTGCACTCTCTGGACTCACTGCACTGTATCACAGGTGGTGCCAGTGCTCTCTCTGGACTCACTGCACTGCATCCCCAGTGGTGCCAGTGCACTCTCTGGACTCACTGCACTGCATCCCCAGTGGTGCCAGAGCACTCTCTGGACTCACTGCACTGCATCCCCAGTGGTGCCAGTGCACTCTCTGTAGTCACTGAAGTGCATCCCCAGTGGTGCCAGTGCACTCTCTGGACTCACTGCACTGCATCCCCAGTGGTGCCAGAGCACTCTCTGGACTCACTGCACTGCATCCCCAGTGGTGCCAGAGCACTCTCTGGACTCACTGCACTGTATCCCCAGTGGTGTCAGAGCACTCTCTGTAGTCACTGAAGTGCATCCCCAGTGGTGCCAGTGCACTCACTGGACTCACTGCACTGCATCACAAGTGGTGCCAGTGCACTCTCTGGACTCACTGTACTGCATCTCCAGTGGTGCCAGTGCACTCTCTGGACTCACTGCAGTGCATCCCCAGTGGTGCCAGTGAGCTCTCTGGAGTCACTTCACTGCATCCCCAGTGGTGCCAGTGTACTAACAGGATTCACTGCACTGCATCCCCAGTGGTGCTAGTGCACTCTCTGGACTCACTGCACTGCATCCCCAGTGGTGCCAGTGCACTCTCTGGACTCACTGCAGTGCATCCCCAGTGGTGCCAGTGCACTCTCTGGACTCACTGCACTGCATCCCCAGTGGTGCCAGTGCACTCTCTGGACTCACTGCACTGCATCCCCAGTGGTGCCAGAGCACTCTCTGGACTCACTGCACTGCATCCCCAGTGGTGCCAGTGCACTCTCTGGACTCACTGCACTGTATCCCCATTGGTGTCAGAGCACTCTCTGTAGTCACTGAAGTGCATCCCCAGTGGTGCCAGTGCACTCTCTGGAGTCACTGCACTGCATCCCCAGTGGTGCCAGTGCACTCTCTGGACTCACTGCACTTTATCCCCAGTGGTGCCAGTGCACTCTCTGGACTCACTGTAGTGCATCCCCAGTGGTGCCAGTGCACTCTCTGGACTCACTGCAGTGCATCCCCAGTGGTGCCAGTGCACTCTCTGGACTCACTGTACTGCATCACCAATGGTGCCAGTGCACTCTCTGGACTCACTGCACTGCATCCCCAGTGGTGCCAGTGCACTCTCTGGACTCACTGAAGTACATTTTCAGTGGTGCCAGTGCACTCTCTGGACTCACTGCACTGCATCCCCAGTGGTGCCAGTGCACTCTCTGGACTCACTGCACCGCATCCCCAGTGGTGCCAGTGCTCTCTCTGGACTCACTGCAGTGCATCCCCAGTGGTGCCAGTGCACTCTCTGGTCTCACTGCACTGCATCCCCAGTGGTGCTAGTGCACTGTGTGCACTCACTGTACTGCATCCCCAGTGGTGCCAGTGCAATCTCTGGACTCACTGCAGTGCATCCCCAGTGGTGCCAGTGCACTCTCTGGACTCACTGCACTGCATCCCCAGTGGTGCCAGTGCACTCTCTGGACTCACTGCACTGCATCCCCAGTGGTGCCAGTGCACTCTCTGGACTCACTGCACTGCATCCCCAGTGGTGCCAGTGCACTCTCTGCACTCACTGCACTGCATTCCCCAGTGGTGCTAGTGCACTCTCTGGACTCACTGCACTGCATCCCCAGTGGTGCCAGTGCACTCTCTGGACTCACTGAAGTGCATTCTCAGTGGTGCCAGTGCACTCTCTGGACTCACTGCAGTGCATCCCCAGTGGTGGCAAAGCACTCTCTGGACTCCCGGCACCGCATCCCCAGTGGTGCCAGTGCACTCTCTGGAGTAACTGCAGTGCATCCCCAGTGGTGCCAAAGCACTCTCTGGACTCCCGACACCGCATCCCCAGTGGTGCCAGTGCACTCTCTGGACTCACTGCACTGCATCCCCAGTGGTGCCAAAGCACTCTCTGGACTCCCGAGACCGCATCCCCAGTGGTGCCAGTGCACTCTCTGGAGTCACTGCGCTGTATCCCCAGTGGTGCCAGTGCACTCTCTGGACTCACTGCACTGCATCCCCAGTGGTGCCAAAGCACTCTCTGGACTCCCGGCACCGCATCCCCAGTGGTGCCAGTGCACTCTGTGGACTCACTGCAGTGCATCCCCAGCGGTGCCCGTGCACTCTCTGGACTCACTGCAGGGCATCCCCAGTGGAGCCAGTGCACTCTCTGGACTCACTGTACTGCATCCCCAGTGGTGCCAGTGCACTCTCTGGACTCACTGTACTGCATCATCTGTGGTGCCAGTGCACTCTCTGGACTCACTGCAGTGCATCCCCAGTGGTGCCAGTGCACTCTCTGGACTCACTGCACTGCATCCCCAGTGGTGCCAGTGCACTCTCTGGACTCACTATACTGCATCCCCAGTGGTGCCAGTGCACTCTCTGGACTCACTGCAGTGCATCCCCAGTGCTGCCAGTGCATTCACTGGACTCACTGGACTGCATCTCCAGTGGTGCCAGTGCACTCTCTGGACTCACTGCACTGCATCCCCAGTGGTGCCAGTGCACTCTCTGGACTCACTACACTGCATCCCCAGTGGTGCCAGTGCAGTCTCTGGAGTAACTGCAGTGCATCCCCAGTGGTGCCAAAGCACTCTCTGGACTCCCGGCACCGCATCCACAGTGGTGCCAGTGCACTCTCTGGGCTCACTGCACTGCATCCCCAGTGGTGCCAGTGCACTCTCTGGACTCACTACACTGCATCCCCAGTGGTGCCAGTGCAGTCTCTGGACTCACTGCACTGCATCCCCAGTGGTGCCAGTGCACTCTCTGGACTCACTGCACTGCATCTCCAGTGGTGCCAGTGCACTCTCTGGACTCACTGCAGTGCATCCCCAGTGGTGCCAGTGCACTCTCTGGACTCACTGAAGTACATTCTCAGTGGTGCCAGTGCACTCTCTGGACTCACTGCAGTGCATCCCCAGTGGTGCCAGTACACTCACTGGACTCACTGCACTGCATCCCCAGTGGTGCCAGTGAGCTCTCTGGACTCACTGCACTGCATCCCCAGTGGTGCCAGTGCACTCTCTGGACTCACTGTACTGCATCCCCACTGGTGCCAGTGCACTCTGTGGACTCACTGTACTGCAACCCCAGTGGTGCCAGTGCACTCTCTGGACTCACTGCACTGCATCCCCAGTGGTGCCAGTGCACTCTCTGGACTCACTGAACTGCATCCCCAGTGGTGCCAGTGCACTCTCTGGACTCACTGCACTGCATTCCCAGTGGAGCCAGTGCACTCACTGGACTCACTGCAGTGCATCCCCAGTGGTGCCAGTGCACTCTCTGGACTCACTGCACTGCATACCCAGTGGTGCCAGTGCACTCTCTGGACTCACTGCACCGCATCGCAAGTGGTGCCAGTGCTCTCTCTGGACTCACTGCAGTGCATCCCCAGTGGTGCCAGTGCACTCTCTGGACTCGCGGCACTGCATCCCCAGTGGTGCTAGTGCACTGTGTGCACTCACTGTACTGCATCCCCAGTGGTGCCAGTGCAATCTCTGGACTCACTGCAGTGCATCCCCAGTGGTGCCAGTGCACTCTCTGGACTCACTGCACTGCATCCCCAGTGGTGCCAGTGCACTCTCTGGACTCACTGCACTGCATCCCCAGTGGTGCCAGTGCACTCTCTGGACTCACTGCACTGCATCCCCAGTGGTGCCAGTGCACTCTCTGCACTCACTGCACTGCATTCCCCAGTGGTGCTAGTGCACTCTCTGGACTCACTGCAGTGCATCCCCAGTGGTGCCAGTGCACTCTCTGGACTCACTGAAGTGCATTCTCAGTGGTGCCAGTGCACTCTCTGGACTCACTGCAGTGCATCCCCAGTGGTGGCAAAGCACTCTCTGGACTCCCGGCACCGCATCCCCAGTGGTGCCAGTGCACTCTCTGGAGTAACTGCAGTGCATCCCCAGTGGTGCCAAAGCACTCTCTGGACTCCCGACACCGCATCCCCAGTGGTGCCAGTGCACTCTCTGGAGTCACTGCGCTGTATCCCCAGTGGTGCCAGTGCACTCTCTGGACTCACTGCACTGCATCCCCAGTGGTGCCAAAGCACTCTCTGGACTCCCGGCACCGCATCCCCAGTGGTGCCAGTGCACTCTGTGGACTCACTGCAGTGCATCCCCAGTGGTGCCAGTGCACTCTCTGGACTCACTGCAGGGCATCCCCAGTGGAGCCAGTGCACTCTGTGGACTCACTGCACTGCATCCCCAGTGGTGCCAGTGCACTCACTGGACTCACTGTACTGCATCATCTGTGGTGCCAGTGCACTCTCTGGACTCACTGCAGTGCATCCCCAGTGGTGCCAGTGCACTCTCTGGACTCACTGCACTGCATCCCCAGTGGTGCCAGTGCACTCTCTGGACTCACTATACTGCATCACCAGTGGTGCCAGTGCACTCTCTGGACTCACTGCAGTGCATCCCCAGTGCTGCCAGTGCATTCACTGGACTCACTGGACTGCATCTCCAGTGGTGCCAGTGCACTCTCTGGGCTCACTACAGTGCATCCCCAGTGGTGCCAGTGCACTCTCTGGACTCACTACACTGCATCCCCAGTGGTGCCAGTGCACTCTCTGGAGTCACTGCGCTGTATCCCCAGTGGTGCCAGTGCACTCTCTGGACTCACTGCACTGCATCCCCAGTGGTGCCAGTGCACTCTCTGGAATCCCGACACCGCATCCCCAGTGGTGCCAGTGCACTCTCTGGACTCACTGAAGTACATTCTCAGTGGTGCCAGTGCACTCTCTGGACTCACTGCAGTGCATCCCCAGTGGTGCCAGTACACTCACTGGACTCACTGCACTGCATCCCCAGTGGTGCCAGTGCACTCTCTGGACTCACTGCACTGCATCCCCAGTGGTGCCAGTGCACTCTCTGGACTCACTGTACTGCATCCCCACTGGTGCCAGTGCACTCTGTGGACTCACTGTACTGCAACCCCAGTGGTGCCACTGCACTCTCTGGACTCACTGCAGTGCATCCCCGGTGGTGCCAGTGCACTCTCTGGACTCACTGAAGTGCATCCCCAGTGGTGCCAGTGCACTCTCTGGACTCATTGCACTGAAGCCCCAGTGGTGCCAGTGCACTCTCTGGACTCACTGCACTGCATCCCCAGTGGTGCCAGTGCACTCTCTGGACTCACTGCACTGCATCCCCAGTGGTGCCAGTGCACTCTCTGGACTCACTGCAGTGCATCCCCAGTGGTGCCAGTGCACTCTCTGGACTCACTGTACTGCACCCACAGTGGTGCCAATGCACTCACTGCACTGACTGCACTGCATCCCCAGTGGTGCCAGTGCACCCACTGGACTCACTGGACACATCCCCAGTGGTGCCAGTGCACTCTCTGGACTCACTGCACTGCATCCCCAGTGGTGCCAGTGCACTCTCTGGACTCACTGCACTGCATCCCCAGTGGTGCCAGTGTACTCACTGGACTGACTGCACTGCATCCCCAGTGGTGCCAGTGCGCTCTCCGGAGTCACAGCACTGCATCCCCAGTGGTGCCAGTGCACTCACTGGACACACTGTACTGCATCACAGGTGGTGCCAGTGCACTCTCTGCACTCACTGCACAGCATCCCCAGTGGTGCCAGTGCATTCACTGGACTCACTGGACTGCATCACCAGTGGTGCCAGTGCACTCTCTGGACTCAATGCACTGCATCCCCAGTGCTGCCAGTGCACTCTCTGGACTCACTGCACTGCATCCCCAGTGGTGCCAGTGCACTCTCTGGACTCACTGCACTGCATCCCCAGTGGTGCCAAAGCACTCTCTGGACTCCCGACACCGCATCCCCAGTGGTGCCAGTGCACTCTCTGGACTCACTGCGCTGTATCCCCAGTGGTGCCAGTGCACTCTCTGGACTCACTGCACTGCATCCCCAGTGGTGCCAAAGCACTCTCTGGACTCCCGGCACCGCATCCCCAGTGGTGCCAGTGCACTCTGTGGACTCACTGCAGTGCATCCCCAGTGGTGCCAGTGCACTCTCTGGACTCACTGCAGGGCATCCCCAGTGGAGCCAGTGCACTCTCTGGACTCACTGCACTGCATCCCCAGTGGTGCCAGTGCACTCACTGGACTCACTGTACTGCATCATCTGTGGTGCCAGTGCACTCTCTGGACTCACTGCAGTGCATCCCCAGTGGTGCCAGTGCACTCTCTGGACTCACTGCACTGCATCCCCAGTGGTGCCAGTGCACTCTCTGGACTCACTATACTGCATCACCAGTGGTGCCAGTACACTCTCTGGACTCACTGCAGTGCATCCCCAGTGCTGCCAGTGCATTCACTGGACTCACTGGACTGCATCTCCAGTGGTGCCAGTGCACTCTCTGGGCTCACTGCAGTGCATCCCCAGTGGTGCCAGTGCACTCTCTGGACTCACTACACTGCATCCCCAGTGGTGCCAGTGCAGTCTCTGGAGTAACTGCAGTGCATCCCCAGTGGTGCCAAAGCACTCTCTGGACTCCCGGCACCGCATCCCCAGTGGTGCCAGTGCACTCTCTGGACTCACTGCACTGCATCCCCAGTGGTGCCAGTGCACTCTCTGGACTCACTGCAGTGTATCCCCAGTGGTGCCAGTGCACTCTCTGGACTCACTGCACTGCATCCCCAGTGGTGCCAGTGCACTCTCTGGACTCACTGCAGTGCATCCCCAGTGGTGCCAGTGCACTCTCTGGACTCACTGAAGTACATTCTCAGTGGTGCCAGTGCACTCTCTGGACTCACTGCAGTGCATCCCCAGTGGTGCCAGTACACTCACTGGACTCACTGCACTGCATCCCCAGTGGTGCCAGAGCACTCTCTGGACTCACTAAACTGCATCACCAGTGGTGCCAGTGCACTCTCTGGACTCACTGCACTGCATCCCCAGTGGTGCCAGTGCACTCTCTGGACTCACTGTACTGCATCCCCACTGGTGCCAGTGCACTCTGTAGACTCACTGTACTGCAACACCAGTGGTGCCACTGCACTCTCTGGACTCACTGCAGTGCATCCCCGGTGGTGCCAGTGCACTCTCTGGACTCACTGAAGTGCATCCCCAGTGGTGCCAGTGCACTCTCTGGACTCATTGCACTGAAGCCCCAGTGGTGCCAGTGCACTCTCTGGACTCACTGCAGTGCATCCCCAGTGGTGCCAGTGCACTCTCTGGACTCACTGCACTGCATCCCCAGTGGTGCCAGTGCACTCTCTGGACTCACTGCAGTGCATCCCCAGTGGTGCCAGTGCACTCTCTGGACTCACTGTACTGCACCCACAGTGGTGCCAATGCACTCACTTCACTGACTGCACTGCATCCCCCGTGGTGCCAGTGCACCCACTGGACTCACTGGACACATCCCCAGTGGTGCCAGTGCACTCTCTGGACTCACTGCACTGCATCACAAGTGGTGCCAGTGCACTCTCTGGACTCACTGCACTGCATCCCCAGTGGTGCCAGTGTACTCACTGGACTGACTGCACTGCATCCCCAGTGGTGCCAGTGCGCTCTCCGGAGTCACAGCACTGCATCCCCAGTGGTGCCAGTGCACTCACTGGACACACTGTACTGCATCACAGGTGGTGCCAGTGCACTCTCTGCACTCACTGCACAGCATCCCCAGTGGTGCCAAAGCATTCACTGGACTCACTGGACTGCATCACCAGTGGTGCCAGTGCACTCTCTGGACTCAATGCACTGCATCCCCAGTGGTGCCAGTGCACTCTCTGGACTCACTGCACTGCATCCCCAGTGGTGCCAGAGCACTCTCTGGACTCACTGCACTGCATCCCCAGTGGTGCCAGTGCACTCTCTGGACTCACTGCACTGTATCTCCAGTGGTGTCAGAGCACTCTCTGTAGTCACTGAAGTGCATCCCCACTGGTGCCAGTGCACTCTCTGGACTCACTGCACTGCATCCCCAGTGGTGCCAGTGCACTCTCTGGACTCACTGCACTGTATCCCCAGTGGTGCCAGTGCAATCTCTGATCTCACTGTAGTGCATCACAAGTGGTGCCAGTGCACTCTCTGGACTCACTGCAGTGCATCCCCAGTGGTGCTAGTGCACTCTCTGGACTCACTGCAGTGCATCCCCAGTGGTGCCAGTGCACTCTCTGGACTCACTGCACTGCATCCCCAGTGGTGCCAGTGCACTCTCTGGACTCACTGCAGTGCATCCCCAGTGGTGCCAGTACACTCAGTGGACTCACTGCACTGCATCCCCAGTGGTGCCAGTGCACTCTCTGGACTCACTGCACTGCATCCCCAGTGGTGCCAGTGCACTCTCTGGACTCACTGTACTGCATCCCAAGTGGTGCCAGTGCACTCTGTGGACTCACTGTACTGCATCCCCAGTGGTGCTAGTGCACTCTCTGGACTCACTGCACTGCATCCCCAGTGGTGCCAGTGCACTCTCTGGACTCACTGCACTGCATCCCCACTGGTGCCAGTGAACTCTCTGGACTCACTGCACTGCATCCCCAGTGGTGCCAGTGCATTCTCTGGACTCACTGCACTGCATCCCCAGTAGTGCCAGTGCACTCTCTGGACTCACTGCACTGCATCCCCAGTGGTGCCAGTGCACTCTCTGGACTCACTGCACTGCAGGTCCAGTGGAGCCAGTGCACTCACTGGACTCACAGTACTGCATCCCCAGTGGTGCCAGTGCACTCTCTGGACTCACTGCACTGCATCCCCAGTGGTTCCATTGCATTCACTGGACTCACTGTACTGCATCTCCAGTGGTGCCAGTGCACTCTCTGGACTCACTGCAGTGCATCCCCAGTGGTGCCAGTGAGCTCTCTGGACTCACTGCACTGCATCCCCAGTGGTGCCAGTGTACTAACAGGATTCACTGCACTGCATCCCCAGTGGTGCTAGTGCACTCTCTGGACTCACTGCACTGCATCCCCAGTGGTGACAGTGCAATCTCTGGACTCACTGCACTGCATCCCCAGTGGTGCCAGTGCACTCTCTGGGCTCACTGCAGTGCATCCCCAGTGGTTCCAGTACACTCACTGGACTCACTGCACTGCATCCCCAGTGGTGCCAGTGCACTCTCTGGACTCACTGCACTGCATCCCCAGTGGTGCCAGTGCACTCTCTGGACTCACTGCACTGCATCCCCAGTGGTGCCAGTGCACTCTCTGGACTCACTGCAGTGCATCCCCAGTGGTGCCAGTGCACTCTCTGGACTCACTGCACTGCATCCCCAGTGGTGCCAGTGAAGTCTTTGGACTCACTGCACTGCATCCCCAGTGGTGTCAGTGCACTCTCTGGACTCACTGCACTGCATCCCCAGTGGTGCCAGTGCACTCTCTGGACTCACTGCACTGCAGCCCCAGTGGTGCCAGTGCACTCTCTGGACTCACTGCACTGCATCACAGGTGGTGCCAGTGCTCTCTCTGGACTCACTGCACTGCATCCCCAGTGGTGCCAGTGCACTCTCTGGACTCACTGCAGTGCATCCCCAGTGGTGCCAGTGCACTCTCTGGACTCACTGCACTGCATCCCCAGTGGTGCCAGAGCACTCTCTGGACTCACTGCACTGCATCCCCAGTGGTGCCAGTGCACTCTCTGTAGTCACTGAAGTGCATCCCCAGTGGTGCCAGTGCACTCTCTGGACTCACTGCACTGCATCCCCAGTGGTGTCAGTGCACTCTCTGGACTCACTGCACTGCATCCCCAGTGGTGCCAGTGCACTCTCTGGACTCACTGCACTGCAGCCCCAGTGGTGCCAGTGCACTCTCTGGACTCACTGCACTGCATCACAGGTGGTGCCAGTGCTCTCTCTGGACTCACTGCACTGCATCCCCAGTGGTGCCAGTGCACTCTCTGGACTCACTGCAGTGCATCCCCAGTGGTGCCAGTGCACTCTCTGGACTCACTGCAGGGCATCCCCAGTGGTGCCAGTGCACTCTCTGGACTCACTGCACTGTATCCCCAGTGGTGCCAGTGCAATCTCTGGACTCACTGTAGTGCATCCCCAGTGGTGCCAGTGCACTCTCTGGACTCACTGCAGTGCATCCCCAGTGGTGCCAGTGCACTCTCTGGACTCACTGTACTGCATCACCAGTGGTGCCAGTGCACTCTCTGGACTCACTGCACTGCATCCCCAGTGGTGCCAGTGCACTCTCTGGGCTCACTGCAGTGCATCCCCAGTGGTGCCAGTGCACTCTCTGGACTCACTGCACTGCATTCCCAGTGGTGCCAGTGAAGTCTCTGGACTCACTGCACTGCATCCCCAGTGGTGCCAGTGCAATCTCTGGACTCACTGCACTGCATCCCCAGTGGTGCCAGTGCACTCTCTGGACTCACTGTACTGCATCCCCAGTGGTGCCAGTGCACTCTCTGGACTCACTGTACTGCATCCCCAGTGGTGCCAGTGCAATCTCTGGACTCACTGCACTGCATCCCCAGTGGTGCCAGTGCACTCTCTGGACTCACTGCACTGCATCCCCAGTGGTGCCAGTGCACTCTCTGGACTCACTGCAGTGCATCCCCAGTGGTGCCAGTGAACTCTCTGGACTCACTGCACTGCATCCCCAGTGGTGCCAGTGCACTCTCTGGACTCACTGCACTGCATCCCCAGTAGTGCCAGTGCACTCTCTGGACTCACTGCAGTGCATCCCCAGTGGTGCCAGTGTACTCTCTGGACTCACTGCACTGCATCCCCAGTGGTGCCAGTGCACTCTCTGGACTTACTGCACTGCATCCCCAGTGGTGCCAGTGCACTCTCTGGACTCACTGCACTGCAGGCCCAGTGGAGCCAGTGCACTCACTGGACTCACAGTACTGCATCACCAGTGCTGCCAGTGCACTCTCTGGACTCACTGCACTTCATCCCCAGTGGTTCCAGTGCATTCACTGGACTCACTGTACTGCATCTCCAGTGGTGCCAGTGCACTCTCTGGACTCACTGCAGTGCATCCCCAGTGGTGCCAGTGAGCTCTCTGGACTCACTGCACTGCATCCCCAGTGGTGCCAGTGTACTAACAGGATTCACTGCACTGCATCCCCAGTGGTGCTAGTGCACTCTGTGGACTCACTGCACTGCATCCCCAGTGGTGCCAGTGCACTCTCTGGACTCACTGCAGTGCATCCCCAGTGGTGCCAGTGCACTCTCTGGACTCACTGCACTGCATCCCCAGTGGTGCCAGTGCACTCTCTGCACTCACTTCACTGCATCCCCAGTGGTGCCAGTGCACTCTCTGGACTCACTGCACTGCATCCCCAGTGGTGCCAGTGCACTCTCTGGACTCACTGCACTGCATCCCCAGTGGTGCCAGTGCACTCTCTGGACTCACTGCACTGCATCCCCAGTGGTGCCAGTGCACTCTCTGCACTCACTTCACTGCATCCCCAGTGGTGCCAGTGCACTCTCTGGACTCACTGCACTGCATCCCCAGTGGTGCCAGTGAAGTCTTTGGACTCACTGCACTGCATCCCCAGTGGTGTCAGTGCACTCTCTGGAGTCACTGAAGTGCATCCCCAGTGGTGCCAGTGAACTCTCTGGACTCACTGCACTGCATCCCCAGTGGTGCCAGTGCACTCACTGGACTCACTGCACTGCATCACAAGTGGTGCCAGTGCACTCTCTGGACTCACTGCACTGCATCCCCAGTGGTGCCAGTGCACTCTCTGGACTCACTGCACTGCAGCCCCAGTGGTGCCAGTGCACTCTCTGGACTCACTGCACTGTATCACAGGTGGTGCCAGTGCTCTCTCTGGACTCACTGCACTGCATCCCCAGTGGTGCCAGTGCACTCTCTGGACTCACTGCACTGCATCCCCAGTGGTGCCAGAGCACTCTCTGGACTCACTGCACTGCATCCCCAGTGGTGCCAGTGCACTCTCTGTAGTCACTGAAGTGCATCCCCAGTGGTGCCAGTGCACTCTCTGGACTCACTGCACTGCATCCCCAGTGGTGCCAGAGCACTCTCTGGACTCACTGCACTGCATCCCCAGTGGTGCCAGAGCACTCTCTGGACTCACTGCACTGTATCCCCAGTGGTGTCAGAGCACTCTCTGTAGTCACTGAAGTGCATCCCCAGTGGTGCCAGTGCACTCACTGGACTCACTGCACTGCATCACAAGTGGTGCCAGTGCACTCTCTGGACTCACTGTACTGCATCTCCAGTGGTGCCAGTGCACTCTCTGGACTCACTGCAGTGCATCCCCAGTGGTGCCAGTGAGCTCTCTGGAGTCACTTCACTGCATCCCCAGTGGTGCCAGTGTACTAACAGGATTCACTGCACTGCATCCCCAGTGGTGCTAGTGCACTCTCTGGACTCACTGCACTGCATCCCCAGTGGTGCCAGTGCACTCTCTGGACTCACTGCAGTGCATCCCCAGTGGTGCCAGTGCACTCTCTGGACTCACTGCACTGCATCCCCAGTGGTGCCAGTGCACTCTCTGGACTCACTGCACTGCATCCCCAGTGGTGCCAGAGCACTCTCTGGACTCACTGCACTGCATCCCCAGTGGTGCCAGTGCACTCTCTGGACTCACTGCACTGTATCCCCATTGGTGTCAGAGCACTCTCTGTAGTCACTGAAGTGCATCCCCAGTGGTGCCAGTGCACTCTCTGGAGTCACTGCACTGCATCCCCAGTGGTGCCAGTGCACTCTCTGGACTCACTGCACTTTATCCCCAGTGGTGCCAGTGCACTCTCTGGACTCACTGTAGTGCATCCCCAGTGGTGCCAGTGCACTCTCTGGACTCACTGCAGTGCATCCCCAGTGGTGCCAGTGCACTCTCTGGACTCACTGTACTGCATCACCAATGGTGCCAGTGCACTCTCTGGACTCACTGCACTGCATCCCCAGTGGTGCCAGTGCACTCTCTGGACTCACTGCACTGCATCCCCAGTGGTGCCAGTGCACTCTCTGGGCTCACGGCTGTGCATCCCCCGTGGTGCCAGTGCACTCTCTGGACTCACTGCACTGCATTCCCAGTGGTGCCAGTGAAGACTCTGGACTCACTGCACTGCATCCCCAGTGGTGCCAGTGCAATCTCTGGACTCACTGCACTGCATCCCCAGTGCTGCCAGTGTACTCTCTGGACTCACTAAACTGCATCACCAGTGGTGCCAGTGCACTCTGTGGACTCACTGTACTGCATCCCCAGTGGTGCCAGTGCAATCTCTGGACTCACTGCACTGCATCTCCAGTGGTGCCAGTGCACTCTCTGGACTCACTGCACTGCATCCCCAGTGGTGCCAGTGCACTCTCTGGACTCACTGCAGTGCATCCCCAGTGGTGCCAGTGAACTCTCTGGACTCACTGCACTGCATCCCCAGTGGTGCCAGTGCACTCTCTGGACTCACTGCACTGCATGCCCAGTAGTGCCAGTGCACTCTCTGGACTCACTGCACTGCATCCCCAGTGGTGCCAGTGCACTCTCTGGACTCACTGCACTGCATCCCCGGTGGTGCCAGTGCACTCTCTGGACTCACTGCACTGCATCCCCAGTGGTGCCAGTGCACTCTCTGGACTCACTGTACTGCATCACCAGTGGTTCCAGTGTACTCTCTGGACTCACTGCACTGCATCCCCAGTGGTGCCAGTGCACTCTCTGGACTCACTGCACTGCATCCCCGGTGGTGCCAGTGCACTCTCTGGACTCACTGCACTGCATCCCCAGTGGTGCCAGTGCACTCTCTGGACTCACTGCACTGCATCACCAGTGGTGCCAGTGTACTCTCTGGACTCACTGCACTGCATCCCCAGTGGTGCCAGTGCACTCTCTGGACTCACTGCACTGCAGGCCCAGTGGAGCCAGTGCAATCACTGGACTCATAGTACTGCATCACCAGTGCTGCCAGTGCACTCTCTGGACTCACTGCACTGCATCCCCAGTGGTTCCAGTGCATTCACTGGACTCACTGTACTGCATCTCCAGTGTTGCCAGTGCACTCTCTGGACTCACTGCAGTGCATCCCCAGTGGTGCCAGTGAGCTCTCTGGACTCACTGCACTGCATCCCCAGTGGTGCCAGTGTACTAACAGGAGTCACTGCACTGCATCCCCAGTGGTGCTAGTGCACTCTCTGGACTCACTGCACTGCATCCCCAGTGGTGCCAGTGCACTCTCTGGACTCACTGAAGTGCATTCTCAGTGGTGCCAGTGCACTCTCTGGGCTCACTGCAGTGCATCCCCAGTGGTTCCAGTACACTCACTGGACTCACTATACTGCATCCCCAGTGGTGCCAGTGCACTCTCTGGACTCACTGCACTGCATCCCCAGTGGTGCCAGTGCACTCTCTGGACTCACTTCTCTGCATCCCCAGTGGTGCCAGTGCACTCTCTGGACTCACTTCTCTGCATCCCCAGTGGTGCCAGTGCACTCTCTGGACTCACTTCTCTGCATCCCCAGTGGTGCCAGTGCACTCTCTGGACTCACTGCACTGCATCCCCTGTGGTGCCAGTGCACTCTCTGGACTCACTGCACTGCATCCCCAGTGGTGCCAGTGAAGTCTTTGGACTCACTGCACTGCATCCCCAGTGGTGTCAGTGCACTCTCTGGACTCACTGCACTGCATCCCCAGTGGTGCCAGTGCACTCTCTGGACTCACTGCACTGCATCCCCAGTGGTGCCAGTGCACTCTCTGGACTCACTGTACTGCATCCCCACTGGTGCCAGTGCACTCACTGGACTCACTGCACTGCATCAAAAGTGGTGCCAGTGCACTCTCTGGACTCACTGCACTGCATCCCCAGTGGAGCCCGTGCACTCTCTGGACTCACTGCACTGCATCCCCAGTGGTGCCAGTGCACTCTCTGGACTCACTGCACTGCATCCCCGGTGGTGCCAGTGCACTCTCTGGACTCACTGCACTGCATCCCCAGTGGTGCCAGTGCACTCTCTGGACTCACTGTACTGCATCACCAGTGGTTCCAGTGTACTCTCTGGACTCACTGCACTGCATCCCCAGTGGTGCCAGTGCACTCTCTGGACTCACTGCACTGCATCCCCGGTGGTGCCAGTGCACTCTCTGGACTCACTGCACTGCATCCCCAGTGGTGCCAGTGCACTCTCTGGACTCACTGCACTGCATCCCCAGTGGTGCCAGTGTACTCTCTGGACTCACTGCACTGCATCCCCAGTGGTGCCAGTGCACTCTCTGGACTCACTGCACTGCAGGCCCAGTGGAGCCAGTGCAATCACTGGACTCATAGTACTGCATCACCAGTGCTGCCAGTGCACTCTCTGGACTCACTGCACTGCATCCCCAGTAGTTCCAGTGCATTCACTGGACTCACTGTACTGCATCTCCAGTGTTGCCAGTGCACTCTCTGGACTCACTGCAGTGCATCCCCAGTGGTGCCAGTGAGCTCTCTGGACTCACTGCACTGCATCCCCAGTGGTGCCAGTGTACTAACAGGAGTCACTGCACTGCATCCCCAGTGGTGCTAGTGCACTCTCTGGACTCAATGCACTGCATCCCCAGTGGTGCCAGTGCACTCTCTGGACTCACTGAAGTGCATTCTCAGTGGTGCCAGTGCACTCTCTGGGCTCACTGCAGTGCATCCCCAGTGGTTCCAGTACACTCACTGGACTCACTATACTGCATCCCCAGTGGTGCCAGTGCACTCTCTGGACTCACTGCACTGCATCCCCAGTGGTGCCAGTGCACTCTCTGGACTCACTTCTCTGCATCCCCAGTGGTGCCAGTGCACTCTCTGGACTCACTTCTCTGCATCCCCAGTGGTGCCAGTGCACTCTCTGGACTCACTTCTCTGCATCCCCAGTGGTGCCAGTGCACTCTCTGGACTCACTGCACTGCATCCCCTGTGGTGCCTGTGCACTCTCTGGACTCACTGCACTGCATCCCCAGTGGTGCCAGTGAAGTCTTTGGACTCACTGCACTGCATCCCCAGTGGTGTCAGTGCACTCTCTGGACTCACTGCAGTGCATCCCCAGTGGTGCCAGTGCACTCTCTGGACTCACTGCACTGCATCCCCAGTGGTGCCAGTGCACTCTCTGGACTCACTGTACTGCATCCCCACTGGTGCCATTGCACTCACTGGACTCACTGCACTGCATCAAAAGTGGTGCCAGTGCACTCTCTGGACTCACTGCACTGCATCCCCAGTGGAGCCCGTGCACTCTCTGGACTCACTGCACTGCATCCCCAGTGGTGCCAGTGCACTCTCTGGACTCACTGCACTGCATCCCCAGTGGTGCCAGTGCACTCTCTGGACTCACTGTACTGCATCCCCAGTGGTGCCAGTGCACTCTCTGGACTCACTGCAGTGCATCCCCAGTGGTGCCAGTGCACTCTCTGGACTCACTGCACTGCATCACAGGTGGTGCCAGTGCACTCTCTGGACTCACTGCACTGCATCCCCAGTGGTGCCAGTGCACTCTCTGGACTCACTGCACTGCATCCCCAGTGGTGCCAGTGCACTCTCTGGACTCACTTCTCTGCATCCCCAGTGGTGCCAGTGCACTCTGTGGACTCACTGTACTGCATCCCCAGTGGTGCCAGTGCACTCTCTGGACTCACTGCACTGCATCCCCAGTGGCGCCAGTGCACTCTCTGGACTCACTGCAGTGCATCCCCAGTGGTTCCAGTGCACTCTCTGGACTCACTGCAGTGCATCCCCAGTGGTGCCAGTGCACTCTCTGGACTCACTGCAGTGCATCACCAGTGGTGCCAGTGCACTCTCTGGACTCACTGCACTGCATCCCCAGAGGTGCAAGTGCACTATCTCGAGTCACTGCACTACATCCCCAGTGGTGCCAGTGCACTCACTGGACTCACTGTACTGCATCATCTGTGGTGCCAGTGTACTCTCTGGACTCACTGCAGTGCATCCCCAGTGGTGCCAGTGCACTCTCTGGACTCACTGCACTGCATCCCCAGTGGTGCCAGTGCACTCTCTGGACTCACTGAAGTGCATCCCCAGTGGTGCCAGTGCACTCTCTGGACTCACTGCACTGCATCCCCAGTGCTGCCAGTGCATTCACTGGACACACAGGACTGCATCTCCAGTGGTGCCAGTGCACTCTCTGGGCTCACTGCAGTGCATCCCCAGTGGTGCCAGTGCACTCTCTGGACTCACTGCACTGCATCCCCAGTGGTGCCAGTGCACTCACTGGATTCACTGCACTGCATCCCCAGTGGTGCCAGTGCACTCTGTGGACTCACTGCACTGCATCCCGAGTGGTGCCAGTGCACTCCCTGGACTCACTGCACTGCATCCCCAGTGGTGCCAAAGCACTCTCTGGACTCACTGCACTGCATCCCCAGTGGTGCCAGTGCATTCTCTGGACTCACTGCACTGCATCCCCAGTGGTGCCAGTGCACTCTCTGGACTCACTGCAGTGCATCCCCAGTGGTGCCAGTGCACTCTCTGGACTCACTGCACTGCATCCCCAGTGGTGCCAGTGCACTCTCTGGACTCACTGCACTGCATCCCCAGTGGTGCCACTGCACTCTCTGGACTCACTGCAGTGCATCCCCAGTGGTGCCAGTGCAATCTCTGGACTCACTGAAGTGCATTCTCAGTGGTGCCAGTACACTCTCTGGACTCACTGCAGTGCATCCCCAGTGGTGCCAGTACACTCAGTGGACTCACTGCACTGCATCCCCAGTGGTGCCAGTGCACTCTCTGGACTCACTGCACTGCATCCCCAGTGGTGCCAGTGCACTCTCTGGACTCACTGCACTGCAACCCCAGTGCTGCCAGTGCATTCACTGGACTCACTGTACTGCATCTCCAGTGGTGCCAGTGCACTCTCTGGGCTCACTGCAGTGCATCCCCAGTCGTGCCAGTGCACTCTCTGGACTCACTGCAGTGCATCCCCAGTGGTGCCAGTGCACTCTCTGGACTCACTTAAGTGCATTCTCAGTGGTGCCAGTGCACTCTCTGGACTCAATGCCGTGCATCCCCAGTGGTGCCAGTGCACTCTCTGGACTCACTGCACTGCATCCCCAGTGGTGCCAGTGCACTCTCTGGGCTCACTATACTGCATCCCCAGTGGTGCCAGTGCACTCTCTGGACTCACTGCACTGCATCCCCAGTGCTGCCAGTGCATTCACTGGACACACAGGACTGCATCTCCAGTGGTGCCAGTGCACTCTCTGGGCTCACTGCAGTGCATCCCCAGTGGTGCCAGTGCACTCTCTGGACTCACTGCACTGCATCCCCAGTGGTGCCAGTGCACTCACTGGATTCACTGCACTGCATCCCCAGTGGTGCCAGTGCACTCTGTGGACTCACTGCACTGCATCCCGAGTGGTGCCAGTGCACTCTCTGGACTCACTGCACTGCATCCCCAGTGGTGCCAAAGCACTCTCTGGACTCACTGCAGTGCATCCCCAGTGGTGCCAGTGCATTCTCTGGACTCACTGCACTGCATCCCCAGTGGTGCCAGTGCACTCTCTGGACTCACTGCACTGCATCCCCAGTGGTGCCAGTGCACTCTCTGGACTCACTGCACTGCATCCCCAGTGGTGCCAGTGCACTCTCTGGACTCACTGCACTGCATCCCCAGTGGTGCCACTGCACTCTCTGGACTCACTGCAGTGCATCCCCAGTGGTGCCAGTGCAATCTCTGGACTCACTGAAGTGCATTCTCAGTGGTGCCAGTACACTCTCTGGACTCACTGCAGTGCATCCCCAGTGGTGCCAGTACACTCAGTGGACTCACTGCACTGCATCCCCAGTGGTGCCAGTGCACTCTCTGGACTCACTGCACTGCATCCCCAGTGGTGCCAGTGCACTCTCTGGACTCACTGCACTGCAACCCCAGTGCTGCCAGTGCATTCACTGGACTCACTGTACTGCATCTCCAGTGGTGCCAGTGCACTCTCTGGGCTCACTGCAGTGCATCCCCAGTGGTGCCAGTGCACTCTCTGGACTCACTGCAGTGCATCCCCAGTGGTGCCAGTGCACTCTCTGGACTCACTTAAGTGCATTCTCAGTGGTGCCAGTGCACTCTCTGGACTCAATGCAGTGCATCCCCAGTGGTGCCAGTGCACTCTCTGGACTCACTGAACTGCATCCCCAGTGGTGCCAGTGCACTCTCTGGACTCACTGCACTGCATTCCCAGTGGAGCCAGTGCACTCACTGGACTCACTGCAGTGCATCACCACTGGTGCCAGTGCACTCTCTGGACTCACTGCACTGCATCCCGAGTGGTGCCAGTGCACTCTCTGGACTCACTGCACTGCATCCCCAGTGGTGCTAGTGCACTCTCTGGACTCACTGCAGTGCAACCCCAGTGGTGCCAGTGCAGTCTCTGGACTCACTGCAGTGCATCCCCATTGGTGCCAGTGCTCTCTCTGGACTCACTGCAGTGCATCCCCAGTGGTGCCAGTGCACTCTTTCGAGTCATTGCAGTGCATCACCAGTGGTGCCAGTGCACTCTCTGGACTCAGTGCACTGCATCCCCAGTGGTTCCAGTGTAGTCTCTGTACACACTGAAGTGCATTCTCAGTGGTGCCAGTGCACTCTCTGGACTCACTGCACTGCATCCCCAGTGGTGCCCGTACACTCACTGGACTCACTGCACTGCATCCCCAGTGGTGCCACTGCACTCTCTGGACTCACTGCACTGCATCACCAGTGGTGCCAGTGCACTCTCTGGACTCACTGCAGTGCATCCCCAGTGGTGCCAGTGCATTCACTGGACTCACTGTACTGCATCTCCAGTGTTGCCAGTGCACTCTCTGGACTCACTGCAGTGCATCCCCAGTGGTGCCAGTGAGCTCTCTGGACTCACTGCACTGCATCCCCAGTGGTGCCAGTGTACTAACAGGAGTCACTGCACTGCATCCCCAGTGGTGCTAGTGCACTCTCTGGACTCAATGCACTGCATCCCCAGTGGTGCCAGTGCACTCTCTGGACTCACTGAAGTGCATTCTCAGTGGTGCCAGTGCACTCTCTGGGCTCACTGCAGTGCATCCCCAGTGGTTCCAGTACACTCACTGGACTCACTATACTGCATCCCCAGTGGTGCCAGTGCACTCTCTGGACTCACTGCACTGCATCCCCAGTGGTGCCAGTGCACTCTCTGGACTCACTTCTCTGCATCCCCAGTGGTGCCAGTGCACTCTCTGGACTCACTTCTCTGCATCCCCAGTGGTGCCAGTGCACTCTCTGGACTCACTTCTCTGCATCCCCAGTGGTGCCAGTGCACTCTCTGGACTCACTGCACTGCATCCCCTGTGGTGCCTGTGCACTCTCTGGACTCACTGCACTGCATCCCCAGTGGTGCCAGTGAAGTCTTTGGACTCACTGCACTGCATCCCCAGTGGTGTCAGTGCACTCTCTGGACTCACTGCAGTGCATCCCCAGTGGTGCCAGTGCACTCTCTGGACTCACTGCACTGCATCCCCAGTGGTGCCAGTGCACTCTCTGGACTCACTGTACTGCATCCCCACTGGTGCCATTGCACTCACTGGACTCACTGCACTGCATCAAAAGTGGTGCCAGTGCACTCTCTGGACTCACTGCACTGCATCCCCAGTGGAGCCCGTGCACTCTCTGGACTCACTGCACTGCATCCCCAGTGGTGCCAGTGCACTCTCTGGACTCACTGCACTGCATCCCCAGTGGTGCCAGTGCACTCTCTGGACTCACTGTACTGCATCCCCAGTGGTGCCAGTGCACTCTCTGGACTCACTGCAGTGCATCCCCAGTGGTGCCAGTGCACTCTCTGGACTCACTGCACTGCATCACAGGTGGTGCCAGTGCACTCTCTGGACTCACTGCACTGCATCCCCAGTGGTGCCAGTGCACTCTCTGGACTCACTGCACTGCATCCCCAGTGGTGCCAGTGCACTCTCTGGACTCACTTCTCTGCATCCCCAGTGGTGCCAGTGCACTCTGTGGACTCACTGTACTGCATCCCCAGTGGTGCCAGTGCACTCTCTGGACTCACTGCACTGCATCCCCAGTGGCGCCAGTGCACTCTCTGGACTCACTGCAGTGCATCCCCAGTGGTTCCAGTGCACTCTCTGGACTCACTGCAGTGCATCCCCAGTGGTGCCAGTGCACTCTCTGGACTCACTGCAGTGCATCACCAGTGGTGCCAGTGCACTCTCTGGACTCACTGCACTGCATCCCCAGAGGTGCAAGTGCACTATCTCGAGTCACTGCACTACATCCCCAGTGGTGCCAGTGCACTCACTGGACTCACTGTACTGCATCATCTGTGGTGCCAGTGTACTCTCTGGACTCACTGCAGTGCATCCCCAGTGGTGCCAGTGCACTCTCTGGACTCACTGCACTGCATCCCCAGTGGTGCCAGTGCACTCTCTGGACTCACTGAAGTGCATCCCCAGTGGTGCCAGTGCACTCTCTGGACTCACTGCACTGCATCCCCAGTGCTGCCAGTGCATTCACTGGACACACAGGACTGCATCTCCAGTGGTGCCAGTGCACTCTCTGGGCTCACTGCAGTGCATCCCCAGTGGTGCCAGTGCACTCTCTGGACTCACTGCACTGCATCCCCAGTGGTGCCAGTGCACTCACTGGATTCACTGCACTGCATCCCCAGTGGTGCCAGTGCACTCTGTGGACTCACTGCACTGCATCCCGAGTGGTGCCAGTGCACTCCCTGGACTCACTGCACTGCATCCCCAGTGGTGCCAAAGCACTCTCTGGACTCACTGCACTGCATCCCCAGTGGTGCCAGTGCATTCTCTGGACTCACTGCACTGCATCCCCAGTGGTGCCAGTGCACTCTCTGGACTCACTGCAGTGCATCCCCAGTGGTGCCAGTGCACTCTCTGGACTCACTGCACTGCATCCCCAGTGGTGCCAGTGCACTCTCTGGACTCACTGCACTGCATCCCCAGTGGTGCCACTGCACTCTCTGGACTCACTGCAGTGCATCCCCAGTGGTGCCAGTGCAATCTCTGGACTCACTGAAGTGCATTCTCAGTGGTGCCAGTACACTCTCTGGACTCACTGCAGTGCATCCCCAGTGGTGCCAGTACACTCAGTGGACTCACTGCACTGCATCCCCAGTGGTGCCAGTGCACTCTCTGGACTCACTGCACTGCATCCCCAGTGGTGCCAGTGCACTCTCTGGACTCACTGCACTGCAACCCCAGTGCTGCCAGTGCATTCACTGGACTCACTGTACTGCATCTCCAGTGGTGCCAGTGCACTCTCTGGGCTCACTGCAGTGCATCCCCAGTCGTGCCAGTGCACTCTCTGGACTCACTGCAGTGCATCCCCAGTGGTGCCAGTGCACTCTCTGGACTCACTTAAGTGCATTCTCAGTGGTGCCAGTGCACTCTCTGGACTCAATGCCGTGTATCCCCAGTGGTGCCAGTGCACTCTCTGGACTCACTGCACTGCATCCCCAGTGGTGCCAGTGCACTCTCTGGGCTCACTATACTGCATCCCCAGTGGTGCCAGTGCACTCTCTGGACTCACTGCACTGCATCCCCAGTGCTGCCAGTGCATTCACTGGACACACAGGACTGCATCTCCAGTGGTGCCAGTGCACTCTCTGGGCTCACTGCAGTGCATCCCCAGTGGTGCCAGTGCACTCTCTGGACTCACTGCACTGCATCCCCAGTGGTGCCAGTGCACTCACTGGATTCACTGCACTGCATCCCCAGTGGTGCCAGTGCACTCTGTGGACTCACTGCACTGCATCCCGAGTGGTGCCAGTGCACTCTCTGGACTCACTGCACTGCATCCCCAGTGGTGCCAAAGCACTCTCTGGACTCACTGCAGTGCATCCCCAGTGGTGCCAGTGCATTCTCTGGACTCACTGCACTGCATCCCCAGTGGTGCCAGTGCACTCTCTGGACTCACTGCACTGCATCCCCAGTGGTGCCAGTGCACTCTCTGGACTCACTGCACTGCATCCCCAGTGGTGCCAGTGCACTCTCTGGACTCACTGCACTGCATCCCCAGTGGTGCCACTGCACTCTCTGGACTCACTGCAGTGCATCCCCAGTGGTGCCAGTGCAATCTCTGGACTCACTGAAGTGCATTCTCAGTGGTGCCAGTACACTCTCTGGACTCACTGCAGTGCATCCCCAGTGGTGCCAGTACACTCAGTGGACTCACTGCACTGCATCCCCAGTGGTGCCAGTGCACTCTCTGGACTCACTGCACTGCATCCCCAGTGGTGCCAGTGCACTCTCTGGACTCACTGCACTGCAACCCCAGTGCTGCCAGTGCATTCACTGGACTCACTGTACTGCATCTCCAGTGGTGCCAGTGCACTCTCTGGGCTCACTGCAGTGCATCCCCAGTGGTGCCAGTGCACTCTCTGGACTCACTGCAGTGCATCCCCAGTGGTGCCAGTGCACTCTCTGGACTCACTTAAGTGCATTCTCAGTGGTGCCAGTGCACTCTCTGGACTCAATGCAGTGCATCCCCAGTGGTGCCAGTGCACTCTCTGGACTCACTGAACTGCATCCCCAGTGGTGCCAGTGCACTCTCTGGACTCACTGCACTGCATTCCCAGTGGAGCCAGTGCACTCACTGGACTCACTGCAGTGCATCACCACTGGTGCCAGTGCACTCTCTGGACTCACTGCACTGCATCCCGAGTGGTGCCAGTGCACTCTCTGGACTCACTGCACTGCATCCCCAGTGGTGCTAGTGCACTCTCTGGACTCACTGCAGTGCAACCCCAGTGGTGCCAGTGCAGTCTCTGGACTCACTGCAGTGCATCCCCATTGGTGCCAGTGCTCTCTCTGGACTCACTGCAGTGCATCCCCAGTGGTGCCAGTGCACTCTTTCGAGTCATTGCAGTGCATCACCAGTGGTGCCAGTGCACTCTCTGGACTCAGTGCACTGCATCCCCAGTGGTTCCAGTGTAGTCTCTGTACACACTGAAGTGCATTCTCAGTGGTGCCAGTGCACTCTCTGGACTCACTGCACTGCATCCCCAGTGGTGCCCGTACACTCACTGGACTCACTGCACTGCATCCCCAGTGGTGCCACTGCACTCTCTGGACTCACTGCACTGCATCACCAGTGGTGCCAGTGAACTCTCTGGACTCACTGCACTGCAACCCCTGTGCTGCCAGTGCATTCACTGGACTCACTGTACTGCATCTCCAGTGGTGCCAGTGCACTATCTGGACTGACTGGAGTGCATCCCCAGTGGTGCCTGTGCACTCTGTGGACTCACTGCAGTGCATCCCCAGTGGTGCCAGTGCACTCTCTGGACTCACTGAAGTGCATTCTCAGTGGTGCCAGTGCACTCTCTGGACTCACTGCACTGCATCCCCAGTGGTGCCAGTGCACTCTCTGCACTCACTTCACTGCATCCCCAGTGGTGCCAGTGCACTCTCTGGACTCACTGCACTGCATCCCCAGTGGTGCCAGTGAAGTCTTTGGACTCACTGCACTGCATCCCCAGTGGTGTCAGTGCACTCTCTGGAGTCACTGAAGTGCATCCCCAGTGGTGCCAGTGCACTCTCTGGACTCACTGCACTGCATCCCCAGTGGTGCCAGTGCACTCTCTGGACTCACTGTACTGCATCCCCAGTGGTGCCAGTGCACTCTCTGGGCTCACTATACTGCATCACCAGTGGTGCCAGTGCACTCTCTGGACTCACTGCACTGCATCCCCAGTGCTGCCAGTGCATTCACTGGACACACAGGACTGCATCTCCAGTGGTGCCAGTGCACTCTCTGGACTCACTGCAGTGCATCCCCAGTGGTGCCAGTGCACTCTCTGGACTCACTGCACTGCATCCCCAGTGGTGCCAGTGCACTCTCTGGACTCACTGCACTGCATCCCCAGTGGTGCCACTGCACTCTCTGGACTCACTGCAGTGCATCCCCAGTGGTGCCAGTGCAATCTCTGGACTCACTGAAGTGCATTCTCAGTGGTGCCAGTACACTCTCTGGACTCACTGCAGTGCATCCCCAGTGGTGCCAGTACACTCAGTGGACTCACTGCACTGCATCCCCAGTGGTGCCAGTGCACTCTCTGGACTCACTGCACTGCATCCCCAGTGGTGCCAGTGCACTCTCTGGACTCACTGCACTGCAACCCCAGTGCTGCCAGTGCATTCACTGGACTCACTGTACTGCATCTCCAGTGGTGCCAGTGCACTCTCTGGGCTCACTGCAGTGCATCCCCAGTGGTGCCAGTGCACTCTCTGGACTCACTGCAGTGCATCCCCAGTGGTGCCAGTGCACTCTCTGGACTCACTTAAGTGCATTCTCTGTGGTGCCAGTGCACTCTCTGGACTCAATGCAGTGCATCCCCAGTGGTGCCAGTGCACTCTCTGGACTCACTGAACTGCATCCCCAGTGGTGCCAGTGCACTCTCTGGACTCACTGCACTGCATTCCCAGTGGAGCCAGTGCACTCTCTGGACTCACTGCAGTGCATCCCCAGTGGTGCCAGTGCACTCTCTGGACTCACTGCACTGCATTCCCCAGTGGTGCTAGTGCACTCTCTGGACTCACTGCAGTGCATCCCCAGTGGTGCCAGTGCACTCTCTGGACTCACTGCAGTGCATCCCCAGTGGCGCCAGTGCACTCTCTGGACTCACTGCAGTGCATCCCCAGTGGTTCCAGTGCACTCTCTGGACTCACTGCAGTGCATCCCCAGTGGTGCCAGTGCACTCTCTGGACTCACTGCAGTGCATCACCAGTGGTGCCAGTGCACTCTCTGGACTCACTGCACTGCATCCCCAGAGGTGCAAGTGCACTATCTCGAGTCACTGCACTACATCCCCAGTGGTGCCAGTGCACTCACTGGACTCACTGTACTGCATCATCTGTGGTGCCAGTGCACTCTCTGGACTCACTGCAGTGCATCCCCAGTGGTGCCAGTGCACTCTCTGGACTCACTGCACTGCATCCCCAGTGGTGCCAGTGCACTCTCTGGGCTCACTATACTGCATCACCAGGGTGCCAGTGCACTCTCTGGACTCACTGCACTGCATCCCCAGTGCTGCCAGTGCATTCACTGGACACACAGGACTGCATCTCCAGTGGTGCCAGTGCACTCTCTGGACTCACTGCAGTGCATCCCCAGTGGTGCCAGTGCACTCTCTGGACACACTGCACTGCATCCCCAGTGGTGCCAGTGCACTCACTGGATTCACTGCACTGCATCCCCAGTGGTGCCAGTGCACTCTCTGGAGTCACTGCACTGCATCCCCAGTGGTGCCAGTGCACTCTCTGGACTCACTGCACTGCATCCCCAGTGGTGCCAAAGCACTCTCTGGACTCACTGCAGTGCATCCCCAGTGGTGCCAGTGCATTCTCTGGACTCACTGCACTGCATCCCCAGTGGTGCCAGTGCACTCTCTGGACTCACTGCACTGCATCCCCAGTGCTGCCAGTGCACTCTCTGGACTCACTGCACTGCATCCCCAGTGGTGCCAGTGCACTCTCTGGACTCACTGCAGTGCATCCCCAGTGGTGCCACTGCACTCTCTGGACTCACTGCAGTGCATCCCCAGTGGTGCCAGTGCAATCTCTGGACTCACTGAAGTGCATTCTCAGTGGTGCCAGTACACTCTCTGGACTCACTGCAGTGCATCCCCAGTGGTGCCAGTACACTCAGTGGACTCACTGCACTGCATCCCCAGTGGTGCCAGTGCACTCTCTAGACTCACTGCACTGCATCCCCAGTGGTGCCAGTGCACTCTCTGGACTCACTGCACTGCAACCCCTGTGCTGCCAGTGCATTCACTGGACTCACTGTACTGCATCTCCAGTGGTGCCAGTGCACTCTCTGGGCTCACTGCAGTGCATCCCCAGTGGTGCCAGTGCACTCTCTGGACTCACTGCACTGCATCCCCAGTGGTGCCAGTGCACTCTCTGGACTCACTTAAGTGCATTCTCAGTGGTGCCAGTGCACTCTCTGGACTCAATGCAGTGCATCCCCAGTGGTGCCAGTGCACTCTCTGGACTCACTGAACTGCATCCCCAGTGCTGCCAGTGCACTCTCTGGACTCACTGCAGTGCATTCCCAGTGGAGCCAGTGCACTCACTGGACTCACTGTAGTGCATCCCCACTGGTGCCAGTGCACTCTCTGGACTCACTGCACTGCATCCCCAGTGGTGCCAGTGCACTCTCTGGACTCACTGCACCGCATCCCAAGTGGTGCCAGTGCTCTCTCTGGACTCACTGCAGTGCATCCCCAGTGGTGCCAGTGCACTCTCTGGTCTCACTGCACTGCATCCCCAGTGGTGCTAGTGCACTGTGTGCACTCACTGTACTGCATCCCCAGTGGTGCCAGTGCACTCTCTGGACTCACTGCAGTGCATCCCCAGTGGTGCCAGTGCACTCTCTGGACTCACTGCAGTGCATCCCCAGTGGTGCCAGTGCACTCTCTGGACTCACTGCACTGCATCCCCAGTGGTGACAGTGCACTCTCTGGACTCACTGCACTGCATCCCCAGTGGTGCCAGTGCACTCTCTGGACTCACTGCAGTGCATCCCCAGTGGTGCCAGTGCACTCTCTGGACTCACTGCACTGCATCCCCAGTGCTGCCAGTGCATTCACTGGACACACAGGACTGCATCTCCAGTGGTGCCAGTGCACTCTCTGGGCTCACTGCAGTGCATCCCCAGTGGTGCCAGTGCACTCTCTGGACTCACTGCACTGCATCCCCAGTGGTGCCAGTGCACTCACTGGATTCACTGCACTGCATCCCCAGTGGTGCCAGTGCACTCTCTGGAGTCACTGCACTGCATCCCCAGTGGTGCCAGTGCACTCTCTGGACTCACTGCACTGCATCCCCAGTGGTGCCAAAGCACTCTCTGGACTCACTGCAGTGCATCCCCAGTGGTGCCAGTGCATTCTCTGGACTCACTGCACTGCATCCCCAGTGGTGCCAGTGCACTCTCTGGACTCACTGCACTGCATCCCCAGTGGTGCCAGTGCACTCTCTGGACTCACTGCACTGCATCCCCAGTGGTGCCAGTGCACTCTCTGGACTCACTGCACTGCATCCCCAGTGGTGCCACTGCACTCTCTGGACTCACTGCAGTGCATCCCCAGTGGTGCCAGTGCAATCTCTGGACTCACTGAAGTGCATTCTCAGTGGTGCCAGTACACTCTCTGGACTCACTGCAGTGCATCCCCAGTGGTGCCAGTAGACTCAGTGGACTCACTGCACTGCATCCCCAGTGGTGCCAGTGCACTCTCTGGACTCACTGCACTGCATCCCCAGTGGTGCCAGTGCACTCTCTGGACTCACTGTACTGCATCCCCAGTGCTGCCAGTGCATTCACTGGACACACAGGACTGCATCTCCAGTGGTGCCAGTGCACTCTCTGGACTCACTGCAGTGCATCCCCAGTGGTGCCAGTGCACTCTCTGGACTCACTGCACTGCATCCCCAGTGGTGCCAGTGCACTCTCTGGACTCACTGCACTGCATCCCCAGTGGTGCCAGTGCACTCTCTGGACTCACTGCAGTGCATCCCCAGTGGTGCCAGTGCAATCTCTGGACTCACTGAAGTGCATTCTCAGTGGTGCCAGTACACTCTCTGGACTCACTGCAGTGCATCCCCAGTGGTGCCAGTACACTCAGTGGACTCACTGCACTGCATCCCCAGTGGTGCCAGTGCACTCTCTGGACTCACTGCACTGCATCCCCAGTGGTGCCAGTGCACTCTCTGGACTCACTGCACTGCAACCCCAGTGCTGCCAGTGCATTCACTGGACTCACTGTACTGCATCTCCAGTGGTGCCAGTGCACTCTCTGGGCTCACTGCAGTGCATCCCCAGTGGTGCCAGTGCACTCTCTGGACTCACTGCAGTGCATCCCCAGTGGTGCCAGTGCACTCTCTGGACTCACTTAAGTGCATTCTCAGTGGTGCCAGTGCACTCTCTGGACTCAATGCAGTGCATCCCCAGTGGTGCCAGTGCACTCTCTGGACTCACTGAACTGCATCCCCAGTGGTGCCAGTGCACTCTCTGGACTCACTGCACTGCATTCCCAGTGGAGCCAGTGCACTCTCTGGACTCACTGCAGTGCATCCCCAGTGGTGCCAGTGCACTCTCTGGACTCACTGCACTGCATTCCCCAGTGGTGCTAGTGCACTCTCTGGACTCACTGCAGTGCATCCCCAGTGGTGCCAGTGCACTCTCTGGACTCACTGCAGTGCATCCCCAGTGGCGCCAGTGCACCCTCTGGACTCACTGCAGTGCATCCCCAGTGGTTCCAGTGCACTCTCTGGACTCACTGCAGTGCATCCCCAGTGGTGCCAGTGCACTCTCTGGACTCACTGCAGTGCATCACCAGTGGTGCCAGTGCACTCTCTGGACTCACTGCACTGCATCCCCAGAGGTGCAAGTGCACTATCTCGAGTCACTGCACTACATCCCCAGTGGTGCCAGTGCACTCACTGGACTCACTGTACTGCATCATCTGTGGTGCCAGTGCACTCTCTGGACTCACTGCAGTGCATCCCCAGTGGTGCCAGTGCACTCTCTGGACTCACTGCACTGCATCCCCAGTGGTGCCAGTGCACTCTCTGGGCTCACTATACTGCATCACCAGTGGTGCCAGTGCACTCTCTGGACTCACTGCACTGCATCCCCAGTGCTGCCAGTGCATTCACTGGACACACAGGACTGCATCTCCAGTGGTGCCAGTGCACTCTCTGGGCTCACTGCAGTGCATCCCCAGTGGTGCCAGTGCACTCTCTGGACTCACTGCACTGCATCCCCAGTGGTGCCAGTGCACTCACTGGATTCACTGCACTGCATCCCCAGTGGTGCCAGTGCACTCTCTGGAGTCACTGCACTGCATCCCCAGTGGTGCCAGTGCACTCTCTGGACTCACTGCACTGCATCCCCAGTGGTGCCAAAGCACTCTCTGGACTCACTGCAGTGCATCCCCAGTGGTGCCAGTGCATTCTCTGGACTCACTGCACTGCATCCCCAGTGGTGCCAGTGCACTCTCTGGACTCACTGCACTGCATCCCCAGTGCTGCCAGTGCACTTTCTGGACTCACTGCACTGCATCCCCAGTGGTGCCAGTGCACTCTCTGGACTCACTGCAGTGCATCCCCAGTGGTGCCACTGCACTCTCTGGACTCACTGCAGTGCATCCCCAGTGGTGCCAGTGCAATCTCTGGACTCACTGAAGTGCATTCTCAGTGGTGCCAGTACACTCTCTGGACTCACTGCAGTGCATCCCCAGTGGTGCCAGTACACTCAGTGGACTCACTGCACTGCATCCCCAGTGGTGCCAGTGCACTCTCTAGACTCACTGCACTGCATCCCCAGTGGTGCCAGTGCACTCTCTGGACTCACTGCACTGCAACCCCAGTGCTGCCAGTGCATTCACTGGACTCACTGTACTGCATCTCCAGTGGTGCCAGTGCACTCTCTGGGCTCACTGCAGTGCATCCCCAGTGGTGCCAGTGCACTCTCTGGACTCACTGCAGTGCATCCCCAGTGGTGCCAGTGCACTCTCTGGACTCACTTAAGTGCATTCTCAGTGGTGCCAGTGCACTCTCTGGACTCAATGCAGTGCATCCCCAGTGGTGCCAGTGCACTCTCTGGACTCACTGAACTGCATCCCCAGTGGTGCCAGTGCACTCTCTGGACTCACTGCAGTGCATTCCCAGTGGAGCCAGTGCACTCACTGGACTCACTGTAGTGCATCCCCACTGGTGCCAGTGCACTCTCTGGACTCACTGCACTGCATCCCCAGTGGTGCCAGTGCACTCTCTGGACTCACTGCACCGCATCCCAAGTGGTGCCAGTGCTCTCTCTGGACTCACTGCAGTGCATCCCCAGTGGTGCCAGTGCACTCTCTGGGCTCACTGCAGTGCATCCCCAGTGGTGCCAGTGCACTCTCTGGACTCACTGCAGTGCATCCCCAGTGGTGCCAGTGCACTCTCTGGACTCACTTAAGTGCATTCTCAGTGGTGCCAGTGCACTCTCTGGACTCAATGCAGTGCATCCCCAGTGGTGCCAGTGCACTCTCTGGACTCACTGAACTGCATCCCCAGTGGTGCCAGTGCACTCTCTGGACTCACTGCACTGCATTCCCAGTGGAGCCAGTGCACTCTCTGGACTCACTGCAGTGCATCCCCAGTGGTGCCAGTGCACTCTCTGGACTCACTGCACTGCATTCCCCAGTGGTGCTAGTGCACTCTCTGGACTCACTGCAGTGCATCCCCAGTGGTGCCAGTGCACTCTCTGGACTCACTGCAGTGCATCCCCAGTGGCGCCAGTGCACCCTCTGGACTCACTGCAGTGCATCCCCAGTGGTTCCAGTGCACTCTCTGGACTCACTGCAGTGCATCCCCAGTGGTGCCAGTGCACTCTCTGGACTCACTGCAGTGCATCACCAGTGGTGCCAGTGCACTCTCTGGACTCACTGCACTGCATCCCCAGAGGTGCAAGTGCACTATCTCGAGTCACTGCACTACATCCCCAGTGGTGCCAGTGCACTCACTGGACTCACTGTACTGCATCATCTGTGGTGCCAGTGCACTCTCTGGACTCACTGCAGTGCATCCCCAGTGGTGCCAGTGCACTCTCTGGACTCACTGCACTGCATCCCCAGTGGTGCCAGTGCACTCTCTGGGCTCACTATACTGCATCACCAGTGGTGCCAGTGCACTCTCTGGACTCACTGCACTGCATCCCCAGTGCTGCCAGTGCATTCACTGGACACACAGGACTGCATCTCCAGTGGTGCCAGTGCACTCTCTGGGCTCACTGCAGTGCATCCCCAGTGGTGCCAGTGCACTCTCTGGACTCACTGCACTGCATCCCCAGTGGTGCCAGTGCACTCACTGGATTCACTGCACTGCATCCCCAGTGGTGCCAGTGCACTCTCTGGAGTCACTGAACTGCATCCCCAGTGGTGCCAGTGCACTCACTGGACTCACTGTACTGCATCATCTGTGGTGCCAGTGCACTCTCTGGACTCACTGCAGTGCATCCCCAGTGGTGCCAGTGCACTCTCTGGACTCACTGCACTGCATCCCCAGTGCTGCCAGTGCATTCACTGGACTCACTGGACTGCATCTCCAGTGGTGCCAGTGCACTCTCTGGACTCACTGCAGTGCATCCCCAGTGGTGCCAGTGCACTCTCTGGTCTCACTGCACTGCATCCCCAGTGGTGCTAGTGCACTGTGTGCACTCACTGTACTGCATCCCAGTGGTGCCAGTGCACTCTCTGGACTCACTGCAGTGCATCCCCAGTGGTGCCAGTGCACTCTCTGGACTCACTGCAGTGCATCCCCAGTGGTGCCAGTGCACTCTCTGGACTCACTGCACTGCATCCCCAGTGGTGACAGTGCACTCTCTGGACTCACTGCACTGCATCCCCAGTGGTGCCAGTGCACTCTCTGGACTCACTGCAGTGCATCCCCAGTGGTGCCAGTGCACTCTCTGGACTCACTGCACTGCATCCCCAGTGCTGCCAGTGCATTCACTGGACACACAGGACTGCATCTCCAGTGGTGCCAGTGCACTCTCTGGACTCACTGCAGTGCATCCCCAGTGGTGCCAGTGCACTCTGTGGACTCACTGCACTGCATCTCCAGTGGTGCCAGTGCACTCACTGGATTCACTGCACTGCATCCCCAGTGGTGCCAGTGCACTCTCTGGAGTCACTGCACTGCATCCCCAGTGGTGCCAGTGCACTCTCTGGACTCACTGCACTGCATCCCCAGTGGTGCCAAAGCACTCTCTGGACTCACTGCAGTGCATCCCCAGTGGTGCCAGTGCATTCTCTGGACTCACTGCACTGCATCCCCAGTGGTGCCAGTGCACTCTCTGGACTCACTGCACTGCATCCCCAGTGGTGCCAGTGCACTCTCTGGACTCACTGCACTGCATCCCCAGTGGTGCCAGTGCACTCTCTGGACTCACTGCACTGCATCACCAGTGGTGCCACTGCACTCTCTGGACTCACTGCAGTGCATCCCCAGTGGTGCCAGTGCAATATCTGGACTCACTGCACTGCATCCCCAGTGGTGCCATTGCACTCTCTGGACTCACTGCACTGCATCCCCAGTGGTGCCAGTGCACTCTCTGGACTCACTGCACTGCAACCCCAGTGCTGCCAGTGCATTCACTGGACTCACTGTACTGCATCTCCAGTGGTGCCAGTGCACTCTCTGGGCTCACTGCAGTGCATCCCCAGTGGTGCCAGTGCACTCTCTGGACTCACTTAAGTGCATTCTCAGTGGTGCCAGTGCACTCTCTGGACTCAATGCAGTGCATCCCCAGTGGTGCCAGTGCACTCTCTGGACTCACTGAACTGCATCCCCAGTGGTGCCAGTGCACTCTCTGGACTCACTGCAGTGCATTCCCAGTGGAGCCAGTGCACTCACTGGACTCACTGTAGTGCATCCCCACTGGTGCCAGTGCACTCTCTGGACTCACTGCACTGCATCCCCAGTGGTGCCAGTGCACTCTCTGGACTCACTGCACCGCATCCCAAGTGGTGCCAGTGCTCTCTCTGGACTCACTGCACTGCATCCCCAGTGGTGCCAGTGCACTCTCTGGTCTCACTGCACTGCATCCCCAGTGGTGCTAGTGCACTGTGTGCACTCACTGTACTGCATCCCCAGTGGTGCCAGTGCACTCTCTGGACTCACTGCAGTGCATCCCCAGTGGTGCCAGTGCACTCTCTGGACTCACTGCAGTGCATCCCCAGTGGTGCCAGTGCACTCTCTGGACTCACTGCACTGCATCCCCAGTGGTGACAGTGCACTCTCTGGACTCACTGCACCGCATCCCCAGTGGTGCCAGTGCACTCTCTGGACTCACTGCACTGCATCCCCAGTGGTGCCAGTGCACTCTCTGGACTCACTGCACTGCATTCCCCAGTGGTGCTAGTGCACTCTCTGGACTCACTGCAGTGCATCCCCAGTGGTGCCAGTGCACTCTCTGGACTCACTGAAGTGCATTCTCAGTGGTGCCAGTGCACTCTCTGGACTCACTGCAGTGCATCCCCAGTGGTGGCAAAGCACTCTCTGGACTCCCGGCACCGCATCCCCAGTGGTGCCAGTGTACTCTGTGGACTCACTGCAGTGCATCTCCAGTGGTGCCAGTGCACTCTCTGGACTCACTGCAGGGCATCCCCAGTGGAGCCAGTGCACTCTCTGGACTCACTGCACTGCATCCCCAGTGGTGCCAGTGCACTCACTGGACTCACTATACTGCATCATCTGTGGTGCCAGTGCACTCTCTGGACTCACTGTACTGCATCCCCAGTGGTGCCAGTGCACTCTGTGGACTCACTGCACTGCATCCCCAGTGGTGCCAGTGCACTCTCTGGACTCACTATACTGCATCACCAGTGGTGCCAGTGCACTCTCTGGACTCACTGCACTGCATCCCCAGTGCTGCCAGTGCATTCACTGGACTCACTGGACTGAAACTCCAGTGGTGCCAGTGCACTCTCTGGGCTCACTGCAGTGCATCCCCAGTGGTGCCAGTGCACTCTCTGGACTCACTGCACTGCATCCCCAGTGGTGCCAAAGCACTCTCTGGACTCACTGCAGTGCATCCCCAGTGGTGCCAGTGCACTCTCTGGACTCACTGAAGTACATTCTCAGTGGTGCCAGTGCACTCTCTGGACTCACTGCAGTGCATCCCCAGTGGTGCCAGTACACTCACTGGACTCACTGGACTGCATCTCCAGTGGTGCCAGTGCACTCTCTGGACTCACTGTACTGCATCCCCAGTGGTGCCAGTGCACTCTGTGGACTCACTGTACTGCATCCCCAGTGGTGCCAGTGCACTCTCTGGACTCACTGCACTGAAGCCCCAGTGGTGCCAGTGCACTCTCTGGACTCACTGCACTGCATCCCCAGTTGAGCCAGTGAACTCTCTGGACTCACTGCACTGCATCCCCAGTGGTGCCAGTGCATTCTCTTGACTCACTGCACTGCATCCCCAGTACTGCCAGTGCACTCTCTGGACTCACTGCAGTGCATCCCCAGTGGTGCCAGTGCACTCTCTGGACTCACTGCACTGCATCACAGGTGGTGCCAGTGCACTCTCTGGACTCACTGCACTGCATCCCCAGTGGTGCCAGTGCACTCTCTGGACTCACTGCACTGCATCACCAGTGGTGCCAGTGCACTCTCTGGACTCACTGCACTGCATCCCCAGTGGTGCCAGTGCACTCTCTCGAGTCACTGCACTACATCCCCAGTGGTGCCAGTGCACTCTCTGGACTTACTGCACCGCATCCCCAGTGGTGCCAGTGCACTCTCTGGACTCACTGCACTGCAGGCCCAGTGGAGCCAGTGCACTCACTGGACTCACAGTACTGCATCACCAGTGCTGCCAGTGCACTCTCTGGACTCACTGCACTGCATCCCCAGTGGTTCCAGTGTATTCACTGGACTCACTGTACTGCATCTCCAGTGGTGCCAGTGCACTCTCTGGACTCACTTAAGTGCATTCTCAGTGGTGCCAGTTCACTCTCTGGACTCAATGCAGTGGATCCCCAGTGGTGCCAGTGCACTCTCTGGACTCACTGAACTGCATCCCCAGTGGTGCCAGTGCACTCTCTGGACTCACTGCACTGCATTCCCAGTGGAGCCAGTGCACTCACTGGACTCACTGCAGTGCATCCCCACTGGTGCCAGTGCACTCTCTGGACTCACTGCACTGCATCCCCAGTGGTGCCAGTGCACTCTCTGGACTCACTGCACCGCATCCCAAGTGGTGCCAGTGCTCTCTCTGGACTCACTGCAGTGCATCCCCAGTGGTGCCAGTGCACTCTCTGGACTCACTGCACTGCATCCCCAGTGGTGCTAGTGCACTGTGTGCACTCACTGTACTGCATCCCCAGTGGTGCCAGTGCACTCTCTGGACTCACTGCAGTGCATCCCCAGTGGTGCCAGTGCAATCTCTGGACTCACTGAAGTGCATTCTCAGTGGTGCCAGTACACTCTCTGGACTCACTGCAGTGCATCCCCAGTGGTGCCAGTACACTCAGTGGACTCACTGCACTGCATCCCCAGTGGTGCCAGTGCACTCTCTGGACTCACTGCACTGCATCCCCAGTGGTGCCAGTGCACTCTCTGGACTCACTGCACTGCAACCCCAGTGCTGCCAGTGCATTCACTGGACTCACTGTACTGCATCTCCAGTGGTGCCAGTGCACTCTCTGGGCTCACTGCAGTGCATCCCCAGTGGTGCCAGTGCACTCTCTGGACTCACTGCAGTGCATCCCCAGTGGTGCCAGTGCACTCTCTGGACTCACTTAAGTGCATTCTCAGTGGTGCCAGTGCACTCTCTGGACTCAATGCAGTGCATCCCCAGTGGTGCCAGTGCACTCTCTGGACTCACTGAACTGCATCCCCAGTGGTGCCAGTGCACTCTCTGGACTCACTGCACTGCATTCCCAGTGGAGCCAGTGCACTCTCTGGACTCACTGCAGTGCATCCCCAGTGGTGCCAGTGCACTCTCTGGACTCACTGCACTGCATTCCCCAGTGGTGCTAGTGCACTCTCTGGACTCACTGCAGTGCATCCCCAGTGGTGCCAGTGCACTCTCTGGACTCACTGCAGTGCATCCCCAGTGGCGCCAGTGCACCCTCTGGACTCACTGCAGTGCATCCCCAGTGGTTCCAGTGCACTCTCTGGACTCACTGCAGTGCATCCCCAGTGGTGCCAGTGCACTCTCTGGACTCACTGCAGTGCATCACCAGTGGTGCCAGTGCACTCTCTGGACTCACTGCACTGCATCCCCAGAGGTGCAAGTGCACTATCTCGAGTCACTGCACTACATCCCCAGTGGTGCCAGTGCACTCACTGGACTCACTGTACTGCATCATCTGTGGTGCCAGTGCACTCTCTGGACTCACTGCAGTGCATCCCCAGTGGTGCCAGTGCACTCTCTGGACTCACTGCACTGCATCCCCAGTGGTGCCAGTGCACTCTCTGGGCTCACTATACTGCATCACCAGTGGTGCCAGTGCACTCTCTGGACTCACTGCACTGCATCCCCAGTGCTGCCAGTGCATTCACTGGACACACAGGACTGCATCTCCAGTGGTGCCAGTGCACTCTCTGGGCTCACTGCAGTGCATCCCCAGTGGTGCCAGTGCACTCTCTGGACTCACTGCACTGCATCCCCAGTGGTGCCAGTGCACTCACTGGATTCACTGCACTGCATCCCCAGTGGTGCCAGTGCACTCTCTGGAGTCACTGCACTGCATCCCCAGTGGTGCCAGTGCACTCTCTGGACTCACTGCACTGCATCCCCAGTGGTGCCAAAGCACTCTCTGGACTCACTGCAGTGCATCCCCAGTGGTGCCAGTGCATTCTCTGGACTCACTGCACTGCATCCCCAGTGGTGCCAGTGCACTCTCTGGACTCACTGCACTGCATCCCCAGTGCTGCCAGTGCACTTTCTGGACTCACTGCACTGCATCCCCAGTGGTGCCAGTGCACTCTCTGGACTCACTGCAGTGCATCCCCAGTGGTGCCACTGCACTCTCTGGACTCACTGCAGTGCATCCCCAGTGGTGCCAGTGCAATCTCTGGACTCACTGAAGTGCATTCTCAGTGGTGCCAGTACACTCTCTGGACTCACTGCAGTGCATCCCCAGTGGTGCCAGTACACTCAGTGGACTCACTGCACTGCATCCCCAGTGGTGCCAGTGCACTCTCTAGACTCACTGCACTGCATCCCCAGTGGTGCCAGTGCACTCTCTGGACTCACTGCACTGCAACCCCAGTGCTGCCAGTGCATTCACTGGACTCACTGTACTGCATCTCCAGTGGTGCCAGTGCACTCTCTGGGCTCACTGCAGTGCATCCCCAGTGGTGCCAGTGCACTCTCTGGACTCACTGCAGTGCATCCCCAGTGGTGCCAGTGCACTCTCTGGACTCACTTAAGTGCATTCTCAGTGGTGCCAGTGCACTCTCTGGACTCAATGCAGTGCATCCCCAGTGGTGCCAGTGCACTCTCTGGACTCACTGAACTGCATCCCCAGTGGTGCCAGTGCACTCTCTGGACTCACTGCAGTGCATTCCCAGTGGAGCCAGTGCACTCACTGGACTCACTGTAGTGCATCCCCACTGGTGCCAGTGCACTCTCTGGACTCACTGCACTGCATCCCCAGTGGTGCCAGTGCACTCTCTGGACTCACTGCACCGCATCCCAAGTGGTGCCAGTGCTCTCTCTGGACTCACTGCAGTGCATCCCCAGTGGTGCCAGTGCACTCTCTGGGCTCACTGCAGTGCATCCCCAGTGGTGCCAGTGCACTCTCTGGACTCACTGCAGTGCATCCCCAGTGGTGCCAGTGCACTCTCTGGACTCACTTAAGTGCATTCTCAGTGGTGCCAGTGCACTCTCTGGACTCAATGCAGTGCATCCCCAGTGGTGCCAGTGCACTCTCTGGACTCACTGAACTGCATCCCCAGTGGTGCCAGTGCACTCTCTGGACTCACTGCACTGCATTCCCAGTGGAGCCAGTGCACTCTCTGGACTCACTGCAGTGCATCCCCAGTGGTGCCAGTGCACTCTCTGGACTCACTGCACTGCATTCCCCAGTGGTGCTAGTGCACTCTCTGGACTCACTGCAGTGCATCCCCAGTGGTGCCAGTGCACTCTCTGGACTCACTGCAGTGCATCCCCAGTGGCGCCAGTGCACCCTCTGGACTCACTGCAGTGCATCCCCAGTGGTTCCAGTGCACTCTCTGGACTCACTGCAGTGCATCCCCAGTGGTGCCAGTGCACTCTCTGGACTCACTGCAGTGCATCACCAGTGGTGCCAGTGCACTCTCTGGACTCACTGCACTGCATCCCCAGAGGTGCAAGTGCACTATCTCGAGTCACTGCACTACATCCCCAGTGGTGCCAGTGCACTCACTGGACTCACTGTACTGCATCATCTGTGGTGCCAGTGCACTCTCTGGACTCACTGCAGTGCATCCCCAGTGGTGCCAGTGCACTCTCTGGACTCACTGCACTGCATCCCCAGTGGTGCCAGTGCACTCTCTGGGCTCACTATACTGCATCACCAGTGGTGCCAGTGCACTCTCTGGACTCACTGCACTGCATCCCCAGTGCTGCCAGTGCATTCACTGGACACACAGGACTGCATCTCCAGTGGTGCCAGTGCACTCTCTGGGCTCACTGCAGTGCATCCCCAGTGGTGCCAGTGCACTCTCTGGACTCACTGCACTGCATCCCCAGTGGTGCCAGTGCACTCACTGGATTCACTGCACTGCATCCCCAGTGGTGCCAGTGCACTCTCTGGAGTCACTGCACTGCATCCCCAGTGGTGCCAGTGCAATCTCTGGACTCACTGAAGTGCATTCTCAGTGGTGCCAGTACACTCTCTGGACTCACTGCAGTGCATCCCCAGTGGTGCCAGTACACTCAGTGGACTCACTGCACTGCATCCCCAGTGGTGCCAGTGCACTCTCTAGACTCACTGCACTGCATCCCCAGTGGTGCCAGTGCACTCTCTGGACTCACTGCACTGCAACCCCAGTGCTGCCAGTGCATTCACTGGACTCACTGTACTGCATCTCCAGTGGTGCCAGTGCACTCTCTGGGCTCACTGCAGTGCATCCCCAGTGGTGCCAGTGCACTCTCTGGACTCACTGCAGTGCATCCCCAGTGGTGCCAGTGCACTCTCTGGACTCACTTAAGTGCATTCTCAGTGGTGCCAGTGCACTCTCTGGACTCAATGCAGTGCATCCCCAGTGGTGCCAGTGCACTCTCTGGACTCACTGAACTGCATCCCCAGTGGTGCCAGTGCACTCTCTGGACTCACTGCAGTGCATTCCCAGTGGAGCCAGTGCACTCACTGGACTCACTGTAGTGCATCCCCACTGGTGCCAGTGCACTCTCTGGACTCACTGCACTGCATCCCCAGTGGTGCCAGTGCACTCTCTGGACTCACTGCACCGCATCCCAAGTGGTGCCAGTGCTCTCTCTGGACTCACTGCAGTGCATCCCCAGTGGTGCCAGTGCACTCTCTGGTCTCACTGCACTGCATCCCCAGTGGTGCTAGTGCACTGTGTGCACTCACTGTACTGCATCCCCAGTGGTGCCAGTGCACTCTCTGGACTCACTGCAGTGCATCCCCAGTGGTGCCAGTGCACTCTCTGGACTCACTGCAGTGCATCCCCAGTGGTGCCAGTGCACTCTCTGGACTCACTGCACTGCATCCCCAGTGGTGACAGTGCACTCTCTGGACTCACTGCACTGCATCCCCAGTGGTGCCAGTGCACTCTCTGGACTCACTGCAGTGCATCCCCAGTGGTGCCAGTGCACTCTCTGGACTCACTGCACTGCATCCCCAGTGCTGCCAGTGCATTCACTGGACACACAGGACTGCATCTCCAGTGGTGCCAGTGCACTCTCTGGGCTCACTGCAGTGCATCCCCAGTGGTGCCAGTGCACTCTGTGGACTCACTGCACTGCATCTCCAGTGGTGCCAGTGCACTCACTGGATTCACTGCACTGCATCCCCAGTGGTGCCAGTGCACTCTCTGGAGTCACTGCACTGCATACCCAGTGGTGACAGTGCACTCTCTGGACTCACTGCACTGCATCCCCAGTGGTGCCAAAGCACTCTCTGGACTCACTGCAGTGCATCCCCAGTGGTGCCAGTGCATTCTCTGGACTCACTGCACTGCATCCCCAGTGGTGCCAGTGCACTCTCTGGACTCACTGCACTGCATCCCCAGTGGTGCCAGTGCACTCTCTGGACTCACTGCACTGCATCCCCAGTGGTGCCAGTGCACTCTCTGGACTCACTGCACTGCATCACCAGTGGTGCCACTGCACTCTCTGGACTCACTGCAGTGCATCCCCAGTGGTGCCAGTGCAATATCTGGACTCACTGCACTGCATCCCCAGTGGTGCCATTGCACTCTCTGGACTCACTGCACTGCATCCCCAGTGGTGCCAGTGCACTCTCTGGACTCACTGCACTGCAACCCCAGTGCTGCCAGTGCATTCACTGGACTCACTGTACTGCATCTCCAGTGGTGCCAGTGCACTCTCTGGGCTCACTGCAGTGCATCCCCAGTGGTGCCAGTGCACTCTCTGGACTCACTGCAGTGCATCCCCAGTGGTGCCAGTGCACTCTCTGGACTCACTTAAGTGCATTCTCAGTGGTGCCAGTGCACTCTCTGGACTCAATGCAGTGCATCCCCAGTGGTGCCAGTGCACTCTCTGGACTCACTGAACTGCATCCCCAGTGGTGCCAGTGCACTCTCTGGACTCACTGCAGTGCATTCCCAGTGGAGCCAGTGCACTCACTGGACTCACTGTAGTGCATCCCCACTGGTGCCAGTGCACTCTCTGGACTCACTGCACTGCATCCCCAGTGGTGCCAGTGCACTCTCTGGACTCACTGCACCGCATCCCAAGTGGTGCCAGTGCTCTCTCTGGACTCACTGCAGTGCATCCCCAGTGGTGCCAGTGCACTCTCTGGTCTCACTGCACTGCATCCCCAGTGGTGCTAGTGCACTGTGTGCACTCACTGTACTGCATCCCCAGTGGTGCCAGTGCACTCTCTGGACTCACTGCAGTGCATCCCCAGTGGTGCCAGTGCACTCTCTGGACTCACTGCAGTGCATCCCCAGTGGTGCCAGTGCACTCTCTGGACTCACTGCACTGCATCCCCAGTGGTGACAGTGCACTCTCTGGACTCACTGCAGTGCATCCCCAGTGGTGCCAGTGCACTCTCTGGACTCACTGCACTGCATCCCCAGTGGTGCCAGTGCACTCTCTGGACTCACTGCACTGCATTCCCCAGTGGTGCTAGTGCACTCTCTGGACTCACTGCAGTGCATCCCCAGTGGTGCCAGTGCACTCTCTGGACTCACTGAAGTGCATTCTCAGTGGTGCCAGTGCACTCTCTGGACTCACTGCAGTGCATCCCCAGTGGTGGCAAAGCACTCTCTGGACTCCCGGCACCGCATCCCCAGTGGTGCCAGTGTACTCTGTGGACTCACTGCAGTGCATCTCCAGTGGTGCCAGTGCACTCTCTGGACTCACTGCAGGGCATCCCCAGTGGAGCCAGTGCACTCTCTGGACTCACTGCACTGCATCCCCAGTGGTGCCAGTGCACTCAGTGGACTCACTATACTGCATCATCTGTGGTGCCAGTGCACTCTCTGGACTCACTGCACTGCATCCCCAGTGGTGCCAGTGCACTCTGTGGACTCACTGCACTGCATCCCCAGTGGTGCCAGTGCACTCTCTGGACTCACTATACTGCATCACCAGTGGTGCCAGTGCACTCTCTGGACTCACTGCACTGCATCCCCAGTGCTGCCAGTGCATTCACTGGACTCACTGGACTGAAACTCCAGTGGTGCCAGTGCACTCTCTGGGCTCACTGCAGTGCATCCCCAGTGGTGCCAGTGCACTCTCTGGACTCACTGCACTGCATCCCCAGTGGTGCCAAAGCACTCTCTGGACTCACTGCAGTGCATCCCCAGTGGTGCCAGTGCACTCTCTGGACTCACTGAAGTACATTCTCAGTGGTGCCAGTGCACTCTCTGGACTCACTGCAGTGCATCCCCAGTGGTGCCAGTACACTCACTGGACTCACTGGACTGCATCTCCAGTGGTGCCAGTGCACTCTCTGGACTCACTGTACTGCATCCCCAGTGGTGCCAGTGCACTCTGTGGACTCACTGTACTGCATCCCCAGTGGTGCCAGTGCACTCTCTGGACTCACTGCACTGAAGCCCCAGTGGTGCCAGTGCACTCTCTGGACTCACTGCACTGCATCCCCAGTTGAGCCAGTGAACTCTCTGGACTCACTGCACTGCATCCCCAGTGGTGCCAGTGCATTCTCTTGACTCACTGCACTGCATCCCCAGTACTGCCAGTGCACTCTCTGGACTCACTGCAGTGCATCCCCAGTGGTGCCAGTGCACTCTCTGGACTCACTGCACTGCATCACAGGTGGTGCCAGTGCACTCTCTGGACTCACTGCACTGCATCCCCAGTGGTGCCAGTGCACTCTCTGGACTCACTGCACTGCATCACCAGTGGTGCCAGTGCACTCTCTGGACTCACTGCACTGCATCCCCAGTGGTGCCAGTGCACTCTCTCGAGTCACTGCACTACATCCCCAGTGGTGCCAGTGCACTCTCTGGACTTACTGCACCGCATCCCCAGTGGTGCCAGTGCACTCTCTGGACTCACTGCACTGCAGGCCCAGTGGAGCCAGTGCACTCACTGGACTCACAGTACTGCATCACCAGTGCTGCCAGTGCACTCTCTGGACTCACTGCACTGCATCCCCAGTGGTTCCAGTGTATTCACTGGACTCACTGTACTGCATCTCCAGTGGTGCCAGTGCACTCTCTGGACTCACTTAAGTGCATTCTCAGTGGTGCCAGTTCACTCTCTGGACTCAATGCAGTGGATTCCCAGTGGTGCCAGTGCACTCTCTGGACTCACTGAACTGCATCCCCAGTGGTGCCAGTGCACTCTCTGGACTCACTGCACTGCATTCCCAGTGGAGCCAGTGCACTCACTGGACTCACTGCAGTGCATCCCCACTGGTGCCAGTGCACTCTCTGGACTCACTGCACTGCATCCCCAGTGGTGCCAGTGCACTCTCTGGACTCACTGCAGTGCATCCCCAGTGGTGCCAGTGCTCTCTCTGGACTCACTGCAGTGCATCCCCAGTGGTGCCAGTGCACTCTCTGGACTCACTGCACTGCATCCCCAGTGGTGCTAGTGCACTGTGTGCACTCACTGTACTGCATCCCCAGTGGTGCCAGTGCACTCTCTGGACTCACTGCAGTGCATCCCCAGTGGTGCCAGTGCACTCTCTGGACTCACTGCAGTGCATCCCCAGTGGTGCCAGTGCACTCTCTGGACTCACTGCACTGCATCCCCAGTGGTGACAGTGCACTCTCTGGACTCACTGCACTGCATCCCCAGTGGTGCCAGTGCACTCTCTGGACTCACTGCAGTGCATCCCCAGTGGTGCCAGTGCACTCTCTGGACTCACTGCACTGCATTCCCCAGTGGTGCTAGTGCACTCTCTGGACTCACTGCAGTGCATCCCCAGTGGTGCCAGTGCACTCTCTGGACTCACTGCAGTGCATCCCCAGTGGCGCCAGTGCACTCTCTGGACTCACTGCAGTGCATCCCCAGTGGTTCCAGTGCACTCTCTGGACTCACTGCAGTGCATCCCCAGTGGTGCCAGTGCACTCTCTGGACTCACTGCAGTGCATCCCCAGTGGTGCCAGTGCACTCTCTGGTCTCACTGCACTGCATCCCCAGTGGTGCTAGTGCACTGTGTGCACTCACTGTACTGCATCCCCAGTGGTGCCAGTGCACTCTCTGGACTCACTGCACTACATCCCCAGTGGTGCCAGTGCACTCACTGGACTCACTGTACTGCATCATCTGTGGTGCCAGTGCACTCCCTGGACTCACTGCAGTGCATCCCCAGTGGTGCCAGTGCACTCTCTGGACTCACTGCACTGCATCCCCAGTGGTGCCAGTGCACTCTCTGGGCTCACTATACTGCATCACCAGTGGTGCCAGTGCACTCTCTGGACTCACTGCACTGCATCCCCAGTGCTGCCAGTGCATTCACTGGACACACAGGACTGCATCTCCAGTGGTGCCAGTGCACTCTCTGGGCTCACTGCAGTGCATCCCCAGTGGTGCCAGTGCACTCTCTGGACTCACTGCACTGCATCCCCAGTGGTGCCTGTGCACTCACTGGATTCACTGCACTGCATCCCCAGTGGTGCCAGTGCACTCTCTGGACTCACTGCACTGCATCCCCAGTGGTGCCAGTGCACTCTCTGGACTCACTGCACTGCATCCCCAGTGGTGCCAGTGCACTCTCTGGACTCACTGCAGTACATCCCCAGTGGTGCCAGTGCATTCTCTGGACTCACTGCACTGCATCCCCAGTGGTGCCAGTGCACTCTCTGGACTCACTGCACTGCATCCCCAGTGGTGCCAGTGCACTCTCTGGACTCACTGCACTGCATCCCCAGTGGTGCCAGTGCACTCTCTGGACTCACTGCAGTGCATCCCCAGTGGTGCCACTGCACTCTCTGGACTCACTGCAGTGCATCCCCAGTGGTGCCAGTGCAATCTCTGGACTCACTGAAGTGCATTCTCAGTGGTGCCAGTACACTCTCTGGACTCACTGCAGTGCATCCCCAGTGGTGCCAGTACACTCAGTGGACTCACTGCACTGCATCCCCAGTGGTGCCAGTGCACTCTCTGGACTCACTGCACTGCATCCCCAGTGGTGCCAGTGCACTCTCTGGACTCACTGCACTGCAACCCCAGTGCTGCCAGTGCATTCACTGGACTCACTGTACTGCATCTCCAGTGGTGCCAGTGCACTCTCTGGGCTCACTGCAGTGCATCCCCAGTGGTGCCAGTGCACTCTCTGGACTCACTGCAGTGCATCCCCAGTGGTGCCAGTGCACTCTCTGGACTCACTTAAGTGCATTCTCAGTGGTGCCAGTGCACTCTCTGGACTCAATGCAGTGCATCCCCAGTGGTGCCAGTGCACTCTCTGGACTCACTGAACTGCATCCCCAGTGATGCCAGTGCACTCTCTGGACTCACTGCACTGCATTCCCAGTGGAGCCAGTGCACTCACTGGACTCACTGTAGTGCATCCCCACTGGTGCCAGTGCACTCTCTGGACTCACTGCACTGCATCCCCAGTGGTGCCAGTGCATTCTCTGGACTCACTGCACCGCATCCCAAGTGGTGCCAGTGCTCTCTCTGGACTCACTGCAGTGCATCCCCAGTGGTGCCAGTGCACTCTCTGGTCTCACTGCACTGCATCCCCAGTGGTGCTAGTGCACTGTGTGCACTCACTGTACTGCATCCCCAGTGGTGCCAGTGCACTCTCTGGACTCACTGCAGTGCATCCCCAGTGGTGCCAGTGCACTCTCTGGACTCACTGCAGTGCATCCCCAGTGGTGCCAGTGCACTCTCTGGACTCACTGCACTGCATCCCCAGTGGTGACAGTGCACTCTCTGGACTCACTGCACTGCATCCCCAGTGGTGCCAGTGCACTCTCTGGACTCACTGCAGTGCATCCCCAGTGGTGCCAGTGCACTCTCTGGACTCACTGCACTGCATTCCCCAGTGGTGCTAGTGCACTCTCTGGACTCACTGCAGTGCATCCCCAGTGGTGCCAGTGCACTCTCTGGACTCACTGAAGTGCATTCTCAGTGGTGCCAGTGCACTCTCTGGACTCACTGCAGTGCATCCCCAGTGGTGGCAAAGCACTCTCTGGACTCCCGGCACCGCATCCCCAGTGGTGCCAGTGCACTCTGTGGACTCACTGCAGTGCATCCCCAGTGGTGCCAGTGCACTCTCTGGACTCACTGCAGGGCATCCCCAGTGGAGCCAGTGCACTCTCTGGACTCACTGCACTGCATCCCCAGTGGTGCCAGTGCACTCACTGGACTCACTGTACTGCATCATCTGTGGTGCCAGTGCACTCTCTGGACTCACTGCACTGCATCCCCAGTGGTGCCAGTGCACTCTCTGGACTCACTGCACTGCATCCCCAGTGGTGCCAGTGCACTCTCTGGACTCACTATACTGCATCACCAGTGGTGCCAGTGCACTCTCTGGACTCACTGCACTGCATCCCCAGTGCTGCCAGTGCATTCACTGGACTCACTGGACTGAAACTCCAGTGGTGCCAGTGCACTCTCTGGGCTCACTGCAGTGCATCCCCAGTGGTGCCAGTGCACTCTCTGGACTCACTGCACTGCATCCCCACGGTGCCAAAGCACTCTCTGGACTCACTGCAGTGCATCCCCAGTGGTGCCAGTGCACTCTCTGGACACACTGAAGTACATTCTCAGTGGTGCCAGTGCACTCTCTGGACTCACTTCAGTGCATCCCCAGTGGTGCCAGTACACTCACTGGACTCACTGGACTGCATCTCCAGTGGTGCCAGTGCACTCTCTGGACTCACTGTACTGCATCCCCAGTGGTGCCAGTGCACTCTGTGGACTCACTGTACTGCATCCCCAGTGGTGCCAGTGCACTCTCTGGACTCACTGCACTGAAGCCCCAGTGGTGCCAGTGCACTCTCTGGACTCACTGCACTGCATCCCCAGTGGTGCCAGTGAACTCTCTGGACTCACTGCACTGCATCCCCAGTGGTGCCAGTGCATTCTCTTGACTCACTGCACTGCATCCCCAGTACTGCCAGTGCACTCTCTGGACTCACTGCAGTGCATCCCCAGTGGTGCCAGAGCACTCTCTGGACTCACTGCACTGCATCCCCGGTGGTGCCAGTGCACTCTCTGGACTCACTGCACTGCATCCCCAGTGGTGCCAGTGCACTCTCTGGACTCACTGCACTGCATCACCAGTGGTGCCAGTGTACTCTCTGGACTCACTGCACTGCATCCCCAGTGCTGCCAGTGCACTCTCTCGAGTCACTGCACTACATCCCCAGTGGTGCCAGTGCACTCTCTGGACTTACTGCACCGCATCCCCAGTGGTGCCAGTGCACTCTCTGGACTCACTGCACTGCAGGCCCAGTGGAGCCAGTGCACTCACTGGACTCACAGTACTGCATCACCAGTGCTGCCAGTGCACTCTCTGGACTCACTGCACTGCATCCCCAGTGGTTCCAGTGCATTCACTGGACTCACTGTACTGCATCCCCAGTGGTGCCAGTGAGCTCTCTGGACTCACTGCACTGCATCCCCAGTGGTGCCAGTGTACTAACAGGAGTCACTGCACTGCATCCCCAGTGGTGCTAGTGCACTCTCTGGACTCACTGCACCGCATCCCAAGTGGTGCCAGTGCACTCTCTGGGCTCACTGCAGTGCATCCCCAGTGGTTCCAGAACACTCACTGGACTCACTGCACTGCATCCCCAGTGGTGCCAGTGCACTCTCTGGACTCACTGCACTGCATCCCCAGTGGTGCCAGTGCACTCTCTGGACTCACTGCACTGCATCCCCAGTGGTGCCAGTGCACTCTCTGGACTCACTGCACTGCATCCCCAGTGGTGCCAGTGCACTCTCTGCACTCACTTCACTGCATCCCCAGTGGTGCCAGTGCACTCTCTGGACTCACTGCAGTGCATCCCCAGTGTTGCCAGTGCACTCTCTGGACTCACTGCACTGTATCCCCTGTGGTGCCAGTGCAATCTCTGATCTCACTGTAGTGCATCCCCAGTGGTGCCAGTGTACTCTCTGGACTCACTGCAGTGCATCCCCAGTGGTGCTAGTGCACTCTCTGGACTCACTGCACTGCATCCCCAGTGGTGCCAGTGCACTCTCTGGACTCACTGCACTGCATCCCCAGTGGTGCCAGTGCACTCTCTGGACTCACTGCACTGCATCCCCAGTGGTGCCAGTGCACTCTCTGGACTCACTGCACTGCATTTCCAGTGGTGCCAGTGAAGTCTCTGGAATCACTGCACTGCATCACCAGTGGTGCCAGTGCAATCTCTGGACTCACTGCACTGCATCCCCAGTGGTGCCAGTGCACTCTCTGGACTCACTGTACTGCATCCCCAGTGGTGCCAGTGCACTCTGTGGACTCACTGTACTGCATCCCCAGTGGTGCCAGTGCACTCTCTGGACTCACTGCACTGAAGCCCCAGTGGTGCCAGTGCACTCTCTGGACTCACTGCAGTGCATCCCCAGTGGTGCCAGTGAACTCTCTGGACTCACTGCACTGCATCCCCAGTGGTGCCAGTGCATTCTCTGGACTCACTGCACTGCATCCCCAGTAGTGCCAGTGCACTCTCTGGACTCACTGCAGTGCATCCCCAGTGGTGCCAGAGCACTCTCTGGACTCACTGCACTGCATCCCCGGTGGTGCCAGTGCACTCTCTGGACTCACTGCACAGCATCCCCAGTGGTGCCAGTGCACTCTCTGGACTCACTGCACTGCATCACCAGTGGTGCCAGTGCACTCTCTGGACTCACTGCACTGCATCCCCAGTGGTGCCAGTGCACTCTCTCGAGTCACTGCACTACATCCCCAGTGGTGCCAGTGCACTCTCTGGACTCACTGCACTGCATCCCCAGTGGTGCCAGTGCACTCTCTGGACTCACTGCACTGCATCCCCAGTGGTGCCAGTGCACTCTCTGGACTCACTGCACTGCATCCCCAGTGGTGCCAGTGCACTCTCTGGACTCACTGCAGTGCATCCCCAGTGGTGCCACTGCACTCTCTGGACTCACTGCAGTGCATCCCCAGTGGTGCCAGTGCAATCTCTGGACTCACTGAAGTGCATTCTCAGTGGTGCCAGTACACTCTCTGGACTCACTGCAGTGCATCCCCAGTGGTGCCAGTACACTCAGTGGACTCACTGCACTGCATCCCCAGTGGTGCCAGTGCACTCTCTGGACTCACTGCACTGCATCCCCAGTGGTGCCAGTGCACTCTCTGGACTCACTGCACTGCAACCCCAGTGCTGCCAGTGCATTCACTGGACTCACTGTACTGCATCTCCAGTGGTGCCAGTGCACTCTCTGGGCTCACTGCAGTGCATCCCCAGTGGTGCCAGTGCACTCTCTGGACTCACTGCAGTGCATCCCCAGTGGTGCCAGTGCACTCTCTGGACACACTGAAGTACATTCTCAGTGGTGCCAGTGCACTCTCTGGACTCACTTCAGTGCATCCCCAGTGGTGCCAGTACACTCACTGGACTCACTGGACTGCATCTCCAGTGGTGCCAGTGCACTCTCTGGACTCACTGTACTGCATCCCCAGTGGTGCCAGTGCACTCTGTGGACTCACTGTACTGCATCCCCAGTGGTGCCAGTGCACTCTCTGGACTCACTGCACTGAAGCCCCAGTGGTGCCAGTGCACTCTCTGGACTCACTGCACTGCATCCCCAGTGGTGCCAGTGAACTCTCTGGACTCACTGCACTGCATCCCCAGTGGTGCCAGTGCATTCTCTTGACTCACTGCACTGCATCCCCAGTACTGCCAGTGCACTCTCTGGACTCACTGCAGTGCATCCCCAGTGGTGCCAGAGCACTCTCTGGACTCACTGCACTGCATCCCCGGTGGTGCCAGTGCACTCTCTGGACTCACTGCACTGCATCCCCAGTGGTGCCAGTGCACTCTCTGGACTCACTGCACTGCATCACCAGTGGTGCCAGTGTACTCTCTGGACTCACTGCACTGCATCCCCAGTGCTGCCAGTGCACTCTCTCGAGTCACTGCACTACATCCCCAGTGGTGCCAGTGCACTCTCTGGACTTACTGCACCGCATCCCCAGTGGTGCCAGTGCACTCTCTGGACTCACTGCACTGCAGGCCCAGTGGAGCCAGTGCACTCACTGGACTCACAGTACTGCATCACCAGTGCTGCCAGTGCACTCTCTGGACTCACTGCACTGCATCCCCAGTGGTTCCAGTGCATTCACTGGACTCACTGTACTGCATCCCCAGTGGTGCCAGTGAGCTCTCTGGACTCACTGCACTGCATCCCCAGTGGTGCCAGTGTACTAACAGGAGTCACTGCACTGCATCCCCAGTGGTGCTAGTGCACTCTCTGGACTCACTGCACCGCATCCCAAGTGGTGCCAGTGCACTCTCTGGGCTCACTGCAGTGCATCCCCAGTGGTTCCAGAACACTCACTGGACTCACTGCACTGCATCCCCAGTGGTGCCAGTGCACTCTCTGGACTCACTGCACTGCATCCCCAGTGGTGCCAGTGCACTCTCTGGACTCACTGCACTGCATCCCCAGTGGTGCCAGTGCACTCTCTGGACTCACTGCACTGCATCCCCAGTGGTGCCAGTGCACTCTCTGCACTCACTTCACTGCATCCCCAGTGGTGCCAGTGCACTCTCTGGACTCACTGCAGTGCATCCCCAGTGTTGCCAGTGCACTCTCTGGACTCACTGCACTGTATCCCCTGTGGTGCCAGTGCAATCTCTGATCTCACTGTAGTGCATCCCCAGTGGTGCCAGTGTACTCTCTGGACTCACTGCAGTGCATCCCCAGTGGTGCTAGTGCACTCTCTGGACTCACTGCACTGCATCCCCAGTGGTGCCAGTGCACTCTCTGGACTCACTGCACTGCATCCCCAGTGGTGCCAGTGCACTCTCTGGACTCACTGCACTGCATCCCCAGTGGTGCCAGTGCACTCTCTGGACTCACTGCACTGCATTTCCAGTGGTGCCAGTGAAGTCTCTGGAATCACTGCACTGCATCACCAGTGGTGCCAGTGCAATCTCTGGACTCACTGCACTGCATCCCCAGTGGTGCCAGTGCACTCTCTGGACTCACTGTACTGCATCCCCAGTGGTGCCAGTGCACTCTGTGGACTCACTGTACTGCATCCCCAGTGGTGCCAGTGCACTCTCTGGACTCACTGCACTGAAGCCCCAGTGGTGCCAGTGCACTCTCTGGACTCACTGCAGTGCATCCCCAGTGGTGCCAGTGAACTCTCTGGACTCACTGCACTGCATCCCCAGTGGTGCCAGTGCATTCTCTGGACTCACTGCACTGCATCCCCAGTAGTGCCAGTGCACTCTCTGGACTCACTGCAGTGCATCCCCAGTGGTGCCAGAGCACTCTCTGGACTCACTGCACTGCATCCCCGGTGGTGCCAGTGCACTCTCTGGACTCACTGCACAGCATCCCCAGTGGTGCCAGTGCACTCTCTGGACTCACTGCACTGCATCACCAGTGGTGCCAGTGCACTCTCTGGACTCACTGCACTGCATCCCCAGTGGTGCCAGTGCACTCTCTCGAGTCACTGCACTACATCCCCAGTGGTGCCAGTGCACTCTCTGGACTCACTGCACTGCATCCCCAGTGGTGCCAGTGCACTCTCTGGACTCACTGCACTGCATCCCCAGTGGTGCCAGTGCACTCTCTGGACTCACTGCACTGCATCCCCAGTGGTGCCAGTGCACTCTCTGGACTCACTGCAGTGCATCCCCAGTGGTGCCACTGCACTCTCTGGACTCACTGCAGTGCATCCCCAGTGGTGCCAGTGCAATCTCTGGACTCACTGAAGTGCATTCTCAGTGGTGCCAGTACACTCTCTGGACTCACTGCAGTGCATCCCCAGTGGTGCCAGTACACTCAGTGGACTCACTGCACTGCATCCCCAGTGGTGCCAGTGCACTCTCTGGACTCACTGCACTGCATCCCCAGTGGTGCCAGTGCACTCTCTGGACTCACTGCACTGCAACCCCAGTGCTGCCAGTGCATTCACTGGACTCACTGTACTGCATCTCCAGTGGTGCCAGTGCACTCTCTGGGCTCACTGCAGTGCATCCCCAGTGGTGCCAGTGCACTCTCTGGACTCACTGCAGTGCATCCCCAGTGGTGCCAGTGCACTCTCTGGACTCACTTAAGTGCATCCCCAGTGGTGCCAGTGCACTCTCTGGACTCACTGCACTGCATTCCCCAGTGGTGCTAGTGCACTCTCTGGACTCACTGCAGTGCATCCCCAGTGGTGCCAGTGCACTCTCTGGACTCACTGAAGTGCATTCTCAGTGGTGCCAGTGCACTCTCTGGACTCACTGCAGTGCATCCCCAGTGGTGGCAAAGCACTCTCTGGACTCCCGGCACCGCATCCCCAGTGGTGCCAGTGCACTCTGTGGACTCACTGCAGTGCATCCCCAGTGGTGCCAGTGCACTCTCTGGACTCACTGCAGGGCATCCCCAGTGGAGCCAGTGCACTCTCTGGACTCACTGCACTGCATCCCCAGTGGTGCCAGTGCACTCACTGGACTCACTGTACTGCATCATCTGTGGTGCCAGTGCACTCTCTGGACTCACTGCACTGCATCCCCAGTGGTGCCAGTGCACTCTCTGGACTCACTGCACTGCATCCCCAGTGGTGCCAGTGCACTCTCTGGACTCACTATACTGCATCACCAGTGGTGCCAGTGCACTCTCTGGACTCACTGCACTGCATCCCCAGTGCTGCCAGTGCATTCACTGGACTCACTGGACTGAAACTCCAGTGGTGCCAGTGCACTCTCTGGGCTCACTGCAGTGCATCCCCAGTGGTGCCAGTGCACTCTCTGGACTCACTGCACTGCATCCCCACGGTGCCAAAGCACTCTCTGGACTCACTGCAGTGCATCCCCAGTGGTGCCAGTGCACTCTCTGGACACACTGAAGTACATTCTCAGTGGTGCCAGTGCACTCTCTGGACTCACTTCAGTGCATCCCCAGTGGTGCCAGTACACTCACTGGACTCACTGCAGTGCATCTCCAGTGGTGCCAGTGCACTCTCTGGACTCACTGTACTGCATCCCCAGTGGTGCCAGTGCACTCTGTGGACTCACTGTACTGCATCCCCAGTGGTGCCAGTGCACTCTCTGGACTCACTGCACTGAAGCCCCAGTGGTGCCAGTGCACTCTCTGGACTCACTGCACTGCATCCCCAGTGGTGCCAGTGAACTCTCTGGACTCACTGCACTGCATCCCCAGTGGTGCCAGTGCATTCTCTTGACTCACTGCACTGCATCCCCAGTACTGCCAGTGCACTCTCTGGACTCACTGCAGTGCATCCCCAGTGGTGCCAGAGCACTCTCTGGACTCACTGCACTGCATCCCCGGTGGTGCCAGTGCACTCTCTGGACTCACTGCACTGCATCCCCAGTGGTGCCAGTGCACTCTCTGGACTCACTGCACTGCATCACCAGTGGTGCCAGTGTACTCTCTGGACTCACTGCACTGCATCCCCAGTGCTGCCAGTGCACTCTCTCGAGTCACTGCACTACATCCCCAGTGGTGCCAGTGCACTCTCTGGACTTACTGCACCGCATCCCCAGTGGTGCCAGTGCACTCTCTGGACTCACTGCACTGCAGGCCCAGTGGAGCCAGTGCACTCACTGGACTCACAGTACTGCATCACCAGTGCTGCCAGTGCACTCTCTGGACTCACTGCACTGCATCCCCAGTGGTTCCAGTGCATTCACTGGACTCACTGTACTGCATCCCCAGTGGTGCCAGTGAGCTCTCTGGACTCACTGCACTGCATCCCCAGTGGTGCCAGTGTACTAACAGGAGTCACTGCACTGCATCCCCAGTGGTGCTAGTGCACTCTCTGGACTCACTGCACCGCATCCCAAGTGGTGCCAGTGCACTCTCTGGGCTCACTGCAGTGCATCCCCAGTGGTTCCAGAACACTCACTGGACTCACTGCACTGCATCCCCAGTGGTGCCAGTGCACTCTCTGGACTCACTGCACTGCATCCCCAGTGGTGCCAGTGCACTCTCTGGACTCACTGCACTGCATCCCCAGTGGTGCCAGTGCACTCTCTGGACTCACTGCACTGCATCCCCAGTGGTGCCAGTGCACTCTCTGCACTCACTTCACTGCATCCCCAGTGGTGCCAGTGCACTCTCTGGACTCACTGCAGTGCATCCCCAGTGTTGCCAGTGCACTCTCTGGACTCACTGCACTGTATCCCCTGTGGTGCCAGTGCAATCTCTGATCTCACTGTAGTGCATCCCCAGTGGTGCCAGTGTACTCTCTGGACTCACTGCAGTGCATCCCCAGTGGTGCTAGTGCACTCTCTGGACTCACTGCACTGCATCCCCAGTGGTGCCAGTGCACTCTCTGGACTCACTGCACTGCATCCCCAGTGGTGCCAGTGCACTCTCTGGACTCACTGCACTGCATCCCCAGTGGTGCCAGTGCACTCTCTGGACTCACTGCACTGCATTTCCAGTGGTGCCAGTGAAGTCTCTGGAATCACTGCACTGCATCACCAGTGGTGCCAGTGCAATCTCTGGACTCACTGCACTGCATCCCCAGTGGTGCCAGTGCACTCTCTGGACTCACTGTACTGCATCCCCAGTGGTGCCAGTGCACTCTGTGGACTCACTGTACTGCATCCCCAGTGGTGCCAGTGCACTCTCTGGACTCACTGCACTGAAGCCCCAGTGGTGCCAGTGCACTCTCTGGACTCACTGCAGTGCATCCCCAGTGGTGCCAGTGAACTCTCTGGACTCACTGCACTGCATCCCCAGTGGTGCCAGTGCATTCTCTGGACTCACTGCACTGCATCCCCAGTAGTGCCAGTGCACTCTCTGGACTCACTGCAGTGCATCCCCAGTGGTGCCAGAGCACTCTCTGGACTCACTGCACTGCATCCCCGGTGGTGCCAGTGCACTCTCTGGACTCACTGCACAGCATCCCCAGTGGTGCCAGTGCACTCTCTGGACTCACTGCACTGCATCACCAGTGGTGCCAGTGCACTCTCTGGACTCACTGCACTGCATCCCCAGTGGTGCCAGTGCACTCTCTCGAGTCACTGCACTACATCCCCAGTGGTGCCAGTGCACTCTCTGGACTCACTGCACTGCATCCCCAGTGGTGCCAGTGCACTCTCTGCACTCACTTCACTGCATCCCCAGTGGTGCCAGTGCACTCTCTGGACTCACTGCACTGCATCTCCAGTGGTGCCAGTGAAGTCTTTGGACTCACTGCACTGCATCCCCAGTGGTGTCAGTGCACTCTCTGGAGTCACTGAAGTGCATCCCCAGTGGTGCCAGTGCACTCTCTGGACTCACTGCACTGCATCCCCAGTGGTGCCAGTGCAGTCACTGGACTCACTGCACTGCATCACAAGTGGTGCCAGTGCACTCTCTGGACTCACTGCACTGCATCCCCAGTGGAGCCCGTGCACTCTATGGACTCACTGCACTGCATCCCCAGTGGTGCCAGTGCACTCTCTGGACTCACTGCACTGCAGCCCCAGTGGTGCCAGTGCACTCTCTGGACTCACTGCACTGCATCACAGGTGGTGCCAGTGCACTCTCTGGACTCACTGCACTGCATCCCCAGTGGTGCCAGTGCACTCTCTGGACTCACTGCACTGCATCCCCAGTGGTGCTAGAGCACTCTCTGGACTCACTGCACTGCATCCCCAGTGGTGCCAGTGCACTCTCTGTAGTCACTGAAGTGCATCCCCAGTGGTGCCAGTGCACTCTCTGGACTCACTGCACTGCATCCCCAGTGGTGCCAGAGCACTCTCTGGACTCACTGCAATGCATCCCCAGTGGTGCCAGAGCACTCTCTGGACTCACTGCACTGCATCCCCAGTGGTGCCAGAGCACTCTCTGGACTCACTGCACTGTATCCCCAGTGGTGCCAGAGCACTCTCTGTAGTCACTGAAGTGCATCCCCAGTGGTGCCAGTGAACTCTCTGGACTCACTGCACTGCATCCCCAGTGGTGCCAGTGCACTCTCTGGACTCACTGCACTGTATCCCCAGTGGTGCCAGTGCACTCTCTGGACTCACTGCAGTGCATCCCCAGTGGTGCCAGTGCACTCTCTGGACTCACTGCACTGCATCCCCAGTGGTGCCAGTGCACTCTCTGGACTCACTGCACTGCATCACCAGTGGTGCCAGTGTACTCTCTGGACTCACTGCACTGCATCCCCAGTGGTGCCAGTGCACTCTCTCAAGTCACTGCACTACATCCCCAGTGGTGCCAGTGCACTCTCTGGACTCACTGCAGTGCATCCCCAGTGGTGCCAGTGCACTCTCTGGACTCACTGAACTGCAGGCCCAGTGGAGCCAGTGCACTCACTGGACTCACAGTACTGCATCACCAGTGCTGCCAGTGCACTCTCTGGACTCACTGCACTGCATCCCCAGTGGTTCCAGTGTATTCACTGGACTCACTGTACTGCATCTCCAGTGGTGCCAGTGCACTCTCTGGACTCACTGCAGTGCATCACCAGTGGTGCCAGGGAGCTCTCTGGACTCACTGCGCTGTATCCCCAGTGGTGCCAGTGCACTCTCTGGACTCACTGCACTGCATCCCCAGTGGTGCCAAAGCACTCTCTGGACTCCCGGCACCGCATCCCCAGTGGTGCCAGTGCACTCTCTGGACTCACTGCAGTGCATCCCCAGTGGTGCCAGTGCACTCTCTAGACTCACTGCAGTGCATCCCCAGTGGAGCCAGTGCACTCTCTGGACTCACTGCACTGCATCCCCAGTGGTGCCAGTGCACTCACTGGACTCACTGTACTGCATCATCTGTGGTGCCAGTGCACTCTCTGGACTCACTGCAGTGCATCCCCAGTGGTGCCAGTGCACTCTCTGGACTCACTGCAGTGCATCCCCAGTGCTGCCAGTGCATTCACTGGACTTACTGGACTGCATCTCCAGTGGTGCCAGTGCTCTCTCTGGACTCACTACACTGCATCCCCAGTGGTGCCAGTGCAGTCTCTGGAGTAACTGCAGTGCATCCCCAGTGGTGCCAAAGCACTCTCTGGACTCCCGGCACCGCATCCACAGTGGTGCCAGTGCACTCTCTGGACTCACTGCACTGCATCCCCAGTGGTGCCAGTGCACTCTCTGGACTCACTGCAGTGTATCCCCAGTGGTGCCAGTGCACTCTCTGGACTCACTGCACTGCATCCCCAGTGGTGCCAGTGTACTGTCTGGACTCACTGCAGTGCATCCCCAGTGGTGCCAGTGCACTCTCTGGACGCACTGAAGTGCATCCCCAGTGGTGCCAGTGCACTCTCTGGACTCATTGCACTGAAGCCCCAGTGGTGCCAGTGCACTCTCTGGACTCACTGCACTGCATCCCCAGTGGTGCCAGAGCACTCTCTGGACTCACAGCACTGCATCCCCAGTGGTGCCAGTGCACTCTCTGGACTCACTGCAGTGCATCCCCAGTGGTGCCAGTGCACTCTCTGGACTCACTGTACTGCACCCACAGTGGTGCCAATGCACTCACTGCACTGACTGCACTGCATCCCCAGTGGTGCCAGTGCACCCACTGGACTCACTGGACACATCCCCAGTGGTGCCAGTGCACTCTCTGGACTCACTGCACTGCATCCCCAGTGGTGCCAGTGCACTCTCTGGACTCACTGCACTGCATCCCCAGTGGTGCCAGTGTACTCACTGGACTGACTGCACTGCATCCCCAGTGGTGCCTGTGCGCTCTCCGGAGTCACAGCACTGCATCCCCAGTGGTGCCAGTGCACTCACTGGACACACTGTACTGCATCACAGGTGGTGCCAGTGCACTCTCTGCACTCACTGCACAGCATCTCCAGTGGTGCCAGTGCATTCACTGGACTCACTGGAGTGCATCACAAGTGGTGCCAGTGCACTCTCTGGACTCAATGCACTGCATCCCCAGTGGTGCCAGTGCACTCTCTGGACTCAATGCACTGCATCCCCAGTGGTGCCAGTGCACTCTCTGGACTCACTGCACTGCATCCCCAGTGGTGCCAGAGCACTCTCTGGAGTCACTGCAGTGCATCCCCAGTGGTGCCAGTGCACTCTCTGGACTCACTGCACTGTATCTCCAGTGGTGTCAGAGCACTCTCTGTAGTCACTGAAGTGCATCCCCACTGGTGCCAGTGCACTCTCTGGACTCACTGCACTGCATCCCCAGTGGTGCCAGTGCACTCTCTGGACTCACTGCACTGTATCCCCAGTGGTGCCAGTGCAATCTCTGATCTCACTGTAGTGCATCACCAGTGGTGCCAGTGCACTCTCTGGACTCACTGCACTGCATCCCCAGTGGTGCCAGTGCACTCTCTGGACTCACTGCAGTGCATCCCCAGTGGTGCCAGTGCACTCTCTGGACTCACTGCACTGCATCCCCAGTGGTGCCAGTGCACTCTCTGGACTCACTGCACTGCATTTCCAGTGGTGCCAGTGAAGTCTCTGGACTCACTGCACTGCATCCCCAGTGGTGCCAGTGCAATCTCTGGACTCACTGCACTGCATCCCCAGTGGTGCCAGTGCACTCTCTGGACTCACTGTACTGCATCCCCAGTGGTGCCAGTGCACTCTGTGGACTCACTGTACTGCATCCCCAGTGGTGCCAGTGCACTCTCTGGACTCACTGCACTGAAGCCCCAGTGGTGCCAGTGCACTCTCTGGACTCACTGCACTGCATTTCCAGTGGTGCCAGTGAAGTCTCTGGACTCACTGCACTGCATCCCCAGTGGTGACAGTGCGCTCTCTGGACTCACTGCACTGCATCCCCAGTGGTGTCAGTGCACTCTCTGGGCTCACTGCAGTGCATCCCCAGTGGTTCCAGTACACTCACTGGACTCACTGCACTGCATCCCCAGTGGTGCCAGTGCACTCTCTGGACTCACTGCAGTGCATCCCCAGTGGTGCCAGTGCACTCTCTGGACTCACTGCACTGCATCCCCAGTGGTGCCAGTGCACTCTCTGGACTCACTGCACTGCATGCCCAGTGGTGCCAGTGCACTCTCTGGTCTCACTGCACTGCATCCCCAGTGGTGCCAGTGCACTCTCTGGACTCACTGCACTGCATCCCCAGTGGAGCCAGTGAAGTCTTTGGACTCACTGCACTGCATCCCCAGTGGTGTCAGTGCACTCTCTGGACTCACTGAAGTGCATCCCCAGTGGTGCCAGTGTACTCTCTGGACTCACTGCACTGCATCCCCAGTGGTGCCAGTGCACTCACTGGACTCACTGCACTGCATCACAAGTGGTGCCAGTGCACTCTCTGGACTCACTGCACTGCATCCCCAGTGGTGCCAGTGCACTCTCTGGACTCACTGCACTGCAGCCCCAGTGGTGCCAGTGCACTCTCTGGACTCACTGCACTGCATCACAGGTGGTGCCAGTGCTCTCTCTGGACTCACTGCACTGCATCCCCAGTGGTGCCAGTGCACTCTCTGGACTCACTGCACTGCATCCCCAGTGGTGCCAGAGCACTCCCTGGACTCACTGCACTGCATCCCCAGTGGTGCCAGTGCACTCTCTGTAGTCACTGAAGTGCATCCCCAGTGGTGCCAGTGCACTCTCTGGACTCACTGCACTGCATCCCCAGTGGTGCCAGGGAGCTCTCTGGACTCACTGCACTGCATCCCCAGTGGTGCCAGAGCACTCTCTGGACTCACTGCACTGTATCCCCAGTGGTGTCAGAGCACTCTCTGTAGTCACTGAAGTGCATCCCCAGTGGTGCCAGTGCACTCTCTGGACTCACTGCAGTGCATCCCCAGTGGTGCCAGTGCACTCTCTGGACTCACTGCACTGTATCCCCAGTGGTGCCAGTGCAATCTCTGGACTCACTGTAGTGCATCCCCAGTGGTGCCAGTGCACTCTCTGGACTCACTGCAGTGCATCCCCAGTGGTGCCAGTGCACTCTCTGGACTCACTGTACTGCATCACCAGTGGTGCCAGTGCACTCTCTGGACTCACTGCACTGCATCCCCAGTGGTGCCAGTGCACTCTCTGGGCTCACTGCAGTGCATCCCCAGTGGTGCCAGTGCACTCTCTGGACTCACTGCACTGCATTCCCAGTGGTGCCAGTGAAGTCTCTGGACTCACTGCACTGCATCCCCAGTGGTGCCAGTGCAATCTCTGGACTCACTGCACTGCATCCCCAGTGGTGCCAGTGCACTCTCTGGACTCACTGTACTGCATCCCCAGTGGTGCCAGTGCACTCTGTGGACTCACTGTACTGCATCCCCAGTGGTGCCAGTGCAATCTCTGGACTCACTGCAGTGCATCCCCAGTGGTGCCAGTGCACTCTCTGGACTCACTGCACTGCATCCCCAGTGGTGCCAGTGCACTCTCTGGACTCACTGCAGTGCATCCCCAGTGGTGCCAGTGAACTCTCTGGACTCACTGCACTGCATCCCCAGTGGTGCCAGTGCACTCTCTGGACTCACTGCACTGCATCCCCAGTAGTGCCAGTGCACTCTCTGGACTCACTGCAGTGCATCCCCAGTGGTGCCAGTGCACTCTCTGGACTCACTGCACTGCATCCCCAGTGGTGCCAGTGCACTCTCTGGACTTACTGCACTGCATCCCCAGTGGTGCCAGTGCACTCTCTGGACTCACTGCACTGCATCCCCAGTGGAGCCAGTGTACTCACTGGACTCACTGCACTGCATCCCCAGTGGTGCCAGTGCACTCTCTGGACTCACTGCACTTCATCCCCAGTGGTTCCAGTGCATTCACTGGACTCACTGTACTGCATCTCCAGTGGTGCCAGTGCACTCTGTGGACTCACTGCACTGCATCCCCAGTGGTGCCAGTGCACTCTCTGGACTCACTGCACTGCATCACCAGTGGTGCCAGTGCACTCTCTGCACTCACTTCACTGCATCCCCAGATGTGCCAGTGCACTCTCTGGACTCACTGCACTGCATCCCCAGTGGTGCCAGTGCACTCTCTGGACTCACTGCACTGCATCCCCAGTGGTGCCAGTGCACTCTCTGGACTCACTGCACTGCATCCCCAGTGGTGCCAGTGCACTCTCTGGACTCACTGCACTGCATCCCCAGTGGTGCCAGTGCACTCTCTGCACTCACTTCACTGCATCCCCAGTGGTGCCAGTGCACTCTCTGGACTCACTGCACTGCATCCCCAGTGGTGCCAATGGAGTCTTTGGACTCACTGCACTGCATCCCCAGTGGTGTCAGTGCACTCTCTGGAGTCACTTAAGTGCATCCCCAGTGGTGCCAGTGCACTCTCTGGACTCACTGCACTGCATCCCCAGTGGTGCCAGTGCACTCACTGGACTCACTGCACTGCATCACAAGTGGTGCCAGTGCACTCTCTGGACTCACTGCACTGCATCCCCAGTGGTGCCAGTGCACTCTCTGGACTCACTGCACTGCAGCCCCAGTGGTGCCAGTGCACTCTCTGGACGCACTGCACTGCATCACAGGTGGTGCCAGTGCTCTCTCTGGACTCACTGCACTGCATCCCCAGTGGTGCCAGTGCACTCTCTGGACTCACTGCACTGCATCCCCAGTGGTGCCAGTGCACTCTCTGGACTCACTGCACTGCATCCCCAGTGGTGCCAGAGCACTCTCTGGACTCACTGCACTGCATCCCCAGTGGTGCCAGTGCACTCTCTGTAGTCACTGAAGTGCATCCCCAGTGGTGCCAGTGCACTCTCTGGACTCACTGCACTGCATCCCCAGTGGTGCCAGAGCACTCTCTGGACTCACTGCACTGCATCCCCAGTGGTGCCAGTGCACTCTCTGGACTCACTGCAGTGCATCCCCAGTGGTGCCAGTGAACTCTCTGGACTCACTGCACTGCATCCCCAGTGGTGCCAGAGCACTCTCTGGACTCACTGCACTGCATCCCCAGTAGTGCCAGTGCACTCTCTGGACTCACTGCAGTGCATCCCCGGTGGTGCCAGTGCACTCTCTGGACTCACTGCACTGCATCCCCAGTGGTGCCAGTGCACTCTCTGTACTTACTGCACTGCATCCCCAGTGGTGCCAGTGCACTCTCTGGACTCACTGCACTGCATCCCCAGTGGAGCCAGTGTACTCACTGGACTCACTGCACTGCATCCCCAGTGGTGCCAGTGCACTCTCTGGACTCACTGCAGTGCATCCCCAGTGGTGCCAGTGAGCTCTCTGGACTCACTGCACTGCATCCCCAGTGGTGCCAGTGTACTAACAGGATTCACTGCACTGCATCCCCAGTGGTGCTAGTGCACTCTGTGGACTCACTGCACTGCATCCCCAGTGGTGCCAGTGCACTCTCTGGACTCACTGCAGTGCATCCCCAGTGGTGCCAGTGCACTCTCTGGACTCACTGCACTGCATCACCAGTGGTGCCAGTGCACTCTCTGCACTCATTTCACTGCATCCCCAGTGGTGCCAGTGCACTCTCTGGACTCACTGAACTGCATCCCCAGTGGTGCCAGTGCACTCTCTGGACTCACTGCACTGCATCCCCAGTGGTGCCAGTGCACTCTCTGGACTCACTGCACTGCATCCCCAGTGGTGCCAGTGCACTCTCTGGACTCACTGCACTGCATCCCCAGTGGTGCCAGTGCACTCTCTGCACTCACTTCACTGCATCCCCAGTGGTGCCAGTGCACTCTCTGGACTCACTGCACTGCATCCCCAGTGGTGCCAGTGAAGTCTTTGGACTCACTGCACTGCATCCCCAGTGGTGTCAGTGCACTCTCTGGAGTCACTTAAGTGCATCCCCAGTGGTGCCAGTGCACTCTCTGGACTCACTGCACTGCATCCCCAGTGGTGCCAGTGCACTCTCTGGACTCACTGCACTGCATCACAAGTGGTGACAGTGCACTCTCTGGACTCACTGCACTGCATCCCCAGTGGTGCCAGTGCACTCTCTGGACTCACTGCACTGCAGCCACAGTGGTGCCAGTGCACTCTCTGGACTCACTGCACTGCATCACAGGTGGTGCCAGTGCTCTCTCTGGACTCACTGCACTGCATCCCCAGTGGTGCCCGTGCACTCTCTGGACTCACTGCACTGCATCCCCAGTGGTGCCAGTGCACTCTCTGGACTCACTGCACTGCATCCCCAGTGGTGCCAGAGCACTCTCTGGACTCACTGCACTGCATCCCCAGTGGTGCCAGTGCACTCTCTGTAGTCACTGAAGTGCATCCCCAGTGGTGCCAGTGCACTCTCTGGACTCACTGCACTGCATCCCCAGTGGTGCCAGAGCACTCTCTGGACTCACTGCACTGCATCCCCAGTGGTGCCAGAGCACTCTCTGGACTCACTGCACTGTATCCCCAGTGGTGTCAGAGCACTCTCTGTAGTCACTGAAGTGCATCCCCAGTGGTGCCAGTGCACTCTCTGGACTCACTGCACTGCATCCCCAGTGGTGCCAGTGCACTCTCTGGACTCACTGCACTGTATCCCCAGTGGTGCCAGTGCAATCTCTGGACTCACTGTAGTGCATCCCCAGTGGTGCCAGTGCACTCTCTGGACTCACTGCAGTGCATCCCCAGTGGTGCCAGTGCACTCTCTGGACTCACTGTACTGCATCCCCAGTGGTGCCAGTGCACTCTCTGGACTCACTGCACTGCATCCCCAGTGGTGCCAGTGCACTCTCTGGACTCACTGCACTGCATCCCCAGTGGTGCCAGTGCACTCTCTGGACTCACTGCACTGCATCCCCAGTGGTGCCAGTGCACTCTCTGGACTCACTGCACTGCATCCCCAGTGGTGCCAGTGCACTCTCTGCACTCACTTCACTGCATCCCCAGTGGTGCCAGTGCACTCTCTGGACTCACTGCACTGCATCCCCAGTGGTGCCAGTGAAGTCTTTGGACTCACTGCACTGCATCCCCAGTGGTGTCAGTGCACTCTCTGGAGTCACTTAAGTGCATCCCCAGTGGTGCCAGTGCACTCTCTGGACTCACTGCACTGCATCCCCAGTGGTGCCAGTGCACTCACTGGACTCACTGCACTGCATCACAAGTGGTGCCAGTGCACTCTCTGGACTCACTGCACTGCATCCCCAGTGGTGCCAGTGCACTCTCTGGACTCACTGCAGTGCATCCCCAGTGGTGCCAGTGCACTCTCTGGACTCACTGCACTGCATCACAGGTGGTGCCAGTGCTCTCTCTGGACTCACTGCACTGCATCCCCAGTGGTGCCCGTGCACTCTCTGGACTCACTGCACTGCATCCCCAGTGGTGCCAGAGCACTCTCTGGACTCACTGCACTGCATCCCCAGTGGTGCCAGTGCACTCTCTGTAGTCACTGAAGTGCATCCCCAGTGGTGCCAGTGCACTCTCTGGACTCACTGCACTGCATCCCCAGTGGTGCCAGAGCACTCTCTGGACTCACTGCACTGCATCCCCAGTGGTGCCAGAGCACTCTCTGGACTCACTGCACTGTATCCCCAGTGGTGTCAGAGCACTCTCTGTAGTCACTGAAGTGCATCCCCAGTGGTGCCAGTGCACTCTCTGGACTCACTGCACTGCATCCCCAGTGGGGCCAGTGCACTCTCTGGACTCACTGCACTGTATCCTCAGTGGTGCCAGTGCAATCTCTGGACTCACTGTAGTGCATCCCCAGTGGTGCCAGTGCACTCTCTGGACTCACTGCAGTGCATCCCCAGTGGTGCCAGTGCACTCTCTGGACTCACTGTACTGCATCACCAGTGGTGCCAGTGCACTCTCTGGACTCACTGCACTGCATCCCCAGTGGTGCCAGTGCACTCTCTGGACTCACTGCAGTGCATCCCCAGTGGTGCCAGTGCACTCTCTGGACCCACTGCACTGCATTCCCAGTGGTGCCAGTGAAGTCTCTGGACTCACTGCACTGCATCCCCAGTGGTGCCAGTGCAATCTCTGGACTCACTGCACTGCATCCCCAGTGGTGCCAGTGCACTCTCTGGACTCACTGTACTGCATCCCCAGTGGTGCCAGTGCACTCTGTGGACTCACTGTACTGCATCCCCAGTGGTGCCAGTGCAATCTCTGGACTCACTGCACTGCATCCCCAGTGGTGCCAGTGCACTCTCTGGACTCACTGCACTGCATCCCCAGTGGTGCCAGTGCACTCTCTGGACTCACTGCAGTGCATCCCCAGTGGTGCCAGTGAACTCTCTGGACTCACTGCACTGCATCCCCAGTGGTGCCAGTGCACTCTCTGGACTCACTGCACTGCATCCCCAGTAGTGCCAGTGCACTCTCTGGACTCACTGCAGTGCATCCCCAGTGGTGCCAGTGCACTCTCTGGACTCACTGCACTGCATCCCCAGTGGTGCCAGTGCACTCTGTGGACTTACTGCACTGCATCCCCAGTGGTGCCAGTGCACTCTCTGGACTCACTGCACTGCAGGCCCAGTGGAGCCAGTCCACTCACTGGACTCACAGTACTGCATCACCAGTGCTGCCAGTGCACTCTCTGGACTCACTGCACTGCATCCCCAGTCGTTCCAGTGCATTCACTGGACTCACTGTACTGCATCTCCAGTGGTGCCAGTGCACTCTCTGGACTCACTGCAGTGCATCCCCAGTGGTGCCAGTGAGCTCTCTGGACTCACTGCACTGCATCCCCAGTGGTGCCAGTGTACTAACAGGATTCACTGCACTGCATCCCCAGTGGTGCTAGTGCACTCTCTGGACTCACTGCACTGCATCCCCAGTGGTGCCAGGGCACTCTCTGGACTCACTGCACTGCATCCCCAGTGGTGCCAGTGCACTCTCTGGTCTCACTGCACTGCATCCCCAGTGGTGCCAGTGCACTCTCTGCACTCACTTCACTGCATCCCCAGTGGTGCCAGTGCACTCTCTGGACTCACTGCACTGCATCCCCAGTGGTGCCAGTGAATTCTTTGGACTCACTGCACTGCATCCCCAGTGGTGTCAGTGCACTCTCTGGAGTCACTGAAGTGCATCCCCAGTGGTGCCAGTGCACTCTCTGGACTCACTGTACTGCATCCCCACTGGTGCCAGTGCACTCACTGGACTCACTGCACTGCATCACAAGTGGTGCCAGTGCACTCTCTGGACTCACTGCACTGCATCCCCAGTGGTGCCAGTGCACTCTCTGGACTCACTGCACTGTATCCCCAGTGGTGTCAGAGCACTCTCTGTAGTCACTGAAGTGCATCCCCAGTGGTGTAGTGCACTCACTGGACTCACTGCACTGCATCACAAGTGGTGCCAGTGCACTCTCTGGACTCACTGTACTGCATCTCCAGTGGTGCCAGTGCACTCTCTGGACTCACTGCAGTGCATCCCCAGTGGTGCCAGTGAGCTCTCTGGAGTCACTGCACTGCATCCCCAGTGGTGCCAGTGTACTAACAGGATTCACTGCACTGCATCCCCAGTGGTGCTAGTGCACTCTCTGGACTCACTGCACTGCATCCCCAGTGGTGCCAGTGCACTCTCTGGACTCACTGCAGTGCATCCCCAGTGGTGCCAGTGCACTCTCTGGACTCACGGTACTGCATCCCCACTGGTGCCAGTGCACTCACTGGACTCACTGCACTGCATCCCCAGTGGTGCCCGTGCACTCTCTGGACTCACTGCACTGCATCCCCAGTGGTGCCAGTGCACTCTCTGGACTCACTGCACTGCATCCCCAGTGGTGCCAGTGCACTCTCTGGACTCACTGCACTGCATCCCCAGTGGTGCCAGTGCACTCTCTGGACTCACTGCACTGCATCCCCAGTGGTGCCAGTGCACTCTCTGGACTCACTGCACTGTATCCTCATTGGTGTCAGAGCACTCTCTGTAGTCACTGAAGTGCATCCCCAGTGGTGCCAGTGCACTCTGTGGACTCACTGCAGTGCATCCCCAGTGGTGCCAGTGCACTCTCTGGACTCACTGCACTGTATCCCCAGTGGTGCCAGTGCACTCTCTGGACTCACTGCACTGCATCCCCAGTGGTGCCAGTGCACTCTCTGGACTCACTGCAGTGCATCCCCAGTGGTGCCAGTGCACTCTCTGGACTCACTATACTGCATCAGCAGTGGTGCCAGTGCACTCTCTGGACTCACTGCAGTGCATCCCCAGTGCTGCCAGTGCATTCACTGGACTCACTGGACTGAATCTCCAGTGGTGCCAGTGCTCTCTCTGGGCTCACTGCAGTGCATCCCCAGTGGTGCCAGTGCACTCTCTGGACTCACTACACTGCATCCCCAGTGGTGCCAGTGCAGTCTCTGGAGTAACTGCAGTGCATCCCCAGTGGTGCCAAAGCACTCTCTGGACTCCCGGCACCGCATCCACAGTGGTGCCAGTGCACTCTCTGGACTCACTGCACTGCATCCCCAGTGGTGCCAGTGCACTCTCTGGACTCACTGCAGTGTATCCCCAGTGGTGCCAGTGCACTCTCTGGACTCACTGCACTGCATCCCCAGTGGTGCCAGTGTACTCTCTGGACTCACTGCAGTGCATCCCCGGTGGTGCCAGTGCACTCTCTGGACGCACTGAAGTGCATCCCCAGTGGTGCCAGTGCACTCTCTGGACTTATTGCACTGAAGCCCCAGTGGTGCCAGTGCACTCTCTGGACTCACTGCACTGCATCCCCAGTGGTGCCAGTGCACTCTCTGGACTCACTGCACTGCATCCCCAGTGGTGCCAGTGCACTCTCTGGACTCACTGCAGTGCATCCCCAGTGGTGCCAGTGCACTCTCTGGACTCACTGCACTGCATCCCCAGTGGTGCCAGTGCACTCTCTGGACTCACTGCACCGCATCCCAAGTGGTGCCAGTGCTCTCTCTGGACTCACTGCACTGCATCCCCAGTGGTGCCAGTGCACTCTCTGGACTCACTGCAGTGTATCCCCAGTGGTGCCAGTGCACTCTCTGGACTCACTGCACTGCATCCCCAGTGGTGCCAGTGTACTCTCTGGACTCACTGCAGTGCATCCCCGGTGGTGCCAGTGCACTCTCTGGACGCACTGAAGTGCATCCCCAGTGGTGCCAGTGCACTCTCTGGACTTATTGCACTGAAGCCCCAGTGGTGCCAGTGCACTCTCTGGACTCACTGCACTGCATCCCCAGTGGTGCTAGTGCACTGTGTGCACTCACTGTACTGCATCCCCAGTGGTGCCAGTGCACTCTCTGGACTCACTGCAGTGCATCCCCAGTGGTGCCAGTGCACTCTCTGGACTCACTGCAGTGCATCCCCAGTGGTGCCAGTGCACTCTCTGGACTCACTGCACTGCATCCCCAGTGGTGACAGTGCACTCTCTGGACTCACTGCACTGCATCCCCAGTGGTGCCAGTGCACTCTCTGGACTCACTGCAGTGCATCCCCAGTGGTGCCAGTGCACTCTCTGGACTCACTGCACTGCATTCCCCAGTGGTGCTAGTGCACTCTCTGGACTCACTGCAGTGCATCCCCAGTGGTGCCAGTGCACTCTCTGGACTCACTGCAGTGCATCCCCAGTGGCGCCAGTGCACTCTCTGGACTCACTGCAGTGCATCCCCAGTGGTTCCAGTGCACTCTCTGGACTCACTGCAGTGCATCCCCAGTGGTGCCAGTGCACTCTCTGGACTCACTGCAGTGCATCCCCAGTGGTGCCAGTGCACTCTCTGGTCTCACTGCACTGCATCCCCAGTGGTGCTAGTGCACTGTGTGCACTCACTGTACTGCATCCCCAGTGGTGCCAGTGCACTCTCTGGACTCACTGCACTACATCCCCAGTGGTGCCAGTGCACTCACTGGACTCACTGTACTGCATCATCTGTGGTGCCAGTGCACTCTCTGGACTCACTGCAGTGCATCCCCAGTGGTGCCAGTGCACTCTCTGGACTCACTGCACTGCATCCCCAGTGGTGCCAGTGCACTCTCTGGGCTCACTATACTGCATCACCAGTGGTGCCAGTACACTCTCTGGACTCACTGCACTGCATCCCCAGTGCTGCCAGTGCATTCACTGGACACACAGGACTGCATCTCCAGTGGTGCCAGTGCACTCTCTGGGCTCACTGCAGTGCATCCCCAGTGGTGCCAGTGCACTCTCTGGACTCACTGCACTGCATCCCCAGTGGTGCCTGTGCACTCACTGGATTCACTGCACTGCATCCCCAGTGGTGCCAGTGCACTCTCTGGAGTCACTGCACTGCATCCCCAGTGGTGCCAGTGCACTCTCTGGACTCACTGCACTGCATCCCCAGTGGTGCCAGTGCACTCTCTGGACTCACTGCACTGCAGCCCCAGTGGTGCCAGTGCATTCTCTGGACTCACTGCACTGCATCCCCAGTGGTGCCAGTGCACTCTCTGGACTCACTGCACTGCATCCCCAGTGGTGCCAGTGCACTCTCTGGACTCACTGCACTGCATCCCCAGTGGTGCCAGTGCACTCTCTGGACTCACTGCAGTGCATCCCCAGTGGTGCCACTGCACTCTCTGGACTCACTGCAGTGCATCCCCAGTGGTGCCAGTGCAATCTCTGGACTCACTGAAGTGCATTCTCAGTGGTGCCAGTACACTCTCTGGACTCACTGCAGTGCATCCCCAGTGGTGCCAGTACACTCAGTGGACTCACTGCACTGCATCCCCAGTGGTGCCAGTGCACTCTCTGGACTCACTGCACTGCATCCCCAGTGGTGCCAGTGCACTCTCTGGACTCACTGCACTGCAACCCCAGTGCTGCCAGTGTATTCACTGGACTCACTGTACTGCATCTCCAGTGGTGCCAGTGCACTCTCTGGGCTCACTGCAGTGCATCCCCAGTGGTGCCAGTGCACTCTCTGGACTCACTGCAGTGCATCCCCAGTGGTGCCAGTGCACTCTCTGGACTCACTTAAGTGCATTCTCAGTGGTGCCAGTGCACTCTCTGGACTCAATGCAGTGCATCCCCAGTGGTGCCAGTGCACTCTCTGGACTCACTGAACTGCATCCCCAGTGATGCCAGTGCACTCTCTGGACTCACTGCACTGCATTCCCAGTGGAGCCAGTGCACTCACTGGACTCACTGTAGTGCATCCCCACTGGTGCCAGTGCACTCTCTGGACTCACTGCACTGCATCCCCAGTGGTGCCAGTGCACTCTCTGGACTCACTGCACCGCATCCCAAGTGGTGCCAGTGCTCTCTCTGGACTCACTGCAGTGCATCCCCAGTGGTGCCAGTGCACTCTCTGGTCTCACTGCACTGCATCCCCAGTGGTGCTAGTGCACTGTGTGCACTCACTGTACTGCATCCCCAGTGGTGCCAGTGCACTCTCTGGACTCACTGCAGTGCATCCCCAGTGGTGCCAGTGCACTCTCTGGACTCACTGCAGTGCATCCCCAGTGGTGCCAGTGCACTCTCTGGACTCACTGCACTGCATCCCCAGTGGTGACAGTGCACTCTCTGGACTCACTGCACTGCATCCCCAGTGGTGCCAGTGCACTCTCTGGACTCGCTGCAGTGCATCCCCAGTGGTGCCAGTGCACTCTCTGGACTCACTGCACTGCATTCCCCAGTGGTGCTAGTGCACTCTCTGGACTCACTGCAGTGCATCCCCAGTGGTGCCAGTGCACTCTCTGGACTCACTGAAGTGCATTCTCAGTGGTGCCAGTGCACTCTCTGGACTCACTGCAGTGCATCCCCAGTGGTGGCAAAGCACTCTCTGGACTCCCGGCACCGCATCCCCAGTGGTGCCAGTGCACTCTGTGGACTCACTGCAGTGCATCCCCAGTGGTGCCAGTGCACTCTCTGGACTCACTGCAGGGCATCCCCAGTGGAGCCAGTGCACTCTCTGGACTCACTGCACTGCATCACCAGTGGTGCCAGTGCACTCACTGGACTCACTGTACTGCATCATCTGTGGTGCCAGTGCACTCTCTGGACTCAGTGCACTGCATCCCCAGTGGTGCCAGTGCACTCTCTGGACTCACTGCACTGCATCCCCAGTGGTGCCAGTGCACTCTCTGGACTCACTATACTGCATCACCAGTGGTGCCAGTGCACTCTCTGGACTCACTGCACTGCATCCCCACTGCTGCCAGTGCATTCACTGGACTCACTGGACTGAAACTCCAGTGGTGCCAGTGCACTCTCTGGGCTCACTGCAGTGCATCCCCAGTGGTGCCAGTGCACTCTCTGGACTCACTGCACTGCATCCCCACGGTGCCAAAGCACTCTCTGGACTCACTGCAGTGCATCCCCAGTGGTGCCAGTGCACTCTCTGGACTCACTGAAGTACATTCTCAGTGGTGCCAGTGCACTCTCTGGACTCACTTCAGTGCATCCCCAGTGGTTCCAGTACACTCACTGGACTCACTGGACTGCATCTCCAGTGGTGCCAGTGCACTCTCTGGACTCACTGTACTGCATCCCCAGTGGTGCCAGTGCACTCTGTGGACTCACTGTACTGCATCCCCAGTGGTGCCAGTGCACTCTCTGGACTCACTGCACTGAAGCCCCAGTGGTGCCAGTGCACTCTCTGGACTCACTGCACTGCATCCCCAGTGGTGCCAGTGAACTCTCTGGACTCACTGCACTGCATCCCCAGTGGTGCCAGTGCATTCTCTTGACTCACTGCACTGCATCCCCAGTTCTGCCAGTGCACTCTCTGGACTCACTGCAGTGCATCCCCAGTGGTGCCAGAGCACTCTCTGGACTCACTGCACTGCATCCCCGGTGGTGCCAGTGCACTCTCTGGACTCACTGCACTGCATCCCCAGTGGTGCCAGTGCACTCTCTGGACTCACTGCACTGCATCACCAGTGGTGCCAGTGTACTCTCTGGACTCACTGCACTGCATCCCCAGTGGTGCCAGTGCACTCTCTCGAGTCACTGCACTACATCCCCAGTGGTGCCAGTGCACTCTCTGGACTTACTGCACCGCATCCCCAGTGGTGCCAGTGCACTCTCTGGACTCACTGCACTGCAGTCCCAGTGGAGCCAGTGCACTCACTGGACTCACAGTACTGCATCACCAGTGCTGCCAGTGCACTCTCTGGACTCACTGCACTGCATCCCCAGTGGTTCCAGTGTATTCACTGGACTCACTGTACTGCATCTCCAGTGGTGCCAGTGCACTCTCTGGACTCACTGCAGTGCATCCCCAGTGGTGCCAGTGAGCTCTCTGGACTCACTGCACTGCATCCCCAGTGGTGCCAGTGTACTAACAGGAGTCACTGCACTGCATCCCCAGTGGTGCTAGTGCACTCTCTGGACTCACTGTACTGCATCCCAAGTGGTGCCAGTGCACTCTCTGGGCTCACTGCAGTGCATCCCCAGTGGTTCCAGAACACTCACTGGACTCACTGCACTGCATCCCCAGTGGTGCCAGTGCACTCTCTGGACTCACTGCACTGCATCCCCAGTGGTGCCAGTGCACTCTCTGGACTCACTGCACTGCATCCCCAGTGGTGCCAGTGCACTCTGGACTCACTGCACTGCATCCCCAGTGGTGCCAGTGCACTCTCTGCACTCACTTCACTGCATCCCCAGTGGTGCCAGTGCACTCTCTGGACTCACTGCAGTGCATCCCCAGTGTTGCCAGTGCACTCTCTGGACTCACTGCACTGTATCCCCTGTGGTGCCAGTGCAATCTCTGATCTCACTGTAGTGCATCCCCAGTGGTGCCAGTGTACTCTCTGGACTCACTGCAGTGCATCCCCAGTGGTGCTAGTGCACTCTCTGGACTCACTGCACTGCATCCCCAGTGGTGCCAGTGCACTCTCTGGACTCACTGCACTGCATCCCCAGTGGTGCCAGTGCACTCTCTGGACTCACTGCACTGCATCCCCAGTGGTGCCAGGGCACTCTCTGGACTCACTGCACTGCATTTCCAGTGGTGCCAGTGAAGTCTCTGGAATCACTGCACTGCATCACCAGTGGTGCCAGTGCAATCTCTGGACTCACTGCACTGCATCCCCAGTGGTGCCAGTGCACTCTCTGGACTCACTGTACTGCATCCCCAGTGGTGCCAGTGCACTCTGTGGACTCACTGTACTGCATCCCCAGTGGTGCCAGTGCACTCTCTGGACTCACTGCACTGCATCCCCAGTGGTGCCAGTGCACTCTCTGGACTCACTGCAGTGCATCCCCAGTGGTGCCAGTGAACTCTCTGGACTCACTGCACTGCATCCCCAGTGGTGCCAGTGCATTCTCTGGACTCACTGCACTGCATCCCCAGTAGTGCCAGTGCACTCTCTGGACTCACTGCAGTGCATCCCCAGTGGTGCCAGAGCACTCTCTGGACTCACTGCACTGCATCCCCGGTGGTGCCAGTGCACTCTCTGGACTCACTGCACAGCATCCCCAGTGGTGCCAGTGCACTCTCTGGACTCACTGCACTGCATCACCAGTGGTGCCAGTGCACTCTCTGGACTCACTGCAGTGCATCCCCAGTGGTGCCAGTGCACTCTCTCGAGTCACTGCACTACATCCCCAGTGGTGCCAGTGCACTCTCTGGACTCACTGCACTGCATCCCCAGTGGTGCCAGTGCACTCTCTGCACTCACTTCACTGCATCCCCAGTGGTGCCAGTGCACTCTCTGGACTCACTGCACTGCATCTCCAGTGGTGCCAGTGAAGTCTTTGGACTCACTGCACTGCATCCCCAGTGGTGTCAGTGCACTCTCTGGAGTCACTGAAGTGCATCCCCAGTGGTGCCAGTGCACTCTCTGGACTCACTGCACTGCATCCCCAGTGGTGCCAGTGCAGTCACTGGACTCACTGCACTGCATCACAAGTGGTGCCAGTGCACTCTCTGGACTCACTGCACTGCATCCCCAGTGGAGCCCGTGCACTCTCTGGACTCACTGCACTGCATCCCCAGTGGTGCCAGTGCACTCTCTGGACTCACTGCACTGCAGCCCCAGTGGTGCCAGTGCACTCTCTGGACTCACTGCACTGCATCACAGGTGGTGCCAGTGCACTCTCTGGACTCACTGCACTGCATCCCCAGTGGTGCCAGTGCACTCTCTGGACTCACTGCACTGCATCCCCAGTGGTGCCAGAGCACTCTCTGGACTCACTGCACTGCATCCCCAGTGGTGCCAGTGCACTCTCTGTAGTCACTGAAGTGCATCCCCAGTGGTGCCAGTGCACTCTCTGGACTCACTGCACTGCATCCCCAGTGGTGCCAGAGCACTCTCTGGACTCACTGCAATGCATCCCCAGTGGTGCCAGAGCACTCTCTGGACTCACTGCACTGCATCCCCAGTGGTGCCAGAGCACTCTCTGGACTCACTGCACTGTATCCCCAGTGGTGCCAGTGCACTCTCTGTAGTCACTGAAGTGCATCCCCAGTGGTGCCAGTGAACTCTCTGGACTCACTGCACTGCATCCCCAGTGGTGCCAGTGCACTCTCTGGACTCACTGCACTGTATCCCCAGTGGTGCCAGTGCACTCTCTGGACTCACTGCAGTGCATCCCCAGTGGTGCCAGTGCACTCTCTGGACTCACTGCACTGCATCCCCGGTGGTGCCAGTGCACTCTCTGGACTCACTGCACTGCATCACCAGTGGTGCCAGTGTACTCTCTGGACTCACTGCACTGCATCCCCAGTGGTGCCAGTGCACTCTCTCGAGTCACTGCACTACATCCCCAGTGGTGCCAGTGCACTCTCTGGACTCACTGCACTGCATCCCCAGTGGTGCCAGTGCACTCTCTGGACTCACTGAACTGCAGGCCCAGTGGAGCCAGTGCACTCACTGGACTCACAGTACTGCATCACCAGTGCTGCCAGTGCACTCTCTGGACTCACTGCACTGCATCCCCAGTGGTTCCAGTGTATTCACTGGACTCACTGTACTGCATCTCCAGTGGTGCCAGTGCACTCTCTGGACTCACTGCAGTGCATCACCAGTGGTGCCAGGGAGCTCTCTGGACTCACTGCGCTGTATCCCCAGTGGTGCCAGTGCACTCTCTGGACTCACTGCACTGCATCCCCAGTGGTGCCAAAGCACTCTCTGGACTCCCGGCACCGCATCCCCAGTGGTGCCAGTGCACTCTGTGGACTCACTGCAGTGCATCCCCAGTGGTGCCAGTGCACTCTCTGGACTCACTGCAGGGCATCCCCAGTGGAGCCAGTGCACTCTCTGGACTCACTGCACTGCATCCCCAGTGGTGCCAGTGCACTCACTGGACTCACTGTACTGCATCATCTGTGGTGCCAGTGCACTCTCTGGACTCACTGCAGTGCATACCCAGTGGTGCCAGTGCACTCTCTGGACTCACTGCAGTGCATCCCCAGTGCTGCCAGTGCATTCACTGGACTCACTGGACTGCATCTCCAGTGGTGCCAGTGCTCTCTCTGGGCTCACTGCAGTGCATGCCCAGTGGTGCCAGTGCACTCTCTGGACTCACTACACTGCATCCCCAGTGGTGCCAGTGCAGTCTCTGGAGTAACTGCAGTGCATCCCCAGTGGTGCCAAAGCACTCTCTGGACTCCCGGCACCGCATCCACAGTGGTGCCAGTGCACTCTCTGGACTCACTGCACTGCATCCCCAGTGGTGCCAGTGCACTCTCTCGAGTCACTGCACTACATCCCCAGTGGTGCCAGTGCACTCTCTGGACTCACTGCACTGCATCCCCAGTGGTGCCAGTGCACTCTCTGCACTCACTTCACTGCATCCCCAGTGGTGCCAGTGCACTCTCTGGACTCACTGCACTGCATCTCCAGTGGTGCCAGTGAAGTCTTTGGACTCACTGCACTGCATCCCCAGTGGTGTCAGTGCACTCTCTGGAGTCACTGAAGTGCATCCCCAGTGGTGCCAGTGCACTCTCTGGACTCACTGCACTGCATCCCCAGTGGTGCCAGTGCAGTCACTGGACTCACTGCACTGCATCACAAGTGGTGCCAGTGCACTCTCTGGACTCACTGCACTGCATCCCCAGTGGAGCCCGTGCACTCTCTGGACTCACTGCACTGCATCCCCAGTGGTGCCAGTGCACTCTCTGGACTCACTGCACTGCAGCCCCAGTGGTGCCAGTGCACTCTCTGGACTCACTGCACTGCATCACAGGTGGTGCCAGTGCACTCTCTGGACTCACTGCACTGCATCCCCAGTGGTGCCAGTGCACTCTCTGGACTCACTGCACTGCATCCCCAGTGGTGCCAGAGCACTCTCTGGACTCACTGCACTGCATCCCCAGTGGTGCCAGTGCACTCTCTGTAGTCACTGAAGTGCATCCCCAGTGGTGCCAGTGCACTCTCTGGACTCACTGCACTGCATCCCCAGTGGTGCCAGAGCACTCTCTGGACTCACTGCAATGCATCCCCAGTGGTGCCAGAGCACTCTCTGGACTCACTGCACTGCATCCCCAGTGGTGCCAGAGCACTCTCTGGACTCACTGCACTGTATCCCCAGTGGTGCCAGTGCACTCTCTGTAGTCACTGAAGTGCATCCCCAGTGGTGCCAGTGAACTCTCTGGACTCACTGCACTGCATCCCCAGTGGTGCCAGTGCACTCTCTGGACTCACTGCACTGTATCCCCAGTGGTGCCAGTGCACTCTCTGGACTCACTGCAGTGCATCCCCAGTGGTGCCAGTGCACTCTCTGGACTCACTGCACTGCATCCCCGGTGGTGCCAGTGCACTCTCTGGACTCACTGCACTGCATCACCAGTGGTGCCAGTGTACTCTCTGGACTCACTGCACTGCATCCCCAGTGGTGCCAGTGCACTCTCTCGAGTCACTGCACTACATCCCCAGTGGTGCCAGTGCACTCTCTGGACTCACTGCACTGCATCCCCAGTGGTGCCAGTGCACTCTCTGGACTCACTGAACTGCAGGCCCAGTGGAGCCAGTGCACTCACTGGACTCACAGTACTGCATCACCAGTGCTGCCAGTGCACTCTCTGGACTCACTGCACTGCATCCCCAGTGGTTCCAGTGTATTCACTGGACTCACTGTACTGCATCTCCAGTGGTGCCAGTGCACTCTCTGGACTCACTGCAGTGCATCACCAGTGGTGCCAGGGAGCTCTCTGGACTCACTGCGCTGTATCCCCAGTGGTGCCAGTGCACTCTCTGGACTCACTGCACTGCATCCCCAGTGGTGCCAAAGCACTCTCTGGACTCCCGGCACCGCATCCCCAGTGGTGCCAGTGCACTCTGTGGACTCACTGCAGTGCATCCCCAGTGGTGCCAGTGCACTCTCTGGACTCACTGCAGGGCATCCCCAGTGGAGCCAGTGCACTCTCTGGACTCACTGCACTGCATCCCCAGTGGTGCCAGTGCACTCACTGGACTCACTGTACTGCATCATCTGTGGTGCCAGTGCACTCTCTGGACTCACTGCAGTGCATACCCAGTGGTGCCAGTGCACTCTCTGGACTCACTGCAGTGCATCCCCAGTGCTGCCAGTGCATTCACTGGACTCACTGGACTGCATCTCCAGTGGTGCCAGTGCTCTCTCTGGGCTCACTGCAGTGCATGCCCAGTGGTGCCAGTGCACTCTCTGGACTCACTACACTGCATCCCCAGTGGTGCCAGTGCAGTCTCTGGAGTAACTGCAGTGCATCCCCAGTGGTGCCAAAGCACTCTCTGGACTCCCGGCACCGCATCCACAGTGGTGCCAGTGCACTCTCTGGACTCACTGCACTGCATCCCCAGTGGTGCCAGTGCACTCTCTGGACTCACTGCAGTGTATCCCCAGTGGTGCCAGTGCACTCTCTGGACGCACTGAAGTGCATCCCCAGTGGTGCCAGTGTACTGTCTGGACTCACTGCAGTGCATCCCCAGTGGTGCCAGTGCACTCTCTGGACGCACTGAAGTGCATCCCCAGTGGTGCCAGTGCACTCTCTGGACTCATTGCACTGAAGCCCCAGTGGTGCCAGTGCACTCTCTGGACTCACTGCACTGCATCCCCAGTGGTGCCAGTGCACTCTCTGGACTCACAGCACTGCATCCCCAGTGGTGCCAGTGCTATCTCTGGACTCACTGCAGTGCATCCCCAGTGGTGCCAGTGCACTCTCTGGACTCACTGTACTGCACCCACAGTGGTGCCAATGCACTCACTGCACTGACTGCACTGCATCCCCAGTGGTGCCAGTGCACCCACTGGACTCACTGGACACATCCCCAGTGGTGCCAGTGCACTCTCTGGACTCACTGCACTGCATCCCCAGTGGTGCCAGTGCACTCTCTGGACTCACTGCACTGCATCCCCAGTGGTGCCAGTGTACTCACTGGACTGACTGCACTGCATCCCCAGTGGTGCCTGTGCGCTCTCCGGAGTCACAGCACTGCATCCCCAGTGGTGCCAGTGCACTCACTGGACACACTGTACTGCATCACAGGTGGTGCCAGTGCACTCTCTGCACTCACTGCACAGCATCTCCAGTGGTGCCAGTGCATTCACTGGACTCACTGGAGTGCATCACCAGTGGTGCCAGTGCACTCTCTGGACTCAATGCACTGCATCCCCAGTGGTGCCAGTGCACTCTCTGGACTCAATGCACTGCATCCCCAGTGGTGCCAGTGCACTCTCTGGACTCACTGCACTGCATCCCCAGTGGTGCCAGAGCACTCTCTGGACTCACTGCAGTGCATCCCCAGTGGTGCCAGTGCACTCTCTGGACTCACTGCACTGTATCTCCAGTGGTGTCAGAGCACTCTCTGTAGTCACTGAAGTGCATCCCCACTGGTGCCAGTGCACTCTCTGGACTCACTGCACTGCATCCCCAGTGGTGCCAGTGCACTCTCTGGACTCACTGCACTGTATCCCCAGTGGTGCCAGTGCAATCTCTGATCTCACTGTAGTGCATCACCAGTGGTGCCAGTGCACTCTCTGGACTCACTGCACTGCATCCCCAGTGGTGCCAGTGCACTCTCTGGACTCACTGCAGTGCATCCCCAGTGGTGCCAGTGCACTCTCTGGACTCACTGCACTGCATCCCCAGTGGTGCCAGTGCACTCTCTGGACTCACTGCACTGCATTTCCAGTGGTGCCAGTGAAGTCTCTGGACTCACTGCACTGCATCCCCAGTGGTGCCAGTGCAATCTCTGGACTCACTGCACTGCATCCCCAGTGGTGCCAGTGCACTCTCTGGACTCACTGTACTGCATCCCCAGTGGTGCCAGTGCACTCTGTGGACTCACTGTACTGCATCCCCAGTGGTGCCAGTGCACTCTCTGGACTCACTGCACTGAAGCCCCAGTGGTGCCAGTGCACTCTCTGGACTCACTGCACTGCATCCCCAGTGGTGCCAGTGAACTCTCTGGACTCACTGCACTGCATCCCCAGTGGTGCCAGTGCACTCTCTGGACTCACTGCACTGCATCCCCAGTAGTGCCAGTGCACTCTCAGGACTTACTGCACCGCATCCCCAGTGGTGCCAGTGCACTCTCTGGACTCACTGCACTGCAGGCCCAGTGGAGCCAGTGCACTCACTGGACTCACAGTACTGCATCCCCAGTGGTGCCCGTGGACTCTCTGGACTCACTGCACTGCATCCCCAGTGGTTCCAGTGCATTCACTGGACTCACTGTACTGCATCTCCAGTGGTGCCAGTGCACTCTCTGGACTCACTGCAGTGCATCCCCAGTGGTGCCTGTGAGCTCTCTGGACTCACTGCACTGCATCCCCAGTGGTGCCAGTGTACTAACAGGATTCACTGCACTGCATCCCCAGTGGTGCTAGTGCACTCTCAAGACTCACTGCACTGCATCCCCAGTGGTGACAGTGCGCTCTCTGGACTCACTGCACTGCATCCCCAGTGGTGTCAGTGCACTCTCTGGGCTCACTGCAGTGCATCCCCAGTGGTTCCAGTACACTCACTGGACTCACTGCACTGCATCCCCAGTGGTGCCAGTGCACTCTCTGGACTCACTGCACTGCATCCCCAGTGGTGCCAGTGCACTCTCTGGACTCACTGCACTGCATCCCCAGTGGTGTCAGTGCACTCTCTGGACTCACTGCACTGCATGCCCAGTGGTGCCAGTGCACTCTCTGCACTCACTTCACTGCATCCCCAGTGGTGCCAGTGCACTCTCTGGACTCACTGCACTGCATCCCCAGTGGAGCCAGTGAAGTCTTTGGACTCACTGCACTGCATCCCCAGTGGTGTCAGTGCACTCTCTGGACTCACTGAAGTGCATCCCCAGTGGTGCCAGTGTACTCTCTGGACTCACTGCACTGCATCCCCAGTGGTGCCAGTGCACTCACTGGACTCACTGCACTGCATCACAAGTGGTGCCAGTGCACTCTCTGGACTCACTGCACTGCATCCCCAGTGGTGCCAGTGCACTCTCTGGACTCACTGCACTGCAGCCCCAGTGGTGCCAGTGCACTCTCTGGACTCACTGCACTGCATCACACGTGGTGCCAGTGCTCTCTCTGGACTCACTGCACTGCATCCCCAGTGGTGCCAGTGCACTCTCTGGACTCACTGCACTGCATCCCCAGTGGTGCCAGAGCACTCCCTGGACTCACTGCACTGCATCCCCAGTGGTGCCAGTGCACTCTCTGTAGTCACTGAAGTGCATCCCCAGTGGTGCCAGTGCACTCTCTGGACTCACTGCACTGCATCCCCAGTGGTGCCAGGGAGCTCTCTGGACTCACTGCACTGCATCCCCAGTGGTGCCAGAGCACTCTCTGGACTCACTGCACTGTATCCCCAGTGGTGTCAGAGCACTCTCTGTAGTCACTGAAGTGCATCCCCAGTGGTGCCAGTGCACTCTCTGGACTCACTGCAGGGCATCCCCAGTGGTGCCAGTGCACTCTCTGGACTCACTGCACTGTATCCCCAGTGGTGCCAGTGCAATCTCTGGACTCACTGTAGTGCATCCCCAGTGGTGCCCGTGCACTCTCTGGACTCACTGCAGTGCATCCCCAGTGGTGCCAGTGCACTCTCTGGACTCACTGTACTGCATCACCAGTGGTGCCAGTGCACTCTCTGGACTCACTGCACTGCATCCCCAGTGGTGCCAGTGCACTCTCTGGGCTCACTGCAGTGCATCCCCAGTGGTGCCAGTGCACTCTCTGGACTCACTGCACTGCATTCCCAGTGGTGCCAGTGAAGTCTCTGGACTCACTGCACTGCATCCCCAGTGGTGCCAGTGCAATCTCTGGACTCACTGCACTGCATCCCCAGTGGTGCCAGTGCACTCTCTGGACTCACTGTACTGCATCCCCAGTGGTGCCAGTGCACTCTGTGGACTCACTGTACTGCATCCCCAGTGGTGCCAGTGCAATCTCTGGACTCACTGCAGTGCATCCCCAGTGGTGCCAGTGCACTCTCTGGACTTACTGCACTGCATCCCCAGTGGTGCCAGTGCACTCTCTGGACTCACTGCACTGCATCCCCAGTGGAGCCAGTGTACTCACTGGACTCACTGCACTGCATCCCGAGTGGTGCCAGTGCACTCTCTGGACTCACTGCACTTCATCCCCAGTGGTTCCAGTGCATTCACTGGACTCACTGTACTGCATCTCCAGTGGTGCCAGTGCACTCTCTGGACTCACTGCAGTGCATCCCCAGTGGTGCCAGTGAGCTCTCTGGACTCACTGCACTGCATCCCCAGTGGTGCCAGTGTACTAACAGGATTCACTGCACTGCATCCCCAGTGGTGCTAGTGCACTCTGTGGACTCACTGCACTGCATCCCCAGTGGTGCCAGTGCACTCTCTGGACTCACTGCAGTGCATCCCCAGTGGTGCCAGTGCACTCTCTGGACTCACTGCACTGCATCACCAGTGGTGCCAGTGCACTCTCTGCACTCACTTCACTGCATCCCCAGATGTGCCAGTGCACTCTCTGGACTCACTGCACTGCATCCCCAGTGGTGCCAGTGCACTCTCTGGACTCACTGCACTGCATCCCCAGTGGTGCCAGTGCACTCTCTGGACTCACTGCACTGCATCCCCAGTGGTGCCAGTGCACTCTCTGCACTCACTTCACTGCATCCCCAGTGGTGCCAGTGCGCTCTCTGGACTCACTGCACTGCATCCCCAGTGGTGCCAGTGAAGTCTTTGGACTCACTGCACTGCATCCCCAGTGGTGTCAGTGCACTCTCTGGAGTCACTTAAGTGCATCCCCAGTGGTGCCAGTGCACTCTCTGGACTCACTGCACTGCATCCCCAGTGGTGCCAGTGCACTCACTGGACTCACTGCACTGCATCACAAGTGGTGCCAGTGCACTCTCTGGACTCACTGCACTGCATCCCCAGTGGTGCCAGTGCACTCTCTGGACTCACTGCACTGCAGCCCCAGTGGTGCCAGTGCACTCTCTGGACTCACTGCACTGCATCACAGGTGGTGCCAGTGCTCTCTCTGGACTCACTGCACTGCATCCCCAGTGGTGCCAGTGCACTCTCTGGACTCACTGCACTGCATCCCCAGTGGTGCCAGTGCACTCTCTGGACTCACTGCACTGCATCCCCAGTGGTGCCAGAGCACTCTCTGGACTCACTGCACTGCATCCCCAGTGGTGCCAGTGCACTCTCTGTAGTCACTGAAGTGCATCCCCAGTGGTGCCAGTGCACTCTCTGTAGTCACTGAAGTGCATCCCCAGTGGTGCCAGAGCACTCTCTGGACTCACTGCACTGCATCCCCAGTGGTGCCAGTGCACTCTCTGGACTCACTGCAGTGCATCCCCAGTGGTGCCAGTGAACTCTCTGGACTCACTGCACTGCATCCCCAGTGGTGCCAGTGCACTCTCTGGACTCACTGCACTGCATCCCCAGTGGTGCCAGTGCACTCTCTGGACTCACTGCAGTGCATCCCCAGTGGTGCCAGTGCACTCTCTGGACTCACTGCACTGCATCCCCAGTGGTGCCAGTGCACTCTCTGTACTTACTGCACTGCATCCCCAGTGGTGCCAGTGCACTCTCTGGACTCACTGCACTGCATCCCCAGTGGAGCCAGTGTACTCACTGGACTCACTGCACTGCATCCCCAGTGGTGACAGTGCACTCTCTGGACTCACTGCACTTCATCCCCAGTGGTTCCAGTGCATTCACTGGACTCACTGTACTGCATCTCCAGTGGTGCCAGTGCACTCTCTGGACTCACTGCAGTGCATCCCCAGTGGTGCCAGTGAGCTCTCTGGACTCACTGCACTGCATCCCCAGTGGTGCCAGTGTACTAACAGGATTCACTGCACTGCATCCCCAGTGGTGCTAGTGCACTCTGTGGACTCACTGCACTGCATCCCCAGTGGTGCCAGTGCACTCTCTGGACTCACTGCAGTGCATCCCCAGTGGAGCCAGTGCACTCTCTGGACTCACTGCACTGCATCACCAGTGGTGCCAGTGCACTCTCTGCACTCACTTCACTGCATCCCCAGTGGTGCCAGTGCACTCTCTGGACTCACTGCACTGCATCCCCAGTGGTGCCAGTGCACTCTCTGGACTCACTGCACTGCATCCCCAGTGGTGCCAGTGAAGTCTTTGGACTCACTGCACTGCATCCCCAGTGGTGTCAGTGCACTCTCTGGAGTCACTTAAGTGCATCCCCAGTGGTGCCAGTGCACTCTCTGGACTCACTGCACTGCATCCCCAGTGGTGCCAGTGCACTCACTGGACTCACTGCACTGCATCACAAGTGGTGCCAGTGCACTCTCTGGACTCACTGCACTGCATCCCCAGTGGTGCCAGTGCACTCTCTGGACTCACTGCACTGCAGCCCCAGTGGTGCCAGTGCACTCTCTGGACTCACTGCACTGCATCACAGGTGGTGCCAGTGCTCTCTCTGGACTCACTGCACTGCATCCCCAGTGGTGCCAGTGCACTCTCTGGACTCACTGCACTGCATCCCCAGTGGTGCCAGTGCACTCTCTGGACTCACTGCACTGCATCCCCAGTGGTGCCAGAGCACTCTCTGGACTCACTGCACTGCATCCCCAGTGGTGCCAGTGCACTCTCTGTAGTCACTGAAGTGCATCCCCAGTGGTGCCAGTGCACTCTCTGGACTCACTGCACTGCATCCCCAGTGGTGCCAGAGCACTCTCTGGACTCACTGCACTGCATCCCCAGTGGTGCCAGAGCACTCTCTGGACTCACTGCACTGTATCCCCAGTGGTGTCAGAGCACTCTCTGTAGTCACTGAACTGCATCCCCAGTGGTGCCAGTGCACTCTCTGGACTCACTGCACTGCATCCCCAGTGGTGCCAGTGCACTCTCTGGACTCACTGCACTGTATCCCCAGTGGTGCCAATGCAATCTCTGGACTCACTGTAGTGCATCCCCAGTGGTGCCAGTGCACTCTCTGGACTCACTGCAGTGCATCCCCAGTGGTGCCAGTGCACTCTCTGGACTCACTGAACTGCATCCCCAGTGGTGCCAGTGCACTCTCTGGACTCACTGCACTGCATCACCAGTGGTGCCAGTGCACTCTCTGGACCCACTGCACTGCATTCCCAGTGGTGCCAGTGAAGTCTCTGGACTCACTGCACTGCATCCCCAGTGGTGCCAGTGCAATCTCTGGACTCACTGCACTGCATCCCCAGTGGTGCCAGTGCACTCTCTGGACTCACTGTACTGCATCCCCAGTGGTGCCAGTGCACTCTGTGGACTCACTGTACTGCATCCCCAGTGGTGCCAGTGCAATCTCTGGACTCAGTGCACTGCATCCCCAGTGGTGCCAGTGCACTCTCTGGACTCACTGCACTGCATCCCCAGTGGTGCCAGTGCACTCTCTGGACTCACTGCAGTGCATCCCCAGTGGTGCCAGTGAACTCTCTGGACTCACTGCACTGCATCCCCAGTGGTGCCAGTGCACTCTCTGGACTCACTGCACTGCATCCCCAGTAGTGCCAGTGCACTCTCTGGACTCACTGCAGTGCATCCCCAGTGGTGCCAGTGCACTCTCTGGACTCACTGCACTGCATCCCCAGTGGTGCCAGTGCACTCTGTGGACTTACTGCACAGCATAACCAGTGGTGCCAGTGCACTCTCTGGACTCACTGCACTGCAGGCCCAGTGGAGCCAGTCCACTCACTGGACTCACAGTACTGCATCACCAGTGCTGCCAGTGCACCCTCTGGACTCACTGCACTGCATCCCCAGTCGTTCCAGTGCATTCACTGGACTCACTGTACTGCATCTCCAGTGGTGCCAGTGCACTCTCTGGACTCACTGCAGTGCATCCCCAGTGGTGCCAGTGAGCTCTCTGGACTCACTGCACTGCATCCCCAGTGGTGCCAGTGTACTAACAGGATTCACTGCACTGCATCCCCAGTGGTGCTAGTGCACTCTCTGGACTCACTGCACTGCATCCCCAGTGGTGCCAGGGCACTCTCTGGACTCACTGCACTGCATCCCCAGTGGTGCCAGTGCACTCTCTGGTCTCACTGCACTGCATCCCCAGTGGTGCCAGTGCACTCTCTGCACTCACTTCACTGCATCCCCAGTGGTGCCAGTGCACTCTCTGGACTCACTGCACTGCATCCCCAGTGGTGCCAGTGAAGTCTTTGGACTCACTGCACTGCATCCCCAGTGGTGTCAGTGCACTCTCTGGAGTCACTGAAGTGCATCCCCAGTGGTGCCAGTGCACTCTCTGGACTCACTGTACTGCATCCCCACTGGTGCCAGTGCACTCACTGGACTCACTGCACTGCATCACAAGTGGTGCCAGTGCACTCTCTGGACTCACTGCACTGCATCCCCAGTGGTGCCAGTGCACTCTCTGGACTCACTGCACTGTATCCCCAGTGGTGTCAGAGCACTCTCTGTAGTCACTGAAGTGCATCCCCAGTGGTGCCAGTGCACTCACTGGACTCACTGCACTGCATCACAAGTGGTGCCAGTGCACTCTCTGGACTCACTGCACTGCATCTCCAGTGGTGCCAGTGCACTCTCTGGACTCACTGCAGTGCATCCCCAGTGGTGCCAGTGAGCTCTCTGGAGTCACTGCACTGCATCCCCAGTGGTGCCAGTGTACTAACAGGATTCACTGCACTGCATCCCCAGTGGTGCTAGTGCACTCTCTGGACTCACTGCACTGCATCCCCAGTGGTGCCAGTGCACTCTCTGGACTCACTGCAGTGCATCCCCAGTGGTGCCAGTGCACTCTCTGGACTCACGGTACTGCATCCCCACTGGTGCCAGTGCACTCACTGGACTCACTGCACTGCATCACAAGTGGTGCCAGTGCACTCTCTGGACTCACTGCACTGCAGCCCCAGTGGTGCCCGTGCACTCTCTGGACTCACTGCAGTGCATCCCCAGTGGTGCCAGTGCACTCTCTGGACTCACTGCACTGCATCCCCAGTGGTGCCAGTGCACTCTCTGGACTCACTGCACTGCATCCCCAGTGGTGCCAGTGCACTCTCTGGACTCACTGCACTGCATCCCCAGTGGTGCCAGAGCACTCTCTGGACTCACTGCACTGCATCCCCAGTGGTGCCAGTGCACTCTCTGGACTCACTGCACTGTATCCTCATTGGTGTCAGAGCACTCTCTGTAGTCACTGAAGTGCATCCCCAGTGGTGCCAGTGCACTCTGTGGACTCACTGCAGTGCATCCCCAGTGGTGCCAGTGCACTCTCTGGACTCACTGCACTGTATCCCCAGTGGTGCCAGTGCACTCTCTGGACTCAGTGTAGTGCATGCCCAGTGGTGCCAGTGCACTCTCTGGACTCACTGCAGTGCATCCCCAGTGGTGCCAGTGCACTCTCTGGACTCACTGCAGTGCATCCCCAGTGCTGCCAGTGCATTCACTGGACTCACTGGACTGCATCTCCAGTGGTGCCAGTGCTCTCTCTGGGCTCACTGCAGTGCATCCCCAGTGGTGCCAGTGCACTCTCTGGACTCCCTACACTGCATCCCCAGTGGTGCCAGTGCACTCTCTGGACTCACTGCACTGCATCCCCAGTGGTGCCAAAGCACTCTCTGGACACCCGGCACCGCATCCCCAGTGGTGCCAGAGCACTCTCTGGACTCACTGCACTGCATCCCCAGTGGTGCCAGTGTACTCTCTGGACTCACTGCAGTGCATCCCCGGTGGTGCCAGTGCACTCTCTGGACGCACTGAAGTGCATCCCCAGTGGTGCCAGTGCACTCTCTGGACTCATTGCACTGAAGCCCCAGTGGTGCCAGTGCACTCTCTGGACTCACTGCACTGCATCCCCAGTGGTGCCAGTGCACTCTCTGGACTCACTGCACTGCATCCCCAGTGGTGCCAGTGCACTCTCTGGACTCACTGCAGTGCATCCCCAGTGGTGCCAGTGCACTCTCTGGACTCACTGTACTGCACCCACAGTGGTGCCAATGCACTCACTGCACTGACTGCACTACATCCCCAGTGGTGCCAGTGCACCCACTGGACTCACTGGACACATCCCCAGTGGTGCCAGTGCACTCTCTGGACTCACTGCACTGCATCCCCAGTGGTGCCAGTGCACTCTCTGGACTCACTGCACTGCATCCCCAGTGGTGCCAGTGTACTCACTGGACTGACTGCACTGCATCCCCAGTGGTGCCTGTGCGCTCTCCGGAGTCACAGCACTGCATCCCCAGTGGTGCCAGTGCACTCACTGGACACACTGTACTGCATCACAGGTGGTGCCAGTGCACTCTCTGCACTCACTGCACAGCATCTCCAGTGGTGCCAGTGCATTCACTGGACTCACTGGAGTGCATCACCAGTGGTGCCAGTGCACTCTCTGGACTCAATGCACTGCATCCCCAGTGGTGCCAGTGCACTCTCTGGACTCAATGCACTGCATCCCCAGTGGTGCCAGTGCACTCTCTGGACTCACTGCACTGCATCCCCAGTGGTGCCAGAGCACTCTCTGGACTCACTGCACTGCATCCCCAGTGGTGCCAGTGCACTCTCTGGACTCACTGCACTGTATCTCCAGTGGTGTCAGAGCACTCTCTGTAGTCACTGAAGTGCATCCCCACTGGTGCCAGTGCACTCTCTGGACTCACTGCACTGCATCCCCAGTGGTGCCAGTGAACTCTCTGGACTCACTGCACTGTATCCCCAGTGGTGCCAGTGCAATCTCTGATCTCACTGTAGTGCATCACCAGTGGTGCCAGTGCACTCTCTGGACTCACTGCACTGCATCCCCAGTGGTGCCAGTGCACTCTCTGGACTCACTGCACTGCATCCCCAGTGGTGCCAGTGCACTCTCTGGACTCACTGCACTGCATTTCCAGTGGTGCCAGTGAAGTCTCTGGACTCACTGCACTGCATCCCCAGTGGTGCCAGTGCAATCTCTGGACTCACTGCACTGCATCCCCAGTGGTGCCAGTGCACTCTCTGGACTCACTGTACTGCATCCCCAGTGGTGCCAGTGCACTCTGTGGACTCACTGTACTGCATCCCCAGTGGTGCCAGTGCACTCTCTGGACTCACTGCAGTGCATCCCCAGTGGTGCCAGTGCACTCTCTGGACTCACTGCACTGCATCCCCAGTGGTGCCAGTGCACTCTGTGGACTCACTGCACTGCATCCCCAGTGGTGCCAGTGCATTCTCTGGACTCACTGCACTGCATCCCCAGTAGTGCCAGTGCACTCTCAGGACTTACTGCACCGCATCCCCAGTGGTGCCAGTGCACTCTCTGGACTCACTGCACTGCAGGCCCAGTGGAGCCAGTGCACTCACTGGACTCACAGTACTGCATCCCCAGTGGTGACAGTGCACTCTCTGGACTCACTGCACTGCATCCCCAGTGGTTCCAGTGCATTCACTGGACTCACTGTACTGCATCTCCAGTGGTGCCAGTGCACTCTCTGGACTCACTGCAGTGCATCCCCAGTGGTGCCTGTGAGCTCTCTGGACTCACTGCACTGCATCCCCAGTGGTGCCAGTGTACTAACAGGATTCACTGCACTGCATCCCCAGTGGTGCTAGTGCACTCTCTGGACTCACTGCACTGCATCCCCAGTGGTGACAGTGCGCTCTCTGGACTCACTGCACTGCATCCCCAGTGGTGCCAGTGCACTCTCTGGGCTTACTGCAGTGCATCCCCAGTGGTTCCAGTACACTCACTGGACTCACTGGACTGCATCCCCAGTGGTGCCAGTGCACTCTCTGGACTCACTGCACTGCATCCCCAGTGGTGCCAGTGCACTCTCTGGACTCACTGCACTGCATCCCCAGTGGTGCCAGTGCACTCTCTGGACTCACTGCACTGCATGCCCAGTGGTGCCAGTGCACTCTCTGCACTCACTTCACTGCATCCCCAGTGGTGCCAGTGCACTCTCTGGACTCACTGCACTGCATCCCCAGTGGAGCCAGTGAAGTCTTTGGACTCACTGCACTGCATCCCCAGTGGTGTCAGTGCACTCTCTGGACTCACTGAAGTGCATCCCCAGTGGTGCCAGTGTACTCTCTGGACTCACTGCACTGCATCCCCAGTGGTGCCAGTGCACTCACTGGACTCACTGCACTGCATCACAAGTGGTGCCAGTGCACTCTCTGGACTCACTGCACTGCATCCCCAGTGGTGCCAGTGCACTCTCTGGACTCACTGCACTGCAGCCCCAGTGGTGCCAGTGCACTCTCTGGACTCACTGCACTGCATCACAGGTGGTGTCAGTGCTCTCTCTGGACTCACTGCACTGCATCCCCAGTGGTGCCAGTGCACTCTCTGGACTCACTGCACTGCATCCCCAGTGGTGCCAGTGCACTCTCTGGACTCACTGCACTGCATCCCCAGTGGTGCCAGTGCACTCTGTGTAGTCACTGAAGTGCATCCCCAGTGGTGCCAGTGCACTCTCTGGACTCACTGCACTGCATCCCCAGTGGTGCCAGGGAGCTCTCTGGACTCACTGCACTGCATCCCCAGTGGTGCCAGAGCACTCTCTGGACTCACTGCACTGTATCCCCAGTGGTGTCAGAGCACTCTCTGTAGTCACTGAAGTGCATCCCCAGTGGTGCCAGTGCACTCTCTGGACTCACTGCAGGGCATCCCCAGTGGTGCCAGTGCACTCTCTGGACTCACTGCACTGTATCCCCAGTGGTGCCAGTGCAATCTCTGGACTCACTGTAGTGCATCCCCAGTGGTGCCAGTGCACTCTCTGGACTCACTGCAGTGCATCCCCAGTGGTGCCAGTGCACTCTCTGGACTCACTGTACTGCATCACCAGTGGTGCCAGTGCACTCTCTGGACTCACTGCACTGCATCCCCAGTGGTGCCAGTGCACTCTCTGGGCTCACTGCAGTGCATCCCCAGTGGTGCCAGTGCACTCTCTGGACTCACTGCACTGCATTCCCAGTGGTGCCAGTGAAGTCTCTGGACTCACTGCACTGCATCCCCAGTGGAGCCAGTGTACTCACTGGACTCACTGCACTGCATCCCCAGTGGTGCCAGTGCACTCTCTGGACTCACTGCACTTCATCCCCAGTGGTTCCAGTGCATTCACTGGACTCACTGTACTGCATCTCCAGTGGTGCCAGTGCACTCTCTGGACTCACTGCACTGCATCCCCAGTGGTGCCAGTGAGCTCTCTGGACTCACTGCACTGCATCCCCAGTGGTGCCAGTGTACTAACAGGATTCAATGCACTGCATCCCCAGTGGTGCTAGTGCACTCTCTGGACTCACTGCACTGCATCCCCAGTGGTGCCAGTGCACTCTCTGGACTCACTGCAGGGCATCCCCAGTGGTGCCAGTGCACTCTCTGGACTCACTGCACTGCATCCCCAGTGGTGCCAGTGCACTCTCTGGACTCACTGCAGTGCATCCCCAGTGGTGCCAGTGAACTCTCTGGACTCACTGCACTGCATCCCCAGTGGTGCCAGTGCACTCTCTGGACTCACTGCACTGCATCCCCAGTGGTGCCAGTGCACTCTCTGGACTCACTGCACTGCATCCCCAGTGGTGCCAGTGCACTCTCAGGACTCACTGCACTGCATCCCCAGTGGTGCCAGTGCACTCTCTGCACTCACTTCACTGCATCCCCAGTGGTGCCAGTGCACTCTCTGGACTCACTGCACTGCATCCCCAGTGGTGCCAGTGAAGTCTTTGGACTCACTGCACTGCATCCCCAGTGGTGTCAGTGCACTCTCTGGAGTCACTGAAGTGCATCCCCACTGGTGCCAGTGCACTCTCTGGACTCACTGCACTGCATCCCCAGTGGTGCCAGTGCACTCACTGGACTCACTGCACTGCATCCCCAGTGGTGCCAGTGCACTCTCTGGACTCACTGCACTGCAGCCCCAGTGGTGCCAGTGCACTCTCTGGACTCACTGCACTGCATCACAGGTGGTGCCAGTGCTCTCTCTGGACTCACTGCACTGCATCCCCAGTGGTGCCAGTGCACTCTCTGGACTCACTGCACTGCATCCCCAGTGGTGCCAGAGCACTCTCTGGACTCACTGCACTGCATCCCCAGTGGTGCCAGTGCACTCTCTGTAGTCACTGAAGTGCATCCCCAGTGGTGCCAGTGCACTCTCTGGACTAACTGAACTGCATCCCCAGTGGTGCCAGAGCACTCTCTGGACTCACTGCACTGCATCCCCAGTGGTGCCAGAGCACTCTCTGGACTCACTGCACTGTATCCCCAGTGGTGTCAGAGCACTCTCTGGACTCACTGAAGTGCATCCCCAGTGGTGCCAGTGCACTCTCTGGACTCACTGCACTGTATCCCCAGTGGTGCCAGTGCACTCTCTGGACTCACTGCACTGTATCCCCAGTGGTGCCAGTGCAATCTCTGGACTCACTGTAGTGCATCCCCAGTGGTGCCAGTGCACTCTCTGGACTCACTGCAGTGCATCCCCAGTGGTGCCAGTGCACTCTCTGGACTCACTGTACTGCATCACCAGTGGTGCCAGTGCACTCTCTGGACTCACTGCACTGCATCCCCAGTGGTGCCAGTGCACTCTCTGGACTCACTGCAGTGCATCCCCAGTGGTGCCAGTGCACTCTCTGGACTCACTGCACTGCATTCCCAGTGGTGCCAGTGAAGTCTCTGGACTCACTGCACTGCATCCCCAGTGGTGCCAGTGCAATCTCTGGACTCACTGCACTGCATCCCCAGTGGTGCCAGTGCACTCTCTGGACTCACTGTACTGCATCCCCAGTGGTGCCAGTGCACTCTGTGGACTCACTGTACTGCATCCCCAGTGGTGCCAGTGCAATCTCTGGACTCACTGCACTGCATCCCCAGTGGTGCCAGTGGACTCTCTGGACTCACTGCACTGCATCCCCAGTGGTGCCAGTGCACTCTCTGGACTCACTGCAGTGCATCCCCAGTGGTGCCAGTGAACTCTCTGGACTCACTGCACTGCATCCCCAGTGGTGCCAGTGCACTCTCTGGACTCACTGCACTGTATCCCCAGTAGTGCCAGTGCACTCTCTGGACTCACTGCAGTGCATCCCCAGTGGTGCCAGTGCACTCTCTGGACTCACTGCACTGCATCCCCAGTGGTGCCAGTGCACTCTGTGGACTTACTGCACTGCAACCCCAGTGGTGCCAGTGCACTCTCTGGACTCACTGCACTGCAGGCCCAGTAGAGCCAGTCCACTCACTGGACTCACAGTACTGCATCACCAGTGCTGCCAGTGCACTCTCTGGACTCACTGCACTGCATCCCCTGTCGTTCCAGTGCATTCACTGGACTCACTGTACTGCATCTCCAGTGGTGCCAGTGCACTCTCTGGACTCACTGCAGTGCATCCCCAGTGGTGCCAGTGAGCTCTCTGGAGTCACTGCACTGCATCCCCAGTGGTGCCAGTGTACTAACAGGATTCACTGCACTGCATCCCCAGTGGTGCTAGTGCACTCTCTGGACTCACTGCACTGCATCCCCAGTGGTGCCAGGGCACTCTCTGGACTCAGTGCAGTGCATCCCCAGTGGTGCCAGTGCACTCTCTGGTCTCACTGCAGTGCATCCCCAGTGGTGCCAGTGCACTCTCTGCACTCACTTCACTGCATCCCCAGTGGTGCCAGTGCACTCTCTGGACTCACTGCACTGCATCCCCAGTGGTGCCAGTGAAGTCTTTGGACTCACTGCACTGCATCCCCAGTGGTGTCAGTGCACTCTCTGGAGTCACTGAAGTGCATCCCCAGTGGTGCCAGTGCACTCTCAGGACTCACTGTACTGCATCCCCACTGGTGCCAGTGCACTCACTGGACTCACTGCACTGCATCACAAGTGGTGCCAGTGCACTCTCTGGACTCACTGCACTGCATCCCCAGTGGTGCCAGTGCACTCTCTGGACTCACTGCACTGTATCCCCAGTGGTGTCAGAGCACTCTCTGTAGTCACTGAAGTGCATCCCCAGTGGTGCCAGTGCACTCACTGGACTCACTGCACTGCATCACAAGTGGTGCCAGTGCACTCTCTGGACTCACTGTACTGCATCTCCAGTGGTGCCAGTGCACTCTCTGGACTCACTGCAGTGCATCCCCAGTGGTGCCAGTGAGCTCTCTGGAGTCACTGCACTGCATCCCCAGTGGTGCCAGTGTACTAACAGGATTCACTGCACTGCATCCCCAGTGGTGCTAGTGCACTCTCTGGACTCACTGCACTGCATCCCCAGTGGTGCCAGTGCACTCTCTGGACTCACTGCAGTGCATCCCCAGTGGTGCCAGTGCACTCTCTGGACTCACGGTACTGCATCCCCACTGGTGCCAGTGCACTCACTGGACTCACTGCACTGCATCACAAGTGGTGCCAGTGCACTCTCTGGACTCACTGCACTGCATCCCCAGTGGTGCCCGTGCACTCTCTGGACTCACTGCACTGCATCCCCAGTGGTGCCAGTGCACTCTCTGGACTCACTGCACTGCATCCCCAGTGGTGCCAGTGCACTCTCTGGACTCACTGCACTGCATCCCCAGTGGTGCCAGTGCACTCTCTGGACTCACTGCACTGCATCCCCAGTGGTGCCAGAGCACTCTCTGGACTCACTGCACTGCATCCCCAGTGGTGCCAGTGCACTCTCTGGACTCACTGCACTGTATCCCCATTGGTGTCAGAGCACTCTCTGTAGTCACTGAAGTGCATCCCCAGTGGTGCCAGTGCACTCTGTGGACTCACTGCAGTGCATCCCCAGTGGTGCCAGTGCACTCTCTGGACTCACTGCACTGTATCCCCAGTGGTGCCAGTGCACTCTCTGGACTCACTGTAGTGCATCCCCAGTGGTGCCAGTGCATTCTCTGGACTCACTGCAGTGCATCCCCAGTGGTGCCAGTGCACTCTCTGGACTCACTGTACTGCATCACCAATGGTGCCAGTGCACTCTCTGGACTCACTGCACTGCATCCCCAGTGGTGCCAGTGCACTCTCTGGACTCACTGCACTGCATCCCCAGTGCTGCCAGTACACTCTCTGGACTCACTGTACTGCATCCCCAGTGGTGCCAGTGCACTCTCTGGACTCACTGTACTGCATCCCCAGTGGTGCCAGTGCAATCTCTGGACTCACTGCAGTGCATCTCCAGTGGTGCCAGTGCACTCTCTGGACTCACTGCACTGCATCCCCAGTGGTGCCAGTGCACTCTCTGGACTCACTGCACTGCATCCCCAGTGGTGCCAGTGAACTCTCTGGACTCACTGCACTGCATCCCCAGTGGTGCCAGTGCACTCTCTGGACTCACTGCACTGCATCCCCAGTAGTGCCAGTGCACTCTCTGGACTCACTGCAGTGCATCCCCAGTGGTGCCAGTGCACTCTCTGGACTCACTGCACTGCATCCCCGGTGGTGCCAGTGCACTCTCTGGACTCACTGCACTGCATCCCCAGTGGTGCCAGTGCACTCTCTGGACTCACTGCACTGCATCACCAGTGGTGCCAGTGTACTCTCTGGACTCACTGCACTGCATCCCCAGTGGTGCCAGTGCACTCTCTGGAATCACTGCACTGCATCCCCGGTGGTGCCAGTGCACTCTCTGGACTCACTGCACTGCATCCCCAGTGGTGCCAGTGCACTCTCTGGACTCACTGCACTGCATCACCAGTGGTGCCAGTGTACTCTCTGGACTCACTGCACTGCATCCCCAGTGGTGCCAGTGCACTCTCTGGACTCACTGCACTGCAGGCCCAGTGGAGCCAGTGCACTCACTGGACTCACAGTACTGCATCACCAGTGCTGCCAGTGCACTCTCTGTACTCACTGCACTGCATCCCCAGTGGCTCCAGTGCATTCACTGGACTCACTGTACTGCATCTCCAGTGTTGCCAGTGCACTCTCTGGACTCACTGCAGTGCATCCCCAGTGGTGCCAGTGAGCTCTCTGGACTCACTGCACTGCATCCCCAGTGGTGCCAGTGTACTAACAGGAGTCACTGCACTGCATCCCCAGTGGTGCTAGTGCACTCTCTGGACTCACTGCACTGCATCCCCAGTGGTGCCAGAGCACTCTCTGGACTCACTGAAGTGCATTCTCAGTGGTGCCAGTGCACTCTCTGGGCTCACTGCAGTGCATCCCCAGTGGTTTCAGTACACTCACTGGACTCACTATACTGCATCCCCAGTGGTGCCAGTGCACTCTCTGGACTCACTGCACTGCATCCCCAGTGGTGCCAGTGAAGTATTTGGACTCACTGCACTGCATCCCCAGTGGTGTCAGTGCACTCTCTGGACTCACTGCACTGCATCCCCAGTGGTGCCAGTGCACTCTCTGGACTCACTGCACTGCATCCCCAGTGGTGCCAGTGCACTCTCTGGACTCACTGTACTGCATCCCCACTGGTGCCAGTGCACTCACTGGACTCACTGCACTGCATCACAAGTGGTGCCAGTGCACTCTCTGGACTCACTGCACTGCATCCCCAGTGGAGCCCGTGGACTCTCTGGACTCACTGCACTGCATCCCCAGTGGTGCCAGTGCACTCTCTGGACTCACTGCACTGCATCCCCAGTGGTGCCAGTGCACTCTCTGGACTCACTGTACTGCATCCCCAGTGGTGCCAGTGCACTCTCTGGACTCACTGCACTGCATCTCCAGTGGTGCCAGTGCACTCTCTGGACTCACTGCACTGCATCACAGGTGGTGCCAGTGCACTCTCTGGACTCACTGCACTGCATCCCCAGTGGTGCCAGTGCACTCTCTGGACTCACTGCACTGCATTCCCAGTGGTGCCAGTGCACTCTCTGGGCTCACTATACTGCATCACCAGTGGTGCCAGTGCACTCTCTGGACTCACTGCACTGCATCCCCAGTGCTGCCAGTGCATTCACTGGACACACAGGACTGCATCTCCAGTGGTGCCAGTGCACTCTCTGGGCTCACTGCAGTGCATCCCCAGTGGTGCCAGTGCACTCTCTGGACTCACTGCAGTGCATCCCCAGTGGTGCCAGTGCACTCACTGGATTCACTGCACTGCATCCCCAGTGGTGCCAGTGCACTCTCTGGAGTCACTGCACTGCATCCCCAGTGGTGCCAGTGCACTCTCTGGACTCACTGCACTGCATCCCCAGTGGTGCCAAAGCACTCTCTGGACTCACTGCAGTGCATCCCCAGTGGTGCCAGTGCATTCTCTGGACTCACTGCACTGCATCCCCAGTGGTGCCAGTGCACTCTCTGGACTCACTGCACTGCATCCCCAGTGGTGCCAGTGCAATCTCTGGACTCACTGCACTGCATCCCCAGTGGTGCCAGTGCACTCTCTGGACTCACTGCACTGCATCCCCAGTGGTGCCACTGCACTCTCTGGACTCACTGCACTTCATCCCCAGTGGTTCCAGTGCATTCACTGGACTCACTGTACTGCATCTCCAGTGGTGCCAGTGCACTCTCTGGACTCACTGCAGTGCATCCCCTGTGGTGCCAGTGAGCTCTCTGGACTCACTGCACTGCATCCCCAGTGGTGCCAGTGTACTAACAGGATTCACTGCACTGCATCCCCAGTGGTGCTAGTGCACTCTGTGGACTCACTGCAGTGCATCCCCAGTGGTGCCAGTGCACTCTCTGGACTCACTGCAGTGCATTCTCAGTGGTGCCAGTGCACTCTCTGGACTCACTGCACTGCATCCCCAGTGGTGCCAGTGCACTCTCTGCACTCACTTCACTGCATCCCCAGTGGTGCCAGTGCACTCTCTGGACTCACTGCACTGCATCCCCAGTGGTGCCAGTGCACTCTCTGGACTCACTGCACTGCAGCCACAGTGGTGCCAGTGCACTCTCTGGACTCACTGCACTGCATCCCCAGTGGTGCCAGTGCACTCTCAGGACTCACTGCACTGCATCCCCAGTGGTGCCAGTGCACTCTCTGCACTCACTTCACTGCATCCCCAGTGGTGCCAGTGCACTCTCTGGACTCACTGCACTGCATCCCCAGTGGTGCCAGTGAAGTCTTTGGACTCACTGCACTGCATCCCCAGTGGTGTCAGTGCACTCTCTGGAGTCACTGAAGTGCATCCCCAGTGGTGCCAGTGCACTCTCTGGACTCACTGCACTGCATCCCCAGTGGTGCCAGTGCACTCTGTGGACTCACTGCACTGCATCACAAGTGGTGCCAGTGCACTCTCTGGACTCACTGCACTGCATCCCCAGTGGTGCCAGTGCACTCTCTGGACTCACTGCACTGCAGCCCCAGTGGTGCCAGTGCACTCTCTGGACTCACTGCACTGCATCACAGGTGGTGCCAGTGCTCTCTCTGGACTCACTGCACTGCATCCCCAGTGGTGCCAGTGCACTCTCTGGACTCACTGCACTGCATCCCCAGTGGTGCCAGTGCACTCTCTGGACTCGCTGCACTGCATCCCCAGTGGTGCCAGAGCACTCTCTGGACTCACTGCACTGCATACCCAGTGGTGCCAGTGCACTCTCTGTAGTCACTGAAGTGCATCCCCAGTGGTGCCAGTGCACTCTCTGGACTCACTGCACTGCATCCCCAGTGGTGCCAGAGCACTCTCTGGACTCACTGCACTGCATCCCCAGTGGTGCCAGAGCACTCTCTGGACTCACTGCACTGTATCCCCAGTGGTGTCAGAGCACTCCCTGTAGTCACTGAAGTGCATCCCCAGTGGTGCCAGTGCACTCTCTGGACTCACTGCACTGCATCCCCAGTGGTGCCAGTGCACTCTCTGGACTCACTGCACTGTATCCCCAGTGGTGCCAGTGCAATCTCTGGACTCACTGTAGTGCATCCCCAGTGGTGCCAGTGCACTCTCTGGACTCACTGCAGTGCATCCCCAGTGGTGCCAGTGCACTCTCTGGACTCACTGTACTGCATCACCAGTGGTGCCAGTGCACTCTCTGGACTCACTGCACTGCATCCCCAGCGGTGCCAGTGCACTCTCTGGACTCACTGCAGTGCATCCCCAGTGGTGCCAGTGCACTCTCTGGACTCACTGCACTGCATTCCCAGTGGTGCCAGTGAAGTCTCTGGACTCACTGCACTGCATCCCCAGTGGTGCCAGTGCAATCTCTGGACTCACTGCACTGCATCCCCAGTGGTGCCAGTGCACTCTCTGGACTCACTGTACTGCATCCCCAGTGGTGCCAGTGCACTCTGTGGACTCACTGTACTGCATCACAAGTGGTGCCAGTGCACTCTCTGGACTCACTGCACTGCATCCCCAGTGGTGCCAGTGCACTCTCTGGACTCACTGCACTGCATCCCCAGTGGTGCCAGTGCACTCTCTGGACTCACTGCAGTGCATCCCCAGTGGTGCCAGTGAACTCTCTGGACTCACTGCACTGCATCCCCAGTGGTGCCAGTGCACTCTCTGGACTCACTGCACTGCATCCCCAGTAGTGCCAGTGCACTCTCTGGACTCACTGCAGTGCATCCCCAGTGGTGCCAGTGCACTCTCTGGACTCACTGCACTGCATCCCCAGTGGTGCCAGTGCACTCTGTGGACTTACTGCACTGCATCCCCAGTGGTGCCAGTGCACTCTCTGGACTCACTGCACTGCAGGCCCAGTGGAGCCAGTCCACTCACTGGACTCACAGTACTGCATCACCAGTGCTGCCAGTGCACTCTCTGGACTCACTGCACTGCATCCCCAGTCGTTCCAGTGCATTCACTGGACTCACTGTACTGCATCTCCAGTGGTGCCAGTGCACTCTCTGGACTCACTGCAGTGCATCCCCAGTGGTGCCAGTGAGCTCTCTGGACTCACTGCACTGCATCCCCAGTGGTGCCAGTGTACTAACAGGATTCACTGCACTGCATCCCCAGTGGTGCTAGTGCACTCTCTGGACTCACTGCACTGCATCCCCAGTGGTGCCAGGGCACTCTCTGGACTCACTGCACTGCATCCCCAGTGGTGCCAGTGCACTCTCTGGTCTCACTGCACTGCATCCCCAGTGGTGCCAGTGCACTCTCTGCACTCACTTCACTGCATCCCCAGTGGTGCCAGTGCACTCTCTGGACTCACTGCACTGCATCCCCAGTGGTGCCAGTGAAGTCTTTGGACTCACTGCACTGCATCCCCAGTGGTGTCAGTGCAGTCTCTGGAGTCACTGAAGTGCATCCCCAGTGGTGCCAGTGCACTCTCTGGACTCACTGTACTGCATCCCCACTGGTGCTAATGCACTCACTGGACTCACTGCACTGCATCACAAGTGGTGCCAGTGCACTCTCTGGACTCACTGCACTGCATCCCCAGTGGTGCCAGTGCACTCTCTGGACTCACTGCACTGTATCCCCAGTGGTGTCAGAGCACTCTCTGTAGTCACTGAAGTGCATCCCCAGTGGTGCCAGTGCACTCACTGGACTCACTGCACTGCATCACAAGTGGTGCCAGTGCACTCTCTGGACTCACTGTACTGCATCTCCAGTGGTGCCAGTGCACTCTCTGGACTCACTGCAGTGCATCCCCAGTGGTGCCAGTGAGCTCTCTGGAGTCACGGCACTGCATCCCCAGTGGTGCCAGTGTACTAACAGGATTCACTGCACTGCATCCCCAGTGGTGCTAGTGCACTCTCTGGACTCACTGCACTGCATCCCCAGTGGTGCCAGTGCACTCTCTGGACTCACTGCAGTGCATCCCCAGTGTTGCCAGTGCACTCTCTGGACTCACGGTACTGCATCCCCACTGGTGCCAGTGCACTCACTGGACTCACTGCACTGCATCACAAGTGGTGCCAGTGCACTCTCTGGACTCACTGCACTGCATCCCCAGTGGTGCCCGTGCACTCTCTGGACTCACTGCACTGCATCCCCAGTGGTGCCAGTGCACTCTCTGGACTCACTGCACTGCATCCCCAGTGGTGCCAGTGCACTCTCTGGACTCACTGCACTGCATCCCCAGTGGTGCCAGAGCACTCTCTGGACTCACTGCACTGCATCCCCAGTGGTGCCAGTGCACTCTCTGGACTCACTGCACTGTATCCCCATTGGTGTCAGAGCACTCTCTGTAGTCACTGAAGTGCATCCCCAGTGGTGCCAGTGCACTCTGTGGACTCACTGCAGTGCATCCCCAGTGGTGCCAGTGCACTCTCTGGACTCACTGCACTGTATCCCCAGTGGTGCCAGTGCACTCTCTGGACTCACTGTACTGCATCCCCAGTGGTGCCAGTGCACTCTCTGGACTCACTGCAGTGCATCCCCAGTGGTGCCAGTGCACTCTCTGGACTCACTGTACTGCATCACCAATGGTGCCAGTGCACTCTCTGGACTCACTGCACTGCATCCCCAGTGGTGCCAGTGCACTCTCTGGACTCACTGCACTGCATCCCCAGTGGTGCCAGTGCACTCTGGGCTCACTGCTGTGCATCACCCGTGGTGCCAGTGCACTCTCTGGACTCACTGCACTGCATTCCCAGTGGTGCCAGTGAAGTCTCTGGACTCACTGCACTGCATCCCCAGTGGTGCCAGTGCAATCTCTGGACTCACTGCACTGCATCCCCAGTGCTGCCAGTGCACTCTCTGGACTCACTAAACTGCATCACCAGTGGTGCCAGTGCACTCTGTGGACTCACTGTACTGCATCCCCAGTGGTGCCAGTGCAATCTCTGGACTCACTGCAGTGCATCTCCAGTGGTGCCAGTGCACTCTCTGGACTCACTGCACTGCATCCCCAGTGGTGCCAGTGCACTCTCTGGACTCACTGCAGTGCATCCCCAGTGGTGCCAGTGAACTCTCTGGACTCACTGCACTGCATCCCCAGTGGTGCCAGTGCACTCTCTGGACTCACTGCACTGCATCCCCAGTAGTGCCAGTGCACTCTCTGGACTCACTGCAGTGCATCCCCACTGGTGCCAGTGCACTCTCTGGACTCACTGCACTGCATCCCCGGTGGTGCCAGTGCACTCTCTGGACTCACTGCACTGCATCCCCAGTGGTGCCAGTGCACTCTCTGGACTCACTGCACTGCATCACCAGTGGTGTCAGTGTACTCTCTGGACTCACTGCACTGCATCCCCAGTGGTGCCAGTGCACTCTCTGGACTCACTGCACTGCATCCCCGGTGGTGCCAGTGCACTCTCTGGACTCACTGCACTGCATCCCCAGTGGTGCCAGTGCACTCTCTGGACTCACTGCACTGCATCACCAGTGGTGCCAGTGTACTCTCTGGACTCACTGCACTGCATCCCCAGTGGTGCCAGTGCACTCTCTGGACTCACTGCACTGCAGGCCCAGTGGAGCCAGTGCACTCACTGGACTCACAGTACTGCATCACCAGTGCTGCCAGTGCACTCTCTGTACTCACTGCACTGCATCCCCAGTGGCTCCAGTGCATTCACTGGACTCACTGTACTGCATCTCCAGTGTTGCCAGTGCACTCTCTGGACTCACTGCAGTGCATCCCCAGTGGTGCCAGTGAGCTCTCTGGACTCACTGTACTGCATCCCCAGTGGTGCCAGTGTACTAACAGGAGTCACTGCACTGCATCCCCAGTGGTGCTAGTGCACTCTCTGGACTCACTGCACTGCATCCCCAGTGGTGCCAGTGCACTCTCTGGACTCACTGAAGTGCATTCTCAGTGGTGCCAGTGCACTCTCTGGGCTCACTGCAGTGCATCCCCAGTGGTTCCAGTACACTCACTGGACTCACTATACTGCATCCCCAGTGGTGCCAGTGCACTCTCTGGACTCACTGCACTGCATCCCCAGTGGTGCCAGTGAAGTCTTTGGACTCACTGCACTGCATCCCCAGTGGTGTCAGTGCACTCTCTGGACTCACTGCACTGCATCCCCAGTGGTGCCAGTGCACTCTCTGGACTCACTGCACTGCATCCCCAGTGGTGCCAGTGCACTCTCTGGACTCACTGCACTGCATCCCCACTGGTGCCAGTGCACTCACTGGACTCACTGCACTGCATCACAAGTGGTGCCAGTGCACTCTCTGGACTCACTGCACTGCATCCCCAGTGGAGCCCGTGCACTCTCTGGACTCACTGCACTGCATCCCCAGTGGTGCCAGTGCACTCTCTGGACTCACTGCACTGCATCCCCAGTGGTGCCAGTGAAGTCTTTGGACTCACTGCACTGCATCCCCAGTGGTGTCAGTGCAGTCTCTGGAGTCACTGAAGTGCATCCCCAGTGGTGCCAGTGCACTCTCTGGACTCACTGTACTGCATCCCCACTGGTGCCAGTGCACTCACTGGACTCACTGCACTGCATCACAAGTGGTGCCAGTGCACTCTCTGGACTCACTGCACTGCATCCCCAGTGGTGCCAGTGCACTCTCTGGACTCACTGCACTGTATCCCCAGTGGTGTCAGAGCACTCTCTGTAGTCACTGAAGTGCATCCCCAGTGGTGCCAGTGCACTCACTGGACTCACTGCACTGCATCACAAGTGGTGCCAGTGCACTCTCTGGACTCACTGTACTGCATCTCCAGTGGTGCCAGTGCACTCTCTGGACTCACTGCAGTGCATCCCCAGTGGTGCCAGTGAGCTCTCTGGAGTCACGGCACTGCATCCCCAGTGGTGCCAGTGTACTAACAGGATTCACTGCACTGCATCCCCAGTGGTGCTAGTGCACTCTCTGGACTCACTGCACTGCATCACAAGTGGTGCCAGTGCACTCTCTGGACTCACTGCAGTGCATCCCCAGTGTTGCCAGTGCACTCTCTGGACTCACGGTACTGCATCCCCACTGGTGCCAGTGCACTCACTGGACTCACTGCACTGCATCACAAGTGGTGCCAGTGCACTCTCTGGACTCGCGGCACTGCATCCCCAGTGGTGCCCGTGCACTCTCTGGACTCACTGCACTGCATCCCCAGTGGTGCCAGTGCACTCTCTGGACTCACTGCACTGCATCCCCAGTGGTGCCAGTGCACTCTCTGGACTCACTGCACTGCATCCCCAGTGGTGCCAGAGCACTCTCTGGACTCACTGCACTGCATCCCCAGTGGTGCCAGTGCACTCTCTGGACTCACTGCACTGTATCCCCATTGGTGTCAGAGCACTCTCTGTAGTCACTGAAGTGCATCCCCAGTGGTGCCAGTGCACTCTGTGGACTCACTGCAGTGCATCCCCAGTGGTGCCAGTGCACTCTCTGGACTCACTGCACTGTATCCCCAGTGGTGCCAGTGCACTCTCTGGACTCACTGTACTGCATCCCCAGTGGTGCCAGTGCACTCTCTGGACTCACTGCAGTGCATCCCCAGTGGTGCCAGTGCACTCTCTGGACTCACTGTACTGCATCACCAATGGTGCCAGTGCACTCTCTGGACTCACTGCACTGCATCCCCAGTGGTGCCAGTGCACTCTCTGGACTCACTGCACTGCATCCCCAGTGGTGCCAGTGCACTCTCTGGGCTCACTGCTGTGCATCACCCGTGGTGCCAGTGCACTCTCTGGACTCACTGCACTGCATTCCCAGTGGTGCCAGTGAAGTCTCTGGACTCACTGCACTGCATCCCCAGTGGTGCCAGTGCAATCTCTGGACTCACTGCACTGCATCCCCAGTGCTGCCAGTGCACTCTCTGGACTCACTAAACTGCATCACCAGTGGTGCCAGTGCACTCTGTGGACTCACTGTACTGCATCCCCAGTGGTGCCAGTGCAATCTCTGGACTCACTGCAGTGCATCTCCAGTGGTGCCAGTGCACTCTCTGGACTCACTGCACTGCATCCCCAGTGGTGCCAGTGCACTCTCTGGACTCACTGCAGTGCATCCCCAGTGGTGCCAGTGAACTCTCTGGACTCACTGCACTGCATCCCCAGTGGTGCCAGTGCACTCTCTGGACTCACTGCACTGCATCCCCAGTAGTGCCAGTGCACTCTCTGGACTCACTGCAGTGCATCCCCACTGGTGCCAGTGCACTCTCTGGACTCACTGCACTGCATCCCCGGTGGTGCCAGTGCACTCTCTGGACTCACTGCACTGCATCCCCAGTGGTGCCAGTGCACTCTCTGGACTCACTGCACTGCATCACCAGTGGTGTCAGTGTACTCTCTGGACTCACTGCACTGCATCCCCAGTGGTGCCAGTGCACTCTCTGGACTCACTGCACTGCATCCCCGGTGGTGCCAGTGCACTCTCTGGACTCACTGCACTGCATCCCCAGTGGTGCCAGTGCACTCTCTGGACTCACTGCACTGCATCACCAGTGGTGCCAGTGTACTCTCTGGACTCACTGCACTGCATCCCCAGTGGTGCCAGTGCACTCTCTGGACTCACTGCACTGCAGGCCCAGTGGAGCCAGTGCACTCACTGGACTCACAGTACTGCATCACCAGTGCTGCCAGTGCACTCTCTGTACTCACTGCACTGCATCCCCAGTGGCTCCAGTGCATTCACTGGACTCACTGTACTGCATCTCCAGTGTTGCCAGTGCACTCTCTGGACTCACTGCAGTGCATCCCCAGTGGTGCCAGTGAGCTCTCTGGACTCACTGTACTGCATCCCCAGTGGTGCCAGTGTACTAACAGGAGTCACTGCACTGCATCCCCAGTGGTGCTAGTGCACTCTCTGGACTCACTGCACTGCATCCCCAGTGGTGCCAGTGCACTCTCTGGACTCACTGAAGTGCATTCTCAGTGGTGCCAGTGCACTCTCTGGGCTCACTGCAGTGCATCCCCAGTGGTTCCAGTACACTCACTGGACTCACTATACTGCATCCCCAGTGGTGCCAGTGCACTCTCTGGACTCACTGCACTGCATCCCCAGTGGTGCCAGTGCACTCTCTGGACTCACTGCACTGCATCCCCACTGGTGCCAGTGCACTCACTGGACTCACTGCACTGCATCACAAGTGGTGCCAGTGCACTCTCTGGACTCACTGCACTGCATCCCCAGTGGAGCCCGTGCACTCTCTGGACTCACTGCACTGCATCCCCAGTGGTGCCAGTGCACTCTCTGGACTCACTGCACTGCATCCCCAGTGGTGCCAGTGCACTCTCTGGACTCACTGTACTGCATCCCCAGTGGTGCCAGTGCACTCTCTGGACTCACTGCAGTGCATCCCCAGTGGAGCCAGTGCACTCTCTGGACTCACTGCACTGCATCACAGGTGGTGCCAGTGCACTCTCTGGACTCACTGCACTGCATCCCCAGTGGTGCCAGTGCACTCTCTGGACTCACTGCACTGCATCCCCAGTGGTGCCAGTGCACTCTCTGGACTCATTTCTCTGCATCCCCAGTGGTGCCAGTGTACTCTGTGGACTCACTGTACTGCATCCCCAGTGGTGCCAGTGCACTCTCTGGACTCACTGCAGTGCATCCCCAGTGGTTCCAGTGCACTCTCTGGACTCACTGCAGTGCATCCCCAGTGGTGCCAGTGCACTCTCTGGACTCACTGCAGTGCATCCCCAGTGGTGCCAGTGCACTCTCTGGACTCACTGCAGGGCATCCCCAGTGGTGCCAGTGCACTCTCTGGACTCACTGCACTGCATTTCCAGTGGTGCCAGTGAAGTCTCTGGACTCACTGCACTGCATCCCCAGTGGTGCCAGTGCACTCTCTGGACTCACTGCAGTGCATCCCCAGTGGTGCCAGTGCACTCTCTGGACTCACTGCACTGCATCCCCAGTGGTGCCAGTGCACTTTCTGGGCTCACTATACTGCATCGCCAGTGGTGCCAGTGCACTCTCTGGACTCACTGCACTGTATCCCCTGTGGTGCCAGTGCAATCTCTGATCTCACTGTAGTGCATCCCCAGTGGTGCCAGTGCACTCTCTGGACTCAATACACTGCATCCCCAGTGGTGCCAGTGCACTCTCTGGACTCACTGCAGTGCATCCCCAGTGGTGCCAGTGCACTCACTGGATTCACTGCACTGCATCCCCAGTGGTGCCAGTGCACTCTCTGGAGTCACTGCACTGCATCCCCAGTGGTGCCAGTGCACTCTCTGGACTCACTGCACTGCATCCCCAGTGGTGCCAAAGCACTCTCTGGACTCACTGCAGTGCATCCCCAGTGGTGCCAGTGCATTCTCTGGACTCACTGCACTGCATCCCCAGTGGTGCCAAAGCACTCTCTGGACTCACTGCAGTGCATCCCCAGTGGTGCCAGTGCATTCTCTGGACTCACTGCACTGCATCCCCAGTGGTGCCAGTGCACTCTCTGGACTCACTGTACTGCATCCCCACTGGTGGCAGTGCACTCACTGGACTCACTGCACTGCATCACAAGTGGTGCCAGTGCACTCTCTGGACTCACTGCACTGCATCCCCAGTGGTGCCAGTGCACTCTCTGGACTCACTGCACTGTATCCCCAGTGGTGTCAGAGCACTCTCTGTAGTCACTGAAGTGCATCCCCAGTGGTGCCAGTGCACTCACTGGACTCACTGCACTGCATCACAAGTGGTGCCAGTGCACTCTCTGGACTCACTCTACTGCATCTCCAGTGGTGCCAGTGCACTCTCTGGACTCACTGCAGTGCATCCCCAGTGGTGCCAGTGAGCTCTCTGGAGTCACTGCACTGCATCCCCAGTGGTGCCAGTGTACTAACAGGATTCACTGCACTGCATCCCCAGTGGTGCTAGTGCACTCTCTGGACTCACTGCACTGCATCCCCAGTGGTGCCAGTGCACTCTCTGGACTCACTGCACTGCATCCCCAGTGGTGCCAGTGCACTCTCTGGACTCACGGTACTGCATCCCCACTGGTGCCAGTGCACTCACTGGACTCACTGCACTGCATCACAAGTGGTGCCAGTGCACTCTCTGGACTCACTGCACTGCATCCCCAGTGGTGCCAGAGCACTCTCTGGACTCACTGCACTGCATCCCCAGTGGTGCCAGTGCACTCTCTGGACTCACTGCACTGCATCCCCAGTGGTGCCAGTGCACTCTCTGGACTCACTGCACTGCATCCCCAGTGGTGCCAGTGCACTCTCTGGACTCACTGCACTGCATCCCCAGTGGTGCCAGAGCACTCTCTGGACTCACTGCACTGCATCCCCAGTGGTGCCAGTGCACTCTCTGGACTCACTGCACTGTATCCCCATTGGTGTCAGAGCACTCTCTGTAGTCACTGAAGTGCATCCCCAGTGGTGCCAGTGCACTCTGTGGACTCACTGCACTGCATCACCAGTGGTTCCAGTGCACTCTCTGGACTCACTGCACTGTATCCCCAGTGGTGCCAGTGCACTCTCTGGACTCACTGTAGTGCATCCCCAGTGGTGCCAGTGCACTCTCTGGACTCACTGCAGTGCATCCCCAGTGGTGCCAGTGCACTCTCTGGACTCACTGTACTGCATCACCAATGGTGCCAGTGCACTCTCTGGACTCACTGCACTGCATCCCCAGTGGTGCCAGTGCACTCTCTGGACTCACTGCACTGCATCCCCAGTGGTGCCAGTGCACTCTCTGGGCTCACTGCTGTGCATCCCCCGTGGTGCCAGTGCACTCTCTGGACTCACTGCACTGCATTCCCAGTGGTGCCAGTGAAGTCTCTGGACTCACTGCACTGCATCCCCAGTGGTGCCAGTGCAATCTCTGGACTCACTGCACTGCATCCCCAGTGCTGCCAGTGCACTCTCTGGACTCACTAAACTGCATCACCAGTGGTGCCAGTGCACTCTGTGGACTCACTGTACTGCATCCCCAGTGGTGCCAGTGCAATCTCTGGACTCACTGCAGTGCATCTCCAGTGGTGCCAGTGCACTCTCTTGACTCACTGCACTGCATCCCCAGTGGTGCCAGTGCACTCTCTGGACTCACTGCAGTGCATCCCCAGTGGTGCCAGTGAACTCTCTGGACTCACTGCACTGCATCCCCAGTGGTGCCAGTGCACTCTCTGGACTCACTGTACTGCATCCCCAGTAGTGCCAGTGCACTCTCTGGACTCACTGCACTGCATCCCCACTGGTGCCAGTGCACTCTCTGGACTCACTGCACTGCATCCCCGGTGGTGCCAGTGCACTCTCTGGACTCACTGCACTGCATCCCCAGTGGTGCCAGTGCACTCTCTGGACTCACTGCACTGCATCACCAGTGGTGCCAGTGTACTCTCTGGACTCACTGCACTGCATCCCCAGTGGTGCCAGTGCACTCTCTGGACTCACTGCAGTGCATCCCCGGTGGTGCCAGTGCACTCTCTGGACTCACTGCACTGCATCCCCAGTGGTGCCAGTGCACTCTCTGGACTCACTGCACTGCATCACCAGTGGTGCCAGTGTACTCTCTGGACTCACTGCACTGCATCCCCAGTGGTGCCAGTGCACTCTCTGGACTCACTGCACTGCAGGCCCAGTGGAGCCAGTGCACTCACTGGACTCACAGTACTGCATCCCCAGTGGTGCCAGTGCACTCTCTGTACTCACTGCACTGCATCCCCAGTGGCTCCAGTGCATTCACTGGACTCACTGTACTGCATCTCCAGTGTTGCCACTGCACTCTCTGGACTCACTGCAGTGCATCCCCAGTGGTGCCAGTGAGCTCTCTGGACTCACTGCACTGCATCCCCAGTGGTGCCAGTGTACTAACAGGAGTCACTGCACTGCATCCCCAGTGGTGCTAGTGCACTCTCTGGACTCACTGCACTGCATCCCCAGTGGTGCCTGTGCACTCTCTGGACTCACTGAAGTGCATTCTCAGTGGTGCCAGTGCACTCTGTGGGCTCACTGCAGTGCATCCCCAGTGGTTCCAGTACACTCACTGGACTCACTATACTGCATCCCCAGTGGTGCCAGTGCACTCTCTGGACTCACTGCACTGCATCCCCAGTGGTGCCAGTGAAGTCTTTGGACTCACTGCACTGCATCCCCAGTGGTGTCAGTGCACTCTCTGGACTCACTGCACTGCATCCCCAGTGGTGCCAGTGCACTCTCTGGACTCACTGCACTGCATCCCCAGTGGTGCCAGTGCACTCTCTGGACTCACTGTACTGCATCCCCACTGGTGCCAGTGCACTCACTGGACTCACTGCACTGCATCACAAGTGGTGCCAGTGCACTCTCTGGACTCACTGCACTGCATCCCCAGTGGAGCCCGTGCACTCTCTGGACTCACTGCACTGCATCCCCAGTGGTGCCAGTGCACTCTCTGGACTCACTGCACTGCATCCCCAGTGGTGCCAGTGCACTCTCTGGACTCACTGTACTGCATCCCCAGTGGTGCCAGTGCACTCTCTGGACTCACTGCAGTGCATCCCCAGTGGTGCCAGTGCACTCTCTGGACTCACTGCACTGCATCACAGGTGGTGCCAGTGCACTCTCTGGACTCACTGCACTGCATCCCCAGTGGTGCCAGTGCACTCTCTGGACTCACTGCACTGCATCCCCAGTGGTGCCAGTGCACTCTCTGGACTCACTTCTCTGCATCTCCAGTGGTGCCAGTGCACTCTGTGGACTCACTGTACTGCATCCCCAGTGGTGCCAGTGCACTCTCTGGACTCACTGCACTGCATCCACAGTGGCGCCAGTGCACTCTCTGGACTCACTGCAGTGCATCCCCAGTGGTTCCAGTGCACTCTCTGGACTCACTGCAGTGCATCCCCAGTGGTGCCAGTGCACTCTCTGGACTCACTGCAGTGCATCAACAGTGGTGCCAGTGCACTCTCTGGACTCACTGAACTGCATCCTCAGAGGTGCAAGTGCACTATCTCGAGTCACTGCACTACATCCCCAGTGGTGCCAGTGCACTCACAGGACTCACTGTACTGCATCATCTGTGGTGCCAGTGCACTCTCTGGACTCACTGCAGTGCATCCCCAGTGGTGCCAGTGCAGTCTCTGGACTCACTGCACTGCATCCCCAGTGGTGCCAGTGCACTCTCTGGGCTCACTATACTGCATCCCCAGTGGTGCCAGTGCACTCTCTGGACTCACTGCACTGCATCCCCAGTGGTGCCAGTGCACTCTCTGGTCTCACTGCACTGCATCCCCAGTGGTGCTAGTGCACTGTGTGCACTCACTGTACTGCATCCCCAGTGGTGCCAGTGCACTCTCTGGACTCACTGCAGTGCATCCCCAGTGGTGCCAGTGCACTCTCTGGACTCACTGCAGTGCATCCCCAGAGGTGCCAGTGCACTCTCTGGACTCACTGCACTGCATCCCCAGTGGTGACAGTGCACTCTCTGGACTCACTGCACTGCATCCCCAGTGGTGCCAGTGCACTCTCTGGACTCACTGCAGTGCATCCCCAGTGGTGCCAGTGCACTCTCTGGACTCACTGCACTGCATTCCCCAGTGGTGCCAGTGCACTCTCTGGACTCACTGCAGTGCATCCCCAGTGGTGCCAGTGCACTCTCTGGACTCACTGAAGTGCATTCTCAGTGGTGCCAGTGCACTCTCTGGACTCACTGCAGTGCATCCCCAGTGGTGGCAAAGCACTCTCTGGACTCCCGGCACCGCATCCCCAGTGGTGCCAGTGCACTCTGTGGACTCACTGCAGTGCATCCCCAGTGGTGCTAGTGCACTCTCTGGACTCACTGCAGGGCATCCTCAGTGGAGCCAGTGCACTCTCTGGACTCACTGCACTGCATCCCCAGTGGTGCCAGTGCACTCACTGGACTCACTGTACTGCATCATCTGTGGTGCCAGTGCACTCTCTGGACTCACTGCACTGCATCCCCAGTGGTGCTAGTGCACTCTCTGGACTCACTGCACTGCATCCCCAGTGGTGCCAGTGCACTCTCTGGACTCACTGCACTGCATCCCCAGTGGTGCCAGTGCACTCTCTGGACTCACTGCAGGGCATCCCCAGTGGTGCCAGTGCACTCTCTGGACTCACTGCACTGCATTTCCAGTGGTGCCAGTGAAGTCTCTGGACTCACTGCAGTGCATCACCAGTGGTTCCAGTACACTCACTGGACTCACTGGACTGCATCTCCAGTGGTGCCAGTGTACTCTCTGGACTCACTGTACTGCATCCCCAGTGGTGCCAGTGCACTCTGTGGACTCACTGTACTGCATCCCCAGTGGGGCCAGTGCACTCTCTGGACTCACTGCACTGAAGCCCCAGTGGTGCCAGTGCACTCTCTGGACTCACTGAACTGCATCCCCAGTGGTGCCAGTGAACTCTCTGGACTCACTGCACTGCATCCCCAGTGGTGCCAGTGCATTCTCTTGACTCACTGCACTGCATCCCCAGTACTGCCAGTGCACTCTCTGGACTCACTGCAGTGCATCCCCAGTGGTGCCAGAGCACTCTCTGGACTCACTGCACTGCATCCCCGGTGGTGCCAGTGCACTCTCTGGACTCACTGCACTGCATCCCCAGTGGTGCCAGTGCACTCTCTGGACTCACTGCACTGCATCACCAGTGGTGCCAGTGTACTCTCTGGACTCACTGCACTGCATCCCCAGTGGTGCCAGTGCACTCTCTCGAGTCACTGCACTACATCCCCAGTGGTGCCAGTGCACTCTCTGGACTTACTGCACCGCATCCCTAGTGGTGCCAGTGCACTCTCTGGACTCACTGCACTGCAGGCCCAGTGGAGCCAGTGCACTCACTGGACTCACAGTACTGCATCACCAGTGCTGCCATTGCACTCTCTGGACTCACTGCACTGCATCCCCAGTGGTTCCAGTGCATTCACTGGACTCACTGTACTGCATCTCCAGTGGTGCCAGTGCACTCTCTGGACTCACTGCAGTGCATCCCCAGTGGTGCCAGTGAGCTCTCTGGACTCACTGCACTGCATCCCCAGTGGTGCCAGTGTACTAACAGGATTCACTGCACTGCATCCCCAGTGGTGCCAGTGCACTCTCTGGACTCACTGCACTGCATCCCCAGTGGTGCCAGTGCAATCTCTGGACTCACTGCACCGCATCCCAAGTGGTGCCAGTGCACTCTCTGGGCTCACTGCAGTGCATCCCCAGTGGTTCCAGTACACTCACTGGACACACTGCACTGCATCCCCAGTGGTGCCAGTGCACTCTCTGGACTCACTGCACTGCATCCCCAGTGGTGCCAGTGCACTCTCTGGACTCACTGCAGTGCATCCCCAGTGGTGCCAGTGCACTCTCTGGACTCACTGCAGGGCATCCCCAGTGGTGCCAGTGCACTCTCTGGACTCACTGCACTGCATTTCCAGTGGTGCCAGTGAAGTCTCTGGACTCACTGCAGTGCATCACCAGTGGTTCCAGTACACTCACTGGACTCACTGGACTGCATCTCCAGTGGTGCCAGTGTACTCTCTGGACTCACTGTACTGCATCCCCAGTGGTGCCAGTGCACTCTGTGGACTCTCTGTACTGCATCCCCAGTGGGGCCAGTGCACTCTCTGGACTCACTGCACTGAAGCCCCAGTGGTGCCAGTGCACTCTCTGGACTCACTGAACTGCATCCCCAGTGGTGCCAGTGAACTCTCTGGACTCACTGCACTGCATCCCCAGTGGTGCCAGTGCATTCTCTTGACTCACTGCACTGCATCCCCAGTACTGCCAGTGCACTCTCTGGACTCACTGCAGTGCATCCCCAGTGGTGCCAGAGCACTCTCTGGACTCACTGCACTGCATCCCCGGTGGTGCCAGTGCACTCTCTGGACTCACTGCACTGCATCCCCAGTGGTGCCAGTGCACTCTCTGGACTCACTGCACTGCATCACCAGTGGTGCCAGTGTACTCTCTGGACTCACTGCACTGCATCCCCAGTGGTGCCAGTGCACTCTCTCGAGTCACTGCACTACATCCCCAGTGGTGCCAGTGCACTCTCTGGACTTACTGCACCGCATCCCCAGTGGTGCCAGTGCACTCTCTGGACTCACTGCACTGCAGGCCCAGTGGAGCCAGTGCACTCACTGGACTCACAGTACTGCATCACCAGTGCTGCCATTGCACTCTCTGGACTCACTGCACTGCATCCCCAGTGGTTCCAGTGCATTCACTGGACTCACTGTACTGCATCTCCAGTGGTGCCAGTGCACTCTCTGGACTCACTGCAGTGCATCCCCAGTGGTGCCAGTGAGCTCTCTGGACTCACTGCACTGCATCCCCAGTGGTGCCTGTGTACTAACAGGATTCACTGCACTGCATCCCCAGTGGTGCCAGTGCACTCTCTGGACTCACTGCACTGCATCCCCAGTGGTGCCAGTGCAATCTCTGGACTCACTGCACCGCATCCCAAGTGGTGCCAGTGCACTCTCTGGGCTCACTGCAGTGCATCCCCAGTGGTTCCAGTACACTCACTGGACACACTGCACTGCATCCCCAGTGGTGCCAGTGCACTCTCTGGACTCACTGCACTGCATCCCCAGTGGTGCCAGTGCACTCTCTGGACTCACTGCAGTGCATCCCCAGTGGTGCCAGTGCACTCTCTGGACTCACTGCACTGCATCCCCAGTGGTGCCAGTGCACTCTCTGCACTCACTTCACTGCATCCCCAGTGGTGCCAGTGCACTCTCTGGACTCACTGCAGTGCATCCCCAGTGTTGCCAGTGCACTCTCTGGACTCACTGCACTGTATCCCCTGTGGTGCCAGTGCAATCTCTGATCTCACTGTAGTGCATCCCCAGTGGTGCCAGTGCACTCTCTGGACTCACTGCACTGCATCCCCAGTGGTGCTAGTGCACTCTCTGGACTCACTGCACTGCATCCCCAGTGGTGCCAGTGTACTAACAGGAGTCACTGCAGGGCATCCCCAGTGGTGCCAGTGCACTCTCTGGACTCACTGCACTGCATTTCCAGTGGTGCCAGTGAAGTCTCTGGACTCACTGCACTGCATCACCTGTGGTGCCAGTGCAATCTCTGGACTCACTGCACTGCATCCCCAGTGGTGGCAGTGCACTCTCTGGACTCACTTCTCTGCATTCCCAGTGGTGCCAGTGCACTCTCTGGACTCACTGCACTGCATCCCCAGTGGTGCCAGTGCACTCTCTGGACTCACTGCACTGAAGCCCCAGTGGTGCCAGTGCACTCTCTGGACTCACTGCACTGCATCCCCAGTGGTGCCAGTGAACTCTCTGGACTCACTGCACTGCATCCCCAGTGGTGCCAGTGCATTCTCTGGACTCACTGCACTGCATCCCCAGTAGTGCCAGTGCACTCTCTGGACTCACTGCAGTGCATCCCCAGTGGTGCCAGAGTACTCTCTGGACTCACTGCACTGCATCCCCGGTGGTGCCAGTGCACTCTCTGGACTCACTGCACTGCATCCCCAGTGGTGCCAGTGCACTCTCTGGACTCACTGCACTGCATCACCAGTGGTGCCAGTGCACTCTCTGGACTCACTGCACTGCATCCCCAGTGGTGCCAGTGCACTCTCTCGAGTCACTGCACTACATCCCCAGTGGTGCCAGTGCACTCTCTGGACTCACTGCACTGCATCCCCAGTGGTGCCAGTGAACTCTCTGCACTCACTTCACTGCATCCCCAGTGGTGCCAGTGCACTCTCTGGACTCACTGCACTGCATCTCCAGTGGTGCCAGTGAAGTCTTTGGACTCACTGCAGTGCATCCCCAGTGGTGTCAGTGCACTCTCTGGAGTCACTGAAGTGCATCCCCAGTGGTGCCAGTGCACTCTCTGGACTCACTGCACTGCATCCCCAGTGGTGCCAGTGCACTCTCTGGACTCACTGTACTGCATCCCCAGTGGTGCCAGTGCACTCTCTGGACTCACTGCACTGCATCCCCAGTGGTGCCAGAGCACTCTCTGGACTCACTGCACTGCATCCCCAGTGGTGCCAGAGCACTCTCTGGACTCACTGCACTGTATCCCCAGTGGTGCCAGTGCACTCTCTGTAGTCACTGAAGTGCATCCCCAGTGGTGCCAGTGAACTCTCTGGACTCACTGCACTGCATCCCCAGTGGTGCCAGTGCACTCTCTGGACTCACTGCACTGCATCCCCAGTGGTGCCAGTGCACTCTCTGGACTCACTGCAGTGCATCCCCAGTGGTGCCAGTGCACTCTCTGGACTCACTGCACTGCATCCCCGGTGGTGCCAGTGCACTCTCTGGACTCACTGCACTTCATCCCCAGTGGTGCCAGTGCACTCTCTGGACTCACTGCACTCCATCACCAGTGGTGCCAGTGTACTCTCTGGACTCACTGCACTGCATCCCCAGTGGTGCCAGTGCACTCTCTCGAGTCACTGCACTACATCCCCAGTGGTGCCAGTGCACTCTCTGGACTCACTGCACTGCATCCCCAGTGGTGCCAGTGCACTCTCTGGACTCACTGAACTGCAGGCCCAGTGGAGCCAGTGCACTCACTGGACTCACAGTACTGCATCACCAGTGCTGCCAGTGCACTCTCTGGACTCACTGCACTGCATCCCCAGTGGTTCCAGTGCATTCACTGGACTCACTGTACTGCATCTCCAGTGGTGCCAGTGCACTCTCTGGACTCACTGCAGTGCATCACCAGTGGTGCCAGGGAGCTCTCTGGACTCACTGCACTGCATCCCCAGTGGTGCCAGTGTACTAACAGGATTCACTGCACTGCATCCCCAGTGGTGCTAGTGCACTCTCTGGACTCACTGCACTGCATCCCCAGTGGTTCTAGTGCATTCACTGGACTCACTCTACTGCATCTCCAGTGGTGCCAGTGCACTCTCTGGACTCACTGAAGTGCATTCTCAGTGGTGCCAGTGCACTCTCTGGACTCACTGCAGTGCATCCCCAGTGGTGCCAGGGAGCTCTCTGGACTCACTGCACTGTATCCCCAGTGGTGCCAGTGTACTAACAGGATTCACTGCACTGCATTCCCAGTGGTGCCAGTGCACTCTCTGGACTCACTGCACTGCATCCCCAGTGGTTCCAGTGCATTCACTGGACTCACTGCACTGCATCCCCAGTGGTGCTAGTGCACTCTCTGGACTCACTGCACTGCATCCCCAGTGGTTCCAGTGCATTCACTGGACTCACTGTACTGCATCACCAGTGCTGCCAGTGCACTCTCTGGACTCACTGCACTGCATCCCCAGTGGTTCCAGTGCATTCACTGGACTCACTGTACTGCATCTCCAGTGGTGCCAGTGCACTCTCTGGACTCACTGAAGTGCATTCTCAGTGGTGCCAGTGCACTCTCTGGGCTCACTGCAGTGCATCCCCAGTGGTGCCAGTGCACTCTCTGGACTCACTGCACTGCATCCCCAGTGGTGCCAGTGCACTCTCTGGACTCACTGTAGTGCATCCCCAGTGGTGCCAGTGCACTCTCTGCACTCACTTCACTGCATCCCCAGTGGTGCCAGTGCACTCTCTGGACTCACTGCACTGCATCCCCAGTGGTGCCAGTGAAGTCTTTGGACTCACTGCACTGCATCCCCAGTGGTGTAAGTGCACTCTCTGGACTCACTGCAGTGCATCCCCAGTGGTGCCAGTGCACTCTCTGGACTCACTGCACTGCATCCCCAGTGGTGCCAGTGCACTCTCTGGACTCACTGTACTGCATCCCCACTGGTGCCAGTGCACTCACTGGACTCACTGCACTGCATCACAAGTGGTGCCAGTGCACTCTCTGGACTCACTGCACTGCATCCCCAGTGGAGCCCGTGCACTCTCTGGACTCACTGCACTGCATCCCCAGTGGTGCCAGTGCACTCTCTGGACTCACTGCACTGCATCCCCAGTGGTGCCAGTGCACTCTCTGGACTCACTGCACTGCATCCCCAGTGGTGCCAGTGCAATCTCTGGACTCACTGTAGTGCATCCCCAGTGGTGCCAGTGCACTCTCTGGACTCACTGCACTGCATCCCCAGTGGTGCCAGTGCACTCTCTGGACTCACTGTACTGCATCACCAGTGGTGCCAGTGCACTCTCTGGATTCACTGCAGTGCATCCCCAGTGGTGCCAGTGCACTCTCTGGACTCACTGCACTGCATCACAGGTGGTGCCAGTGCACTCTCTGGACTCACTGCACTGCATCCCCAGTGGTGCCAGTGCACTCTCTGGACTCACTGCACTGCATCCCCAGTGGTGCCAGTGCACTCTCTGGACTCACTTCTCTGCATTCCCAGTGGTGCCAGTGAAGTCTCTGGACTCACTGCACTGCATCCCCAGTGGTGCCAGTGCACTCTCTGGACTCACTGTACTGCATCCCCAGTGGTGCCAGTGCACTCTCTGGACTCACTGTACTGCATCCTTAGTGGTGCCAGTGCACTCTCTGGACTCACTGCAGTGCATCCCCAGTGGTGCCAGTGCACTCTCTGGACTCACTGAAGTGCATCCCCAGTGGTGCCAGTGCACTCTCTGGACTCACTGCACTGCATCCCCAGTGGTGCCAGTGCACTCTCTGGACACACTGCACTGCATCCCCAGTGGCGCCAGTGCACTCTCTGGACTCACTGCACTGCATCCCCAGTGGTGCCAGTGCACTCTCTGGACTCACTGCACTGCATCCCCAGTGGTGCCAGTGCACTCTCTGGACTCACTGCAGTGCATCCCCAGTGGTGCCAGTACACTCACTGGACTCACTGGACTGCATCTCCAGTGGTGCCAGTGCACTCTCTGGACTCACTGTACTGCATCCCCAGTGGTGCCAGTGCACTCTCTGGACTCACTGTACTGCATCCTCAGTGGGGCCAGTGCACTCTCTGGACTCACTGCACTGAAGCCCCAGTGGTGCCAGTGCACTCTCTGGACTCACTGCACTGCATCCCCAGTGGTGCCAGTGAACTCTCTGGACTCACAGCACTGCATCCCCAGTGGTGCCAGTGCATTCTCTTGACTCACTGCACTGCATCCCCAGTACTGCCAGTGCACTCTCTGTAGTCACTGCAGTGCATCCCCAGTGGTGCCAGTGCACTCTCTGGACTCACTGAAGTGCATTCTCAGTGGTGCCAGTGCACTCTCTGGACTCACTGCAGTGCATCCCCAGTGGTGGCAAAGCACTCTCTGGACTCCCGGCACCGCATCCCCAGTGGTGCCAGTGCACTCTGTGGACTCACTGCAGTGCATCCCCAGTGGTGCCAGTGCACTCTCTGGACTCACTGCAGGGCATCCCCAGTGGTGCCAGTGCACTCTCTGGACTCACTGCACTGCATCCCCAGTGGTGCCAGTGCACTCACTGGACTCACTGTACTGCATCATCTGTGGTGCCAGTGCACTCTCTGGACTCACTGCACTGCATCCCCAGTGGTGCCAGTGCACTCTCTGGACTCACTGCACTGCATCCCCAGTGGTGCCAGTGCACTCTCTGGACTCACTATACTGCATCACCAGTGGTGCCAGTGCACTCTCTGGACTCACTGCACTGCATCCCCAGTGCTGCCAGTGCATTCACTGGACTCACTGGACTGCAACTCCAGTGGTGCCAGTGCACTCTCTGGGCTCACTGCAGTGCATCCCCAGTGGTGCCAGTGCACTCTCTGGACTCACTGCACTGCATCCCCACTGGTGCCAGTGCACTCTCTGGACTCACTGCACTGCATCCCCAGTGGTGCCAAAGCACTCTCTGGACTCCCGGCACCGCTTCCACAGTGGCGCCAGTGCACTCTCTGGACTCACTGCACTGCATCACAGGTGGTGCCAGTGCACTCTCTGGACTCACTGCACTGCATCCCCAGTGGTGCCAGTGCACTCTCTGGACTCACTGCACTGCATCCCCAGTGGTGCCAGAGCACTCTCTGGACTCACTGCACTGCATCCCCAGTGGTGCCAGTGCACTCTCTGTAGTCACTGAAGTGCATCCCCAGTGGTGCCAGTGCACTCTCTGGACTCACTGCACTGCATCCCCAGTGGTGCCAGAGCACTCTCTGGACTCACTGCAGTGCATCCCCAGTGGTGCCAGAGCACTCTCTGGACTCACTGCACTGTATCCCCAGTGGTGCCAGTGCATCTCTGTAGTCACTGAAGTGCATCCCCAGTGGTGCCAGTGAACTCTCTGGACTCACTGCACTGCATCCCCAGTGGTGCCAGTGCACTCTCTGGACTCACTGCACTGTATCCCCAGTGGTGCCAGTGCACTCTCTGGACTCACTGCAGTGCATCCCCAGTGGTGCCAGTGCACTCTCTGGACTCACTGCACTGCATCCCCGGTGGTGCCAGTGCACTCTCTGGACTCACTGCACTTCATCCCCAGTGGTGCCAGTGCACTCTCTGCACTCACTGCACTGCATCACCAGTGTTGCCAGTGTACACTCTGGACTCACTGCACTGCATCCCCAGTGGTGCCAGTGCACTCTCTCGAGTCACTGCACTACATCCCCAGTGGTGCCAGTGCACTCTCTGGACTCACTGCACTGCATCCCCAGTGGTGCCAGTGCACTCTCTGGACTCACTGAACTGCAGGCCCAGTGGAGCCAGTGCACTCACTGGACTCACAGTACTGCATCACCAGTGCTGCCAGTGCACTCTCTGGACTCACTGCACTGCATCCCCAGTGGTTCCAGTGCATTCACTGGACTCACTGTACTGCATCTCCAGTGGTGCCAGTGCACTCTCTGGACTCACTGCAGTGCATCACCAGTGGTGCCAGGGAGCTCTCTGGACTCACTGCACTGCATCCCCAGTGGTGCCAGTGTACTAACAGGATTCACTGCACTGCATCCCCAGTGGTGCTAGTGCACTCTCTGGACTCACTGCACTGCATCCCCAGTGGTTCCAGTGCATTCACTGGACTCACTGTACTGCATCTCCAGTGGTGCCAGTGCACTCTCTGGACTCACTGTACTGCATCCCCAGTGGTGCCAGTGCACTCTCTGGACTCACTGCACTGCATCCCCAGTGGTGACAGTGCACTCTCTGGACTCACTGCACTGCATCCCCAGTGGTGCCAGTGCACTCTCTGGACTCACTGCAGTGCATCCCCAGTGGTGCCAGTGCACTCTCTGGACTCACTGCACTGCATTCCCCAGTGGTGCTAGTGCACTCTCTGGACTCACTGCAGTGCATCCCCAGTGGTGCCAGTGCACTCTCTGGACTCACTGAAGTGCATTCTCAGTGGTGCCAGTGCACTCTCTGGACTCACTGCAGTGCATCCCCAGTGGTGGCAAAGCACTCTCTGGACTCCCGGCACCGCATCCCCAGTGGTGCCAGTGCACTCTGTGGACTCACTGCAGTGCATCCCCAGTGGTGCCAGTGCACTCTCTGGACTCACTGCAGGGCATCCCCAGTGGTGCCAGTGCACTCTCTGGACTCACTGCACTGCATCCCCAGTGGTGCCAGTGCACTCACTGGACTCACTGTACTGCATCATCTGTGGTGCCAGTGCACTCTCTGGACTCACTGCACTGCATCCCCAGTGGTGCCAGTGCACTCTCTGGACTCACTGCACTGCATCCCCAGTGGTGCCAGTGCACTCTCTGGACTCACTATACTGCATCACCAGTGGTGCCAGTGCACTCTCTGGACTCACTGCACTGCATCCCCAGTGCTGCCAGTGCATTCACTGGACTCACTGGACTGCAACTCCAGTGGTGCCAGTGCACTCTCTGGGCTCACTGCAGTGCATCCCCAGTGGTGCCAGTGCACTCTCTGGACTCACTGCACTGCATCCCCACTGGTGCCAGTGCACTCTCTGGACTCACTGCACTGCATCCCCAGTGGTGCCAAAGCACTCTCTGGACTCCCGGCACCGCTTCCACAGTGGCGCCAGTGCACTCTCTGGACTCACTGCACTGCATCCCCAGTGGTGCCAGTGCACTCTCTGGACTCACTGCAGTGTATCCCCAGTGGTGCCAGTGCACTCTCTGGACTCACTGCAGTGCATCCCCAGTGGTGCCAGTGCACTCTCTGGACTCACTGCACTGCATCCCCAGTGGTGCCAGTGCACTCTCTGGACTCACTGAAGTACATTCTCAGTGGTGCCAGTGAACTCTCTGGACTCACTGCAGTGCATCCCCAGTGGTGCCAGTACACTCACTGGACTTACTGGACTGCATCTCCAGTGGTGCCAGTGCACTCTCTGGACTCACTGTACTGCATCCCCAGTGGTGCCAGTGCACTCTGTGGACTCACTGTACTGCATCCCCAGTGGGGCCAGTGCACTCTCTGGACTCACTGCACTGAAGCCCCAGTGGTGCCAGTGCACTCTCTGGACTCACTGAACTGCATCCCCAGTGGTGCCAGTGAACTCTCTGGACTCACTGCACTGCATCCCCAGTGGTGCCAGTGCATTCTCTTGACTCACTGCACTGCATCCCCAGTACTGCCAGTGCACTCTCTGGACTCACTGCAGTGCATCCCCAGTGGTGCCAGAGCACTCTCTGGACTCACTGCACTGCATCCCCGGTGGTGCCAGTGCACTCTCTGGACTCACTGCACTGCATCCCCAGTGGTGCCAGTGCACTCTCTGGACTCACTGCACTGCATCACCAGTGGTGCCAGTGTACTCTCTGGACTCACTGCACTGCATCCCCAGTGGTGCCAGTGCACTCTCTCGAGTCACTGCACTACATCCCCAGTGGTGCCAGTGCACTCTCAGGACTTACTGCACCGCATCCCTAGTGGTGCCAGTGCACTCTCTGGACTCACTGCACTGCAGGCCCAGTGGAGCCAGTGCACTCACTGGACTCACAGTACTGCATCACCAGTGCTGCCATTGCACTCTCTGGGCTCACTGCAGTGCATCCCAAGTGGTTCCAGTACACTCACTGGACTCACTGCACTGCATCCCCAGTGGTGCCAGTGCACTCTCTGGACTCACTGCACTGCATCCCCAGTGGTGCCAGTGCACTCTCTGGACTCACTGCAGTGCATCCCCAGTGGTGCCAGTGCACTCTCTGGACTCACTGCACTGCATCCCCAGTGGTGCCAGTGCACTCTCTGCACTCACTTCACTGCATCCCCAGTGGTGCCAGTGCACTCTCTGGACTCACTGCAGTGCATCCCCAGTGTTGCCAGTGCACTCTCTGGACTCACTGCACTGTATCCCCTGTGGTGCTAGTGCACTCTCTGGACTCACTGCACTGCATACCCAGTGGTGCCAGTGCACTCTCTGGACTCACTGCAGGGCATCCCCAGTGGTGCCAGTGCACTCTCTGGACTCACTGCACTGCATCCCCAGTGGTGCTAGTGCACTCTCTGGACTCACTGCACTGCATCCCCAGTGGTGCCAGTGCACTCTCTGGACTCACTGCACTGCATCCCCAGTGGTGCCAGTGCACTCTCTGGACTCACTGCAGGGCATCCCCAGTGGTGCCAGTGCACTCTCTGGACTCACTGCACTGCATTTCCAGTGGTGCCAGTGAAGTCTCTGGACTCACTGCACTGCATCACCAGTGGTGCCAGTGCAATCTCTGGACTCACTGCACTGCATCCCCAGTGGTGCCAGTGCACTCTCTGGACTCACTGTACTGCATCCCCAGTGGTGCCAGTGCACTCGGTGGACTCACTGTACTGCATCCCCAGTGGTGCCAGTGCACTCTCTGGACTCACTGCACTGAAGCCCCAGTGGTGCTAGTGCACTCTCTGGACTCACTGCACTGCATCCCCAGTGGTGCCAGTGAACTCTCTGGACTCACTGCACTGCATCCCCAGTGGTGCCAGTGCATTCTCTGGACTCACTGCACTGCATCCCCAGTAGTGCCAGTGCACTCTCTGGACTCACTGCACTGCATCCCCAGTGGTGCCAGTGCACTCTCTGCACTCACTTCACTGCATCCCCAGTGGTGCCAGTGCACTCTCTGGACTCACTGCACTGCATCTCCAGTGGTGCCAGTGAAGTCTTTGGACTCACTGCACTGCATCCCCAGTGGTGTCAGTGCACTCTCTGGAGTCACTGAAGTGCATCCCCAGTGGTGCCAGTGCACTCTCTGGACTCACTGCACTGCATCCCCAGTGGTGCCAGTGCAGTCACTGGACTCACTGCACTGCATCACAAGTGGTGCCAGTGCACTCTCTGGACTCACTGCACTGCATCCCCAGTGGAGCCCGTGCACTCCCTGGACTCACTGCACTGCATCCCCAGTGGTGCCAGTGCACTCTCTGGACTCACTGCACTGCAGCCCCAGTGGTGCCAGTGCACTCTCTGGACTCACTGCACTGCATCACAGGTGGTGCCAGTGCACTCTCTGGACTCACTGCACTGCATCCCCAGTGGTGCCAGTGCACTCTCTGGACTCACTGCACTGCATCCCCAGTGGTGCCAGAGCACTCTCTGGACTCACTGCACTGCATCCCCAGTGGTGCCAGTGCACTCTCTGTAGTCACTGAAGTGCATCCCCAGTGGTGCCAGTGCACTCTCTGGACTCACTGCACTGCATCCCCAGTGGTGCCAGAGCACTCTCTGGACTCACTGCAGTGCATCCCCAGTGGTGCCAGAGCACTCTCTGGACTCACTGCACTGTATCCCCAGTGGTGCCAGTGCATCTCTGTAGTCACTGAAGTGCATCCCCAGTGGTGCCAGTGAACTCTCTGGACTCACTGCACTGCATCCCCAGTGGTGCCAGTGCACTCTCTGGACTCACTGCACTGTATCCCCAGTGGTGCCAGTGCACTCTCTGGACTCACTGCAGTGCATCCCCAGTGGTGCCAGTGCACTCTCTGGACTCACTGCACTGCATCCCCGGTGGTGCCAGTGCACTCTCTGGACTCACTGCACTTCATCCCCAGTGGTGCCAGTGCACTCTCTGGACTCACTGCACTGCATCACCAGTGTTGCCAGTGTACACTCTGGACTCACTGCACTGCATCCCCAGTGGTGCCAGTGCACTCTCTCGAGTCACTGCACTACATCCCCAGTGGTGCCAGTGCACTCTCTGCACTCACTGCACTGCATCCCCAGTGGTGCCAGTGCACTCTCTGGACTCACTGAACTGCAGGCCCAGTGGAGCCAGTGCACTCACTGGACTCACAGTACTGCATCACCAGTGCTGCCAGTGCACTCTCTGGACTCACTGCACTGCATCCCCAGTGGTTCCAGTGCATTCACTGGACTCACTGTACTGCATCTCCAGTGGTGCCAGTGCACTCTCTGGACTCACTGCAGTGCATCACCAGTGGTGCCAGGGAGCTCTCTGGACTCACTGCACTGCATCCCCAGTGGTGCCAGTGTACTAACAGGATTCACTGCACTGCATCCCCAGTGGTGCTAGTGCACTCTCTGGACTCACTGCACTGCATCCCCAGTGGTTCCAGTGCATTCACTGGACTCACTGTACTGCATCTCCAGTGGTGCCAGTGCACTCTCTGGACTCACTGAAGTGCATTCTCAGTGGTGCCAGTGCACTCTCTGGACTCACTGCAGTGCATCCCCAGTGGTGCCAGGGAGCTCTCTGGACTCACTGCACTGCATCCCCAGTGGTGCCAGTGTACTAACAGGATTCACTGCACTGCATCCCCAGTGGTGCCAGTGCACTCTCTGGACTCACTGCAGTGCATCCCCAGTGGTTCCAGTGCATTCACTGGACTCACTGCACTGCATCCCCAGTGGTGCTAGTGCACTCTCTGGACTCACTGCACTGCATCCCCAGTGGTTCCAGTGCATTCACTGGACTCACTGTACTGCATCACCAGTGCTGCCAGTGCACTCTCTGGACTCACTGCACTGCATCCCCAGTGGTTCCAGTGCATTCACTGGACTCACTGTACTGCATCTCCAGTGGTGCCAGTGCACTCTCTGGACTCACTGAAGTGCATTCTCAGTGGTGCCAGTGCACTCTCTGGGCTCACTGCAGTGCATCCCCAGTGGTGCCAGTGCACTCTCTGGACTCACTGCACTGCATCCCCAGTGGTGCCAGTGCACTCTCTGGACTCACTGCACTGCATCCCCAGTGGTGCCAGTGCACTCTCTGCACTCACTTCACTGCATCCCCAGTGGTGCCAGTGCACTCTCTGGACTCACTGCACTGCATCACCAGTGGTGCCAGTGAAGTCTTTGGACTCACTGCACTGCATCCCCAGTGGTGTAAGTGCACTCTCTGGACTCACTGCACTGCATCCCCAGTGGTGCCAGTGCACTCTCTGGACTCACTGCACTGCATCCCCAGTGGTGCCAGTGCACTCTCTGGACTCACTGTACTGCATCCCCACTGGTGCCAGTGCACTCACTGGACTCACTGCACTGCATCACAAGTGGTGCCAGTGCACTCTCTGGACTCACTGCACTGCATCCCCAGTGGAGCCCGTGCACTCTCTGGACTCACTGCACTGCATCCCCAGTGGTGCCAGTGCACTCTCTGGACTCACTGCAGTGCATCCCCAGTGGTGCCAGTGCACTCTCTGGACTCACTGCACTGCATCCCCAGTGGTGCCAGTGCAATCTCTGGACTCACTGTAGTGCATCCCCAGTGGTGCCAGTGCACTCTCTGGACTCACTGCACTGAAGCCCCAGTGGTGCCAGTGCACTCTCTGGACTCACTGTACTGCATCACCAGTGGTGCCAGTGCACTCTCTGGATTCACTGCAGTGCATCCCCAGTGGTGCCAGTGCACTCTCTGGACTCACTGCACTGCATCACAGGTGGTGCCAGTGCACTCTCTGGACTCACTGCACTGCATCCGCAGTGGTGCCAGTGCACTCTCTGGACTCACTGCACTGCATCTCCAGTGGTGCCAGTGCCCTCTCTGGACTCACTTCTCTGCATTCCCATTGGTGCCAGTGAAGTCTCTGGACTCACTGCACTGCATCCCCAGTGGTGCCAGTGCACTCTCTGGACTCACTGCAGTGCATCCCCAGTGGTGCCAGTGCACTCTCTGGACTCACTGCAGTGCATCCCCAGTGGTGCCAGTGCACTCTCTGGACTCACTGCAGTGCATCCCCAGTGGTGCCAGTGCACTCTCTGGACTCACTGAAGTGCATCCCCAGTGGTGCCAGTGCACTCTCTGGACTCACTGCACTGCATCCCCAGTGGTGCCAGTGCACTCTCTGGACACACTGCACTGCATCCCCAGTGGCGCCAGTGCACTCTCTGGACTCACTGCAGTGCATCCCCAGTGGTGCCAGTGCACTCTCTGGACTCACTGCACTGCATCCCCAGTGGTGCCAGTGCACTCTCTGGACTCACTGCAGTGCATCACCAGTGGTGCCAGTGCACTCTCTGGACTCACTGCACTGCATCCCCAGTGGTGCAAGTGCACTATTTCGAGTCACTGCACTACATCGCCAGTGGTGCCAGTGCACTCACTGGACTCACTGTACTGCATCCCCAGTGGTGCCAGTGCCCTCTCTGGACTCACTGCAGTGCATCCCCAGTGGTGCCAGTGCACTCTCTGGACTCACTGCACTGCATCCCCAGTGGTGCCAGTGCACTCTCTGGACTCACTATACTGCATCACCAGTGGTGCCAGTGCACTCTCTGGACTCACTGCACTGCATCCCCAGTGCTGCCAGTGCATTCACTGGACACACAGGACTGCATCTCCAGTGGTGCCAGTGCACTCTCTGGGCTCACTGCAGTGCATCCCCAGTGGTGCCAGTGCACTCTCTGGACACACTGCACTACATCACCAGTGGTGCCAGTGCACTCTCTGGACTCACTGCACTGCATCCCCAGTGGTGCCAGTGCACTCTCTGGACTCACTGCAGTGCATCCCCACTGGTGCCAGTGCACTCTCTGGACTCACTGAAGTGCATCCCCAGTGGTGCCAGTGCACTCTCTGGACTCACTGCACTGCATCCCCAGTGGTGCCAGTGCACTCTCTGGACTCACTGCAGTGCATCCCCAGTCGTGCCACTGCACTCTCTGGACTCACTGCAGTGCATCCCCAGTGGTGCCAGTACACTCACTGGACTCACTGCACTGCATCCCCAGTGGTGCCAGTGCACTCTCTGGACTCACTGCACTGCATCCCCAGTGGTGCCAGTGCACTCTCTGGACTCACTGCACTGCATCCCCAGTGGTGCCAGTGCACTCTCTGGACTCACTGCACTGCATCCCCAGTGGTGCCAAAGCACTCTCTGGACTCACTGCAGTGCATCCCCAGTGGTGCCAGTGCACTCTCTGGACTCACTGCACTGCATCCCCAGTGGTGCCAGTGCACTCTCTGGACTCACTGCACTGCATCCCCAGTGGTGCCAGTGCACTCTCTGGACTCACTGCACTGCATCCCCAGTGGTGCCAGTGCACTCTCTGGACTCACTGCAGTGCATCACCAGTGGTGCCACTGCACTCTCTGGACTCACTGTACTGCATCCCCAGTGGTGCCAGTGCAATCTCTGGACTCACTGAAGTGCATTCTCAGTGGTGCCAGTACACTCTCTGGACTCACTGCAGTGCATCCCCAGTGGTGCCAGTACACTCAGTGGACTCACTGCACTGCATCCCCAGTGGTGCCAGTGCACTCTCTGGACTCACTAAACTGCATCACCAGTGGTGCCAGTGCACTCTCTGGACTCACTGCACTGCAACCCCAGTGCTGCCAGTGCATTCACTGGACTCACTGTACTGCATCTCCAGTGGTGCCAGTGCACTCTCTGGGCTCACTGCAGTGCATCCCCAGTGGTGCCAGTGCACTCTCTGGACTCACTGCAGTGCATCCGCAGTGGTGCCAGTGCACTCTCTGGACTCACTTAAGTGCATTCTCAGTGGTGCCAGTGCACTCTCTGGACTCAATGCAGTGCATCCCCAGTGGTGCCAGTGCACTCTCTGTAGTCACTGAAGTGCATCCCCAGTGGTGCCAGTGCACTCTCTGGACTCACTGCACTGCATTCCCAGTGGAGCCAGTGCACTCACTGGACTCACTGCAGTGCATCCCCACTGGTGCCAGTGCACTCTCTGGACTCACTGCACTGCATCACCAGTGGTGCCAGTGAAGTCTTTGGACTCACTGCACTGCATCCCCAGTGGTGTAAGTGCACTCTCTGGACTCACTGCACTGCATCCCCAGTGGTGCCAGTGCACTCTCTGGACTCACTGCACTGCATCCCCAGTGGTGCCAGTGCACTCTCTGGACTCACTGTACTGCATCCCCACTGGTGCCAGTGCACTCACTGGACTCACTGCACTGCATCACAAGTGGTGCCAGTGCACTCTCTGGACTCACTGCACTGCATCCCCAGTGGAGCCCGTGCACTCTCTGGACTCACTGCACTGCATCCCCAGTGGTGCCAGTGCACTCTCTGGACTCACTGCAGTGCATCCCCAGTGGTGCCAGTGCACTCTCTGGACTCACTGCACTGCATCCCCAGTGGTGCCAGTGCAATCTCTGGACTCACTGTAGTGCATCCCCAGTGGTGCCAGTGCACTCTCTGGACTCACTGCACTGAAGCCCCAGTGGTGCCAGTGCACTCTCTGGACTCACTGTACTGCATCACCAGTGGTGCCAGTGCACTCTCTGGATTCACTGCAGTGCATCCCCAGTGGTGCCAGTGCACTCTCTGGACTCACTGCACTGCATCACAGGTGGTGCCAGTGCACTCTCTGGACTCACTGCACTGCATCCGCAGTGGTGCCAGTGCACTCTCTGGACTCACTGCACTGCATCTCCAGTGGTGCCAGTGCCCTCTCTGGACTCACTTCTCTGCATTCCCATTGGTGCCAGTGAAGTCTCTGGACTCACTGCACTGCATCCCCAGTGGTGCCAGTGCACTCTCTGGACTCACTGCAGTGCATCCCCAGTGGTGCCAGTGCACTCTCTGGACTCACTGCAGTGCATCCCCAGTGGTGCCAGTGCACTCTCTGGACTCACTGCAGTGCATCCCCAGTGGTGCCAGTGCACTCTCTGGACTCACTGAAGTGCATCCCCAGTGGTGCCAGTGCACTCTCTGGACTCACTGCACTGCATCCCCAGTGGTGCCAGTGCACTCTCTGGACACACTGCACTGCATCCCCAGTGGCGCCAGTGCACTCTCTGGACTCACTGCAGTGCATCCCCAGTGGTGCCAGTGCACTCTCTGGACTCACTGCACTGCATCCCCAGTGGTGCCAGTGCACTCTCTGGACTCACTGCAGTGCATCACCAGTGGTGCCAGTGCACTCTCTGGACTCACTGCACTGCATCCCCAGTGGTGCAAGTGCACTATTTCGAGTCACTGCACTACATCCCCAGTGGTGCCAGTGCACTCACTGGACTCACTGTACTGCATCCCCAGTGGTGCCAGTGCCCTCTCTGGACTCACTGCAGTGCATCCCCAGTGGTGCCAGTGCACTCTCTGGACTCACTGCACTGCATCCCCAGTGGTGCCAGTGCACTCTCTGGACTCACTATACTGCATCACCAGTGGTGCCAGTGCACTCTCTGGACTCACTGCACTGCATCCCCAGTGCTGCCAGTGCATTCACTGGACACACAGGACTGCATCTCCAGTGGTGCCAGTGCACTCTCTGGGCTCACTGCAGTGCATCCCCAGTGGTGCCAGTGCACTCTCTGGACACACTGCACTACATCACCAGTGGTGCCAGTGCACTCTCTGGACTCACTGCACTGCATCCCCAGTGGTGCCAGTGCACTCTCTGGACTCACTGCAGTGCATCCCCACTGGTGCCAGTGCACTCTCTGGACTCACTGAAGTGCATCCCCAGTGGTGCCAGTGCACTCTCTGGACTCACTGCACTGCATCCCCAGTGGTGCCAGTGCACTCTCTGGACTCACTGCAGTGCATCCCCAGTCGTGCCACTGCACTCTCTGGACTCACTGCAGTGCATCCCCAGTGGTGCCAGTACACTCACTGGACTCACTGCACTGCATCCCCAGTGGTGCCAGTGCACTCTCTGGACTCACTGCACTGCATCCCCAGTGGTGCCAGTGCACTCTCTGGACTCACTGCACTGCATCCCCAGTGGTGCCAGTGCACTCTCTGGACTCACTGCACTGCATCCCCAGTGGTGCCAAAGCACTCTCTGGACTCACTGCAGTGCATCCCCAGTGGTGCCAGTGCACTCTCTGGACTCACTGCACTGCATCCCCAGTGGTGCCAGTACACTCTCTGGACTCACTGCACTGCATCCCCAGTGGTGCCAGTGCACTCTCTGGACTCACTGCACTGCATCCCCAGTGGTGCCAGTGCACTCTCTGGACTCACTGCAGTGCATCACCAGTGGTGCCACTGCACTCTCTGGACTCACTGTACTGCATCCCCAGTGGTGCCAGTGCAATCTCTGGACTCACTGAAGTGCATTCTCAGTGGTGCCAGTACACTCTCTGGACTCACTGCAGTGCATCCCCAGTGGTGCCAGTACACTCAGTGGACTCACTGCACTGCATCCCCAGTGGTGCCAGTGCACTCTCTGGACTCACTAAACTGCATCACCAGTGGTGCCAGTGCACTCTCTGGACTCACTGCACTGCAACCCCAGTGCTGCCAGTGCATTCACTGGACTCACTGTACTGCATCTCCAGTGGTGCCAGTGCACTCTCTGGGCTCACTGCAGTGCATCCCCAGTGGTGCCAGTGCACTCTCTGGACTCACTGCAGTGCATCCGCAGTGGTGCCAGTGCACTCTCTGGACTCACTTAAGTGCATTCTCAGTGGTGCCAGTGCACTCTCTGGACTCAATGCAGTGCATCCCCAGTGGTGCCAGTGCACTCTCTGTAGTCACTGAAGTGCATCCCCAGTGGTGCCAGTGCACTCTCTGGACTCACTGCACTGCATTCCCAGTGGAGCCAGTGCACTCACTGGACTCACTGCAGTGCATCCCCACTGGTGCCAGTGCACTCTCTGGACTCACTGCACTGCATCCCCAGTGGTGCCAGTGCACTCTCTGGACTCACTGCACCGCATCCCAAGTGGTGCCAGTGCTCTCTCTGGACTCACTGCACTGCATCCCCAGTGGTGCCAGTGCACTCTCTGGACTCACTGCACTGCATCCCCAGTGGTGCCAGTGCACTCTCTGGGCTCACTGCAGTGCATCCCCAGTGGTGCCAGTGCACTCTCAGGACTCACTGCACTGCATCCCCAGTGGTGCAAGTGCACTATTTCGAGTCACTGCACTACATCCCCAGTGGTGCCAGTGCACTCACTGGACTCACTGTACTGCATCCCCAGTGGTGCCAGTGCACTCTCTGGACTCACTGCAGTGCATCCCCAGTGGTGCCAGTGCACTCTCTGGACTCACTGCACTGCATCCCCAGTGGTGCCAGTGCAGTCTCTGGACTCACTATACTGCATCACCAGTGGTGCCAGTGCACTCTCTGGACTCACTGCACTGCATCCCCAGTGCTGCCAGTGCATTCACTGGACACACAGGACTGCATCTCCAGTGGTGCCAGTGCACTCTCTGGGCTCACTGCAGTGCATCCCCAGTGGTGCCAGTGCACTCTCTGGACACACTGCACTACATCACCAGTGGTGCCAGTGCACTCTCTGGACTCACTGCACTGCATCCCCAGTGGTGCCAGTGCACTCTCTGGACTCACTGCACTGCATCCCCAGTGGTGCCAGTGCACTCTCTGGACTCACTGAAGTGCATCCCCAGTGGTGCCAGTGCAGTCTCTGGACTCACTGCACTGCATCCCCAGTGGTGCCAGTGCACTCTCTGGACTCACTGCAGTGCATCCCCAGTGGTGCCACTGCACTCTCTGGACTCACTGCAGTGCATCCCCAGTGGTGCCAGTACACTCACTGGACTCACTGCACTGCATCCCCAGTGGTGCCAGTGCACTCTCTGGACTCACTAAACTGCATCACCAGTGGTGCCAGTGCACTCTCTGGACTCACTCCACTGCATCCGCAGTGGTGCCAGTGCACTCTCTGGACTCACTGCACTTCATCCCCAGTGGTGCCAAAGCACTCTCTGGACTCACTGCAGTGCATCCCCAGTGGTGCCAGTGCACTCTCTGGACTCACTGCACTGCATCCCCAGTGGTGCCAGTGCACTCTCTGGACTCACTGCACTGCATCCCCAGTGGTGCCAGTGCACTCTCTGGACTCGCTGCACTGCATCACCAGTGGTGCCAGTGCACTCTCTGGACTCACTGCAGTGCATCCCCAGTGGTGCCACTGCACTCTCTGGACTCACTTAAGTGCATTCTCAGTGGTGCCAGTGCACTCTCTGGACTCAATGCAGTGCATCCCCAGTGGTGCCAGTGCACTCTCTGGACTCACTGAACTGCATCCCCAGTGGTGCCAGTGCAATCTCTGCACTCACTGAAGTGCATTCTCAGTGGTGCCAGTACACTCTCTGGACTCACTGCAGTGCATCCCCAGTGGTGCCAGTACACTCAGTGGACTCACTGCACTGCATCCCCAGTGGTGCCAGTGCACTCTCTGGACTCACTAAACTGCATCACAGGTGGTGCCAGTGCACTCTCTGGACTCACTGCACTGCAACCCCAGTGCTGCCAGTGCATTCACTGGACTCACTGTACTGCATCTCCAGTGGTGCCAGTGCACTCTCTGGGCTCACTGCAGTGCATCCCCAGTGGTGCCAGTGCACTCTCTGGACTCACTGCAGTGCATCCCCAGTGGTGCCAGTGCACTCTCTGGACTCACTTAAGTGCATTCTCAGTGGTGCCAGTGCACTCTCTGGACTCAATGCAGTGCATCCCCAGTGGTGCCAGTGCACTCTCTGGACTCACTGAACTGCATCCCCAGTGGTGCCAGTGCACTCTCTGGACTCACTGCACTGCATTCCCAGTGGAGCCAGTGCACTCACTGGACTCACTGCAGTGCATCCCCACTGGTGCCAGTGCACTCTCTGGACTCACTGCACTGCATCCCCAGTGGTGCCAGTGCACTCTCTGGACTCACTGCACCGCATCCCAAGTGGTGCCAGTGCTCTCTCTGGACTCACTGCAGTGCATCCCCAGTGGTGCTAGTGCACTGTGTGCACTCACTGTACTGCATCCCCAGTGGTGCCAGTGCACTCTCTGGACTCACTGCAGTGCATCCCCAGTGGTGCCAGTGCACTCTCTGGACTCACTGCACTGCATCCCCAGTGGTGCCAGTGCACTCTCTGGACTCACTGCACTGCATCCCCAGTGGTGCCAGTGCACTCTCTGGACTCACTGCAGTGCATCCCCAGTGGTGCCAGTGCACTCTCTGGACTCACTGCACTGCATTCCCCAGTGGTGCTAGTACACTCTCTGGACTCACTGCACTGCATCCCCAGTGGTGCCAGTGCACTCTCTGGACTCACTGAAGTGCATTCTCAGTGGTGCCAGTGCACTCTCTGGACTCACTGCAGTGCATCCCCAGTGGTGGCAAAGCACTCTCTGGACTCCCGGCACCGCATCCCCAGTGGTGCCAGTGCACTCTCTGGACTCACTGCACTGCATCCCCAGTGGTGCCAAAGCACTCTCTGGACTCCCGGCACCGCATCCCCAGTGGTGCCAGTGCACTCTGTGGACTCACTGCAGTGCATCCCCAGTGGTGCCAGTGCACTCTCTGGACTCACTGCAGGGCATCCCCAGTGGTGCCAGTGCACTCTGTGGACTCACTGTACTGCATCCCCAGTGGTGCCAGTGCACTCTCTGGAGTCACGGCAGTGCATCCCCAGTGGTGCCAGTGCACTCTCTGGACTCACTGCACTGCATCCCCAGTGGTGCCAGTGCACTCTCTGGACTCACTGCACTGCATCCCCAGTGGTGCCAGTGCACTCTCTGGACTCACTATACTGCATCACCAGTGGTGCCAGTGCACTCTCTGGACTCACTGCACTGCATCCCCAGTGCTGCCAGTGCATTCACTGGACTCACTGGACTGCATCTCCAGTGGTGCCAGTGCACTCTCTGGGCTCACTGCAGTGCATCCCCAGTGGTGCCAGTGCACTCTCTGGACTCACTGCACTGCATCCCCAGTGGTGCCAGTGCACTCTCTGGACTCACTGCACTGCATCCCCAGTGGTGCCAAAGCACTCTCTGGACTCCCGGCACCGCATCTACAGTGGTGCCAGTGCACTCTCTGGACTCACTGCACTGCATCCCCAGTGGTGCCAGTGCACTCTCTGGACTCACTGCACTGCATCCCCAGTGGTGCCAGTGCACTCTCTGGACTCACTGCACTGCATCCCCAGTGGTGCCAGTGCACTCTCTGGACTCACTGCAGTGCATCCCCAGTGGTGCCAGTGCACTCTCTGGACTCACTGCACTGCATCCCCAGTGGTGCCAGTGCACTCTCTGGACTCACTGCACTGCATCCCCAGTGGTGCCAAAGCACTCTCTGGACTCACTGCATTGCATCCCCAGTGGTGCCAGTGCACTCTCTGGACTCACTGCACTGCATCCCCAGTGGTGCCAGTGCACTCTCTGGACTCACTGCACTGCATCCCCAGTGGTGCCAGTGCACTCTCTGGACTCGCTGCACTGCATCCCCAGTGGTGCCAGTGCACTCTCTGGACTCACTGCAGTGCATCCCCAGTGGTGCCACTGCACTCTCTGGACTCACTGTACTGCATCCCCAGTGGTGCCAGTGCAATCTCTGGACTCACTGAAGTGCATTCTCAGTGGTGCCAGTACACTCTCTGGACTCACTGCAGTGCATCCCCTGTGGTGCCAGTACACTCAGTGGACTCACTGCACTGCATCCCCAGTGGTGCCAGTGCACTCTCTGGACTCACTAAACTGCATCACCAGTGGTGCCAGTGCACTCTCTGGACTCACTGCACTGCAACCCCCGTGCTGCCAGTGCATTCACTGGACTCACTGTACTGCATCTCCAGTGGTGCCAGTGCACTCTCTGGGCTCACTGCAGTGCATCCCCAGTGGTGCCAGTGCACTCTCTGGACTCACTGCACTGCATCCCCAGTGGTGCCAGTGAACTCTCTGGACTCACTTAAGTGCATTCTCAGTGGTGCCAGTGCACTCTCTGGACTCAATGCAGTGCATCTCCAGTGGTGCCAGTGCACTCTCTGGACTCACTGAACTGCATCCCCAGTGGTGCCAGTGCACTCTCTGGACTCACTGCACTGCATTCCCAGTGGAGCCAGTGCACTCACTGGACTCACTGCAGTGCATCCCCACTGGTGCCAGTGTACTCTCTGGACTCACTGCACTGCATCCCCAGTGGTGCCAGTGCACTCTCTGGACTCACTGCACCGCATCTCAAGTGGTGCCAGTGCTCTCTCTGGACTCACTGCAGTGCATCCCCAGTGGTGCCAGTGCACTCTCTGGTCTCACTGCACTGCATCCCCAGTGGTGCTAGTGCACTGTGTGCACTCACTGTACTGCATATCAGTGGTGCCAGTGCACTCTCTGGACTCACTGCAGTGCATCCCCAGTGGTGCCAGTGCACTCTCTGGACTCACTGCAGGGCATCCCCAGTGGTGCCAGTGCACTCTGTGGACTCACTGCACTGCATCCCCAGTGGTGACAGTGCACTCTCTGGACTCACTGCACTGCATCCCCAGTGGTGACAGTGCACTCTCTGGACTCACTGCACTGCATCCCCAGTGGTGCCAGTGCACTCTCTGGACTCACTGCACTGCATCCCCAGTGGTGCCAGTGCACTCTCTCTAGTCACTGAAGTGCATCCCCAGTGGTGCCAGTGCACTCTCTGGACTCACTGCACTGCATCCCCAGTGCTGCCAGTGCATTCACTGGACTCACTGGACTGCATCTCCAGTGGTGCCAGTGCACTCTCTGGGCTCACTGCAGTGCATCCCCAGTGGTGCCAGTGCACTCTCTGGACTCACTGCACTGCATCCCCAGTGGTGCCAGTGCACTCTCTGGACTCACTGCACTGCATCCCCAGTGGTGCCAAAGCACTCTCTGGACTCCTGGCACCGCATCCACAGTGGTGCCAGTGCACTCTCTGGACTCACTGCACTGCATCCCCAGTGGTGCCAGTGCACTCTCTGGACTCACTGCACTGCATCCCCAGTGGTGCCAGTGCACTCTCTGGACTCGCGGCACTGCATCCCCAGTGGTGCCAGTGCACTCTCTGGACTCACTGCACTGCATCCCCAGTGGTGCCAGTGCACTCTCTGGACTCACTGAAGTACATTCTCAGTGGTGCCAGTGCACTCTCTGGACTCACTGCACTGCATCCCCAGTGGTGCCAGTACACTCACTGGACTCACTGCACTGCATCCCCAGTGGTGCCAGTGCACTCTCTGGACTCACTAAACTGCATCCCCAGTGGTGCCAGTGCACTCTCTGGACTCACTGCAGTGCATCCCCAGTGGTGCCAGTGCACTCTCTGGACTCACTGTACTGCATCCCCAGTGGTGCCAGTGCACTCTGTGGACTCACTGTACTGCAACCCCAGTGGTGCCACTGCACTCTCTGGACTCACTGCAGTGCATCCCCGGTGGTGCCAGTGCACTCTCTGGACTCACTGAAGTGCATCCCCAGTGGTGCCAGTGCACTCTCTGGACTCACTGCAGTGCATCCCCAGTGGTGCCAGTGCACTCTCTGGACTCACTGCACTGCATCCCCAGTGGTGCCAGTGCACTCTCTGGACTCACTGCAGGGCATCCCCAGTGGTGCCCGTGCACTCTCTGGACTCACTGCACTGCATCCCCAGTGGTGCCAGTGCACTCTCTGGACTCACTGTACTGCACCCACAGTGGTGCCAATGCACTCACTGCACTGACTGCACTGCATCCCCAGTGGTGCCAGTGCACTCACTGGACTCACTGGACACATCCCCAGTGGTGCCAGTGCACTCTCTGGACTCACTGCACTGCATCCCCAGTGGTGCCAGTGCAATCTCTGGACTCACTGCACTGCATCCCCACTGGTGCCAGTGTACTCACTGGACTGACTGCACTGCATCCCCAGTGGTGCCAGTGCGCTCTCCGGAGTCACAGCACTGCATCCCCAGTGGTGCCAGTGCACTCACTGGACACACTGTACTGCATCACAGGTGGTGCCAGTGCACTCTCTGCACTCACTGCACAGCATCCCCAGTGGTGCCAGTGCATTCACTGGACTCACTGGACTGCATCACCAGTGGTGCCAGTGCACTCTCTGGACTCAATGCACTGCATCCCCAGTGGTGCCAGTGCACTCTCTGGACTCACTGCACTGCATCCCCAGTGGTGCCAGTGCACTCTCTGGACTCACTGCACTGCATCCCCAGTGGTGCCAGAGCACTCTCTGTATTCACTGCACATCATCCCCACTGGTGCCAGTGCACTCTCTGGACTCACTGCACTGCATCCCCAGTGGTGCCAGTGCACTCTCTGGACTCACTGCACTGTAT